>NC_058378.1:48580000-49196785 GCF_018350175.1 Felis catus | reverse complement strand
TCATTTTTGCTGTTGGTGTGTGCATTTATTTATTCTTCCCTAATATTGAACCAGGTAGATCTGTACCCCTCAGTCTTTAGCAAATAGCATATGTAAATCTACACATATATATAAATATATAGAAACATTTGTAAAAAACTGAATATTCATGATTTGAAATTTGACAAACATTCCTAGGTAAAAAGCAGACTATTCATACTGACTTAGCATCTCATTCAGTGTTCAATCTGAGATAGAGGTATATTTTACACAAGACTATAAAAAAGGCTACTATAAGTACGTCACTAAATCTGACCACTTTATTAGGTTGAAGTGGAATGGATTAGCTTCTAATATCATGTAGAGAAATAAGCAATCAAAGCACATAATTCAGGGCTTAAAAAAATGGTTTTACCTTAAATTGCTCAACAGCAGGACCCAAAGAAAACTATTCGGTCACTTATACTTAAAAGTAAAACACTCTTTTAAGTACACAGTAGCTAACTCAGAAAAGCTCTTCTTTATGGAGTGCTTGTTTTAGCAGATCTTCTTGTACAAAATAAAGCATTAACTATATTATTATTCAACCATCCTTTTATTAATAAATCTATTGATCTATGTTTCTCCGATTGCCCCTGCAGGGGAAGTCCTGGAAAGAAAGGGCTGTTTGTGGTGGCTACCTCTGGGAGTACAGGGGCTGAAGGCAGAAGATCTATTCGTTTTGTGTCATACTTTTCTATGTTGTTTGAATTTTTTACTTTGAGCATTACTGCTTTTATAAAAAATTTATTAATATTAGTTACAAGGAGCAGGAGAGGGAGAGAAAAAAGAATGAGGGAATCTATTGAAGTGGGAAAAGCTGACTAATGGCACATTGATGACCTGGATCTTAAGAGGAAATAGGACACCTGTGAAAATATTGACAGCCTCTAAAAATGTTAGGAGTTCAACAGTCACCACAAGAGAAATAGTTTTGCTCATTATGCTTTCTCCAGTGAATGAGTAATTGCCTAAAAAGAAAACATGATGTGGTTATATCAGTTTAGTGTCAGCTGAGGGTTCTGATGGCCAATAGTATCTCATGTGCCTGATGCTGACTTCAGTTTGAAATTCACCTTTTGTTTAAAAAAACATGACCAATATTCCTGCCCATGGGAAAATCTTTCAGATATTAAGGTCTCTGTTACCTATCTAGAGGGTTTATTTGCTACAATTGGAAACCTCCAGCTGTCAAACATCTTGAGAATTTTAGATGGAACATGGCTCTGAAGGCACTTGTCCCAGAAACCACTTGTGTCCTTGCAGACCAGCTTGGAGCAGTGCTGGTATCCCTTCCTCCCTCCCAGATGCTGTTCTCCAGCACAGGATGAACCATGTTCAATTATTTTCTGCCAGGAAAGCTCCTGGTGAATTATCTGAAACAAAGTTCAGTCTACTGGTAATTGCGGATACACAAGACCAAATTAAACATTTTGATGGGATGTTTCACATACTTAAGTACAGCACTTCTTAGAGCCAGAAGATCCATGGAGTTGAGGGTACTTAGTGGTCATAAAAATGGGGCCCAAAGCGTGACACATGATACTATAGTCTGTTTTCCATTTCACTTGGCTCTTGGTGACAAATTCGGTATCACAGTGATCAAATCTGTGAAGGTTAAAATATTTTCTTATTAATTTCCATGTGACACTAGTCTTTGAAAACATGAATATGCAGCAAGAGAACATTCATTCATACAAGTAGATGGTAGAGAGAGAGAGTGTGTGTGTGTGTGTGTGCATGCTCATGTTTGCATGTATGTATCCAGAAATGGGGTGGAAGAACAAGAAATGAGAAGGAATGGTTTGTTTCCTTTTGTAATTTAAGAAAAATGCCTAAGATAAAGAATTTCCTTTTCCTTTCTTCCTCAGCCTGCTGGCAAGTGAAAAAAACAAAAAACAAAAAAACAACAACAACAAAAAGAAAAGAAAAGAAAAAAGCCATAAACTTCAAGCACTCAAGTTACTGTGCTAAAGGAAAGATTCAAATGTTGTCCAAATGCTATATGGCCACAGGTTTCTACATTTTATGTGTGGTGGTACAATATTAACTCTAAGTAGGCTGTAAAAGTTAAGGAAGTATATCACCATTTCTAGATCAGTTACTAAAAATGTAATGCAATGAGATATTGCTAAGAAGCCAGTAGGTGAATTAAAATGGAATTCTGAATACTTCAAATAAAACAATGAGAAAAGTTGAGGATAGTGTATTTAGATCCTTTGGGGACAAATAACAGATCTGAGATGAATGCTGAAAGAAACCTAAGCAGAAGAGCAACAAACAAGCAAATAAACAAGATGGAAACATCTGTACCTCCTCTTCTAGAGAGTTAAAGAATACAGCTTGCAAAATATTGATAAAAATCCTTCTGAAAGAACATCTGAGTAAGAGAGATACCAAAATGCCTTACCTAAATAAGAATGTTAACAATTAGTACTTATACTTTCAAGGAAATATAGCCATGAGCTCTGTAATCTAAAGAGAAAAGAATGAAATGGAAAGAGCATTAATAAATGAAGAAGAACAATTCTAGCATTTCAGGACTAATGACTTTGTTAGATTTGGTGTTGTCAAAAATAGGACTACACATAAAAGTTAAAAGGATAGTAAAGAGATAATATGAACAACTCTGTGCCCACAAATTTGATAACCTGGATGAAATGGACTAATTCCTTGAAGAACACAACCTGCTAAAACTCACACAAAAGAAATAGATGATCTGAAGAGGACTGTGTCTGTTAAAGAAAATAAATAAAAATTTAATAATCTTCCCAAACAGAAAGCACCAGGCCCAAATGGGTTCACTGGTGAATTCTATCAAACATTTAAGGAAGAAATGATACTATTGTCTACAGTCTTTCAGAGGATTAATGCAGAGGGGATACTTCCTGACATTCTATGAGCCTAGCATTACCCTGATACTAAAATCAGGCAAAGACATTGCAAGAAAACTACAGATCACTATTTCCCATGAACATAGATGCAAAAATTCTCAACAAAATATTAACAAATCAAATCCAAAAAAAAAGTATAAGGAGAATTATACACCATGATTCACTAGCCTTTATTCCAGGAATGCAAAGCTGGTTTAACGTTTGAAAATCAATTAATACAATTCATCATATCAACAACAACAACAACAACAACAAAACACAAAAAACCCCCACATGATCGTATCAATAAATGCAGGAAAATCATCTGGCAAAGTCCAACACTGATTTGTAATAAAAACTCACAGTAAACTAGCAATAGAGTGGAACTCTCTTAACTTGATGAAGACTGTCTACAAAAAAATTGATAGCTGCTATTGCATTTAATGGTTAGAAGCTCAAAGTTTTTGCATTAAGGTCTAATATAAGGCTATGATGTACCCTCTCACCGCTTTTTTGACATTGTACTGGATGGAATTCCTTGCTATTGCAGTAAGCAAGAAAAGGAAGTAAAATGTATACATTTTAGGAAGAAAGGTATAAAACTGTCTTTGTTTGCAGATGACATGATTGTTCATGTAGAAAATCTGAAAGAATGCACCAGAAAACTTCTGGAACTAATAAGTGATTATAGCAAATTCAAAGGACGCAAAGTTAACATACAAAAGTTAATTGTTTTCCTATATAGTAACAATGAACAAGTGGAATTTGAAATTAAAAACACAATACCATTTACATGAACACCTCCCCAAATGAAATATTTTTAGTATAAATCTAAAAAAGTTATGTACAAGATCTATATGAAGAAGACTATAAAACTGGTGAAGGAAATCAAAGAAGAACTAAATAATTGGAGAGATTTTCCATGTTCATGATAGGAAGACTCACTATTGTCAGGTTGTCAGTTCTTCCCAAATTAACTTATAGATCCAATGCAATTTCAATCCAAATACCAGCAAGATACTTTATGGATAGTGACAAATGGATTCTAAAGTTTATATAGAGATGCAAAAGACTCAGAAAAGCCAAACGATGTTGAAGGAGAAGAACAAAGTTGGAGGACTGACACTAACTGACTTAAAGACTTACTATAAATCTGCAGTAACCAAGACAGTGTGCATTGGTGAGAGAACAGACAATGGAACAGAACAGAGAGCCCAGAAATAAAGTCACATAAATATAGCCAACTGATCTTTGACAAAGAATCAAAGGCATTATTATGAGCAAAGACTCTCTTCAACAAATGATAGTGGAAAAACTGGGCATGCATGTGTAAAAAAATGAATCTAGGCACAGACATTAGATCCTTCATATAAATTGACTCAAAATGCATCATAGACCTAAATGTAAAACGAAAAACTATAAAACTCCTAGAAGATAACATAGGGAGAAAACCTAGATGATCTTGGGTTTGGTGATGCCTTTTTAATACAACACTAAAGAGACAATCAATGAAACAGTTGATAAGCTGGACTTGATTAAAATTAAGAACTTATGCTCTGCAAAACAACAACAACAGTAACAGTAACAACATGAAGAGAATTAGAAGAGAAGTCACAGAATGGGAGAAAATATTTGCAAAAGACACATCTGAGAAAGGACTGTTATCTAAAATATACAAAGAACTCTTGGGGCACCTGGCTGGTTCAGTCAGTCAAGTGTCTGACTTTGGCTCAGGTATGATCTCACGGTTTGTGAGTTCAAGCCCCCACCTTGGTCTCTGTGCTGACAGCTCAGGGCCTGGAGCCTGCTTCGGATTCTGTGTCTCCCTCTCTTTCTGCCCCTCTCTCACTCACACTCTCTCTTAAAAATAAACATTAAAAAAATAAAAAGGCCCAAATATACAAAGAACTATTAAAACTCGCTAATAAGAAAACAATCTGATTAAAAATGGGCCAAAAACCTTAGCAGACACCTCATTAAGAAGATACACAAATGGTAAATAAGCCCATGACATCACATGCTGTTAGGGAAATTCACATTAAAACAACAATGAGATACCACTACACACCTATTTAAATGTTCAGATTCCAGGTCACTGACAACACCAAATGGTGGCAAGGGCGTGGAGCAACAGGAACTCTCATTCGTTGTTGGGACACACAATGGTACAGCCACCTTGGAAGATAGTTTGGTGGTTTCTTACAAAACTAAACATTATCTTACTACACAATCCAGCAACTGTGCTTTTTGGTATTTACCCAAAGGAGTTGAAAACATGTTAACACAAAAACCTACACATGAGTGTTTGTTTGCTTGTTTGTTTGTTTATTTATTTATATTTTTGAGAGAGAGAGAGAGAGAGAGACAGAGTGTGAGCAGGGGAGGGGCAGAGAGAGAAGGAGACACAGAATCTGAAGCAGGCTGCAGGCTCTGAGCTGTTAGCATAGAGCCCAACGTGGAGCTCGAATTCATGAACTCTGAGATCATGACCTGGGCCAAAGTCAGACACTTAACCAGCTAAGCCACCCAGGCGCCCCTGCACAGGAATGTTCATAGTGACTTTATTTACAATTGCTAAAACTTGGAAGCAACCGAGATATCCTTCAGTAGGTGAATCATAAATAAACTGTGATACATCCAGGAAAGGAATGTTATTCAACACTAAAAAGAAATGAGCTATCAAGCCATGAAAAGACAGGAATACAGGCCATTGAATGCATATTACTAAATGAAAGAAGCCTATCAGATAAAGCTACATAGTGTATGATTCCAACTATGTGGCATTGTGGAAAAGGCAAAACTATGAAGATAGTAAAAAGATCAGTGGTTTCCAGGGGTAGGATGAAGGAGGGATGAATAGGCGGACCACAGAGGACTTTGAAAGCCGCGAAAATACTCTATGTGGTGTTGTAATGATGGATATATGTCATTATACGTTGGTTAACCCTAGACTGTACAACACCAAGAGTGAACCCTAAGACAAACTATGAACTTTGGGTGATAATGATGTGTCAATGTAGGTGCAGCAATTGTAGCAAACGTTCATCACCACTCTGATGGGGGATATTGATAATGAGGGAGAGTATGTACATGTGGAGGCGGGGAGTATATGGGAAAACTTTGTATATCCTTTTCAGTTTTGTTGTAAACCTAACCTGCTCTAAAAAAGGCTTTAAACATGAAAGAAATGGCACTTAAACATGGTTAAGATTTTAGCAATTATACAGGATGTAAAGGATAAAGAATAATCTGGATACTTTGGTAAGTACAAATGACAGGCAGATATGTTCCTCCATACAAATTAACTGATATACTTGAATAGAGAAAATAATATATCTAAACAGAAAATTATATTTAAGCAGGATTTTAAAAAAGGGTTTAAAAGTTTTTTTTTTTTTGAAATTACAAGAAACCCCTATATTGTTAAATAAGGAGAGCTTATCAAGTCTTAGGAAAAATAAATAAAAATCACTCACCAAGACATATTCTATGGACATGACTACTTCATAAGGGGAAAATATAATTCTTGCCTCAAACTGTGCCAACTGAATTTTGGGAGAAAATACAAGAGTATGAGAAACTATAAAACTATAAAAGTGTGAGAGAGAAACATCATGAGCCATGAATTCTATGGACTCACGTTGTTAGTCACTTGAAAAAGATATGACAAGAAATTTTAAATAAACAAGGATGAAATTGACTCTTTGTAGCATAATCCATGACATTTTGTGTAAGAATAATATGGAAAGCCTTAAAGATATAAATAAGTTCTGTCTCATAACATGAAAGCACCACATATAAGAGTATTTGGACAGAGATGCTTATTACAACATTGTTCATTGGGGCTACACATTGGGAATAAGCTGAATACTTTTCGATTAGGGAACAGTTAAATAAGTTCTGTTCATATCATAAAGTATTATACAGCTGATAAAAGGGGGGCAAGAAATTAAATTAGAGGAATGTCTGCCTCATATTGTTGAGTGAGAAAATCAAAATGAAGAACCCATAAAATGATCCCATTCAAGTTATTAAGCAATCATTAAAAAGTCCTACCTACCATCCATACATAAGTATTAGGTATCGTATGCAGGTAAATACACACAAATATCAAAAGATGAATGTATATCGTGTGTGATTATAAGAGCAGGGGCAATGTGGAAGTTCGGTTGTTTGCATGGACTGCCTGAGGGTGAGGGGATGAGGCTGGAGGGCTAGGTGAGTGCCAGGAGGAAGAAGAGAAAAGGAGGAAAAAGTAAAAATAAAAACAAAAAACTGCTAGGAAAAAATTTATGTTTTATGCTTTTAAAAAATTTTTATTTCATTTTAGAGAGAGAGAGTGTGAGTGGTAGAGGGAGAGGGAGAGGGAGAGAATAGTAAACAGTTTCCATGTCCAGCACAGAACCCGTGGAGGGGCTTGATCCCATTACCCTGGGATCATGACCTGAGCCCAAATTGAGAGTCAGAGGCACTCTGACTGAGCCACCCAGGCACCCCATGTTTTAGGTTTTTATGTAAAGTTATATATATACATGTTTATAAAGAGGTGGATATGACATTAAATATGTTTATCATTAACAAGTGAAAGGTGTACACATCTTAAGTGTCACTCACACACATGCGCGCGCACGCACGCACACACACACACGCACGCACACACACACACACACACACACCTAGAAGAGTAATTGCCGTGGCTTCAACTTTGCTGGACACTGCTATGTGGCTTCCTTCTTAATTGTACCTCTTGCCACCACTTCCAGCGGTGTATAAGAGCCCCACAACCTGTATGCCACTGGTATTTTCAGACTTAATTTTTTTTAACCAATCCAATGGGCAATAAAACTCATATAAATATCTGCTGTATATGTTAAAATAGTTCTTTAATCTCTAAAAGTAGTATATTGAGTTGAAGAATAGGTACATTTTCATCTTTGAAAAATTGATATTTTATAAGTCAAATTAATATTGGCAATATCACGTAATTCAACCTCCTTCCAAGTATTGCTCCCATCAATGGTATATGCTTGTTTTCTTCTTTTCTTTTTATTTTTCACACCTTTGCTGATTCTGAGCTCTAGATTTTTCTGTTTTCTTATTACTTTCTAATATGTCGATTTCTATCATTACCTTTGTCTCCTTCCTTTCTTAATTATTTGAAAAAAATTCTTTGTGTGCCATGGACACCTATTCTTTTTCATGGATATTGTAAGTATTTTTCACCAAGTTTTCAGGGTCTTTTGATTTTGATTATGATGATTTTGCAGAACTACTTATATTTTACATACTCAAATTTGGGCATCTCTTTCTTTATTATTAATTAAATCTCTGCATGTTTAGGAAGGTTTTATATATCCCAATGTTATAAAAATATGTTCTCTTCTGGCATATTTATAATTTTGTTTTTGTTTAAATATTTGCCCAAACTGCAAATAAGTTAGGTAGAAGGTGCTTCCTGCCCTCTGTCCCCCAGTCTAGCTGATTTTTTTTGCCAACGCTTATTCAGTAACTCATTGTTCCTCTCTAACTGAAATGTTACATTCATAAGTGTCAATACTTGCATTAATTCTTCGTTGCATTTCTTGATTCTGTCTGGTTCTATTTCTTTGTTGATTTGTGCATCCACACCCCTGGAATTAAATTGTTTTCTGGCTCTCAACATCTGGCAGGGCAAATCTCACTGCCTCTTCTGCCCCCACCCATTTAGTTTTCTGATTTTTCCCAGTTATTCTTGTATATTTAGTCTTGATATTAAAAAAATTAATTTTGCCAAGTTTCTAAAAAGGAAAATGGTTGGATTTTTTCTTGTGATTGCATCAAATTAATTATTACTATGTGACGTATCCTAAGAGTTCAACTCTCTTCCAGACAAAAGCCTGTCTCACCATTTACTTCAGTCTCTTTTATGTCTCTCAAGAGAGTGGGTGAGGCCTTTCTAAGCAAAACAAAACAAGACCTAGAAACTATAAGGGAAAAGACTAATGGATATGAGTACGTATAAATAAAAATAAAATTTGCCAAGGGAAAAAAATGGCAGAAAATAAAAGATGATGTCAAACTTGAAAAATAGTTGCCACACACAGCAGAAAAAGGACACGTCGCTAAAATAAAGCCAGGGATTGCAAATCTATCACCGAAACACCAAAACTCAGTAGAAAAATTGACAAAGAATACACACAGGCAATCCATAGAAAAAGACAAGACTAAACCACCTCTACCACCGCCACCAAAGCCACATGTTGTTCATCTAACAGCCGGGCAAAAAGTAAATTTCCGTATACTAGCCCGTTTGGCAAGATGAAGGGAAAGGCCCTCTTATACTTACATTTTGGCAGGAGAGCACATTTGTGCATTGTTTTTGGAAAGCACTTGTGCAGCTTCTAACGAACAAAGGACAGTTTTCTTGGACCGTACAGTTGCCCCTCTAAGAGTTTATCCCACAGGCACGCTCTGCGTGTGCACAAAGTTACATAAACAAGGGTGTGATATGATCTGTGAAGGCAAAAGATGGAGAGCCCTTAAATGCCGATCTGTAGGGGTCTGGTAAAATGCGTTATCATTCTTCCTTATAATAAAATACAACACAGTCTTGAAAAAGAATTGGTCCGTATGTGCTGAAATGTATCATTACAGTAAAAAACTAGATGGGTACTGGATGCTCTCATTTGATGTGAAAAGAATAGGAAAACGTACACAAATGAACACAGGGATTTGAATATGCAAGGACATTTTTGGAGGCACACAAACACTGACGATGATGGTTACATCTTACAAGGAGTTTGAAAGTCTGGTTTATGAGGGAGATTTTCTTCTCTTCTCTTCTCTTCTCTTCTCTTCTCTTCTCTTCTCTTCTCTTCTCTTCTCTTCTCTTCTCTTCTCTTCTCTCCTCTCCTCTCCTCTCCTCTCCTCTCCTCTCCTCTCCTCTCCTCCCCCCTCCCCTCCCTTCCTCATCTCCCTTCCCTTTTCTTTTCTTCCTCCTTCTCTCTCCTTCCTTCCTTCCTTCCTTCCTTCCTCTCTCTTTTTCTTTCTTTCTTTCTTTCTTTCTTTCTTTCTTTCTTTCTTTCTTTCTTTCTTTTCTTTCTTTCTTTCTTTCTTTCTTTTTCTTTTACCTTATGGAATATTTGCGTTTTTCCTAACACATACTAATCTTACTTTTCAATAAATAAAAGAGGATTAAATAAAAACCTAAGAATGAAACAGAGATTTGAATAATCAATGTTTGGCAAATGAATAGTATAGAATCTCTCTCTCAGAAATCAACTTTAATTTGCAAAGTTGGCCAAGTTATGAGTTCTAAAGTTTTATTCAACCCCATCATGCTTTTAAGTTTTGAGAGCAGGTGGTTTGAAAACCAGATGCAAGGGAAACTGTATTTAGGGGTCATTTTCAACTGAAAAAGAAAAAAGAGAGAGAGAGACTTAGGTTGATTAACTCGGGTGAGATTAATCTTTACAGAGACTGACATGGTGGTGGGGCAGGGAAGCAAGAGACAATGACAGGTGGATTTTGCTATCCTACAGAAGATACTTGCTCAGCCTTTTCTTTCTCTTACTTCAGCCTCGCAGGGATATGTGTTCAAAAATGATTCTCCGTTCCCTTTCTGTACCTGAGTATTATTTTTGTTTTGACCCTCTTTGGCATAAGGATTTTAACTATTGGGACACTTTGGTGGCTCAGTTGGTTAGGTGTCTGACTCTTGATTTTGACTCAGGTGGTGATCTCACGGTTCGTGAGATTGAGCCCCTCATTGGGCTCTGCACTACAGCGTGGAGACTGCTTGGGATTCTCTCTCTCCCTCTCTCTATGCCTCTCCCTCTCTTGCTCTCTCTCAAAATAAATAAATAAACATGAAAAATAGAATTTTAATTATTTACTCAGCCTTTGGTCTGATGAAGGTTAGAGTCATTTTTTTTTTTACTAAGATCTTTCAAAATCCTGGCAGTAAGGCTGTCTGTGGGAGTCCTACAGAAATAGGTTGTACTGTATGAACTGAACGATTGCTCATACGTCCTTTGTGAGTTCTGAGAGTGCTGAGAGCTTTTTAGAATAGTCTGGAGATAACACCCTGGCCTTGTCCATGCTCACTTTTGAAATAAAGCAGATGTGGAATAATTAGTTGTTGGTTCCATATTTTTGGAAGACGTGAGTAATCTTTTTCCTAAAAGAATGCACAAAGCAGATGCCTTTTACTAAGGCAGGAGGAGTGCCATAATAAGATGATGCAGAGAGGCTTATGGGAACAGAGGGGAAGGAGGCTGGGAAGGACTGAACTGAGGAGGAAAAATTCGCTGAGGGGGAAATGGTCACAGGATGGATGAGGGGAGGCAAATCGATGGAAGGGACTGGAAAATGACCCTTAACTTAGGCCCAACTAGGTTAAAAACACATGTGTAAGAAACTCCCGAGGCCTCTGTACTATAAGGGGCTCTTGGTAAGAGAGTGATGAGGATGTTTTCCACTCCTCTTTCTCTGCTAAGCCTCTCCCTTTGGAGATACAGAGACCTGGTTTTCAGGTAAAGCTCCTCCACTCACCGGGGGTGAACCACCCTCTCAGAGCCTCCGTTTGCTCATCCATGAAACAGATTATTCAGCATCAGCTTCACAAATTGTGTGCCTGGCATGTAGCAGTTCCTCAGTAAACACACATTCTCTTTATTCCTCATGGATTCTTTTTGTCCTAAGCATACTTGTGAATCAGTTTAGCATTCAGTCTGCCATGTTTTGAACCCTAATCTTATTGAACAAATGTAACATTCTAACACCTCTGAGCATTAGACCTTGACTTTGTTATTTATTTATTTATTTATTTATTTATTTATTTATTATTTATTTTTGAGAGAGAGAGAGAGAAGGAGAGACGGAGAATCCCAAGTAGGCTCCGTGCTGTCAACACAGAGTCCAATGTGGGGCTCAAACTCACAATCAGTGAGATCACAACCTGAGTCAGAATCGAGAGTCAGATGCCTAACTAACTGAATCACCCAGGCGCCCCATAGACCTTGACTTTAATACCAGAAACTGAACATTATCCTAGTGAGTTTACTTCTTACACAGGCTTCTAGATCCTTCTTCATATGCATCCTGTGATACTGCTAAGCTAGGATTGATATGGTCTCCAACAGACAACTACAGAAAGGGGGGCTGAGGTGTATGTGACAGGCAAGATCACAATGAGTGATGGGCACGGCCAAACGTCAGCCAGGGTCCTCCGATGCTTACCTAAGCTGGTAACAGTCCCTTAGACAGGTCATGAAACATCAAAATCATGTGGTTCTCCCTTTTTCAAATGTTCTCCCTTTTTGTCTGTGGAAACCTATTCATTTTCAGGATTCATCTCAAGACTTTCATATTCCAGAGATTTTTCCAATACCAGTGTGAGGTGTGTGTGTGTGTGTGTGTGTGTGTGTGTGTGTGTGTGCTGTGTGCGTGTGTGTGTATTGGCCCTGTGTATAATCTGAATGTTCTGGCATTTTTGTGGGAGACCCTTTGGAGCTGTGGGGTGCCTGTATAACCGTTCTTCCTTGGCATGAGAAGAAAATGTGGGGAACGGCAGTGACCATGCTTTTTGTTCTTAAGCAAGGGGGAGTGAGGGGCTGTGGGCCTCTTCACAGAAGATGGATTTTGCAGACTGCAACAGAGGAAAGGAAAGGGATGTGGATGTTTGTAGGTGCTGTGGGAGAAGTCTCTTTTTTCCTAGAAATTATTTATGTTTCCCTTTATAATGATTCTGGAAGAATAGAAAAAAACCCATTTCCTGAGTGAGATAAGAGAGTTTTGATTGGGCGTCTCTATTGAACCAGTCCCAGCTGATCCGAGAATTGTGCTTGGATGTCACTGTTGACCCATCAGTTCAGTCCTAGTAAAAGTAATAAAAGGAGTCAGAGCCCCCTCACCCCATTTGGAGTACTTGTCGGCTTACCTTGCTGAGGCTCAGCTTTGGTAGCAGGCCCCCACCCCCCATCTGCCATTTGCCCATTAGAGGAGGCAAGCTGATTTGGTTCTGGGCCACCCAAGGTGATGTCCAGGTGTTCCTTGTCACCGATTTTGGTGATATCAAAGCCCTTCTGTCCTGACATTCCCATCTCCCTGTGATGAGAAGAATCAACATGAGGTCTGGGCCACAGCAGAGTTTTCCCACATTGGAAAGCTCCTGAACCACTGTGAGCATGCCTTCTTGGACCCAGAACACCTGGACGGCTGCTGGGTTTCTGGCAAAGTGCTCTAACTCTCTTGTGCCAGAGCTGTGCCTGGTGACAATGATGGCGACACATGGTGAGTAAGAAGTTTCTGTCTAGGGGAAGGTGGAAATGGGCACAGACTGAAGGTGTTTGCCAGTTGGGATGTGAGCAGAGAATCGACAGTCCAGATGCTGGAGTGCAGAAGCTGACAGCCTCCAAGGCTGGCCTGCTGGGGGCACAGCAGGAGAGGTTCACAGGGAAGGCTTATGCCATAGAGAGGACTGTTTCCCCAGAACTTAGAGAAATAAAACTGCCTGTGCTAAGTTTTAAGGTAGCACTCATCACAGAGTTTATAATGGATTAAAGTTGCAACATGGGATGGCACAGGTCTAGGCTCAAAGAGTAGGTTCAGAGAGCCCAACCCTCCTGCTCAGGTCACCATGTGGCGGGGCAGCCTGTGGGTCTACAGTCAGGGGCCACAGCAGGGCCCAGGGAGAGGGCGGTCTCAGGTCTAAGTGGGAAGCACGGAGGTGAGTCAACTCTGCTTGGGCTCTCCTCTCTGGAGCTGGCCACCCATTGGTGGCCTCGATTTCAGGGGCCCAGAAAGAGGGTGTGGCCAGGAGCACAGCAGAAAGGGTCATTGAGGGCACAGCTCCCTCTGTTGGTGTCCATAAGTCTGTAGAGGAGGCCAAGGTAAGGCCATTTGGAAAAGGTGCCTCGAAATTAAAAACAATTTCACAGAGATTATAGGTAATTTATAGGCAGGGAAAGTGAGCTGGAGAAGTCACCAAAGAGTAGATTAATGATTCCTTTTTAAATAACTTAGGTTTAGCTCTCTGGAAATCGGTGTTCTTCTCTTTAAAAGAAAAAAAATGACAGCTGGCCTTTTCTGTAAACATCGCTGACTCTGAGCTTTCCCTCTGAAGCTGGAGTTATTTGGCGCATTGTGAGCCTGCAAAATGTATGGAGGGGCTCTGCAGTTCATCATGGAACTTCCAGAAGCCGTCATCTATTTTTTTCCATTGGTTGTGACATTCCATTACTAAGGGATTAGTGGATGCCTTAATACTCTTGGTCTTCCTAAAACCATGAGAGGAATTCTTCCTAGACTCTGAAAGATGACCCAGAATGAGCTAGAAGGAAGATTTCATTTTAGCCTTGATGAGGCTTCACAAAAAGAAGGATCGATAGCTAGGGTCATGCATCACATAAATTGGACACTGCAGGAACATCTCATTCAGCATGAAAAATGAGTTGAATGTGGGGACTCTGGGCAAGTTAAGGAAGGACGATTTGTTCTCCCTGGGAGCTGCATCACCTTCAAAGGCGTTCGATCAATGAACCAGTCAATCCTTCAGACATGGCAGCCTAGCAGTACTGTTTTTTTTGCATGTCAGTTTTCAGTGAAATTCCACACTTGGCGGGAGGGGATTCTTCTGGGTGATAGTGGATTAAATCCTTTATCTCAAGAATCTCACCATGTACGTGAAGAAATGGGGTGAGGAAAAAGGACATCTGGGGAAACACACACAACTAGGTGTTTATCCACGTGCTCTAACTCTGAGTGCAATTTGAGTGGAGAGACCGGTGACATTCCTGTGATCTGGGGTCACCAGGGACAATTACTTGGACTTGAGTCAGACCTTGAAAATGGTGTTGGTTTCAGCTAGACCCAGAGGAAAACTCACTTTCTCTGAGAAATTGTGTGTTCCAGGGCCGCCGTGGGGCTGCTTTTGTTCCCACTTCCTAGCCCCTCCACCCTGGGGGACACAGCACCCCTGGGAGTTGCTAGTGACCAATGTCTCTCAGGGCCCTGCCAGAGCCATCTCAAAGACTCCTGAGTCAGTTCAAGAGATGAAAGTGATACCACTCAGGCCAGCTCTGCCCCTTTCTGCAGCACAGAGCTGGACGACTCACCGTGAACCCAGCATTTTCTGTCGTAAAGAAGTTGCCGACTTTCTGATAAGTCTTGAGCTTAACACTAGCATACCAGGGGATACTATTTGCCTCATTTACTCTGACTAGGAGCTAGACTCTCTAAGCATTTTTTACTGCTTCCTTGTCCTATCACTTAGAATTTTACAGTTGTATGCTGAAATCACCCAAACTTCCTAGGACACTTTTCTTTCTTTGAAAACAGAAACATTGTAGAGCAAAGTAGAGAGCTAGAAAACCCCTACTCCACTCTGAGTATTAGAGGATAATTTTTTTTTCTGGGATAATTTTGTCAAGAAAACAAAGAAAAGCAAGCAAACTGGGGACTGTAGGTCTGTAACCTGGCAGAAGGGGGAATAGCTGAGGTTTCTGGTATTTTGAGGCTTGTAGATGCATCCAGTAAAGGGTTGTAGGTAAGAAGAGAATGGGAGAGAGCTCTGGGAGCAGCATGGAGTTTGTAAGGACTTGCAAGAATAGAACTAAGGGCAGTGGGACAATCATGGTGGGTGATAGGCTGGTCCAGCAGCCCCGCAACAGATAAATGTCACTTCAGCACAGAAAGGGATTGAACATCTACTGCACCTTTAACTCCAAGTGGGCCTGGAGGGGTGTGGCTAGCTCTTTGCTCCTCCTACCTTTACTGCATTGTACCACACATGAAAAGGACCCCAGCTTCTGAGACCCTGGGTCTGGGGAGGGGCTGAGCCTGGCCTGAGACCAGCAGGGGGAGCAGGATGCACAGCAGTAGGGTGGGGTGGGATTGGCAGCCCACAGCAGTCTCAGGAGCAATGTCGCCATCTCACCAGTGCCCTCCTGTGGCAGTTTTAAAATATGGCCCCCAATTCTGTGACATTTCTCCCTTTAAGAGACGGGGGTCTTTGAGCCCTCACCTTGATGTGGGTGGGTTTTGACTGTTCCCACCAATAGAATGTGGCCGAAGGGAGGCTGTGTCACCTTTGAGGCTGGATCACAAAAGCCTTCCACCTGGTTCTCTTGGGATGCTTGTTCTCAGGACCTTCACTCTGGGACAAAGCTGTCCAGATGTGAGAAGCCACACAGAGAGGCCATATGCCTCCGATGCTGCAGTTGACAGACATTGCTGACCTCAGCCTTTGGGTCATCCCAGTCCAGATGCCAGATGTGTGGATGGAGAAGCCTCAGCAGGGATAGGCCATTCCCATTGGTTCCTGTCTGTGCTCCTGAGCCACAGAATCTGATAACATAACAAAATAGTCATTGTGTGATGTCCCTTGAGTATGGGGACATTTGTCACATAGCTGTAGATAACTTGCACACAATCCAGACATTTTGGTTATTTCACACCTAGACTGTGTACCTTGTCTGCTTGTGAATGATGAGCTAGACCCCTGTTCTACTCACTTGAAGGGAAAAGAAGGGAAAAAGAGAATGCACCGTGTGGCCTGGGAGGAGATTTGGAGACACAAGGGAAACGAGGTATTACCTTGATTATTAGAAGAAGCTGATCAGGTAGATTAGAAAAGAAAAGAAAATTTTAGGGGGAAAAGCACCATAGTTATCTTCAGGAAAACACAGGAAGCCAAGGATAAAATGCATAAAAAATAAATGCTATGACCCCCTGGCATTAAAATTGGAAACAAAATCCTCTACAAAACCTAGGCTAATTTTAGCCTTCTCTCTGCCGTGGGACATCTGTGTGTAACTATGAATGCAAGAAAATATTTCCACACATGCACAGCCCACAAGGTGCTCCCTCTACAAACCCTCCCTGAAGCCTGCACAGCTCGCTGGTGGAACTGTCAAGGGGAGCATCTGAGAATCCAAGAAGCTCTAGTGTGCAAGATTCACAGCAGTGCAAGAATGACGGGAGTCTTCCTGCTGCCCTCCCTCCTTCTGAGGCTGCTCATTTTACCTCCTGAATGTCTCTTCTCTCCATCTCTTCCCACTTTCACACCCTCTCCCCTCTTCTACTCCTCTGACTGAAAAGAAGAGGAACACAGAAGCCTGACCACGTCGCTCTGCAGCTTAGAATGCCTCCTGGCCCCCTTTCCAGCCAGTGGTACTTTCCTCCTCTGTGTTCATCCCCAGGCTGGTCTGCAGAGGATTGTCCCCTTTGGCCTCCTCTCCTCTCCCTGTGCAGTGGCCGTTTCCCCAGGGAAACCTCCCCGTCATCTGCAGTCCATGCCAGGCCCCACTGTCCCAGCAGCCGGTGTGTTTCCAGGGTGCCGGCACAGGTGGTTGTGCCTCTGAGGTCACAGCTGTCCCCTCGATGCCCCCGAGCGTGGGAAGGCAGCATGCTCTCAGGTCTGCCTAGCATCCCAGCCTGCACATCCTTTACTCTGCCGGACAGACAGTGCGTGTTCAGTCACTGGTGGTTGCAGAAACGAATAATGAGCTTCAGCTTCAGTTGAAATTGTCTGCCATGTTCCCCTCTTCCTGCTAATTCACGGGTGTCTCCAGGGTTAGGCTGGTCTCTTGTCGGCTTTTGTGAGTTGTCTGTACATTACGGGCCCTGAACAGGGTAAGTGTGCACCGATGCTATGGAACGAGGCAGACTCCGTTCTGGCTGGCAGTTTGGGAATGAGCAGAAGGTCACATCTTGACCTTGTCCTTCAATTAGAGGGCCACCGTCTGCAGGAAGTTTTCCCAGGCTTTCCCGGCAGGGACAGATTGCTTTCTGCTCCCTTGGGGCTTTATAAAAAACTCCAGTATAATGCTGCTCACCACATTGTATTTTAATGTCAGCTTATGTCTCATTTCACCTAAGCTGGGAGTACTTTAAGGGACCAGAATTGTGTTTGATCCATCATGTGCACAACAGCATGATGTAGCCGGGAGGGATGGATAAATGCTATGGCCTGAGGGATGAGATAAGGATATGAGAGATGCTACAGGGAGCGGGAACCAAAGCAGCCCATACCTGGTCCGGCCTGCCTGACCAAAGGCCTCCTCACCTGTTCATATCCAGGTTCCTGCCTGGGTCCCCTTGGGAAGCTCGTTTGAACTCTGGGCTTTGAAGACACGATCTTTCCCTCCTAGGTATTACGCAAAGAGAAACTAACAAAAGCTGGGAAAAGTGGGGTGTTGGGGAGCCATCCAGATGAGCATGTGGGACTGGTGTGTTTCAGGGGACACTGTCTAACCTGTCCCTCCTGCCCTTGCAAGGGAGGGTCATGTGTGTCACGAGAGCCCGCATTTGACCTTCAGAGGAGCCACCCCCCCACCCCCCCAGCACAGGAGTCCCAGTGCATGGTGGTTCCCCATCCGTGTGCACATAGGTGGGAGTCAGATGGCGGGCACTGAGAAGATGCCCCGGTGGGAGTTTAGCTCTTCCCCTTGTCTAAGGACAGATGGAATTTCTCCAGCTTCCTCGTACTCAAGGAGTTTGCATCTTTCAGGATTAGAAGCAATATTCTTGTGGGTTTTGTTGTTGTTTGTTTGTTTTTTGTTTATTTGTTTTTTTGCATCTGCCTTTGTGCCTTGGGTACAGATGCTAAGACATGAATCTAATTGTGCTTGGGAAAGATCTGTCCAAAGGGAAAACAGGTCCTGTTACTTCCAAAACAGATGAATTGGGACTAAAATCATTGGGCGGCTCCTCTGAAAGCGAGAAAGCATGGTTTCTGCCCTCAGCCTGCCTGGGTACGAACCTCAGCTCTGCCACCTAGCACCTGTGTAAACTTGGAACATTACTTAACCACTCTGTGCTTCAGCACTCTCATTGGTGAAAAGTGACCTAATGGTGTCTACTCCTAGGCTTGTTTCAGTGATGAGAACTGGACTCAATCACCATTATATAGAAGTTAGCTTTTACTTTTATTGCTTATTTTTATTTGATACCAAATCCAAATGATTTGGTATGGATAAAAGCAGGGGAGTGCAACTTAGAGGGGGTGGAGAGGAAAATAATTTAATGATAAATCCAGGCAAAAGGCCTGTATATAAAATTAAACATGAAAAAAATGCCTGGCTAATAAAAACAGAGTACTGTTTCTGGCAGGAGCATTATTTTCCATTGTAAATACTATGGTTATTAAGTCCTTGTGTGATTTTTGGCATCTTTTCATTTTTTTGGAGGATATTTTCAATAATTTTGTTTCTGTCTGACTACCCTTACATGACTTCATAATGCTATTTGGGGGAAATTATGGGAGCTGAGAGGCCCTAATAGAGAATATTAAAAGCATAATCTCCGGGTGTTTTAACAATGTTGTCATTGGTGTTTTCAAAATGTGTTTTTGCTACATACACAAGTTGTGATGTTTTCTGAGGAATGTACTGTATTTTATAATGTTATAAGGAAAGAGTCACAGACTTGGATTCTATTACAAATATATTGACATTATATTATAGTTTGTATTTTCTTTTTGTAATTGTATTCACTGTCTTCAGTGACAAAGAGGTTTTAGCACACGAGGATATCTTGTATATTTGGAACCACTTAGAGCAACTGTGACATAAGCATAGAGCATTATTTCTATGATTTTATTTAAAAGACCTTTCTCTAGGGGCGCTTGGGTGGCTCAGTCGGTTAAACTGAGTCGGTCCAACTTCGGCTCGGGTCATGATCTCATGGTTCGTAAGTTCGAGCCCTGCGTCGGGCTCTGTGCTGACAGCTCAGAGCCTGGAGCCTGCTTCAGATTTTGTGTCTCCCTCTCCCACTGCCGCTCCCCTGTTCACGCTCTGTTTCTCTCTGTCTCTCAATAATAAATAAACATTAACAAAAAAAAAGACCTTTCTCTAGGATCACTCTGGATGCTCTTGATGGATTATGGAAGAAAGAGTTTAGGTTAACATGTGAGACTGAAAATTCACCTCATTATAAAATTTGGCTACATTTACCTGCTTTCACTAAAAAAGCTGAAATTAAGTAGATATAGGATTCCAGATATCTGGGCAATTGACATCATGTGTGCAAAAGCATGTAACTGAATTAAATTGGTTTACTCATGTGTTTGGAACTGTGTGGACACTCCTTTGATTCACATCCTACCCACAAAACAACTTTATTTTATTAAAAAATTTTTTTTAAGTTTATTCATTTATTCTGAGAAAGAGAGAGAGTGGGCAGTAGAGGGAGAGAGAATCCCAAACAGGCTCTGCATGGTCAGTGCACAGCCTGACTCAGGGTTCAAACCCGTGAAGCATGAGATCATGACCTGAGCCAAGAGCAAGAGTCAGATGCTTAACTGTCTGAGCTACCCAAGTACCCCCATCCCCCAGCAGAAAGCAACTTTAAAGGGCAACAGGACCAGCAAAATTTCTTCTCAAACAAGCACCATCCTGAAAGTTTTGTTGCAAATGCCATTGTACATCTATTTTTCACCAGTATGTTATGGTTCATTTGCTTCAAAAGAAACATTTTAATTTGTTTTGTTTGTTTTGATGGCTTTCCACCTGCCAAAAACAGCCTTCTAGTACCTTTTCCCCTGGCTGGCTTTTCTACATAAATAAGAATGGTCAACATTCATCTCATCCTGCCAATTTAGAGACTTTGCTTGGGATGTTGTCCAGGAGGTTATGGGAAGAAACTTGTTTTGAAGCTGATTTAACATCTCATGGTTTTCTTGTTATTACGTAACACTTTAAAAGGGCTGAGACCCTTGTGGTTCTGTCCCAGAGCAGTGTTGTGGTCAAGTGAACACAGTCCAGCTACCAACAGTTATTTCAAAATAATTCAAGTTCTTATATTTCTCAGAGAAGAAGGGGGAGGAGGAGCAGGAGGACGGCAAGGAGGATGGGAAGGAGGGGAGGGAGGAGGAGAAGTCACAGAGCTGGAAATGTTGCTTTGGATCCCCTTTTGTTTCTCAGGTTGCCTTGCGTGGGTTAGCTGTTTGATAACCCCTCTTTAACCTTACCCTACTCCACAATGTCCCTCCACAATGTCCTTTTCTTCCCTGAGTGTTAATTTATCATTCCAGACTCAGAGTTAGGAAAGTCACAAGGAATCTGCCTGGCAAAAAAGCAACTTCTTGGAGGAGAGGGCTGAGGGCATCTGAGAGCCGAGTGGGAAATGGCAGATACCTCATTGATGAGCAGGTGCAAGGAAGGCTGGGATGGACGTTCAGTCATTTGAGAGCACATTCAGCTCTAGACACCTTTGAAGCTCTCAATTTCACTTTTTCTTCTTCTAAAAATATCGTGCTTATTAACAACTGCAGAGAGTTCTTTCCAGAACATTAGAGTGGGCCTGGGCTGTTTCCACGGGAATGCTTTCTTAGTAACAGGAAACCGGCACAGCCCAGTAATACTCTTCAGGAACATTCACTACCGCCTATCACTCATGTTTTTCCTCACGGAGATGCTTCCCCTCGGTAATATTTATAGATGGTCCTTACAGGCAACGTGAAAGGAATTTCCCTGTTGCTTTCTAATTGTATAACTATAGGCTAAGTACAGCTGCTGGGGAGTTCACCTACTTTGTGAGGAAGGAAAGGAAAAAAGAGAATATATACTGCGATATTGACCAAACCCCCCCCCCCCCCCCCCCCAAATTCTGGGGTCTAGAAAGCAGCAAGGGAGGAGAAATGCCACGCAGCCTGTATCATAAGCCTGTGTTCAGTCAGGGGGTCTCTACCCTGCCCTGGTTCTCAAAGCATTTGCTTCCCTAGTGCAGTGTGTCTGGATCAGGGCGTGGTATCAGGACTTCCTGTCCAGGTGGCCATTCTGGACGCAGAGGAAGGCTCTTTGGACACCAGTCTACAGAACCAGCCTGCAGAACCATAAATCTGTACATTTGTTTCCTGGCTTTTTCCACTGAGCACATGTGAGATATACAAAGCGCATCGTGCACAGCTCCATGGTTCTGGTTACCTTTGGCAAGTGTCTCCTTCCCCAGAGCTTGGCTGACCTGCCCCAAGCATGGCTATTCCTCCCTAGGTTCTATTTCATGTAATATAGTCCTGACAGCTAAGTAGCCTTCATGTCCATGTTTCTCAGATGAACAAATGGAGGCACAGAGAGATTTATATCCTTTGCCGAAGGTGACACAATTTGGAGTGGAATCCAAGTCCAGGAATCTGGCATGCACGCCTGGACTCTGACCACTTGGCCCTATCAGAGTAGAACAGACCTGGGGTCAGCCCTGTGCCGAGCCACAGGAAGACGTCACCGTAGCCTGCAGTCTCCTGGGCGATCAATGGGATTGGCCAGTGCCACAGGGTCACCATTGCCTTGTCACTAAGAGGCTGCTTGAATGCGGCCCATCAAATGCATCTTCTTAGACCTCTTTTGCCAACTCTATGCTTTTATGTGCCCCTTCCAATTTCAGTAAAAATCTGGAGTGCTCCATTACTCCAAGGAGAGGAAGGACGGAGCCAACAGCAGTTTTCATCTTGAAGCGGTGCCTGAGTGCCGCAGTGTGTCCCTGAGGCCAGCTCTGCCTTTAGGACTCTGGGACCAGATAGTAGCAGGACCGGGACCGCAGATAAGGGTTCACTGTAAGGGACTACTGTGGTTTGGTTGCATTTCCTAGTAAAACAACTAACTGCAAAAGAGTTCAATCGGCTGATTTAAAAATTCAAAATACATGACTTTACCTTCTCACCAGAAATATTCTCGCCACAAGGACACTAAGCTGATTCTATAAAATGTGGCAAATATTACCCACCTTGCAAGGTCTTTTCTGTTCTCTCTCTCTCTCTTTTAGGATTGGAATTAGTATATGTGAAGTGCTTAGTGTAGTACCTGGCAGAGTAGATACTCAAAATAATAGCTACCGTGAAAAGTATAGAATTTATGTGGCACACATCCCCCCATTCCTTCTGCCTTGTAAGCATCCTGTTGAGCAGTTGGTAATTCCTCACTTGAAATAGGTTATAAATAATTTTGATTAATACACACCATAATATACCTTAAAATTCTAGAATTTAAGTAAACGGTTGTTTTTCTCATCTGTCTTTACACGACTATCACCCTTTGAATTTCCAAATAAAAGACGGAAAACAAGCTTCTTCTTGCGTGGGTCCACGAGATTTTCCCCAGATGTGAGACCATCTCCTAACTCATACTGATTAGCTTCTAGATGTTTCATCATTTCACATCTTTGCTCAACTTTTGCTATTTGTCCAGATACTGGAAGCTCAGCCATATCCCGACCTTGGTCCCACTGGGAAAAGTACTGTTCCCGTCCCCCTCCCAGAATTGCATCCATTTTCCTTCCCTTTAAATCCTCCCAAAGGACTAAGAATTTACTCACTGAATAATAGAATGTTCTTTCACACTACCCTCAGTTAAACCCTGGCCAATTATTCCTTAGAAGTGACCAGTTTAATCATCTAAGGACCAACACATGAGAAGTAGAATTGCTGGAAATAGCCATTTGCAATTCTTATTTCAAATGCAAACCAGGGTTTGGAATGTGGTGTCAAATTGTTGCAATCAGGTCAGAGCCCTCGTGCTATTGCCCGAGATAATATTTTTCCTAGTATTTGCCTAAGAACGGAAGACTTTCCAGTGAGTTAAAGGAGTCAGACTTCCTCTGCATACTTTCTAATGGAGGAAGGAATGAAAAAAGAAAGAAAGGAAAAAGGAAGGAGAAGGGAAGTGAAGGAAAATGAAAGAAGGAGGTAGGAAAGAAGGAAGGAGGGAAAGAGAGAAGGAAGGAAGGAAGGAAAAAAGGTGTTCTATGGCAAAACCCAGTGATGTGATTCCCATTTTTGGGAGTATGAGTGACTAGATATCTAGAAAAACCATACAGTACAGAACATCTAAAAATTCTGGATAAAATGTTGAAAAACATTTTTCTTTTAATTTGACAGAGAGAGAGCAGGGAAGAGGGAGAGAGAATCTTTTTTAAAAAAATTTCTTTTTACGTTTATTTATTTTTGAGACAGAGAGACAGAGCATGAATGGGGGAGGATCAGAGAGAGAGGGAGACACAGAATCAGAAGCAGGTTCCAGGCTCTGAGCTGTCAGCACAGAGCCTGACACAGGGCTCAAACTCATGGACCGTGAGATCATGACCTGAGCCAAAGTCGGATACTTAACCAACTGAGCCACCCAGGTGCCCCAAGGAGAGAGAGAATTTTAAGCAGGCTCCACACTGTCAGCACAGAGCCCGACGTGCGGGGCTCAGCTCACAACCTGTGAGATCATGACCTGAACTGAAACTAAGAGTCAGACTTTTAACTGACTGAGCCACCCAGGTGCCCCCCAATTAGTAATATTTAAAACAGAACAAAATAAAACTAAAATATTGTCAAATAAGAGCAAATAAGCTGGGAATGGAGTGAGCAGATTTTATAAATTCTAAGGTCCTTTAATGATTTGGGAGAAGGATAAGAGTACTGGTATCATCTAAACTGTTTTCAGTTAGAGTTATCTGTAAAAACGTAAAGAATACCTATTTAGAAGTAGTGTAGTAGAAATGAAGTGCAGAATTTCTAAGTCAGTATATGAAGAAATAAAATGAGAAATTAAAAACAAAACCCAAAACCTCTAGTAGGCCAAAAGAAGGAAAATAAAGAAAAAAATAGAAAAAGAAAGCCAGATAAAAAGCGTAAGCATGATATGGTAGAAATAAGTAAAAGTATCCATAATCACAATAAGTGTAAGTGATATCTTCTGTTTATTTAAAAATGCCTATTAGGGGCGCCTGGGTGGCTCAGTCGGTTAAGCGTCCGACTTCAGCTGAGGTCGTGATCTTGCAGTCTGTGAGTTCAAGCCCCACGTCGGGCTCTGTGCTGACAGCTCAGAGCCTGGAGCCTATTTCAGATTCTGTGTCTCCCTCTCTCTGACCCTCCCTGTTCATGCTCTGTCTCTCTCTGTCTCAAAAATAAATAAAGGTTAAACAAAAATTTTTTTTAAAAAAATGAAAAAAATAAAAATGCATATTAGACTGAAAAAACAAGATCTAGCCATAAAATGTTTATGAGACCCACCTAAAACATGAGAGCACTGAAAGTTTGAAAAACAATGATGGAAAAATATACCAGGTATATACTAACTAAAGGAGATCTGGCAATGTTACAGTAATACCAGAAGAAAGATTTTAAGGAAAAAGGAATTCCTGGAGAAACAGAGGATGACTATTGATAAAACATTCCACTTCTAGGAAGATATAATATATTAAACCTGGGTTCACCTAATAAATCATTATTATAAAGACCAGATTCTGAGTCCACAGTGTAATTAAATCAGAAATCAAACCCCAAAGGATATTTAATAACATCATCATCTGTTTGGTAGTCTAAAAACTTACTTCCAAATAACCCATGGGACAAAGAAGAAATTATAATGGAAAGTGTTTAGGACTGAAAAATAAGATACTACATATCAAAACTTTCTGGTTATGGCTAAACTAATATTTAGAGAGAACTTTATAGCTTTAAATGTTTACATTAAAATGAAAAGGGTAAAAACACAGACCTTTTATCCAATAGAAGAAAATAAATACTAAGGAGTAGAAATTAATGGAGTAAAAAACACAGCTATAATAGATCAGATGAATAACATTAAATTTACTTTTTTGAAAAGTCTAAAAAATGACAAAGTTCAAACCAGGAATGAATGAGGACATAATCACAAATGGAACCAAGATTTAAAAGCACTAAAATGGAATATAATGAAGCCCTTATAATAATATATATGAAATCAGATGAAGTGGAAATATTTACAGAAATTATAAATGACCCAAACTGACTCAATATGAAATAGTAAACATGAATCAATCTATGTTCATGAAAGACATGAATTCTTTTTTTGTGTGTGTTATACAAATTCTCAAACTTTTAACCTTTTAACTATTCTGTTTTTATTTATTTATTTTCCCTTTTTTTAACATTTAAATTTTATTATTTATTTATTTATTTTTTTAAATGTTTATTTATTTTTGAGACAGGGAGAGACAGAGCATGAACGGGGGAGGGTCAGAGAGAGAGGGAGACACAGAATGTGAAACAGGCTCCAGGCTCTGAGCTGTCAGCACAGAGCCCGACGCGGGGCTCGAACTCACGGACCGCGAGATGGTGACCTGAGCCGAAGTCGGACGCTCAACCAACTGAGTCACCCAGGCGCCCCTAACATTTAAATTTTAGCAAAAATACAGTGCAATATTGGTTTCAGGAGTAGAATTCAGTGATTCATCACTTATATATATCACCCAGTGCTCGTCACAAGTGCCTTCCTTAGTACCCATCATCCATCTAGCCTGTCTCCCATCCACCTCCCTCCATCAACCCTTAGTTTGTTCTCTATCATTAAGAGTCTCTTGTGGTTTGTTTCCCTCTCTTCTCTTTTTCCCCCTTGCCAAGTGTTCATCTGTTTTGTTTCTTAGATTCCACATATGAGTGAAATCATGTGGTATTTGTCTTTTTCTGACTGACTTTTTTTTTGCTTTGCTTAGCATAATATATTCTTGCTCCATCAACATCATTGCAAATGCCTAGATTTTACTTTTTTTGATGGCTGAATATTATTCCATTGTGTGTGTGTGTGTGTGTGTGTGTGTGTGTGTAAACTCTTTATCCATTCATCAGTCAATGGATGTTTGGGCTCTCTCCATAGTTTGGCTATTGTTGATAATGCTGCTATAAACCTTGGGGTGCATGTACCCCTTTGAATCTGTATTTTTGTATCCTTTGGATAAATACATAATAGTGCAATTGTTGGATCATAGGCTAGTTTTATTTTTAGTTTCTTGAGGAGCCTCCAGAGCGGCTGCAGCAGTTTGCACTCCCCACCAACAGTGCAAAAGGGTTCCCCTTTCTATGCATCCTTCCAACACCTGTGTTTCTCGTGTTGTTAATTTTATCTATAACTTTTTTAATGTTTATTTATTTTTGAGAGAGAGAGAGAGACAGACAGACAGAGAATGGATTAGAGACCATTCTCTAATGGCAGAGTGAGCAGGGGAGGGGCAGAGAGAGAGGGAGACACAGAATCAGAAGCAGGCTCCAGGCTCTGAGCTGTCAGCACAGAGTCTGACACTGGGCTCCAGCTCACAAACCATGAGATCATGACCTGAACTGAAGTTAGATGCTTAACTGACTGAGCCACCCAGGCACCCCTTATGTTGTTAATTTTAGACATTCTGACAGGTGTGAGGTGGCATCTCATCATGGGTTTGATTTGGATTTCCCTAATGATGAGTGACATTGAGCATCTTTTCATTTGTCTGTTAGCCATATAGATGTCTTTGGAATAGTGTCTATTTATGTCTTCTGCCCATTTCTTAACTGGGTTGATTGTTTTTTGGGTGCTGAGTTTGATAACTTTATAGATTTTGGATAGTAACCCTTTATCCGATATGTTATTTGCAAATATCTCCTCCCATTCCGTAGGCTGCCTTTTAGTTTTGTTGATTGTTTCCCTTGCTGTGCAGAAGCTTTTTATCTTGATAAGCCCCAATAGTTCACGTATGCTTTTGTTTCCCTTGCCTTTGGCGACGTGTCTAGTAAGAAGTTGCTCTTGGCGAGGACAAAGAGATTGCTGCCTGTGTTCTCCTCTAGGATTTTGATGGTTTCCTGTCTCACATTTAGGTCTTTAATCCATTCTAAATTTATTTTTGTGTGTTGTATAAGAAAGTGGTCCAGTTTTATTCTTCTGCATGTTGTTGTCCAGTTTTCCCGGCACCATTTGTTGAAGAGACTTGTCTTTTTTTAAAAATATTAATTTATTTTTGAGAGAGGGAGAGAAAGAGGAAGCACGAACAAAGGAGGGGCAGAGAGAGAGGGAGAGAGAGAATCCTAAGCAGGCTCTGTGCTGTCAGTGTAGAGTCTGATGCGGGTCTCAATCTCATGAACCATGAGATCATGACCTGAGTTGAGATCAAGAGTCAGATGCTTAACTGACTGAGCCACCTAGGCACCCCGAAGAGACTATCTTTTTCCATTGGATATTCTTTCCTGCTTTGTTAAAGATTAGTTGGCCATACAGTTGTGGGTCCATTTCTGGGTTTTCTATTCTGTTCTATTGATCTACATGTCTGTTTTTGTGCCAGTACCATACTGTATTTATGACTACACGTTAATTCTTAGCTAAAAAAAGATTATCCTTAAAGAAAATACCAGGCCCAATTTTATAAGCAGTTTGACTGAATGCTTGAGGAACTCAAAATTGTAATCCTATATAAAAACTTTGAAATGTTCACAATAAAACTACAAAACTAAGATGAGTAAAAATTGGAATGGAAGAATTGTAAATATGAGAATTTGCAGTTATATTACTGTCTATGTGCTAAATCCCACAGAATATACAGTGAATTAAGAGAATTATAAGAGAGCAAGGATGCTGGATATAAAATCCATCTACAAAGTTGTTTACATTTTTGTATACCAAAAATAGCATTAGAAACATTATTAAAATAATAAATTTGAAATTTACCAGATAGTGTTTAATAGAATGAATTCAGATTCAAACTCCCTCTCCATCATTTCTAGTTATATGACCTTGGTCAAGTTATTTAATCTCTCAGTGCCTGTCTCTTTACCTGTAAAATAGGATAATGGAATAATAATTATAACTACCTGATATGTTTGTTAGAGGAGTAAACCAGTTAATGCTTAGAATAGTATTTATATCATAGTAATTTGTATGTAACATTAATGTGAAAGGCAAGATTAAAAAATTTTTAGAAGAACATACCTTCTAATGGAGATTAGAATTAGGAGAATATCTTTATGACATCCATGGTTTGGAAAGATTTTTCAAACAAGATGTAAAAAGCAAATACCAGAAATAGAAAGATTAATAAATTCAACCACATTAAAATTAAGAACTTATCTTCTTCAAAAGGTACCGTGAAGAAAGTGAATAGACAAGTCAAAGAGAAAAGATATTCCCAATAGATACAATCACAAAGAGTTAATATTTAATACATACAAATAAACCTACAAACCAAGAAGAAGACAAAGACCCCAATAGAAAAACAACTGAAGATACACTTTGTACAAGAAGAAATATTAAAACATTGAACATATGGAAAATGCTCAACCTCATTAGCTATCAGGGAAATGCAAATTAAAACCACAACATAAAATTTTAAATCCCCAACTTGGCAAGAATGGAAAGAGTGACCATACCAGCTGTTGGTACAATAGGAACTCTTATGCAATGCTGATGGGGGTATAACATAATCATTTTGGAAAAAAAAAATATGGCATAACCTATTAAAGCTGAAGATAGGATCACCTACCTAATCATTGGGTAATTTGTCTCCTGGGCATAAACCTTACAGAATTGCTTGCCGTTAACTTTTCTATCATATTTTCTAATTAATAATATAAAGTATTCAAAGACCTGTGTGTGTGTGTGTGTGTGTGTGTGTGTGTGTGTGTGTATTTGGCTGACCATATGTCTGTCTATCTATCTATCTGTCCAGCCCAATGCTAATACATTTTTTTAAAACCGATCTTGTTGTTAATATTGATAACTTACTTTTTCCTAGGAAAACTTTTTGATTTTATCCAAGTTTTCTCAGTTATTACCAGATAATTGAGCACAAATTCTCTAACAATTGCTTTAATGTTCTTTGTGTTTGGAATGAGTTTTCCTTTTTCATTTCCAATTTGGAGAATTTTTTGGTCATATTGTTATTGATTAAGTGATTCATTCAATAAATATGTATTGAGTGCTTAGCATACAGGTATGATTGTAGATGTTGAAAATTGTGTGAAATGTTTTGTCTAGTGGGGGGAGATAGACAATAACCAGGTAAACATAAATAATGTAATTTCAAACCCTGATAAGTATCAATAACAAAACCTATGTGGGGCAAGAGTATAGCAAATGAAGTGGAAGGGAAACTATTCTTTTTTAATTTTAACATTTATTTATTTAGAGAGAGAGGCAGGGGAAGGGGCAGAGAGAAGAGAGACAGAATTCCAAGCTGGCTCCATGCCATCAGTACAGAGCCTGATGCGGGGCTCGACCTCGCAAACTGTGAGATCAAGAGTCAGATGCTTAACCAACTGAGCCACCCAGGTGCCCCTGGAAAGCTATTTTTTATTTTTAAATTGAGGTATAATTGACCTATGTAGACATTATACTAGTTTCAGGTATACAATGCAATAATTTGATATTTGTATATATTGTGAAATGGTCACCATAAGAAGTCTTATTACCATACATAGTTACAAAAACATTTTTTTTCTTGTGATGAGTACTTTTAAGATTTACTCTCTCAGCAACTTCCAAATATAAATATGGTATTATTAACTGTAACTGTCATGCTGTCCACTACATCCCCATGTAAAACTTTTTAAATATATTTTTTAAAATGTTTATTCATTTTTGAAAGAGAGAGAGACAGAGCATAAGCAGGGGTGGGAGAGAGAGAGGGGGAGGGACACAGAATCTGAAGCAGGCTCCAGACTCTGAGCTGTCAGCACAGAGCCTGATGTGGGGCTCGAACTCACAAACCGTGAGATCATGACCTGAACTGAGGTCAGAGGCTTAACAGACTGAGCCACCCAGGTGCTGCCCCCCTCCCATTTAAAACTTAAAAAAAAGATGGGGTGCCTGGGTGGCTCTGTCGGTTAAGCGTCCGACTTCGGCTCAGGTCATGATCTCACGGTCCGTGGGTTCGAGCCCCGTGTCGGGCTCTGTGCTGACAGCCCAGAGCCTGGAGCCTGTTTCAGATTCTGTGTCTCCCTCTCTCTCTCTGACCCTCCCCCGTTCATGCTCTGTCTCTCTCTGTCTCAAAAATAAATAAACATTTAAAAAAAAACTTAAAAAAAGAGACTTATTTATCTTGTAACTGGAAGTTTGTTCTTTTGTACTTTTTGACCCTTTTCACCCATGTTGCCCACTCCCCACCCCTCTGCCTCTGGCAACCACTAATCTGTGTCCCCTGTATCCATGAGCGTGGATTTTGTTTCTTTTTTAATTCCATATGTAAGTGAGATCATATGATATTTGTCTTTTTCTCTATGGCTTGTTTCACTTATCACGATACCCTCAAGTTCCATCCATGTTGTTGCAAATGGCAAGATTTCATTTTTTAAAAATCACTGAATAATATTCCATTGTGTGTATGTATATATATGTGTAGTATATATCACATTTGCTTTATCCATCCATCAGTGGACACTTGGGCTGTTTCCATATCTGGGTTATTGTAAGAAAGCACTGCAATGAAACTTGGGTGCATATATCTTCTAGAGTTAGTGTTTTTTCATTTTTTTTTGGATAAATACCCAGAAGTGGAATTGCTAGATCCATAGAGTAGTTCTATTTTTAATTTTCTGAGGGACCTCCTGACTGTTTCCATAGTGGCCGTACCAGTTTATATTCCCACCAACAGTGCACAAAGTTTCCCTTTGCTCCACATTCTCTCCAACATTGTGGGCTCGATCTGCAATTCGCTGATGACTGGTAATGTTGAGCATCTTTTCATGAACCTATGGATAATCCATATATCTTCACTGGAAAATGTCCATTTAGATCCTCTGCCCGTATTTTAATTGGATTGTCTGTTTTTTTTTGTTACTGAGTTGTATGATTCTTTTATGTATTTTGGATATTAACCTTTTATCAGATATATGTTGTACAAATATTTTCTTCTATTCTGTAGGTTGCCCTTTTCATTTTGTTGATGGTTCCCTTTGCAGGCAGGAAGCTATTTTTCATAATGAGAGTGTCTATAAGGAGGTGCCCTATTCTTCCACTTATAGCATTTTTTGCTTGATACTTAATGATACATTATTGGACACATAAAGGATTATGACAGTCAAATGTTTTTTTCTGGATTATATACTTTTTTAGTATAATATGGTCTTAGTGTAATATTAATGCCTTTAAGCTTTAAATTCAACTGGTTTTGTGATATTAATATGGAAGGCCCTGCTTTGTTTTCATTTCCGCTGGCTGGTTCCTGGTACACCTCTGCCCTGTCTCTCTTCCAACCTTTCTGAGTTGCTCTGCTGACGGCCATCCTCATTCATGTAGCATATGGTAATTTTTTACCCCAATCAAATGTGTCTTACTTACATGCATCATGATAACAGATATACTTGCTCTTACTTCTATCCTCTTTCTCTGTTTTATGTTTCTTTGAATGGATATTTGTGTTTTCTGTATTTTACTAAGTGGCTGATGTTCTCTTTGATTTTTCTTTCTTTTAGTAATTGGGAAAGTGCCTTCTTTCCCTCTGTGTGAGGTCACATTTAGGACCCAAGGGGCTTCAGAGCTCACTTTCTGAGCGCAGGTGCCTCACTGGCTGGTGAGAGGCTAGGTGGCAGCAGGCTGCTGGGGACATGCCACTTCACTGCCTGGCCTTGAACTGCCTGCCAGTCTGGGTCAGGGAACGGGTTTCTGTCTGATTCCCACTGAAACGTCAGAGCTCAGGAGCCTCTTTTAACAGGCGCTGTGGTAGCTGGTGGCCCTGGTGGGGGTAAGGAGACAGCTGGCTCACGCAGCTGCCCTAAAACCACCTGTCCAGCCTCGGCTGGTGAGATCATGATGCCAGGCATGAATCTGGATGTTGAGGACCATTCCTCACCCTTCCACGTGTCCCCATGTCCCCACCCTGCCTGGCATGGCACTGTTACAGCTCAGCGTATGCAGAGAGTCAGGAGAGGCCTGGAAAATGGGCACTGCCCAATCACCCGCTTCCTTATGTGCAGACCAGGGGGGTTCCAGGAGCAAGGGCAGCAAGACAGGCTGTGCACAACTGAGCTCCCATCGCTGGACACGTGGGCCCTGACAGGGGGATGTGCTCCCCGGGGCAGAACTGGGGGGGCAGGTCCGAGGATGGAGAAGAGGTGGGGGCTTCAGGCTGAGAAGCACAGGTGTGGGCTGAGGCACCAAGGGAGGAGGGGACCTGGGACATTCCGGGACAGAGGAAAGGCAGATCTTAGGAGGCCTTGACCTCTCTGCTCACACCTTGAAATGAGGAGGACCCCAATCAGAGGCAGGATCTGTTATGCAGGTATTGTATGTAATCAAGGAAGAAAAATGTTAGAATGAATTAAGGCAGTGGTGGTGGGTTTAGGAAATACGAAAGTGACAGAGCTGAAAGAACCTGGGAACTGACCGGCGGGCCGAGGGAGGAAATGCCCAGGGAACATGAGGTCATGACAGTGCCCTTTAGGTTGGGAGGAAACACAAGGTGAGTGGGGACCAGGGCAGGGGTCATTGTGAGGGGAGAGCCTCCACTCAGTGGTCTGCCCCATTGGGACTAGAGGCTGGGGGAGGGTAATGACACCCACAGGGTGGGGTGGACGCTGCAGGCCTTGGGGCCATGCCCTGTCCCGTGGGGTGGGGGTCTGCCCCCTGTGAACTGTTCTCTGGACATGGTGTGAGAAGACACAGAACAGGAGCTCCAGAGCTGCCAGGGACCTGCCCTTGGGAACTGGCTGTGTGGGCAGCTGCCAATAGAGAGGAGGTGCCAGAAGCTTCTTCCAGGGACACTCCTGAGGAAAACAAACAAAAAAGAATGAATGACTGAAAGAAAAAAGGAAGATTGGGAGGAATGGATGGAAGAAGGAAGTAAGAGAGTAAGGAAAGATTTCATGAGTTGCTTTCTATGTGGCAGAAGTGATAATGTTACACATATCGTATTTACTTATCATAATAATCTTAGTTTGTTGCCCTCATTGTCAAGATGAGGAAACAGAGGTGTCACAAGAGTAAGTAATGGTGGGGCCGGGAACCAAACCCTGGCATTTGGGATTCATGTCTCTTGGCTCTGCTGCCTCTAAATGGATAATGAATGGAGCAAGTGGCAGAGGGAATAAGATGTATACCATAAGTAACTTATTTTTTTAAATGTTTATTTATTTTTGAGAGAGAGAGAGAGAGAGAGAGAGAGAGAGAGAGAGAGAGACAGAGCACGAGTGGGGGAGGGGCAGAGAAAGAGGGAGACACCGAATCCGAAGCAGGCTCCAGGCTCTGAGCTGTCAGCACAGAACTCACGAACTGTGAGAGCGTGACCTGAGCCGAAGTCGGACGCTTAACCAACTGAGCCACCCAAGCACTCCTAACATGAATAACTTATTGATTGCACATAGAAGTCTACAATAATTGTGATCTAAATGGTCTATTGCGGATTCATCTATGCTGTTAAAAGATAGGACAGCGGTTACCCTTGGCGATGCAGCGACTTAGGACGGCACGCGGGAGGCTTCTGTGGCACTAGTCGTTCTGTTTCTTGAGCTGGGTGCTGGTTACTGAGCCTGAGACATGGGGAAGCTTAGATTATTTAAATGTGAAGTCTTAATGGCAGGCGTGGCATCTTTGGGCAGTTGAGATTACGGCTGATGCAATTAGTAGAGTAATAGAATGTCACTGAGTTAATGGATGCAGTGTTCCTGGAATGTGAGCACAGTTTCAATCCGGGCATAGATCTGTTGCCATGGATGAGGGAATCTGTTAGGACTCTCCAAGCTCCATGGGGCTAGAGACACTCGAAAGCTGAAGCAAGACAGGTTGTTGCTTCGGTTCTCTGACACACAGCTGCCAAGAGCCTCATCCAGCTGGCTTCCTGCAGGTTGGGATCGGAGGCTCATCCATGCACAAGAACTTCTGGACACAGATGCCTTGGCTTCAGTATTTGGTTCAAACAAAAGGCATTTTTGTAAGCCTCTGTCTTTTTGCCCAGCTTTGAGTAAGTAAGTTCAGCTCAAACGTTGCGAGTTGCTTTCGGCTCTGGCCAAATTCTGCTGTTTGGAGATTTGTTTTGTTTCTTTTTGATGCTCTATAAGTCAACAATCGCAACATACAGCAAGGAGAAAACATGTGGTGAAGACAATGAAAACCAGATCCATGGCTGCCAAAGAAAGAGGTGAAAAGACAAAACCTTCTAGTTACATAAGAGCACAGTTCAGGGTGTGCCTCTCCAAGACAGAACGCTCTCTGGCCTGGTGGCGGAATCCCTCATGGGCGAGTGCTTCTCTATCTGGGTTTGATAAAGATAATTCATTTCATCTAGTGTAATCTTCAAGCATTCTGTGGCTTTTTTCCCAAGATCTTTCACCTACTTTTTAAATGCAACCGAGAGTGGAGTTAGGGTTGGGCTGGAAGCAATGATGAAAAGTTGGCGATTCAGGGCTTTACGTTCCAAAAGCCATCTGCATCTCACCATTGCAAGGCGGGCTTCTGAAATCCTTTTTAGTCATAGAAACCTCATGAAATTCCATGAACAAAGGAAGACATGAAACCCCACCTCCCACAGAATCTGCTCCACCAGGTGGGATAGATGCTCGCATTCCAGTGATTTGGAAGCAGGGCCAATCTGTAAGGGGGGGATTGAGAAACAGGGAGGGGCTCTCCAGTTTGTCACTCAGTCATCCATGAAAAATTTGAGTAACATCCCCCTTGACATTAGAACACAGGACAGAAATGCATATTTCTGACTTCTTGAAATCTGGCTGATAGTTCTAATGGAGCGAGTCAGAAACCTAAGAAATGATTTATCGTCATGAAGTGGTTGACACACTTTCACAGCTAATATAGCACCCAAAAACAAAACAAAAAACCCCCAGCCTAGTGGGGTGGAAACAAAAGAAATTGCCTTCCTAACATCCTTAATCATTTTAAATTATATATCCATATGTTTATGTATTAGCTCATTTTTTTTCCCCATCAGAAGATCATTAGTTCCCTGAGGATGAGGCCTCTTCTTCTCCCCCTCCATTTCTATTTTCCAGCTCCAAAACAATGCCTGGAAGAGTGTAGCTGTATAATTTATGTAGTCATTTATTTATTTAACCAAGATTTATTGAGTGCCTACAAGTACCCTACTGGGTACTGTTTCTAGAGGATATCATAGTGAGCAGAGGGACAAAATTCCTGTCCTCCTAAAGCTTACGTGTGAAAGAGATGAGAAAGATGCCCCTCCCTCTCACTCCCTCCCCCCCCCCCAAAAAAGGAAGAAAGAAAGGATGCAAGAAGAACAGGAAAGTAATAAGGTGGGGAAGAAGATTATAGATTATGTGAGTATATGTATTGGTGGGGGAATGTGGGGAAGTGTTGTTGGAATTTATACAGAGCCGTCCAGGAAAGTCTTCATTGAGAAAATGCCATTGTGTTGGATTGTCAAGGAGGTATGGATTTATGAGAAAGAATTCTAGCCACAGGAAGCCACAAGTGCAAAGGACGTGCAGTGGAAGCATACCCTAAATTCAAAGACCAGCTCAGAGGTCAATATACTAGAGCAGAGAGGGCAAGCAGTGGCAGAGATAGTGGGAGATGAGGTCAGAGAAGAATGGGGACCAGATCGTGTGGGATCTTGTGGCTGTTTGACATTAGTGGCCTTTATTCTGAATGAAATGGAGAACCAAGGGAGGATTTTGAGCTGAGAGGTAACTTGATCTGACTTGAGTTTAGTAGGACCACTCTGGCTGAAAATACATTAAAAGGTGGCAAGAGTAGAAACAGACCAGTAAGGGGTTGCTGTGATGGTCCAGGAAAGAGGTGATCAGGGCTTGGACCTGAGGTTTTTGGTGGAGGTGATGAGACATGGTATGATTCTGGATATATTTTGACATGAAGCCAACAGGTTTTCTGAGGGATCAGCTGTGGTATGAGAGAAACAGAAGAGTCAAGGATGGCTCCAAGACATTTGATCAGAGCAACTGGGAAACTGGAGTTACCATTTATGGAAATGGGGAGGCTGTGTGTGATGTGAGCCTAGTTATAATGGCAGGGAGGTTATATTGGATTCTAGGTATGCTAAGCCTTAAACTTTCTGGATGTCTCCAAATTTCTTCCTAACATGGTTATCTAAATTATAATTCCAACAGCAGGAAATGAACATTTCCATTTCTCCACTTTTTCCCCAAGGATTGCTGGACTGATGCCTCTAAGGGATATTATATAGTCATTGTGTTTCCCTGATTATCAGGGAGTATAAGCCAGTTCATACACTTATTGACCTTTGGATTTCTTCTTTTTTGAACTGTCTATTCATATTCTTTGCCCATATTTTCTATTTTTATTTTTCTTATTTGTAGGTTCCCTTTATATACTCTATATTTCTTGTTCTATCTGTTACAAGTGTCTTCTCTCAGTCTTGGTTGATTTTAAGTGTTAGTTTTGCTATCTTTAGTTGTAGAGATTTGTAAACTTTAATGTAGTCCAATTCCTTCATCTTGGTAATTATGTTCAGGATTTTTGCATCTAGCTTTAAAAATTCTCACTTTCCCTGATGTCGTAAAGATATGTACATATATTTTCCTCCAGAAGTTTTCAGTTTTGTCTTTAACATTTGACTTTAATTTACTCATTTAACAAATACTTCAATGTGCCAGATGCTATTTTAAGTGCTTTACAAGTAATTACCTCACTTAATCTTCATGACAACCATAAGAGTTATGTACTGTTATTATTATTCCCATTTTATGGATGAGGAAGTTAGGGATGGGGAGGTTAAAGAATTTGCTAAGGATCACAAGTGGTAGAATCTTCAGTCCATCTGAAATTACTTGATATAGTGTGATAAATTTTTCTTTCTCCATACGCTTGGCTGGTTGTCATGGCACCATTTAATAAATAGCCCATTCTTTCTCAACCGATCTATAATGCCATCTCTGTTGTATCTCAAGTCCCCATAAATCTGAAGATCTATTTCTGGGCTTTTTGTTAGATTAGTCCCTTGGTGAATGCTGTACCATTTTAATCACTACAGCTTTTTCATAAGTCTCAATATTTGGTATGGTATGTCAGTTTTTTTTTTTTGTCTCATTCCTTTTATTCTTGACTTCAAACAAAATTGTCTTAGTTATTTTGTTAATTTTTTGATCACTCCAACAAGTTCCATGAAAATCCTGTTTGGAATTTTGATGGGAATTTCATTGCACATGTGAATTATTTAGGGAAAATTGATATCTATATGATGATAAAATCTACAACCATGACTATAATGTCCAATCCAGCTTATTAGGTCTTCTTTTAAATTTTTTTAATGTTTGTTTTTGAGAGGGAGAGAGACAGAGCACAAGCAGGGAAGGGGCAGAGAGAGAGAGAGAGAGAGAGGGAGTTACAGAATCCAAAGCAGGCTCCAGGCTTTGAGCTGTCAGTACAGAGCCTGATGCAGGGCTTGAACTCATGAACTGTGAGATCATGACCTGAGCCAAAGTCGGACACTTAACCAACTGAGCCACCCAGGTGCCCTGGCTTCTTAGGTCTTCTTATATGTCTCTTAAAAAAGCTTAAAAAACTTCTCCATATTGGTTTTGCACCTCTTCTGTTGGATTTTTTCAGCAGACTTCATACTCTTTAAATTTTTTTTTTTTTAACATTTTATTTATTTTTGAGACAGGGAGAGACAGAGCATGAACAGGGGAGGGTCAGAGAGAGGGAGACACAGAATCTAAAACAGGCTCCAGGCTCTGAGCTGTCAGCACAGAGCCCGACGCGGGGCTCGAACTCACGGACCGTGAGATCATGACCTGAGCCGAAGTCGGCCGCTTAACCGACTGAGCCAGCCAGGTGCCCCATTCATACTCTTAATATTGTAAATGCAATCCTCTTTCTTAAAATACATTTTCTAATTGGTTGTCCATAGTGAATATTTATTCTTTTATATGAGTCTTAACCACCTTTCTCTTAGTGGTCCTAATAGTCTTCCTAAAAACACTCTTGGATTTGGAGGAGTTGCTCTTGCATTATGCCATGATCTCTTCTATAGGCCTTTTGCATTTGCTGCTTCCTTTCTCTATAAATCTCTCCCCACCTTTACCACACCCAGCACATAAGCCCCTTTCCTTCCCTTGGCTCATAAGCTTAATATTTGTTTTGCTGAAAGATATATCCCAATCTCCCTGATGTGGTCACTTTCATCAGCACCAGGGAGTTTACCACAGAGGCTTGAAAAAGTGATATGTGTTAGTAGAAACAAGATGGATAAATGAGTCTTCACCTAAACCAAACACAAGTACAGCAAAACAAAACTTAATAAAATGGCTTCTGCCAACAATGGAGCAGTGAGTGACAACGATCTCAGGAAATATTTCATAATGGATTTTTAGAAGTGGTAGTTTGTGAGCCCCAACAAAATGAAGCCATAATCATCAGTTGCTTTAGTAGGTATTGTGTGACCATAAGATTGGATTATTGGAAACGAGTCAGTTATTCATTCATTTGACAGGCTCACTGGTCTAGAAGAGTTGGATTTGTTTGGTTATTTGGTTCAAGACATGAACAAGGACCGTTAATGTTTCCGATCGCCATTTCAGTTAACTATTTCAGTCACCTTCGTGATAACCCACATCTAGCACCATTTTACATGACTATCACTTGTTAAATAATAAACTCAAAGTTAGGTCTGTGTACACTTGGATAAGTGAACCTATCTTAGGATTGATATCATGTGAAAGGGAAATTGTGCAGAGGTATTTTGGTGAGATGGTTTATGGCTTCTTGCCTTAATGTGGGGTTGATTGAAAATTGATAGAACTGGGAAATAGGTTGGAATACAGTCCAGAATTGAAAATAACTATCTGGGGGAGTTGGCATGTGGAAGAAATTAATTGCATCTGTCCAAGAGGAGGCCAACATGTAGAAGGAAGAACCACACGATTGTGAGAACAGACGTCCTGTGACTAAGTTGCTTTGTAAAGTCATGCATTCATGCAGGGTGTTCAGGATGAGGCAGAAGCATTGCTTGGCAGGTAAGGTTGGGTGGCGGGTACTGTCCTTTCTAGCCATCAAATTTTCTTCTTTTTGAGATTCTTACTAAGAGACCCAAAGGAAGATAAGCCTTGCCCCGCTTCCAGCCCTGGTTTCACAGGCCCATAGACAGCTGTGGCACTTGTTGGCTGCTATGGAACAAAAGCCCTTCCCAGTGAAGGAGTTTCTATTTGGTGTGCTCTTAGCAAATTTGTTCATACAAAGGGCAAAGGATGGAATCAGCAGTCAGAAGACCTGGCTGCTGGGACCTGTGATCTCAGGTGTGCTAATTCTCAGTTTCCATGTATAAAGAAATGAACAGTAATAAATACCCACAGTGTTGTTGGGAAGATATAGTGAGAATACGTGCATGAAATCTATACTGGTAACAATTATGACGGCCATGAGATGCCAGACGCATTCTCACTGGTGCTTTTATTTGATAGTTCATAATGATTTGTTCCAAAATTATCAGAACTTCCAACAGCTATATAGATGTAAAAATTATCAAAGAAGCTCATAGTTTTATGTATAGGTATTTTCAAAGATAAGATAGATGCCTCTTAAGTACTTTTTGTAGCTATAAAAGGAAGAGATCCAGTGATTCTAGAACTTTACCCCATGTAAAAACATCAAATAGTTATGCAAAGGGAAAGGCCAACTTGCTAGTGGCTCCCCATTCATGGGCCCTGAAATACATGAGTCTTCCTACTGCCCCCTGAGCTTTAGAATATCTTCCTCCACAGGGCAGTAGGTAACCCCAAATCTTGACCCCTCCAGCTGTCCACATGTCCTCATCCTCCTACCTGAGCAGACATCGCTGCAGCTTATGTGTCTGCACCATTGCAATCCTTGCCTTTGTGGAAGTGGCTGGAAAATGCCAGGGTGGTTACTAGGTAAGAGGAAGGGCAGAAATATCTACTGTTCTATTTGTAGTCACCTCACACACGTACTGCAGACCCTCATGGAGATGACTGGAGCATTAAGACTCAACCAAGGCAAGTTTCTCTCTCAAGAAGCTTATGACAGTGTCCAGGTGCCCATATTCTATTTCGGAATTGGAAATGATAAACCACGAGTCTCAATTTAATTCAACATTCAAACATTTATGGAGTGCCTACCATGCTCTAGGTTCTATACTGAACTTGGAGTAAAAAACAAGATTCTACCAATCAGAATCCGGTGAAGGGGCAGACACACACATACACCCACACCAACCCCCCCCCCCCCACACATATATACAACATGGTCACATATATACCATACACACTCCCTTCCACATACACATCCCACACATACCATACACACATACGCTGCACACTGCCTCCCTCACACAACACATATACACATACCACGCGCACACATCCCTTCCACACACACCACACATCCAGACACCCTCCACACATCCAGCACATGCATACATACAGTGTCCCCCCCCACACACATGTGCACACACACATATACATTCCACACATAGAGTAAGCTAGTTCAAGAAGGCAAAGTCAGCGTGAAAGATTATGAGGACCTATGCTAAAGGTCATGGAGCTGGAGGGAAGGCAAATAACAGTCATAAGTTACAATTGTACTCTGTGTATAATCACATTCAATAACAGTTACCCAAGCTCACCTGCAGAGAAATAAAACAATGGACATTGTGAGTCTATGAGTAAGAATTGTCCAAACAAGGATATGGGTGGTGTTCTTGGACCAGGAAGTGGGACTATCTCCTTGGTATTAAGTAATCATAACTACTAGCAGCACTGAATGTGATTGCCAATCCAAGAGTTTCTTTTGGTGGGCAAGGCCTCCCTTTCTCAGATCTACCCTGAATTCACCCACCTGTCTGCCAGGTTTACCCTGTTTTTACCCTGTGTTTACCCACAAGAAAAAGGGAGGGCTGGGATGGGGCTGTCATTCATAAGTTCTTGGACTAGGGATGAGTCAATAAAAATAATCACAGCTACTTTTTAAAGTTTATTTATTATTTTGAGAGAGAGAGAGAGAGAGAGAGAGAGAGAGAGAGAGAGAGAGGCAGAGAGAAAGGGAGAGAGAAAATTCCAATCTGGCTCCACACACAACGCAGAGCCCGATGTGGGACTTGATCTCACAAACCATGAGACCATGACCTGGGTTGACATCAAAAGTCAGATGCTTAACTGACTGAGCTACCCAGGTACCCTAATAGTCATAGCTATTTTAACAGCTATGATAGCACATGGGATTGTGACAAGAAAAGGTGCAGCACCCAAGGGAGACTCTGAGTAACTCTGAGTAACCAGGGAAGGAATGTTTCCCTGAAAATTGTTTTATATCAGAGCTGAAAATAATTTTAGAGGATGAAGTGCTCAGAAAGTTACAGGAAAACGTGGCCTGCCTCAAGCTGATGAGAGGAGGATTGGGACTGTTCAGGTTGGGGAGCTGTGGGAATGGCTGGAACAAGGACAGTACACAGACAAGATTGGTCATATCTATGCAGGATGACCATCTCATGGGTCACAGTGACAAAAGGCTACATTTGGCCTTCATCATTTTCTCCCCAACTGCTAGTAGGGGGCCTGTATATAATAAAGGAAATACCTGCAGGGATGTAGCCTGAAACCAAGTCCTCTTTGACTCGCAGCTTTCGAGGGGGGCAGTTGGCACGGAGCTGGGAGAGACGATGTTCACTGTTAATCCTTATGCCACTTGCACGCTGGCATTTATCCCTCTATCCTCCAAATCCAAGGGGAAAAGTCATCTTCCTCCACAATTAGTTCCACTCAATCTTGTGGCTTCCATGCCACAGGCTATGCTGAATGTCTTGAGGGGCCTTCTCTGTAGATCTGCCTGGCCGCATCCCCGAGTTTTCAGCAGTGACTGAGTCAAGATTCAAACTCAAGTCTGTTGACTCAGACCTTTCTACTTTTTCCCTTGGGCCAGCACCTTCCCTGGAGCGAGGAAAGAGGATGGATTTTGGGCCACACTCATCCCAGATTTGATAGAAAATGTGGCTCCCCTCTGGAAGGCAGTATGGGGGTTCCTCAAAAAGTTAAAAATAGAACCACCTTACAATCCAGAAATTGCACTACTGGGTGTTTACCCAAGGAATACAAAAGTACTAGTTAGAAGGGATATATGCATCCCGATGTTTACAGCAGCATTATCTACGATAGCCAGATTATGGATATAGCCCAAATGTCCATCGACTGATGAGTGGATAAAGAAGACGTGGTTTATATGTGCACAACGGAATATTACACAGCCATAAAAAGAATGAAACCTTGCCGTTTGCAACAACATGGATGGAGCGTATTATGCTAAGTGAAATAAGTCAATTAGAGAAAGAAAAATGCCCCATGATTTCATTCATATGTGGAATTTAAGAAAGAAAACAAATGAACAAAGGGGAAAAAAGAGAGGAAAACCAAGAAACACGCTCTTACTTACGGAGAAAAAATTGACGGTTACCAGAGGGGTGGTGGGTGGGGGAATGGGTAAAATAGAAAGTGGGGATTAAGGAGTGTGCTTGTGGTGATGAGCACCGAGTGATGCAGGGAAGTGATGAATCACTAAATTGCACCCCTGAAACTAATATGACGCTGTATGTTAATGAACTGGAATTTGACTAAAAACTTAAAAAATTAAAAAAAAAAAAGAAAAGAAAACGAGCCTTCACACACTCTGACCATCAACCCACCTTCTTTTGTCTTTGGACCCCGAAGGTCTTCTCTCAACATTTCAGCTAAATCCTAACAAGACTGGGGCCGTGGGTTGTTTCGAGAGACTCTAGGGGCATTTTCTCCTGCCACAACTCCAGTTTGGAGCTCAGCAATTCTATTTCTGGCGACTGCGTCCCACAATTACTTGTCTTGTCATACCCTGAAACATTGGCAGGTGCATAAAAAAGGAGCTGATTTACAACACACCCCATTCTTTTTTTTTTTTTCTTTCCATCCTTGGCATTCTCTTCATAACCCCTCCTTGAAATAGTTATTTTTATTTTATTTTATTTTTTTAGTGGTTTGTAGTCTTTGTTTTAGGTTTGTGTTTGTTTTTGCTTTCCATCTTCAAAGGAGAATTGGCAGTCAGGGCTCTCTGGTTACTTCCTGATAGAATGTCCACAATCCAGGAGATATTCTTGTTCTTTTATTCTGGAAGCAGAAGCTCCCGGGGCTTTGTGTTCTCCACAAGGGTGGTAGGTCATGCTTAATGGCCCAGGACCATTGGCAATCCACAGGGGGGCAGAGCCCTCCCTGCAAGCTCTGTGCAAGCAAAGCACTCACTTCACCGGTGTCCCCATTACCCTCTGATTCAGTTACCTAAAATTAACCTATTAACAGTCCCTGGAGCAACAGTTTGGTTTCCTTCTTCAGGGCCAGTCACCATCAGTGGGAGAGAATGGGACAGCTGAGTGCCTGTCCACAGTGTCCTGGTGCCCAGGGTCTTCCAGATGCGCCAAGCCTTCCTTTCCACCTGGAAGCTGGACCTCAGTCTACTTGCACCCCCTGTCCCCTGCAGAGAAACACACAGGGTGGGATTCTGGCTCCAGCTTCTCCCTAGGGTGTGGGGGGTTTCCTTCAGCCTCAACAAAGGGATCCTTCTGCAGAATTCCCCAGACAGTGTTAGGGAGTGTCCTCTTTTAGAAGAAAAATGTGCTAGTTTTCTGACATGTTCCAGCCACACAACTTTTTCCCTCTGGTGTCCATCTGCCTCGATAGAGATCCTTTCACAGAGCTGTGAAAAATCCTGCCATTATGGATTAACCATGAATCTCAAGTAGGCACTGATGAAGACAACAAAGAAGGGAGTTTTGCATCTTCTGTTGGAGACAATTGTAGAGGAGGGGGCCAGGAGGGAGGAGATAAGCAGATGGGCACACTGATGTTTGCTCCCTGGGCTTTTGCACCAGACAGCAGATACGCTGGAAAACAGAGAGGGCTACTGAGGAAGGGGACAAGGGGTTGCTTGCACCCTGCTCCCTGCTTAAGGGGCAGTTGCCATGCAAAGTGGGGTCAGCCGGAGAAGGATCCCATAGGATTCTCTGTTCAACCTTGGGCTCCTGTTTGTGGGGGATGCTGAGTTGACAGCCGGTAGGCCCACCATAGGGTTCATCATGATGAACAGTTACTGCATATCAGAGACTGGGGCTCCTGGCACAGGTGAGGAGTGTGAGGTACCATCATGGGGCTGTTCGGAGGTCAGCTGATTCTGCAGAGAGGGAAAGCTGGGCCCAACTGAGGTAAGGAATGATAGACTTCCGCATGTAGCTGGTTCCTAGCACTGGGTCAACTAACTGTTTCACACAGTAGAATTTTTGTTTGGCACCTGCGTGTAGGCTCTAGAACTCATCGCCTTCCCTCCACTGCTATGAGACTATGTGATTCCTCTCCACATCCATCCAGAAACTATATTGGAGAGAAGTCCGGGAGGGATGGTGGAAGTAAGAGAGATTGGGCAGTTACCCTCAGAAGGCATCATTACTCTGAGGAAGGCTGACACTCTGGAGTGAAAAAGTTGGGCACATTCTGACTGATGCACCAGGACTGTAACTTACAGGACCTTCTATGCTTTACATAGTACCAATTTATGTTGTCTGTTTTCTCAAACATTCTGCGAAAACAGCAAAGGACAAACCCCAAACTGCCAATTGTTAAGAACTTTCCAGAATCTCCTCTTGACTGATTCCCTCTTTGGTGTCTTTCTCCCCACCAATATTTCCTAGAGGAGGAAGAAATATTGTCTCAGAGTTCACCTTCAGGACTCTGGTGGAGCCAGACATACCAGGGGGCTGTGTGCTTGGGGCATGAACAGCGTGCTCATTTGTTCATTCATTTGGTGAAAGCCTCCTGCTTCCTCCCTCCGAGAGCAAAACATGAGGGCCATAGAGTGGCCTTTTCTCTCTCTCTCTCTCTCTCTCTCTCTCTCTCTCTCTCTCTCTCAAATCATCTGCTCACGTAACAGATGTGATAACCAGAACCAAGCAAGGCCTGTGGCTCCAGATCAGGCTGACTGCCTGATGCCTATCTTGGTCTCTTCCTCTGTTCCGGGGGGCCTGGCGTGTGGGGAGGGCAGGGAACATGTCTGAAGCTGCTGAGATGAGCCTTGGTTGCTGCTCTGGAAATACGAAGAAAAGGGACACAGACGTGGTGGCTTCTGACCCCCTGACTTCCCAAATTCACACGAGGATGTGCAATTTATTTATTTCCTTAATTATTAGGATCGGTTTCCCCACACAGTACGTGCTAGTGACATAAAGATAGATGAGACTCATTCCCTGTTTTCAAGATGCTTGCAATCGAGTGTGGAGAACGATAATTGCAATATCTTAGTGACCCAATGATAGACATTACAGGGCTAAAAGGAGGAAATGATCGGTTCTAGAGAAGGAGAACTTAATATATTAATATAAAAACTTAGGTAGGTGGTTGGGTGGCCAGGGGACAGAGATGGGATTGAGTCCTCCGTCATAATATTTATTTCCTTTGGCATTTAAAATCGGAAAATTTTTAATGCATAAAAACATAATAACTTCCCACAGCACTGAGACACTGTGACAATTTTATATTCATATACATGCTCAGAAGAATACACTTATAATTCCAAAAGAGAGACATGCTGAACTTACTGAGCAAACTAGAGGGAAAATAGTTTCTTGGGTTATTTTTTAAGACCACTTGGCATTGAGTGCTATTCATGCCAAATATTAAGAAGCTGGACAAAATAAGAATGCAATGAGAAACTTCAAATTTTTTGCCTCTGACCAACAATACCTTTTTGATATCGGTTATGTCTTACTTATCCAAAAATTATTTTTGTGATTTTAAAAGTGGGTGAGGAAACGATGTAAAAAATAGCTGCTCCTTACTGAGGACTGACCTCTGTGTTAAGTGCTCATTCCAAGAACAGGAAGCATTTGAAGAGAGACTTGAGAAGGAGCAGAAATGTTTCTGATGCTGACAGCAGGGGAGACGGCGGCATGGCAGCCCAGTGGTGCGTGTCAGCCCTTGTTGTCTTGTCTGCAGGGATGAGTGGGGAAGCACCTGGCAGGTCTGCGAGGGGGAAAGGACTGAAGACTTTCTGTTAATTGCATTATGGGGAGGAGGTCTCCAAGCGTGAGGAGGGTGCACCAAGAATCAGGTACACCAAAACCAATCCCCATGGCCAGCGGTCAGTGCAAAGCCAGGCTCTTAACCCTGAGGTCGGGTAGTCTTAAAGCCAGTTTGTCTTAAATCATTTCCTAATCCCAGGGCAGTACAGTTCAGGGAAGTTCAACAGGAAGTGAGCCAGGAGTAATATAGAAGCCAGCAAATGCAACCTGCACAAAACAGCTTTACTCAGCCCCTGCCATTTAGGAGACGAGCATCCCGAGGGAGAAGGGGAATGGCATCTCAGTAAGGACTCGTGGTCAGTGTGATCAGACAGGGTTCTAGACAGGAAGAGGTGGCGGTAGTGAGGGAGGAGCTGGGCCACATGAAGAGCTTCAAGCATGAGGAACTTGAATTGTTCTTTTGGCAGTAGACAATAGGAGCCTGACAGATTTTGAGCAGGGAGCCCACATGATCAAGTTTCTGCTTTAGAAACAAAGCAAAAATCCTGGAATTATGATATCAGAGCTGGAAGGGTATCAGTCATCACTGAATCCTAGTGCTCTCCTTGTATAACAAGCAACTTGCTAACATAATCAAACCCTTTATTTAAAAGCAAAAACAAAACAAAGCCAAACAATACAGCCACAAAACCCTTCCTGTTACTTGACTGTGGGTCAACATCCTATTTCTAATAGGCACATCTTAATTATTGGCAGCTTGGCTATTTGATTCTATCTCTGTAGCAGGCCTGAGTCTTTACCATGAAAGAATCCCTCTAGAATGGTAATCTGGTGTCCCATTTTTCCTTTATCCCTTAGGCTGGACTGACCCAGGGCAAAAATGTGATATTGGTGACATTTATCTTTTACTCTTCCTACAAGACAATATGAATTAAATAATGTTATTTAATTATAAGAGAAATTTTTAATAAAAACAAATTAAAAAATGTATACATAGAGTGCAAATGACTTAGACTTAACAGGTAACTGATCTACTTCTTAAACTAAAATATTTTCCCAGATAAGACCTAGAGGAGTTACATGACTTACCTGAACCCACACAATTAACTGGAGGCAGAGCTAAGACTAGAGAACATAGTTCCCAATGTCCTTTCTGTTTTATTGTTACTTCTTTACTTTGGTATTGATTAGAGACTATTCCTGTTAGCCCTTGCTGCCTAGTAACTATCCAGAACTTAGTGACTTAAAACAATAATTGATTCTCTTTCATTGTTCTGTGGTTGAGTGGGTGGTTGTAATCACCTGCTGGCTGGAGTTGTATTTATCTGAAGTCTCAACTGGGCAAGACATCCAAGATGGCTCCCTTGCCTGTCTGAGAGCTAATGCTGGGATTATTGGCTGGAGCTCTTAAACATAGACTCTTCATGTGGCCTATGTGCCTCATAGCATGGCAAATGAGACTTCCAAGAGACCTACATGTAAGCTGTGATGTTCTTTATGACCTAATCTTGACATCCCAGCAATTCCTTTCTGCCATGTTTGTTGGTCAAGCAAATCACCAAGAGCAGCCCATATCTAAGGGGAAGGTAATCAGAGCCCACTTCTCAGTGGGAATGAATCAAAGGAATCGTGGTTACCTTTAATCTGCCATAGGGAAAGTAGAGAGAATGGGGTAAGCGGTGATTATACTGAACAACAGAATTTGAGAACCACTGCAGCAAGAACATAGGACAACACAGACATGAATTGAACTAAGTCAGCAGAAGACTTGTGTCATAGTTTTAGGCACCAAGTGTACAGGAACCCAGTCTCTGTCTTTTAGAACTCATATTCTAATAGAACACAGACATTAAGCAGATAAGCGTTCAGATTTTCAGTGTTATAACAGAATTACAGAAGTGCCTACTGATTCTTGAATGTATCCACCCATCCATCCACCCACTCATCCATCCACCCACCCATCCTTTATGGAGATCCTAGGGGTAAGATCACTTAGTTCACTGACTTTATATTCTAAGAGAGAAGAATCATTGCATTTGGTCTCAATGATACCAAAAAATTGAGATGGGGAAATGGAGTGAGGGATTGGGCAGGAAGGGAGTTGCATTTTAGGTAGAGTGATTAGGGAAATTCCTTAAGAGTACAGGAGAAAGAAACTGATACCTGAAGGATGATAAGGACTCAACCAGGTAGAGATCTGGCAAAGATCTATTTTTCCTGTATAAATAAAGGTCCTGAGACATGAATGGTCTTGGAGTGTTCAAGGAACAGAAGGAAGGGCAGTGTGGCTGGAGCTCTGTGACTGGGGAATAGGAAGTGGAGATGTGAGGTCAGAGAGGGCCTGCCTCAGTGCTGGAGTGCACAGGGTTCTCCCTGGGAGTCACTGCTCCTCACAGAGCAGGTGGTGTGTGAGCTGAGTCTTGAAGGATATAAACTGCACTTGGGTCAGGTGGGTTTATGAAGATTTGGGGGGGTCATGGGAAGCTCGGGTTGGAGGCAAGAAAGGATAATAATAAAGGTTATGAATGTTTATTTATCCCTAATTACGTTCCATGCCGAGTGCTGCAGGCTTTATCCTGTTTAAACCTTATAATCTCTTTTTGTTAAATAGGTCCTGTTATCCTAATTTTACAGAAGAGTAAATGAAGGTCAGTTGTCAGATTTGGGGGCTTGTTGACTTTGAGGTACTCATAGGAAACATTTAAGTGGAGATATCTATCTATCTGTATCTATATCTATATCTACATCTATATCTATATATCTACATCATCTATCTCTATTATCTCTATCTATCTATCTATCTATCTATCATCTATCAACAAACCATTGGAATCACACCTTGCTCATATCAGGCACTGGGTAAATCAGTGTTGAATAAAATAGGGGTGACATACAGATTTGGAAGTGAAAACCTTCAATGTGTGCTACTGACTTTGAGAGTGTAGATGAGTGCCTGTTTTGCAGCATCATGGGCACTGGGACGGGTTGCTGACTTGCCAACTAAAATCTGCTTTACTTTCCAATACTTTCTATGACCACTGTGGTGGCTGTGTGTCCTTTCTGGTCAATAAGTCTCTGAACCTCATTCCTGTGTTTAGGTAGAGCTTTTGTTGCCTTAATGAGCAGAACCTACCTCCCACCCAAGAAGGGACAAGGCTCCTTTGAGCTAGTGTGCGGTCACATGACCCACACTTTGAGAATCAGATGCACCTGCCTGAGCTTTGAAACAGAAGCTGGGCCACACAGCATCTATTTTGGAGGTGTCATTAGAGGAACTGGATGTGGTGACCTGAGGCTACAGGGACAGAAGTTCCAGGCAGGATTTAGTAACCAGGGTTAGAGTCCTTGTGGTGCGAGGTACGTATCTGAGCCCAGTAGTGTCCCTCTGGTCTGAGTTCTCTCATTTTGGCTTAATTTTGTATATATTTGGTTTCTTAAAAAATTGCCCTGTTCATTTACATAATTATATTTATTGTGTGGAGTTGAACATGGTCCTCTCTTAAAATTATTTAGTCTCCACTGTGTCTATGTTTACATATCCTTTGGTATTCCTTTTTTTTTTTTTTTACATTCATAAAGGGATGCATTTTATTGAAAGATACTTATCAAATATCACTTTATATGAACAATTAAGAATGAAAAATAAGAATTTTGTGAAACTTAGATGTAAGAAAATGTGACACATCTGTGTGTTTTTTCTCTGAGTGGTTTCATTATTGTTTTTACACATGAATGTTTTTTAAATTATTGTTTTTTAAAAAATGTCTTCTTATATCTTACTAGATAATTCAGATTTTTTGTAGTGAGCCCATATTTCCTTTGCACTCAGAAAAAAACAAGATGTTATATGAAGAAAAAATTGATCGCATAGCAATGAAAAGTTACTCTAAAAGTTATATTTAGGCAAATGTTTTATATAAATATGACAAGTAACAGATACCTATATGAATCTTTTAACATTTTTCCAATAAAAAATATTTTTAAATTTTAGACAGAAGGAGAGTGAGCATGATCTGGGGAGAGGAGCAGAGGGAGGGAGGGAGGGAGGGAGGGAGAGAGAGAGAGAGAGAGAGAGAGAGAGAGAGAGAGAATCTCAAGCAGGCTTCACACTCAGTGCAGAGTGGGAGGTGGGGCTCGATCCCATGACCCTGGGATCGTGACCTGTGCTGCAATCAAGAGTTGGACACTCAACCGACCGAGCCACCCAGGAGCCCCTGAAAAAAAAATTTTTTTAATGATGCCAGTTTCCCCACTGCTTTCCTTGGCCAAAGGCCATAGTTTTGGTATGAGGTATCCTTAATTGTTATTCACTTTCAATTTTGTTTCTATGTTTAACTCTGGATTTATTTGAACGTGCAAGTGCTTAAAGTTGTTGGATCTTCTTTTGTTATTAATTTCTGGTTTTATTACATTGTGGCTAGAGAAAGGAGTCTGAAGGATTTTAGTTTTAAAAAATACATTAAGCGTTTTTTTTGGGGGGGGGCGGCTAGAATATGATAAAAGTTTGCCAGTGTTCCAAAGATATAGAATGTAATATGTACTATCTGTTGGGATGTAGTAAAACACACCTGTATACACACAGAAGCACATTGTCATGCGTATATATTTATATATCTAGTCTGATGGTTAGCTGTATTAGCCAAGTCCTGGAGTCATTTCAGTGCAAGTTTGTTGAGGCAGACTTATCCATTTCACTCTCTGCTTTGCTTCTAGTATCTAACACGATCTCCTTCATACAGGACTTAAGCATCTTGAATGAATTAGAACAATTCTTTTTTTTTTTTTTTTTTTTTTTTTTTAGGTAGTGTCATATTTGTAATGATTAAAAACTCCTCTAGGAATTTGATTTTTTAAAGCTTCTAAATAAATTATATTAAAATACTATTAGTTTTAAATATCATCTGTTAACCCTGAAATGTTATGAACTAATATAGTTTCTCATACTTGGTAGCAGTTATAAAACCTTGGCAATTTAGAAGACCATGGTCAGAACATGGATAGATGCACAGAAGATGTCCTCATCAGAGTTTTATACTGTATACAATGAAATCGGATACATATGAATTAAAACAATTCTTACAGCTTTTCTTTCTGTCCGAGGCATCATTGTCAAAGTGGTGCCAAACTCGTCTGTTTTGGTCATGTAGTTTTGTTAAATTTGTCTATTTAAAATATATTCAAGTAAGTTATTTTGAAGCATTTGGGTACCTAAAGATTTGTGATGCTTATATTGGCATTCATTTCAAGAGTATTTATTAAATGCTTGTTATGTCCTAGGCACTGTGCTAAGTAGTAGGAATACAATGGCAAATGAAGAAAAATCTAAGCTTTCTGCATTTCATGATTCATACATGTATACTTATGGAAACCAATAACGAAGTAAATAAATAAATAAATAAATAAATAAATATTAATTTAAAAGAATGCTGTTTGCTCTATGAAGGAAGCAAAAGAGCACATGTTAAAGACGGTGAGGAGAGAGCGATTATTGACGGGATGGTTGGGAAGTTGTCCTCCCTGTGGAGGGGACGTTGAATCTGAGGCCAAAGGACAAGGAGAGTGAACCCCATGAAAGCTGAGGGATGGTCCTCCAGGCAAGGGAAAAGTATCTTCTATTAATATGAAATCGCTTCTCTTTCGTGTGTTTCAGCTGAGTTCAGTATTGATGCTTCCTTTTTTTTTTTTTTGATACTTACATGGTACACATAGTAATCCACACAATCATACAACCCATATAATTAGCTATCAATATGCTTTTTAAAAGTTTATTATTTTAGAGAGAGAGAGAGAGGGAGGGAGAGAGCACAGGGAGGGTCAGAGAGAGAGGGAAAGAGAGAATCCCGAGTAGGCTCCTTGTCAGTGCAGAACCTGATGCAGGGCTTGATCCCACTAACTGGGAGATCATGATCTGAGCAAAATCAAGAGTTGGACACTTAACCAACCGAGCCACCCAAGGCCCCCAGGTATCAATATTTTTATAGCACTTTTGTTGGTCTTATAAACAAAATAATCTTGGATTCTCCCACAACCCCCCCTCCCCACAACCCACCTATACTTTTTCAGAAAGTTTTTTAAAAATTTATTTATTTAGAGAGAGACAGAGACAGCACAAGCAGGGGTGTGGCACAGAGAGAGGGAGAGAGAATCCCAAGCAGGCTCTGCCCTGACAGCACAGCATGTGACATGGGGCTGGAACTCATAAACCATGAGATCATGACCTGAGCCAACACCAAGAGTTGCCCAAGAGTTAACAGACTGAGCCACCCAGGTGCTCCTAATCTCTTTCTATTTTAATAATCTGATTCCTGACATTTTCCTAGATGCTTTTTGCTCCTCTAGTTTTCAACACTGCTTAACTTTTCTGGCAAGTTTTATATTGCGGCATTACTTATTTCTTGTCCTTGTATGGCTCTGTTAGCAGCCTAGTTTTTGTGTTAATCCACATAATTATCTTTGAATTTCTCTGAGGATACTGACTGGAATCATTCCTCCTCCCAGCTTTATTGAGATATAACTGACAATGAAAAATTATGTATTTTGAAGGTGTACAACATGTTTTTTAAATTCATTTTCATTATTTATTTATTTCAAGTAAACTCCATGCCCAGTGCGGAGTGCAACATGGGGATTGAACTCGTGTCCCTGAGATCAAGATCTGGGTTGAGATCAAGAGTCGAATGCTTAAACGACCGAGCCACCCAGGCATCCCCAACATGGTTTGATGTATGTATACATTGTGAAATGATGACCACAACTGAGCCAATTAACATACCTTTCCCCTCACATAGCATAGCTCCCTTTTTCTTTTGTTTTTTAGTGAGAACAATTAAGATGTACTCACAGCAAATTTCTGGTGTTCAAAAAAGTATTACTAATTAATGCCACCACACTGTACATTAGATTCCCTAGAGCTTGTCCATCTTCCATAACTTAAACTTTGTACACTTTCACCAACATTTCTAAATTCTGTGTTTCTTGCAATACCTCTGTTGCCTCAAGGGCAAATTATTCTCCTGGTCCAGCTTGTTGTATCTAATTCACGCAGTTGGTTTTCCTCAAGTTTGGGGTGAACATTTAGCATTCACACTTATAAAGAAAGTTCTAGATTGGACACGGATTGTACATTAGTGTACCAGTCAGGATGGTCACAGTTCAGTTTCCCCTGCCAAGTTCTCCATCCTGTTCCCTACCCAACGTCATTCTTCTCTGGCAGGAAGGTGATGTTCAGGAGTAGGCGCATGAGCTGCCCCTGACCCCCACCCAGCCCCGCTCCTGCCTTTGGGGCAATACTGAAGGTATTGGCCTGGGGTGAGAGTGCATTAGGAAATGTTAATACTACCCCAGATAGCTGGTTCTTTACCTTTTAACCATAAGGGCAGAGAGACGTTCCCAGGCTACTGTCATGCTGTTTTGCTTGGCCCAGTGCCTTTCTGGGACCCTTCTTTGGTACTTCCCTCTTGACCCAGAGTGAGAAATTCCCTGGAGTTTTTGGTCCCTGTTTCATGCTTTTAAAACATTTGTTATTCTTTTCATACTTTTGCATAATTTTTATATTTTTTCAGTTATTTCAATGGGATTTGGGGAGGGAACAGATAAATATGTGGTCTAATTTGTTATCCAGGTCAGAGATCTACGTAGAGAATTTATTGACTGGCAATATAGCAACACACACTGATTTACACTGCTAACTTTTTCAATTTGCTGGCCACAACAGGAGGGCTAAGGAAGAGATTCCTGAGTAGGAATTAAAAAATCAATGAGACTTAATGTAGGTTTAAGATTTTGCTGGGTTTTAATCAATCTGTCACAGGGGGTGTTTCAGGGTTCCTATTCAAATACACTCATAAGAAAGTTCTTTTCCATACTCAGCACCAAGTCAAGTCTGCCTCTTCACGGTTGATGTTTCCTCCCGGCTAATGTTTAATCCAGGATTGCGAGGGCTGGTGAAGGTGGTGGGGGCCCATCACTTCCAGGGGAGCCGCCGAGCAGGCAGACAAGGATCAGAGTGAAGAGTTCTGTGGAAATACAACAGGGGGAGAAGCAAATTAGGAAAGTGTCAGTGTTTGTGACAAAGGCAGAAAAGCTCAGGGCTCATTTGAGGAATGAAATCTCATGTGACTGGAACAGAAAGGAGTGTTGGGGCCATGCCACTGAGCAAGGTGAGTGGGTGGATCCAAGTATTGAAGAGCCTTACTTGCTGAAATAGTTGGGTTGCATTTAACAGGCAAAGGGGAATCAATCACATAAAGCTCTTAGGAGGGCAACGGTGTGATGGGAGAGGTGTATCAGGTGCCAGGGTATGCCATGAAGGACAGACACTGACTGTTTGGCACAAATATGGGAATGCACTTCAGGGTCAAGGACAGTGTTGGTGGGCAGCACTACTCAAATTCACTGGCGGGAGGGATCCTATTATCGGGGGTCTCCGCATGAGAGCAGAGCAGTGCTGGGCTTAGGCGGAGAGAAGACTCCGGGGCAAGATGGGCTCCAGCTGGGAAGAGCCTGGTCAGGATCCCCACAAAAGGAGCTTGCCTGTGCGCACGAGGATGTATGCTGGACGAGGGGAGCACTCCATTGGAGAGCCAGGAACACCACTGGGAAGGTGGTCAGTGCTGACAGGGAGCATCAGAGCTCTGGCACCATGGTGATTCAGGGCCCAGCATGATGGCGATGGATGAGTTCTCTGGGATCACAGGTGGAGTTGGTGAGGATGGAGAAGAGAGGAAGAGGAGCATACTTATGGGAAAAGATTCTGACTTGAGTTGGGAACATGTGGAATTTGAGGTACCTGTGGAGCCCCCCATTACTGATGTTCAGTAGGCAAGTGGGAGCATCCAATTAAGCACTGGGAATGGGGCTCTGGATCCTTGAAGAGAAGTCAGGAATTGGGTCCTTACCTGAGAGATGGTTATGGTGGTGATGGGAATTGGTGGGATTGCTCAGGTTGAAGCAAAGAAAGCAAGCCAAGGAAAATCAGGGTCAAGGCGGGTACAGTAAGGATCTACTGCATTCTTGAAGTATTTCTTTATCTATAAGGGGCATTTTTATTTCATGTGCAGTGAGAATTCCAGCATTTTATTATTAGTAGTGTTTAAAATGAGTGACTCAGAGGGAATTCTGGCTCAACATGAGAGCTGCTAAATGGGCAAGTCTTGTTGCCTGCCTTTCTGAATTGCTTGTGGTACAATTGGGCCATTCACTCTGTTCCGGGCTCTCTGTGTTTCCTCCTTTCCGGATTAGACCTGTTTGCTAGGGAAAACAATCCATTTCTCAGGGCTTCGGTTTTATGTACTGTTGATCTATTACTTTATTTCCCTAACCTCTTTCCCACAGCAAATCGTTTTTATTACCTGGAACCAGAAACAACTTACAGGATACCAAAGCACAAGTTAAGGAAAATCATCTGTGATTCCAGTGGGAGAAGTGGGGAGAAAACAGTCCACCTACTTGCCTGGAAGAGCGTGTGGTCTAAACAGCTATTTGACTCTGTATCCAGTCTTCAACTAGTTGTATTGACCCTATGTTTTTTAATACACTCTAAATCTCTTTACCATATTGACAATTGAGGAACACAGTTCTTCTCCTTGGTTCCATGCATCTGAAGGCCATGGGTAGACAAGTGTGTAAGTGCCAATGGAAAATAGCTTTTCTGGAATATCAGGTTTGGTCCTCAGAGATTAAGAGCACTCCATGTGGTGAGCAGTAAATCTGGATTCTGCTGTGTTTAATTAAGGTAATTTTCCTTCTTAACTCCAGATGTGGAGATGAGATTCAATTTTATTGTATTTAAAAGAAAGTGTCCTTCCAAGCATGCGTGTCATAGGCATGGAATGCAACCACACATTGACTTCCTTCTGCTCGAGGAAGAAGTTCTAGTCTCATCTTCTGCTCCTGTGTTTTTCTATCGCCTGAGTATGATTTGTGAGGTGATGGAGTCCCACTGCATGGATTCCAGAAGGCAAAAGAAGAGCAGAAAAGGGCAAGAAGATGAGCCAGTGGAGGGGAGAGGTTGTTACATGATGTTTCTTTCCAGATAGAGTATCAGTGGGTAAAGACTGATCACCCAGGAAGACTGAGGTTCCATGCTTCTCCCCTCTTTTTGCCAGTTAATCAATAAATATCAGGAGAATCACGTAGGATCTTTTATCAGTCCCTGAAAAGACTCTCTGAAAGCAGAAATATCATGACCAAGTGAACATTGAAAATTCTAGGACAAAAGAGAGCTAATAGCCATGTTAAACATCTCTGAATTTCCACCACAGTTTTCTTGTCATGAGGTTGCCCGATCTATGCTGGACTACCTCCAGATAAAGGAAATGCATTGTCTCAAAGAAAAGCCCATTCCATCTCTGGAGAACTCAGGCTGTTGCAAGTGTCTTGCTTCTATTATTGTGAAAAGTTTCTTTTCTCTGAGTCTTTTCCACTTTGTTCTCTTAGAGGAACACAAAGCAAGCAGAATGTTCCTTATCATCTCTTAGGCTACAGGCATCCAAAGTGATAAATACACGTCTTTGTCCTTAAGAACATCATAACTGAATGGAGAGAGGGAGAAAAACCACCCCCTCCTCAAGGTTAGGGTCACATCTTATTCCTCTGTACTTTTAGTGCCTGGAAGAGCAGGTGGCATAAAGTAGGCAGTGATATTTTTGATCTATCTGTGAAATATCAAAAATATATTTTTGATCTGGTATTTAATAATGTGAATACCTATTTGATGATCGGAGAAAAGCAATGTAGATCTGGTACCCAGAACAACTGAATTGCTTTTCTCTGGTTATTATGTCCCATGTCAAACTCTGGGACTCCCTGTGTCACTTTAGGTGGCAACTAGACTTTTAGCTCCTGCTTCCTGCTCTCCTACCTGGCTTCCACTATCCAAGCTTTGCAAGGCATCAGCACTCCATTCTGAGTGGCCATGTCTACACGTGTATCTGCCTAGTGTCTACCTAAGGATCCCATCCCCTATGGCCTGATTGCAGTTAGCCTGGCTTAGAGGCTCTAGGGAACATTTGAGTGCATGAACACCTGTGTAAGGCATCCTGCCACTATGGAGTTAGCATTTTTTGGATGCTTGCAGTATACTTCTACTGGAAATGGGAAGCGGTTTCTACTCTGTGTGAAGTCAGTCTGACTAGGGAGATAATACAGCTATGCAAGGAATCCCAAGACAGTTTTGGTGACAGAGGAGTGGTGCAAATTGGCCCAGGGGCAGAAAGGGAGAGTAATGTGCAGTGTTAGTGCGCTGTCCAAGGGTCCTTGACACGGTTAGAAGCATTTCACACCAGATGGGCTAGCTGAGAAGACCACTGGCACATTGCTTCACTGAGCAGTGCGTGTCAGAGACCCATTATTTTGTCAAGGAATGTGCGAGTTCCTGTTGGAGGATTCATTCATTTGTTCATATAGTTGCTAATAGGAAGTCAACTGTGTGTCCTGTTCTAGATGGGGCTGCTCCAGTGCCCAAGGAGTTTTAGATCCCTGCTTTCTGATGAGGTGAGATCGAGAGGAACGAAACACATAAATTCAATCATTTTAGTTAGGCCTTGGAGACCATAAAGTAGGATTACAGGATAGGCAAAACAGGCTGGTTGGGGAAAGCCTCACGGAAGAGGCGACACCTGAGCTCAGACTGAATGACAGCAATGACCAGTACAGCCTGAGGTCATTTAGGCAGGGATCATGAACTGGATGTGATGATGGACTCAACCAGGGAGGAGACAAAGCATGGCAGTCTCTAAATCGTCCCTGTTTGTGACCTTTTCTTGTTACTTAAGGAGTCCAGTGGCAATTCTTTATTGATGAGCTTCTAGTTAGGATGACCAGACTTAGCAAACAAAAATTCAAGACACCCAGTTAGGTTTGAATCACAGATAAACAACAATTTTTAAGTAATTTTTTAGTATAAGTATGTCCTGGAGAAAAGAAAATATTAAAATTCTCTGTTGTGGAAGCAAATACAAAAATAGATAGAAGAGAGGAAAGAGAATGGTCACCAGACACCATCCTAGTTAGAAAGAGGTAACTAGGTAGAAACTTCTGGGTTGGTTGGCCTCTCTTCAGCTTTTCAGAGACAAGTCTATCCCATGGCTAGTGTTGGACTCAGCTCAAAGTACAGACAGGTGATTATGTGGGGGAGAGTGTGGATGGACCAAGCCTGGTCCTTTCTCCTTCCAAGACCCACTATAGAAATAAATGATGGGGGAATCTCACTCTTCACCCTGGACCCTAGAACGAGCATGGCCAGAAACGGTGTATCAGAACAGCTGTTCAGAGCCAGGACTCAGGGCCAGCCTGAGCTGGGTACCAGCTGGGGTGCCTTGGGCAAATTATTGAACGAGGATAACAATCCCTTGATCCATCTGAGGCAGATAAGAGAAGGTTAAAGCCCCTAAGGATGTTGTGAGGATTAAATGAATTAATGTAGAGAGAAAGGCATTGGTTAAATTCCTGGCCCACAGTAACTACTTTAAAAAAAATTTTTTTTTTTTTAATTTCTAAGAAAATATTGTATCTGTTTGCTTCTTCAGTCAGTCTGTATTGCAGATGACTTAAGATCAGGCAGCAAATTTGAGGTGGAGCCATGGTTATCAAAACGGCTGCCCAGACCACAAAGCTGATTTATCTCAATCATAACAGCAGCAAATTCCTGTTATTGTAATGAATCACAGCATGCATACACACAGATGCAGGGGGCTGGGTCGTGCAGCCCGAGTAACGAAAAGCAGACACTTGCAATACCCTAACGATGTGTGTAGCAACTGAACCTGTAGCCTGGTTACACAAAACAGGCCCTAATGAAATCCAGTTTTTTTATGGAATATTTTCCCGACATGATAAGGTATTGCATATGGTTCTTTCCCCCTTGTACAGCAGTTCCTTCCAAAGCAAACAGTTTAGAGATTTTAACTGAGGTTGGAAAACTACAACTTGCCTCGGTATAAGAATGTCAGAGCCATCTGCTAGAAAATCGCAGCTCTGCAATATAAAACACGAAGAGCTGTGTTGCTCAAAATAATTTAATCATAAAATACCATTTCCTGGATCTGAAGAGAAACATTTCTACTTGGCCACTAGAGCTTTCCGGAGAAAGTCACTATATATCTGCAAAGGGGTAATAGTCATTTTGAATTTCAAAGAGGAAACAGAGGAGGGATTTTGGAAAGCAGACTTTGAAGGGATCATCATTTCAATTCTTTGCAGATGATTTTGAAAGTTTTTGTTAACACGACGTTGACAGAAACAGAAACACAGCCATCCGTTTGGAGGAAAAGAATCAAAATGTACTGTTTGTATTTTATTTTGAACACATGTAATAAATAAGGACTTTTCTGTACCACAAGAACAAAATCCCAAAGCACCAATGTGATGGGGGAGAGTCAAGAGTCAGATAAGGTGGGGCGGCTGGGTGGTTAGGTCGGTTCAGTGTCTGACTTTGACTTGGGTCATGATCTCGCGGTTCATGAGTTTGAGCCCTGCGTTGGGTTCTGTGTTGACAGCTCAGAGCTTGAAGCCTGCTTTGAATTCTGTGTCTCCCTCTCTCTCTGCCCTTCCCCCACTCATGCTCTGTCTCTCTATGTCTCTCAAAAAATAAATAAACATTAAAAAAACTTAATATTAAAAGAGTCAGATAAGGTGGCACATGCAGCATTGTGTTCGAGTGATGAAGACCATGTTTTGGAGACTTTTCTCTGGAAGGAATCTTTATACATACATATACATATATTTTATATATAATATATATATATATATATTTACCCAACAGAATTTTTAAAAAATATTTATTTTTGAAACAGAGAGATAGGGGAGGGGCAGAGAGAGAGGGAGACACAGAATCTGAAGTGGGCTCCAGGCTCTGAGCTGTCAGCACAGAGCCCGACACGCGGCTTGAACCCATGAGCTGTGAGATCGTGACCTGAGCTGAAGTCAGATGCTCAACCGACTGAGCCATTCAGGTGCCCCCCACAACAGATTTTTTTTTTCAGAATGATTGTCTAGTTAGTTCTGGAAAATAGGTTCTGATACTACTCCATTCATTGGATATAAGTTTGATCTTACCTTATTTTAATATTAATTGACAATTATTTTCTTAGTTTTTTTTTTTGCACAAAATGGTGCTTAGTGAACACACAGGACTTTCAACATGACATATTGCCGTATTTGAAAAAAACAAGTTTATGCCATATATATGCCTAGACTTTAATAGTTATGAACTTAAATGCAAACATTGTGCTCTTTTAGGCTTAGAGCCACACACATATTAATAAAATCAGTTGTATGCATTAGTCAATAATGGGCATATATTTTTTGAAAGGGGTCTCATTTCAAAATTCAAAAAAGCTTCAACATTGTCTTAGGTATTTATTCACCTAAAGAGGGATAATCTGGGTAAGCAAATGTAACCATCACTTTCATTCCAGCCCCCTCCTTCCCCTTGCCCCCCTCTTCCCCCCCCCTTCATTTCCCTCAGGGTCCACACATGCCCTTTTACAGATGCTCGCTCACAATCCAGCACACTGTTACATGCTCCTCACTTTCATGCTTTTGGAAAAACTCTGCACAGTTTTGAGGATGTTTTATATGATTTTCAGCAAATATTTTATATGATTTTTTCTCTAATTATTGACTTCATAAAGCAACATGTGTTTAGACCTCATTAATCTTACTATAATCCGGCTGGTGCCTGGTTAAATAACTTGTCCAGTAGGGGCACCTGGGTGGCTCAGTCGGTTAAGCATCCGACTTCGGCTCAGGTCATGATCTCACAGTTTATGAGTTTGAGCCCCACCTCAGGCTCTGTGCTGACAGCTCTGAGCCTGGAGCCTGCTTTGGATTCTGTGTCTCCCTCTCTCTGACCCTCCCCTGTTCATGCTTTGTCTTTCTCTGTCTCAAAAATAAATAAATATTTTAAAAAATTAAAAAAAAAAAACTTGTCCGGTAGACACAGATTGAGGATTATTTCTACATTGTAACCATTTATACAGTGCTTTAGGATTTTCCAAATGCTTTCGCGTAGATAATCCTGTTTCATCTTATGTGAACTCCTGCTTGTGCATATCCTTATTTATACCAATAAGGAAAACAAGGAATAGAGAAATTGGATAGTGTAACCTCCAGCAACTCTGCTTCTGATCCTGTTCATTTGGCTGTCGTGTTGGACCAGCGATCCTCAGCCCAGACTACCCATAAGAATCACCTGGAGTTTAAAATGTCCCAGTGCCCAGGCTACACGCCAGACCAAATAAATCACAATTTCTGGGGGGTGGGACCAGGAACGGTATGTGTCAGACCTCTCCAGTGATTACAGTGTGCAGCCCAGGTTGAGAACTGGGTCTCTGGATCTCTGCCTCCTTTCCGCAAATATTCACTGAACTGTTAGTGCAGTCTTGATTATTACTCTGTTCCAAGTAGGGAATGCATCCTGAGGACCAGGGCTCAGAACGGCATCCAAGATTTTATTGACAGGTGTTCTTTCTGGCTATCACCTTCCATGTCTTCTTTGGTTTGCCTTTCACTGTAATGCCAGATTTTCTAAGTGTCATTCTTTTTAAAAAAAATTTTTTTTAAACGTTTATTTATTTTTGAGAAGAGAGAGGCAGAGCATGAGCGGGGGAGGAGAGAGAAAGAGGGAGACACAGAATCTGAAGCAGGCTCCAGACTCTGAGCTGTCAGCACAGAGTCCGACACAGGGCTCGAACTCACAGACCGCGAGATCATGACCTGAGTTGAAGACGGATGCTTGACCGACTGAGCCACCCAGGCGCCCCTCTAAGTGTCATTCTTTTTAAAAAAAATTTTTTTTTTAATGTTTATTTATTTTTGAGACAGAGAGAGACAGAGCATGAACAGGGGAGGGGCAGAGAGAGAGGGAGACAGAATCAGAAGCAGGCTCCAGGCTCTGAGCCATCAGCCCAGAGCCCGACGCGGGGCTCGAACTCACGGACCGTGAGATCGTGACCTGAGCTGAAGTCGGACGCTTTACCGACTGAGCCACCCAGGCGCCCCTCTAAGTGTCATTCTTAAAAGGAAGGAGGGTGGGGTGGGGGCGGGAATCTCTAGTCCCATCATGAAAGTCAACATCAGTGTTTCCGGTGACAAATCAATGCCTTATGTTTCTGGAAATATTGCAGCATTCCATTCAGATTTGAATCTGGATAAGCCAAAGCATTTTCTCAAAATTCACCCTTGGGATCAGCTCACAGACTCACTCACTCGGCTTATTGTTGCTGTTCCTTAATCTATTTTACACGCGTCATTGGCTTTATCAGATGGTCTGCTGCTCTTCTGCTCCATGGATTTTTTTTAAGTTTATTTTTATTTATTTTGAGAGAGAGATAGAGAGCAAGAGGTGATGGGGCAGAGAGAGAGGGAGACAGAATCCCAAGCAGGCTCTGTGCGGTTAGCTCAGAGCCCGATGCAATGAGAGGCTCGAACTGTCGTGACCTGGGCTGAAGTCAAGAGTCAGATGCTTAACCAACTGAGCCACCCAGGTGCCCCTGTCCATGGATTTGCTCCTTCAGGGCCCAGGAGCTTTAGGTCTTTAGGCTGTGGTTTGCATGGATGTATGAGGCTGATCTTCTCTCCACTCTAGCTGGCCTTTAACTGCACGCAAAATACCTTTGCTCTTAGAACAAACAGGAGACTTGGGCAACTCCCTCCCACACAGACTCACTCTCCTCAGGTAAGATGCTAAGGAAGCATACTGGACAGTGTATCTCTCAGTTTGTAGGTTCTCAACTAGTGGTAAATCTCCCTCGATGGCTGGTAACCCATGAGTTCAGCCCTACAGTAATCTAAGGCTGGAGAACACAAATTTTCTGGAAAAGTTCAAGAATACATCTTAGGGAATCTGGCTCTTCTTTCATGCCCTGGATCATACAAGGGAACATTTCCATTGTGAACTAGAACTTGAGTATTGACCAATGGGTATATTTTCTAAAACTATGCCAGTGTGTTCACTGAGCAGATTAAGATTCTGAGACAATAGAGGTGATATGACTGAAGAAAACTATTTTATGATTTTCTTAGTCTTAGGCACAAAATGGTATACAGTGAATGAGTAGGTTTATAATAGGTGACTCATACATAGTAGCAAAAATAAACACTTGTTTTGTTCTTAGATCCATTCCAGTTTTCTAGTTGCTGTGGAATTATACGCAAGTGTTTAGTGTGTGGGATAAAAAGAAGACCAAGCCATAAGAATAGAGCCAGCACCAGAATTCAAGCCTCTGGCTATTACTTAAAGTTCCAAGTTATGCACTAATAATTTTCATATGGCACCTGAGAAAACTATCTGTGCTTAACACTGTCCACAAGGCAACCTCTTTATGATTTTTTACTTTTGATAAATACCTACAAGAGGAAATGCTGGGTCAGAGAGCATTAATGAGGTTTTTGCTACATACAAATAGGAAATGTGAACCAATTTTCAGGCCCACCAGCAGTCAAGGGAAGGACGATCTCCGTGAGCTATTGTCCATGTTCAGACTATCTGATGTTTTTTAATACGATAATTTTATGAATACCGTGTAGACATTGATGTGCTTTTTAAATATGCACTAATTTAACTACAAATGAACCTGGACTCTTGTTTGCCCTAATACAGATTAATCATCTTTATATCCTTCTATCCTTTTTCCTTCAAAATTTCCACTCATATCTTTTGTCCATTTGGGCAGAGTATTCTATTTTTTCTGATAGATTTATAAGATATTTTAAATTTAATGATAATGCTTAGCTTTTTATGACATATACTTTGCAAATATTTTTCCAATTCATTACATGCATTTAAATGCTTTATTAACAATTTTTAACATACATATTTTCTTGAATTTTATATGGTTTTATATTTTAATCATTTTCCTTTTGGTTTCTGTAGAATATTCCTGATGAAACCCTCACTGTTTTGGAAGCGCTTACATTTTTCTAAGTTGGCAAATTCATCTCCTATAAAGAGAGGCTTTTTAAAGGAAAATCTTGACCATTTCCATTTGAGCATAATGTTGCTTTTGGATTAAAAAATTCTATTCATCTACTCATCATTACTTATTCTCAAACATAACTTTATTATGGAAAATATTAAACATACACAGAAGTAGAACAGATAGTATAATGAAATCTCATTTAGTCATCTCCCAGGTTCGATAATTATTAGCATTCAGCTATTTTATTTCATCTATCCCTTATTTTTTTCTTATCTTTGAAGCAAATTTTAGATATGTCATTTTACCCACAAATGCTTCCATAGATGTCTCTAACAGAAAATGATTTTTTAAAAACACAGTATTATATTATTTTCACATCTAGTACAACAATCATTAATATTTTAATAAGCATTCATATAAAAATTTACATCAAACTACCTTACAGATGCTTTGTTGAATTCGAGGATGCAGAGAGGATCCCCACATTGTACTTAGGTGATGTGTTTCTTAGATCCCTTTCCTAAACTGCAACAGTTCTCCCTCTCTTTTTCATGCATCTGTTTGTGGAAGAAACTGGGTCATGGGTCATGTCCTGTAGAGTGTATTATGTTCTGAATTTAGCTGACTGCCCTCCCATTGAACAAGTTTTTTATCTTCCATGTTTCCTGCAAACTGGTGCTTATATCCAAGGCTCAATTAAAGCTTGTTTTTTTTTTTTTTTTTTTTTTTTTTTGGCAAGAATACTTTTTTTTTGGCAAGAATATGAATGCTATGCACTTCCTATTGCATCATATTGGGAAGCAATCATGTCTTTTAATGTCACTTTTAATGGTATTAAGATTGATTGGTGAGTTCAAGTGTTGTGGACCTAGGAGTCACCAATTTGTCTGCATTTCTATTGATAATTTGCTCCAGGATTCAGAGCTGGTGTTGGGTATCATGGTCAAGAGTAATAGGTTGGAGTCAGAAACCTGGGTTTAAGTATTCGTTCTGCCAGTCACTTGTCCTGCTTGGACAAAGTTGCCCGATCTCTCAGACTTTTTAAGGCTTACTCTGTTGTGAGGAGTTGACAATCCGTTTTGTGTGTGGGAGCCATTGTTGGGGTTGGGTGAGTTCTTTGTGCAGGGTGCGGAAGAGTAGTAGCTGTGATTTACTGTCATTCATTTAAGCAGATGGAATGTGTTTAGATGACCTGAAAGGTCTTTCCAAATCTGGGGTCCTAGGGTGAATTACCATGCAGCTCCTTCAGCTGGGTGACCTGCATATTCAGAGAAAATCTGTGGGCAGGAGAGCTCATCAGCCAGTTGTAATAGCTCAATAGAGATGACAATTCTGCCAGATCTGGGTCCTGTGGGCAGAGCTGAGAGGTCTATAAATTCACATTTACTTTTCAAGTCCTGGTTTATAACAGCTCGCCAAATGTGTCGCCAAGATGAAGATAGATGGTAATGACTATATTTTGGTAATTCCTTACTTTACTGAAATCAATTCTCAGTCATGTTACAAGCAAGACTCCATCTGGTTCCAATCAATGGCAGTGGGAGCACCATGTTTGGACAGAAGGGCCGAATCCGTATCTATACAGGAAAAGCTGCACGGAGAGCTCCAGCTGAGCAACTATACAACAGATAATTGTGAAGTGGGTGGTGTGGACCACCAGCTGGGCCAGTTCAGGTCCGAGACAGTCAGGTAACTCTGTAGGGCCATTCGTTCACAAATATTGTGAATACCTACTATGTGCCAGGCACTGTTCAGTGTTCACTGATCAGTGAGCAGAACAAAGTTCCCTGTTCTCCTGGAGCTGATGCATATTGTAATTGAGGGGTGCATGATGGGCAGCCAACAAATAACTAATATAATGCATAAATTATAGAGCAAGTCAGAAAGTGATATGAATTGTGGTGAAGAACGTGTAGAGTAGACTAAAGGGGGGTCAGAGAGCCCTGGGAAGGGTGTGGATTGCGGTTTCAGGTGGGATGGCCTGGGCTAGGAGGCCTGGTTCACAAGAACAGGATAATGATGGCTTCAGATCTTCAGATTTCACACACCCAGTAAATTATTTGCTCAGCACTGATTTTTGCCCCAAATGAAATTGCCATGCTCAGAACATCCACAGCACCCTAACATCGCTGCCCTGGATACTCAAGGCATGGTTCTTTCCTGTGCTATTTGCTCTCTGCACCCTCTAGGTGGTCTTGGATTACCTCCTCCCCCCACCCTCTGGGTTCTTCTTTAGGTCAGGATTTCAGCTTCAGCGCCCTATGGGGCTCACTGTATTTCATTCATTCCATTAAAGGCACCTTCTCCTCCTCCACTAGCATAGTATGGTCTAAGAGATTTCCTGGCCCCACAACTTTGCCAGGACAATACTGCTTCCCAGGGAAGACTGCACTGGGAAGTTTTGGGCATTTCTGGAAGAGCACTATGTCATCATCACTACCATTATCATCATCATCACCATCGTCTTATCATCTCCAAGAGCGACCGAGGAGAGTCTCGTGTAAGCCACACGTGGACTTGGTTAATGAGCTCTACTGAGCCTGGTCTAATGGGCTGGGCTGGCCAAGCCTTTTGTTTGTCACAGGAAGACAACTTTGTGCAGGCCCTTGTTTAACCTGCTTTTCCCTCTTTAGAAAGAGAATTTCCACCAGATGAATCATGCCTAACGTGCTTACTGGAGCCAGAGACATTTGGCTTCCCAAGCTGTTTACTATAGCACAGACTTTGTCTCATAAGTGTTCTTAGGAAATGACAACAGACAGAAAATTGTCATTGTTTTTGCTTAAAAAAACTGGAGGCCTGGAAATAAGCCAGTCCTGGGTAGAAGGGAGCTCCTATCTGCTGACCTATTCAGTGACATGCAGAACAGCAACAACTTTGGGGCCACCATAGTGACATGCCTTAGGTACAGGTGAGCCCTACTTGTCAAAGCAGACAGAGCATATTTCTGCATTATGTGGGAGGTCCTAATCACTGTCCTAGAAGGAGGCTCTTATCCCTTATTACCATCATAGATGTGGCCCTCAAACTCAGAGCTAGTATATAGTAAGGAGAAGACTTGAGAGTTGTTCCCTCACCTCCACACTTGAAATTCTGGCTCATTGTGAGCCAGGCAGGTATCGCTTTGCTTGTTCTTTCTCTCTCTCTTTCTCTCTTTCATGCAGTGTGGTTTAATGGACTAGTGCTTGTTTTAACATTTTACTTCTTGAGCAACTGAGACTCTAAGGACACCTGTATTAATAGCATAAATGATGCTACTTAACAAGCTGGATTCAGAGCCTGTAGAGCTGAAGGGAACTAGAAAGCTCTTTCCCTTTCCCCATCCCAAGCCAATATATGAAGGAGGAGAGCTAGGCTAGGAAGGTTGAGGAGGATTTTCCTGCACAGGCTGGCTGATGGCAAGCCTTTGACCTTGGGAAGTACCCGCGCCCATGCCAGTCTTGCCCTTCCATCCTTACTCTGATGATTAGTTGTCCGTGGCCTGCTCTGGCTTTGAGAGGAGAGAGCCCATTACTGATACACAAGGCAATGATTAGTATGTGTTGATGCCTGATAGAATCAGGCAGGGCAGTTCTGTGCTATGGCTGTGCCCATGGGTCCTAGCTCCCTCCCCCAGCTGACTTTCTCCCACCGCCTCCTGGTTTTTGGGTGGGAGGGGGCACTGATGGACTTAGGGATGGAGGAGAGTGTGGTGGATGGGGCCTAAGTTTGGGTTTTGACAGCCTGGTCAGCTCCTGGTTCTGCCACTCAGGAGCTATGTTTCAGTGGTCTGGTCACTTAACTCAGAGTTAACTTCTTGTGCTCACTTTGCTTTGTTTCCGCACCTTGAATATGGCGCCCTTGGTCTCTCTTCCCTTTGTGATGGTAGAGGCAATCTCCTATACATCATGGAGTGGCTACTGAGCTTGCCTGGCATAGAAGGCATGTCCTGGCATAGCTTCTTGGAGCCTCTGTGGCTCTTTAGAGGTCTCTGTGCACACTGCTTCACAAAGGCAACTGTAGGCAGGTGGAGGAAGTAGGTGCCCCCATGGGGAAGCAGGAAGAGCAGGACATACCAAGGGGGCCCAGAGAACCCGTCCAGGTATGCTGAGAAAAAGGGCCTGGAGGGCTCACAGTGCAGGAGCAAAGAAAATCTGTCCTGTGATATTTGTCCCTGTTTTTATTCCCAAATGTCTGGAGAAATTGGATGTATGTATTTGTTACTTTGAGGGTTGGAAAATGTTTCATTGTCTTAATTACTGATCTTTTTCTTTTTTCACATGTTTATTGGCCATTTCTACTTTTTTATACCCACCTCTTTATTAACAACACACAACAGGACCAAACAAGATAGCTGCAAAATTCCTTTCCTAGGACTCCACTGAAACCTCAGGCCGTTTATCTTCTCACGCCTTCTCACCACCTTCTCCTTATGCTTTTTACTGGCCTCCCTCTTCTGTCTCCAACCCTTTCCATCCGGCTCCTACTCCTCCCGATGCACAGACACTATGCCCTCCACACCAGAAGACTGGAGGATCTCCATTCTGAGCCCTGCCCCTCGCATTCCACAGTGCTGGCCAGGCTCGGTGACCTCTGTAGGGACCGCTCCTGGCCTGTCCCCCCTCCTGACACCTCCCCTCACCTTTTTCTCCTTCAGTCCATGCTGGCAACCCCATACCCACTTGCCCTGGGTCCTCCTGCCTGCCAGGTCTGCAAGTCACACAAGCCGGTGAGCATCTCCATGTGACATTCTACCGGGATCTGAAACAACAGCAGCAAGGCTATAGCATTCAGTATAGAATCCCTGGCCGTGCTGCCCCTGATGTGGAAAGTGGGGACCTGCTTCTCCTTGCTGTCAATCTCCTAGTTGTACTGATGCCTTCATCACCTAGCAGCCCGGGTACACACTGAGTCCAGCTAAGTCTTTCTTTCCAAATCTGGGCAGGCATCCTTAATTGGGTTCCCATGAAGTCGGTGACCATGACTGATCATCAACTGTTTATTCCCCACAGCCACTGCTGCCATACTCCAGACCTCCTTATTTCTAAAAAAAATTTTAGTGTGTATTTTTGAAAAAGAGAGAGAGAGAGAGAGAGAGAGAGAGAGAGGCAGAGAGAGGGGGAGACACAGAATCTGAAGCAGGCTCCAGGCTGTGAGCTGTCAGCACAGAGCCCTACATGGGGCTCGAATCTGCAAACTGTGTGATCATGACCTGAGCTGAAGTTGGACACTTAACTGACTGAGTCACCCAGTTGCCCCTGGACCTCCTTATTTCTTATAAGACTGTAGTATTACCCAGATGTTGGAATTCCTAGCTTTTTTTTGTTGTTGTTGTTCATTGCAAGTTACCTAATTATAACCATGATCTTCCCTAAACATAGCTCGGATTATATTTCTCATAGCATTTCCTTGCTGGCCCCACTTGTTGTTCTCTGCATGCCTCCAAGTATCTCTCTATTCTGTCATTGGACTTTTTTTTTTTTTTTTTTTAGCATTTTCAGCACTGTCTCCCAGTGCAGCCCATGAAATACTCCTTTTTTTTTTTTAAACTTCTTAGCAGCTTTTGACGCTGTTAACTCTTCACTATGACTTCAGTGAGCTCCTGTGAGCATTGAAACATGGCACTGAAATCTTCTAGAACTTTCTTCTCAGCTCCAGAAACACATATCCAACTGCCTTCTCGAAGCTTCTATTTATTTAAAAAAAATTTTTTTTTTCAACATTTATTTATTTTTGGGACAGAGAGAGACAGAGCATGAATGGGGGAGGGGCAGAGAGAGAGGGAGACACAGAATGGGAAACAGGCTCCAGGCTCTGAGCCATCAGCCCAGAGCCTGACGCGGGGCTCGAACTCACGGACCACGAGATCGTGACCTGGCTGAAGTCGGACGCTTAACCGACTGCGCCACCCAGGTGCCCCTCGAAGCTTCTATTTAGATGGCACCTTAGTCTTGACACAATCTAAAGAGAATCTGAATCCAGAGCCCTGAGTCACTCATTGTTCCTGTGTCCCTTGTGCTAGGAAATCACAGACATCGTCCTCTCAACAACTCCAAATGCAGTCTGCCCCCTGCTGATGTCACTTGCCATGTATTGTCAAGTGTCTCCACCGTGATTCATAGACAGCACCTCTGTGGGAGCAGCAGCAGAATCTCTGTCCTGTATCACTGACATTGCCTCCACACCTTTTCCGTGTCTGTTCCTGCTGCTTGTAATCCTTTCCTGACACTGTGGCCAGTGGGATCCTTTTCAAGACTCCATTGTACCACTTACCTGCCTAAATCCTTCAGTGATTCTCTGTTCTCCTTCTTCCTTCCTTCCTTCCTTCCTTCCTTCCTTCCTTCCTTCCTTCCTTTTCTTTCTTTCTTTTCTTTCTTTCTTTCTTTTTCTTTCTTTCTTTCTTTCTTTCTTTCTTTCTTTCTTTCTTTCTTTCTTCTTGTTCTTGTTCTCGTTCTTATCCTCCTCTTTCTCCTCTTCTTCCTCCTCCTCCTTCTTCTATTTATTATTATTATTATTGCTATTTTGTTTTCATTGTTATTTTCAGAACAAAAAGCAGAATCCCTAACTGGACCCAAAGCTCCTCCAGTCAGGCCTCTGGCTCTGAGGCTGCTCTCCACCATGCCCCCATGCTCTGGGCCTGGCCACTCTGCTTTTTTAGGCTACTGTATGTTCCTTTGGTTGCCTTCCTGAGCTTCCCCCTTCTCTGGCCTGTTCATGCGCAGTGTCCTCCAGACTTCAGTCCCAGAGTGGGTCCTTAGAGACCTGAGTCTTGGAGGGGAAGAGACCTATAGCCTCGTGGTGCACGGGGTCACCCTCTTTGCCCCTTACTGCTGGCGACTTTACATCTTCCCACATAATGGCTAGATGAACAGAGGTCTTTCAGTGCTGTAAGAAACGTGCCTCATTGTCCTTAACCACTAGTTGAGAGAATAAATTTTTCTTTTCCCAAAAACAGCTTGGCATCGATTAGACACTGTTTAGTAGCCCTCTGCAAAAGCCACTGTGGCTTTGAGAAACATCCTTCATGGATGGACAACACAAGACTCGGATGACTCAAGGATCATCACAAGTTGGGTAGAAAATCTGGAGGCTCCGGGTCCCAAGCCAGCAGGGCTTGGTGCCTGTAGGTCCTAGGAGTGTCCTAATTTGGCTACAGTTTTCTGCCTGAGAAAAGCCCACAAAAGCCAGAGCGGGGTGAGAGTGACTCACCCTGTGGCCCCTGATTGTGCCGGTTTTACCCGGAGGAAGCCTTGCGTGAACACGGGCATCCTTGGGAGCCATTTCAGTGCCATCCGGAATGCGATCAGGGTTCCTGCATTTGTAGTGAGCAAGTTCCTGGCTCCTTTCTACCCTGCCCATCACCTTCTGTCCGTCTGTCCCCGTGGCTTCCTTATTTTCCAATCCCTGCACCTTGGGTGGACCCACCCATGTCCGTCTTCTTCCTGCAGGGCTCATTCTGTTCTGCTCTCTGGCCCTGCTCAGATCCTCCCCTCCCTGAGAGAATTTCTCCCCTGACCTGTCAGGGCCTCACCTCTGGAGGCAATTACCGCCTGGCCCAGGAAAATTTATCAGGAGATTCGAAGAGCTATCATGTTACATCCTTCATATTTTACCAGCAATAAATCCAGCCCTTTGCTCTCGAGTGGACTTGCAGCTCTATAAATTAGGAGTCTATTCTAAGGAGGAAGATTTCATATTCCCTGAGATTCCCTACAACCTGCTCATGTTTCAAGTGTTGTACAAGGGCTGGACTAAGAAACTCGTGGCTCTCAGAATAGAAGGATGTTATGCTCTGGGAGCTGAAACCACAGACTTCTTGCTTCTCTCCTTTGTGCCAGCTCTGACTTCAGCTTCCCTCAGATTCCTTTGCTGCGCTTTGGCTCTGGCCATCTGTCCTCAGGCCGTCCCTGGATCCCCTTGTGCTTTATAATTGTATCTTCCGGGTCTTTTCTTGGAACACCTGTGTCCACAGGCCTGCAGGGCTTGCTGAAATGCAGCTTCCTCAGCTCCCTATGTCAAGCAGAATCTCTGGGGCAGGGGTCTCGAAATCTGCATTTTCATCTCTTGCAGGTGATTCTTATACATGGAAAGGTTTGAAAACCACCGCTCTGTGAGCCAAGTTTTTGGGATTTGAGTTCCATTTCCAAAAACCTGGCTTTAACTTGCTTCTTATTTTAAACTCTATCTTGTAGGTGTTGACCCAGCACCTCTCTACAAATGAGTCCTCAAGGCAGCCAGAGAGTAGTCCTCTTTCCCTCTCCATCCTACAAACCTTCTTGCCCTGGGCCCCCAGAGTACTGGGATCTTGGCTGCAGAGAACTCTAGGAAGGTGGGAGTGGCCCTGCCAATAGCCGCATGGTGGCTTGGTGTTGCTAGGGGAGAAATTTTCTAGGGCAGTTCAAAAATGTGTACAGCCAAACAGAGAAATAAACGTCACTTGGAGAGTGGCTTAAGTCCTAGAGATAAAAGACAGGAACTGCATCTACATGCAGGGAAGATGCAGAGGAAGGGGGCAGAGGTGGGAATTCAGCAGAGAGGAGGAGAGGCAGGCCAAGGGTGGTGGCAGAGAATGGATAGGGCAGATGGGCGAATGAGGTCCACATGGAGGGTGGTCCCTGACATGGAGTCGGGCTCACACCTGTCCCCTCCCCTTGCCTCCATCCTGGGATTCAGGCTGGAATGAGAGATTGTTATATGTCTAGGGCTGGGAGGGCCACTCACTGAATTTGAGGCAGGCTGAGGGGTGAGTGCTCCCTAGCACATCCTCCCTGTTCTCGGTTCATTCAGTCAGGGAAACTGCAGCTGAACAAGATGCCTTCAGGCAGGCTGGCCAAAGACTCCAGTCCCCCTTCCCTTCTCCAGCTAACCAGCCAGGCTTATGCCTCTCCCTGGACCTTACCAGTCTCAGAGCCCTCGGCAAGCTGTGAACTAAAACTTGCTTTCCCAGGAGGAAGCTCTGCCTGTGAGCCCCTCTCCTCATTGATGGCAGGGACTGGGTGGTGACCCTGGTGGGGAAGTGACAACACGTGGGGTTGGGAAAGTGGGGCTCATTGGGGCTTTCCTGTTTGACCACATGCACTCACGCTATTTTGTTTGTTTCATTGATAGAGGGGCTAGAGACCCAACATTTCTTGAGCATGCGGGGGCACAGACCTCTGGCCCCGAATCAGGCAGGGTATAGTACGACAGTGTTCCTGGGATGGTGGATGGAAAGGATAGAGGACTCTCCCAGGTCTGTGGTGAGCAAGGATACCAATTTCTGCTTAGGGACAGTTCTCCAGAATGGATTCTGGTATGTGGGGAAATAGGAGGTTAAGGAGGGGCCTTCAGCTTGGCTTGGATCCAGAGGAGGGACAATTGGTCGTAACTAATATTATTATTTTATAGGCAATAAGCACTGTCCTGATGATCACTGATGTGAATGGGAATAGTTGTACTTGCTCCCGAGCCATCGCTCATGCTTGGGAAAGATGAGGCTAGGGCTGATTGAACTCTGGTGGGCATCGGGTTCACTGGGGAGATTTGTGAAATCCCAAGGCTCACACCCCAGCCTTCTCTGAGGATCCTGGGGCTCTGGGGCTCTTATGATCCTCCCAGGTGACTTAGACCAGGGCAAAGTCTGAGGACCACTGACTAGATAATATGGAGTCCTGCGACATGTCTGTGGGACAGAAACACAACCTACGTGGATAGAATTGCAACCAGGCTGGTGGGACGAGCAATAGACTTGAGTCAAAATGTCTCTTGGAGGCCTGTCAAGTGTTTTCAACCCTGGCTGCCTATTAAAATCAGCAGCAGAGTTCAAAACCAATAAAGATATCTGACTCGCCTCCTAGGGATATTCTGTTTTCATTGGTCTAGGGTGGGTCCCGGTTCATGGTACTGCTACACCTTTCCAGGTTTCCAGTATGCAGTCATGGCTGGTGATAACCCTTGGCCCATGTGCCTGCTGTCATTTTGATCTTAGTTTTAGATGCCATCTTTGCTTGCTTGGAAGGGCTGCAACAGACGGCCAACCTTACATTTTTAGATCGAGAATCAGATATTGGGAATCATAACCATCGTCTACCCATAGGCATTCCGGGGGAAGATTCCATTGTGTGGAAATGAGGGATTTGGTAAAAGTTGGATTTTGCTTGCACATAGCACCATTCTTGCCTGCCCCTGCCCCACACATGACAGGAGGAGGGTGGCTTGTGCAAATGGACAAACTTCCATAGGGGCTTGTAACAGGAATGAGAACACAGACCACTTCAAAGACAGGGTGGTGGATGGTGATGAGTTTTAGCCGTACTCATTTTGTTCCCATGGCCCTTTTACTGGAGGATTACCACTTGCCTATGTCTGTATCTGAAAGACCTCGTGAAGATGCGGCCAGGGAGCACAGCTCGCACAGAGAGCTGCTGTTGACAGAAACAATCTTCGGGACTTTGAAAGCTGTCATTGTGCATTTTCATTCCCCAAAGCCCAGCCCCAGTGGAGATCTAAGAGAACAAAAGAAGCGGGGCTTGCCATGTGAGGCAAACGTGCTTCATGGTCACAGAGGATGAGGACTCAGCCAGTACAGCCTGGAGCCTGCCAATTGCCCGATGGCCCCACTGGAGACTTGCTGCCGTGTGCACTCGGCTGACCTCCTCTGACTTCCCTAAGGGCCACGCCTTCAGCATTCCCATTGAAGTGGACTCCCTTCCTTTACCGGCCTCAGAATTGAGAGGAGAGGTTCAAGGTTGACCAAGTAGGAGGAGAAGAACACCCATGGTCCCTCAGTGCTGTGGAGGGCTGTACTGTAAGGCAGTGTGGACGCTTGGTCCTTGGTTTGTTAAGGAGGAGGGGTTGCTTATAGGTGATGCCCTTCTTACACAGCCCCATATCTTTATAGACAGATGCTGTAGGGACACTGTGGTTTCCATAAATGACAGGCCAGGAGGATAAGATTGTGGAATGTGGCTTTAACGTGTCTTGAATAAGTAAACCAAACATGCTAATACATAAAACACTGGTTCTTGCCCAGGACAGTCCTTCTTTCTGGGAGGTTCCTGGTCTGTTCAGGCTGCCCAGAGGTATAGGATGCACTGGCAAGGGAAGCTCTGGGGAAACCCAAGCGATGCCAGCTTTCCACTGGAACTTTATCTTAAAGCTTATTTTCCCCAGGACAGTGGTGGGAGTATAGGAAAGGCAGCAAGGCCAACCTACTTCTCAGCTCTACTCTTTCTACATTCACAGCCTTGGGAGACAGAGCTCTATCTCCATTTCAATTCTGTCCTCTCCCCTGGGAGAGTGTCACGGTTTAGACAGATACTGCTAGGTGTTGTCATTTCTTATTTTCCAGGCTACCAGCGAGAATGATCCTACGACGGGACTCCAAAGATGCTTTATGCTTCTTCTGTTTGAACAATTGCTAGTCTTGCATAGTCTAGAAGAGGGTTGCATAGAATACAAGAGGGTTAGAACTGGGACCAAGAGCTAGATACTACAATGAACTAGATTTGGACTCAATCTGGAAGTTTCAGTAATTCTAGAGGCTCACATGGAATACTCCCAGCCTTGTGAGGAAGTAATGCCCTATGCCCCAAGTACTTCAATCAGAGGTTGATACTATAATTAAATAATTCACCAAATGTTGAGTATGTACTTTGTGCCAAGCTTACTGTACTGGGTCCTAGGGTTATAACAGTGAAGGAGGACACCAGGATCCCTCTCATCTTGGAGCTGAGAGTGTCGTGTGGGAGGCAGAGAAGACAAATTTGAAGCAAATGCGTCATGCAGGTTGGGACAAGTGCCTGATGGAAACAAATAGGATGCAGTGATGGAGAGTAAGATGGGGAACTAATTTAGACGAGGTTGTCAAAGACCACCTCATTCGGGAGGTAGAAATGGAGCTGATTATAACTACAAATCCTGATGGCAAGATCCCAGGTCTGAAACAAACCTTGAGAGCAGTTGAGTAGAAAGATGCATGGCCACGGATGCAGAGATAGATGTATGGGACCAGAACAGAACCACATGGGGGTTAGAGGCAGAACATGGCCCGGACCCAGCACTCAGTGCTCCCAGGGTTGTCATGTCTTTTCCATTGGAACTCACCTATGAGTTCCCTCAAGTTAGGTTCTGAGATCTTATGGCCCTTTACAGTTCTTAAGTAGTAGAATTCATAAAGTTTGGGAGGCATTTATAGCACCTGGTTGTTGAGACAGTAAAATTAAATTCACCAATCTTATTGTGGATGCAATTTTCTCGATTGACAAATTACATGGAGTTCAAATCAGCTGGATATCAAATCATCTTGGCTTTGCTATTGCATTGCTTCAGCTATGAAATGAGCTCATCTCTTGATCTGAAAGACAGAAATGGGTAGTGGATGCCTGAGAGAGGCTTATGGGAAGCATCTAGAGAGCTGGTGACTTCTGCTACTAGGGAGCTTAGCGCGCTTTGTTTCACTCAGGCCTTCCCTCTGAAGAGGACATTCCTGGAGGAGACAAACTTTTGGTTGCCAGCCCTCAGGCATGGGTGTTTTTGTTGGAGCCCATAGTCTTGTCTTCAACAATGAAGCCATGCTTGGAGGCCTGGACGCTATTGGAAGGGGCTGGGAGAGGAGGGTCTGCCTAGAGCAGCCGAGCTCCCACCATCCAGGAGCCCCTGCCCTACTGCCCTCAGCGATGTGCTAGAGTGAATGGCAAGGGCAAAGGCAGAGGCCTGCAGCTGCCTGAACTGAACCTCATTGAGGCATTCTGCCAGACGAACCTACTTTTGCTAATCTCAGGTCCTCTTCGCACGTCTAAGGTTCTCCCTGAAGCCACAGAATCCATTACACGGAAGTGCAGGGCTGTGCTCAAGTCTGGACTTGGCAGTGTTGGAGAGACCCTGGTGCAGGGTGGCAGGAGTCTAGAAGCGATGTCAAAGATAACCGGCACACTGGGTGCATTTTACCCAGAAAAGAGAGGATGCAGAGGGGAGGAATTTGGTTTCAACACCCTTCAAGAAATTCAGTGGATGATATTTGCATCTACTTTTTCCAGGCCTAGTTCAGATCCAGCGCTATGATCCAGGCAGACAAGGCCCTGTTGGGGCTGACATGTAACTGAAGGGAGGTGGTGGGAGATATAAACAAGAGGAAAGTATGGTAATATTGGAGGGTGATAAGAATAATAAAGAAAAAAGACAATGTGATAGAAAATCACAGATCTGGGTTCCAGACTAGCAATGCCTCTAAGAGAACATTTCTGATGAGAACTGAATGGCATGAAGAATCAGCTACAAGGAGACATGAGGCAGGGAAAAATGAACAGGGCAAAGGTCGCAAGGCAGGGATTGGGTTGGCGCAGTTGAGGGCTATAAAGGGCGTGGGGCACAGTAAGTGAGGTACCCGTTCGTATCTGAATCATCAGATATAAAGTGTGAGTGGGTAGGATCACCTAAGTGCTTCAGTGGAGAGAACTGTAGCCACACTAAGGAATTCGGATTGTTTTCAGAGGACAGGGGAAGCCACCAGGAAGTGGTAAGTAAGGAGTGAAGGATTTTATTTGGGTACTGGGGGAAGAATGATCTGTCGGTGGGCAGAGGGAGAGGCTTGTTATGAAAAAGCAATTGCAGTTCCAGATATTGTGTTTGACCCGGGAGACATCGTAGATGAAGGAAAGGGGGCCCATGGAAGATATATTTCTATAAACAATATGGATTAGATGTGTGCATTATATACAGTGTGGATTAGACTCAGAAAGGCAATGAAGAGCCGATGGTGGACACTTGATGCAAAGCATATTTCAGTTTTACACCTTTCCATTTGAGAAGCCATACAAAAGAAAGACCATGGGACTTAGTGTCTGTCAGACGTGGATTCCACCTCAGCCCTTTCACTCAAAAGGTGAATGACACAGGGAAACTCAATCTTGGGACCTCCGTGAATCTTGGTGAAATGGAGACAATCAGATTTCCCCGTAGAATCGCAGCAGGGTGACCACAACACGTACAGGGCACACGCTGTCCAAGGAGCTCAACGTAGATTAGTTCCCTTTCCCTTCTGTTCGCTGCGCACAGGAAGTGCTCAACTTTAGGGGGCTCCGCCACAGGGGGCTTCAGTGTCAGGGGAGGGGGCGGGCAGTGGGAAGGTTTCTATTCTAGGTGGGAATTTGGACTTACAACCTTAAAGGTCCTTCTCCTTTAATGTTTCAATGTGACGTGGCTCTGTACATTGTTTACATCTACCTGTAGCTATTGATAAATGCATGAGGAAGAGAGTTTAAGGGTTGTTTTATGAAGCCCGTGGCAGAGTGGTATTATTGTCACCGCAAGATCAGTGGCTGGCACACCACCGTGGCCAGCGTGAATTGCAGACCTCATGGAGGACAGCGCGTGTCACAGAGAGTTCTTCCATGTGCTAGATTTCATTAAACTACAAATAATGCCCAATAGGGACGTTTCTTTGTGTTTTTCAAAGCAGTTGCTAATTTTTTTTGTCTTGTTTTTAAGATTTGGCCTTTAGAGAGAAGGGTATTACATTTGGTTAAAGTTTATTAAGTCTTTGGAAAGCTGTTGTGAAACAGATGATCAAATGAGCCAGTAGTTGATTAAAACTGTCGAGTTGACAAACCTGTCATCCCATTATGATCCAGGAAGTGTCTTCAGATTAGGAAACTGCTCGTGTGAGCCCAAAAAAGTCCAATTATTTGAAATGATAATTTTCAGATTTTGGATTTATGTCAAAACATAGGCAAATCCTGAAATTTTGTGTAAATCATGAGCCCTGTTCATGTTTGATACCTGTGAGTTCTAGTGTCAGAGTGAACAGGAATGACAATGGAAGGCAGAGAAAGCCAGAGCCCTTGCTGGTTCAGCTTCTGCTTAGGGAGAGGTTCGGGCATGGGCAAAATTTCCAAAACTATGTATAGCGTATGTATACCTTAGAAGTCAGAATTCGTGAGGTTCCAGTACCCTTGAGCTTGAGTTCTTGGGAATTCTGAACTGTAACCTTGATTCTTTTTTTTTTTTAAATGTTTATTTATTTTTGACAGAGAGAGAGAGAGAGAGACAGAGCATGAGCAGGGGAGGGGCAGAGAGAGAGGGAGACACAGAATCTGAAGCAAGCTCCAGGCTCTGAGCTGTCAGCACAGAGCCTGACGGGGGCGGGGGGGGGGGGGGGGGGCTCGAACTCACAAACCAAGAGATCATGACCTGAGCCGAAGTTGGACGCTCAACCAACTGAGCCACCCAGGTGCCTCAACCTTGATTCTTTAAAATGAATACAGGGTAAACTTATTTAAGCCCTGGTTTCTCTGTGACTCAGTTTCTCCCTCTGTGAAGTAGTGGCAAAAACACTTGTTCCTTTGATAATTCTTAACATTGGGGAAGGTTTTCAGAATAGTAAAATAATTTGATAACCTTAAGTAAAATGTGCTCTAAAACTGTGTTTCTCTCCATGAAATGAAAATTAGCCTGTTCATTTTTTTCTTAGCTGTAATCGCCACTGGGAGATTAAGCTAAAATAAAAGACTTTTATAAATAGTGCTGTTCAAGGGCATTCTAATTAGATTACTTCTTGTCTAACTTAAGGGTGAGTTTCATTAACTCTGATTTTCACAAGTTGGAGGCAGCTTCTGTTGTGTTCTGGTCAGAAGTTACGTCTAACGCTCCTTGTGGATAATTGCACGACTAGTTGTTAGAAGTGCTATAAGCAGTTGTTACAAATGTTATGGTGTGGTCTCTCACTGGAGTCTACACCACACATATTTAAGCTTAATGAAAGTCATGAGCTTTGATAAGGGTGTATTTATGTCTGCCTTTCATGAAAATTGGTATTCCTCTTGTCTTTTATTTCAGCAATTATAGTTAAATTATGAAACAAACTTGACGAACTAAGCGTGTATATTTCACTTTCTTAGATCCAATACCTATGCAGCTTGCAAAGAAATTTGAGTTGATACAATTTCCTGTGAAGCATGTGGCTCAGGTTCCAATTTTCTCTCCCAACCCCCACTAGCAACCTTCTGACAAATTGAAATGGAAGGTAAAGAATGGAACCTTCTCTTTTCCCTTCGTGCCCTCGACTGTTAAAAAGTCATATTTTATAGTTACCGTGTAGGACAGTTGAAGACATGTTCAGGGAGCTGAGGAGAGAGAAAGATGAGTCTCCTTGCTCTGAAGTTTAGCCAGTTTCAGGATTAATGGTAGAACTATATATCACGATTTATTCCTAACAGTTATTTGTTGGGAACTAAGGAGTGTATTTTCAAGAAAACACAAAGATAGCATAAACAACTTGGGTTATTACCTGCAATTTCCAAGCCTTTGCTCAGTTGTGGTCCCTCCAGTTTTAAGTCTCAGCCATCAGAAGGCCACTGGGACTGACCAGAAGGATAGGATGTGCTGGTGGTGACTCTGTCACTCTGACACATTTGCTTCAGGTGGCATTCAGCCATGACCCGGAAGCTGCTGGACACTGGAGACAGAAGAATTGGGAGTTGGGCGAATGAAGTCCTCTGTGTCTTCTAGCCTCTTTGCCTACCCTCCCCCGCCCTCCTTTGCCCCCACCAGTCCACAGGTATCAATCATTTACTGGCCTCGCTCAGATGCTGAGGATTCAGAGATAAGATGCCCTCCTCCAAGGAGAACCACTCATCGTGAAACTCTTTAAAGCGGCTAGGAGAACTCCGCTTAGACTATTGCAGAAATAAAAAAAAATCAAGAAATTCAATTACAGGGAGCGGTTTCTTCTGCATTTCGAAAGGCCCTTCATTTCACGTCTAGGGGCCTGCGTGGTGCAAAGGACGTAAAAGTCCGTGTTTACACATTCCCGCCCAACTGAACCCCATGCATGAAACATTTATTATTTATTTATTTATTGAAAACAAGTTTTAAATGTTTTTATTTATTTTTGAGATAGAGAGACAGAGTGAGAGTGGAGGAGGGGCAGAGCGGGAGACACAGAATCCGAAGCGGGCTCCAGGCTCTGAACTGTCAGCACAGAGCCGGACGCGGGGCTCGAGCTCACACACCGCGAGATCATGACCTGAGCCGAAGTCCTTCGCTTAACCTACTGAGCCACCCAGGCGCCCCGTGAAACATTTAGTAGTATTTCTAATACCACGTGATGCAACTTCGCTTTGTGTTTGTGGGTCTCTCTACGGGTTTCTGACAGTAGAATGCCACCCACTGCCTTAAGCGGGAGCGGGAACGGAGAGACCAAGAGGCAAGGATCGGTCCAAGGCTGCTTGACAGTCCCAGCTCAGGCTTGGCTCAGCAGCCTGACTTCCTGCTTCCCCGGGCTGCCTGGCGCTCCATCCAGCAGTAGCTGCCAGGGTGGCTGAAGCTGCTGATTACAAAGCCACAGCTCATAGGCTAATAATTTTGTCTGGACTTCTATCAAGGCCAGGAAGGCCGGTCAGCAGCAAATGCAGGAAATTTTAAGAGATCAAGAGCAGTTGACAACAAAATCCATTCTGGGATGTTTTTAACAAAACAAGGATTCAGCACTTCCTGGGGGTGAGGACCAAAATGGAACATGACTGGTAGCCAGCATCACCTCTCTAGTCTCGCACGTCTGTTTTGAACCATGAGGAATGGTCTAAAAATAATGCCTGGACCTTACAGTATTGGTGCTTTTGTTATTTATCCTTTTGTGCTTTGGCCTTTTGAAAAACATCTTTATATGGACTGAGAGTTTCCTATCACTTGTATTTATAGAGTCCTTTATGCTGAGGGCGTCCAAGCGCCTACTCCCTTTTCTGAGAACTCAGTGGCAGGTCTTGCCTGGGGGAAACGTTGAGATGGGTTACAAAGACAGTGGTGGAAACAGGAAATGAGAAGGCTCATCTTTTGGTAACTTAGGGTTTGGCTTGCTCCGTCGCTCTGATTCTTCCTAAGAAAGGCTAGTACTCCCTCTTGACTTTACCGGGGCTGTGGTCCCCACCTGAGTCCTCCCCTCCCCTCCCATGTAAAGCATACCTTTCCTACTAAGCCTCATAGAATCGGGCCTTATCTGCCCTTTGCTTCTGATGACTGCTCTGTTCTCTGATTTCTGAGGCTTCTTATTGTTGGTTGTGACCCCTCACACCACCTTTAGGTCACACTTCACGTGCAGCTGTCTCTCCAACATGGTCTCAGGCCCTTTGTGGGCAGAGACCTGACTGGTATATTTTTCCAAATGACCACTGTCTCTAATGCCACAGTTAGGGCCTTCACATAGGCAGCAAGTCTGAACTGAGGTGGTGCCTAGTCCCTAATACTAACGGTGATTCAGACCCAAATCACAAAACAGACAAGCCTCTGGCAGCTGAACTGTACCCCTGATGCACCGGAGGTGGTGGCTTATAATACCTGTGTTCCCTGCATTTCCGTGTTATCCGTGGCCAACCCCATCATTTCTCAGGGCTTCAATTAATTCATCTGAGTTACGATAGGATATTGCAGAGAATCATGAGTAGTAACTGAGAAACCAAGAGGAAGCCATCTCCCCAAACTAGAAGAGTTTCATAAGTGTGGAATAATTAGGACGTGCCAATCTGGCTCATAGGAACAAGGGAGTGAACATCTGTGGTTGAACGGGAACACCAGTTGGGATTTGGTTTAGATCTAGCACTGATTTAAGAACACTGATCACAGCCATGAAACATGAGACTGAGGAAAATGCTACCCTCCTTGGGGGCAGTTCACACTTTATTCCATATGCCAGATTTTCTTCATGAAAAGCACCTGGCCTGGTGGATATAAAATAAGGTGCAAGCTGGACGGCTCACCTTCAGGGAAGGCTCAGGTCTCAGTGCCGCCGCCACAGCCAGCATCAGAATATCAGCTCCTGGGCACCTTGGTCCCTCCAGAGTCCTGGCTGCCCCTCAGCACGTATGGGGTGTGTCCTGATGGGCAGGCAGCAGCCCTGTCCCTCAGATGTCTTGTGATCTGGTCTTGCTTTCTTTTTTCTAAAATTAAAAAAAAAAATTAATGTTTATTTATTTTTGAGAGAGAGAGAGAGAGACAGAGTGTGAGCAGGGGAGGGGCAGAGAGAGACACACACACAGAATCCAAAGCAGGCTCCAGGCTCTGAGCTGTCAGCACAGAGACTGACACGGGGCTCGAACCCACCAGCTGTGAGATCATGACCTTAGCTAAAGTAGGACGCTTAACAGGCACCCCTGGTCTTGCTTTCTGAGTTGATCCTGACGTATCCAGTGGCCTGCTTGCTAACAGCACAAGGAAAATAGGAGTAAATATCACCTACGGAGGAAGGCCGTGGCAAACTTACTCAGAAAAGGAGGGAATTTTGGCAAGGGTTGGAGAGAATGTGAACAAGTGGAGAGGCAATGCCGTCCAGATAAAGACATGGGGGACTGGAGGTCTCCGTGGGCCATCACGTGTGGAGGGGATGCGGTGAAGGGACCAGGTCCCAGGTTCCCAATGCCTGCATGCTTAGAAGAAACCATTGCCAAGAGCCATGGAAACAGCATAGAATAATGGTAACAGCTCATTTGGAAGTCCGAGATCATTCTCAACTGCTTTGTATTCTTGCTTTCCCACTTGATTGCTTAATATATCCTGAACAATTTATTAACCTCCCCCAGCCCTGATTTCATCATATGTGTGATGGTGGTTAAAATACATACCTCTCCAGCAATAAGAAGATTTAATGAGAAAAATACATGAAGACAGACAATAAATACCATAAAACACCTAGAAGTATTTTTAAGGAAAACCGATGTGATCACAATGAAGAAAAATGACAAGTCTTTACAGACGTATAAAATGTACACATAAGATTATATATACATTTGGACAAATACTATGTTCCCAGATAAGCAAATGACCATTGTGAAAATATTAATTGTTCCCAAAGTAAGGCACAAATTTAATGTGAGTCATTTTAATTATCCTCAGGGCTATTTCAGAAACAGAAGAAATTTTGAGACTGCTAATGTGAATGTTTAAAATAAATCTTTGAATAAAAAATAAAAATAATTTCGTTTAAAAAAATGTTCATTTAGTTTTGAGAAAGAGAAAGAGTGTGAGTAGGGGAGGGGCAGAGAGAGGGGGATAGGGGATCTGAAGCGAGCTCTGCACTGAAAGCAGAGAGCCTGATGTGGGCCTCGAACTCACAAACTATGAGATCATGACCTGAGCTGAAGTTGGACGCTCAACGGACTGAGCTACCCAGGTGCCCCCAAACTAATTTAGCTTTATAATTGTTAAACTCTGTTATAAAGATACAGCTTTCAAAACAATTTATTTTTTGTTCATGAGTAGACAAATCAATGGAACAGAAAAATAATTCAAAGATCTTGATACATAAATAGAGATACAGATATATTGATATGTATATGAATGGCTATCTGGTATATAAAGTAACATGAATAAGTATAAAATAAATGTGTTATTCCACAAAGCACATGGGAATAATCTGTTAGAAATTAGGGAGAAGAAGTAATCAGTCTTAAAACACAAAGTAAAGTTCAAGTTAATATAAAAGTTAAAATACAGAACAATCAGAGACGGATGAAAGGGACAGCCTCATCAAATACTTGGAAAAAGGATTTGCCCTTCATCCTGTGGGCTCTGACACCCTCCCAAAATTTTTAAAAAAATTTTTACTAGGGTTTATCAACCCCCTGAATGCTGATTTGAGCTGTACAAACTCATAAAACCAGTGTATATGATTTAGTGACAATTTATGAATTTATTGGGGGACAAAGATCTGTGAAGGCTGTCCTTATCCCTCAGGACACTACATGATGAGTGTGGAATCAGAGCAAGGGGAGGCGGGACTCTGGCCTAGTGTCTAATCTGCATCCTCCTGGACCATCTGGAAGTTAAGAACTACAACACCCAATCAGATGGCATCACATTGCTTTGCAAGCCTGCCTGAGCACTGCCTGAGCATTGCTATTGCAATGTTGCCTCACTCTTTGAATTTTTGGATCATTCAAGAAGCCCAGGAAACCATTTGGTGAGCCCTCTTGTCTCTCCAGGTGGAAGGATCGGATCTTTCAGCTCACGGGTGCCATAACTGCAAGGCAACTTTGGTTCCAGGCCAGCAAGGGGGTGTGCTCTGGGTATCCCCACTCCGGCTAGCTTGGTGTGGCTTCAGAATTCCTCCCACCAGCTCCTGTAGGTGGTACAAGGCCCAATGCTTTCAGCTCTTTCCAGCCTTGCCTTCTGAGGCCCATGCTTCAGGGAGCATCCAGGCTGTGGAGGGACCATTGACCATCACCTTTCTTTTAGACTTCCCTTTCCCCTTTCCAACCCTGGAGAGGGAAAAGGGTCCATCCCAAACTTTTTTTTTTTTTTTAAATAATGTTTATTTATTTTTGAGACAGAGAGAGACAGAGCATGAACAGGGGAGGGTCAGAGAGAGAGGGAGACACAGAATTGGAAGCAGACTCCAGGCTCTGAGCTGTCAGCACAGAGCCTGATGTGGGGCTTGAACTCACAGACCGTGAGATCATGACCTGAGCCGAAGTCGGACGCTTAATCGACTGAGCCACCCAGGCACCCCCCCCCCCTTTTTTTTTTTGAGAGAGAGAGAGAGAGGGGTGGGGAGGGGGAGATAGGGGGAGAGAGAGAATCTCAAGCAGGCTCCATGCTGCCAGTGCAGAGCGAACTCACGAACTATGAGATCACGATCTGAGCCGAAATGAAGAGTTGGATGCTTAACCAACTGAGTCACCCGGGTGCCCTCATCCCAAACTTTTTGTGCAGATGAGGGTTCATCCGTCTGGTCCCCTAGAAGATGCAGGCCTGACCTTGTCAAATCATCTATAGAAAGCTGACCATGTAGTTTATTTTCTGAAACAATACAGTTTGAGAGCAAAACGGAGGTTAGCGGGCGGTATTAATAATAATGCTGAGGTGATGGGAATAAACCAGGACCATCCAGCCCCATCCCTTATTTGTATGGTTGCTTTTTCTGGGCTTCCCCAGCCAGCTCACTGCTACTTCTGATTGTCATATACTTTAGCTACCTCGTAGCCGTTAATACCACTTCATTCTTCCCTGCTTCCATCCCTTCAGGGTAACATCTCAGATTTCTGAACTCACTGATTATGGGCCAGTTATTATAATAGAACTCTCAGAGGAAATCTTGGCTCCAAGTTCCTGAGGGCATCTCAGAAAGGTTGACTACCTACTTCCTCTTGCCTTCCCTTTTCCTCTCCCCTGCCCCCACCCCCCCGGGCAGGGGTGGGGGGGGGTGGGATTTATCTAAAACAATCTGAAATTATAGTATTATTTAAAATAATGCAGAAATAAGACCCCAAGAGCAATGCAAATGTCCCACAATAAGAAATGTCCAAATTGACAGTATTTGACAATATCTAGATGGTTGGTTAATATTTAGGAAGGTGATGATTTTGAAGAATTTTGACAATACAGGAAATGTATATGCTATAATGATTATAATGCTGTAATGGTTAGTGAAAAATTAAGAAGGAAGCTATAAAGTTGTGCCACTTTGACTTTAATTATGTGAAAATAATAACAAATATGTTAAAATGTCAGGATGGAAAATAATGCCAAAATGGTAACAATAGCTTTGTTTCAATTATGGGATTAGGGGTGATTTTTTTTCTCTCTTTCCCTTTTTTTACAATTTTTCTGGAATGTGGTTAGTATAATGGAAACAATGTCCTCTCCCTCCCCTTCTGCAGGAATTAAATGAGGTAATTACTATGAAGTGCCTTTCCATTGTTTCTTCCCTCTCTGTAACCCATTGTATCCTTATGACCTTGTCCTGAAAGAGAGAATGGGGCTTGGGTGGATTCCCTTGTTCATGGGGGTATTCTCAGGGCAAGGCTTTCTCCAGTTTTCTCTCTTGTCCTCCAGCTACGTCAACCTTGAGTCACAAGTGAAATGCTCTTGACAACCCCATTGGACTTATCTTGGGGACCTCCTGCACCTGCAAGGCAAGGGCTTCCATATCACTTCCATAGAAACTTCAACCCTGTCAAAAACAGCTTTGTTATGTGAAGTTTTATTGGGAAAGGAAATGTCCTGAGAATTTTCTATAGTTCAGCGTGTTACGAAAGTTCACTCCTCCTCTCTGACACTCACTCAGATTTCTGGCCACGTTGGTGGTCCTGGCTCTCAGCATGTTGAACTATGATTCCCTGTTCAGGATCTGAAGTTATTCGGAATTCAGCCTCATCTTGATATATGTTTTCCATTTCTTCGATTTTATTTTATTTTTCCTAAGCCATTTGTGAAAAGGAAAGGGATTCTTCTTGAGGACGAAGCATCTTTCCTCCATTAATGAAGCCATCACTAACCAGGACCCCCTCCAGAGAGAGTCTGGGAGGAACCAATGTGTCCTGACAGCACAGAGCAAAGGGTATGAACCTTGGAAAGGCCAGGGGAATCCTGAACACTTCTCTCAGATTTTCTTCCATGAGCCGACTAAACCCAGAAAAATGCGCCTTAGATATATTTCCTACGCCTTTGGCAAATTCTGACCTCACTAATGTAAAAGAGCCTTTGGAATACATCGCCCAGTTTTTCAGCATGGCTCCTAATAGCAGACTATTGGATGCATTTTTAATCATCACTAGAGGTGAATTATGGTTCATTCTAACAAGAAAAGTGCTAATTTAAAAAGCGAGTGTACAAGGGTATGGGCACTCAGGTGCCATTTGCATTAAAATGTATTTAGCATGTGTATATTTACATGCGCTTAGGATATATGTTACATACCTCCTCTGGGGCAGATCAGTGGAGGGCTGAAAAACAGGAGAAAAGACAGGTTTTTATGTTTATTTTTTAAAAATTTCTTTTGAATTTCATATATCTATATCTATGTCTTAGCATTCCTATCTATTATGCATTTAAATTTTTTTCTACTAAATATGTGGATATATGTATGGATATATGTATATATTATTATATTTATATTTACTAGAAAGAATTTAAATGTACAATTGGTGGGAATGCTAAAGAGACTTTTCCATTTGGGTGAATTACCCCTTAGGACAATTTTCTTATTTTCATCTATCTGCATTAAAAAGGGAAATAATTTCCATGCCTATATCTTTGGCAAGCCCTCTAACCCTACTTTGCTTAAATTGCTTCAGGCTGCTGCAAACACATTCAAGGTTTGCTTTCTTTGCTTTTCAGCTCCTCACTCTCTTGGGAGCCACTTTAAAAATTTTCTGGCTAAGAACTCACCCCACCTCTCCCTGCCCCACCAGCAAAAGGTGCAAGAAATCTAAAACATAAGTACTAGAAAATTGATTTTTGATAAGAACTTAAGACATAATATTTATATAAACTTTGGTTCTTGCAAAGTGCCTCGAATATTCTGGATGTTGAATGATAAGGAGAATGCAGCTTTCAGCAGCAAAGTCAAGGTGACCTAAAATCGTTTACATGTGGACAGAGGAATTAATAAGTGGATGGTGTAAGTTATGAATCGCTCCTCCACATTCAGGTGCAAGAAGCATCACATTTCTTTATTTTTCTAAATCAAATTACACCTGGCTCCTAGCGTCTACTCCTCTTACCAACAGGGTTAACCAGAAACACAATACTGGCCATTCTTGGGGCTCCCTTCCCTTCAGTTAGATCAGACAAGGATCCTGGGGCTAACAAGTCCAGGGAAATAGGCAAAAGCTGCTTCTAGGCCTGTGGGGCTGACAATTGTAATTGTCGCTGCTGTTTTCTCTCTGCTGCATGATTCTCCTGTCACCTGTAGGCCACTGGGGTCGGAAATGCGTCTCACACCACATGATTGGCCAGAGGGAGTGTTTGCCACGAGCTGGGCTCAGAAGCAGCAGAATGTGATTTCTAGCTGCCATGCAGCCCCGAAGGATTGATTCCCATACTCTCCAGAGGCTTCGCTGCACCCCAGACATGGGTGTTGGTTGGGGCATAGATTCCCCAGGCTCATCTGCCTGTGCTGCCCTAGGCATCTTCCCAGTCTTGGAAATCCCATCTTCCCCCTTTTTACTTATACAAAAAGCACAATTTCTTTTGAATGCTTAGTTTCTGAAACAAAAGCTGGTGTCTTCAAGGTCACCATCCTAGCTTCCGAAATTTGGGGCTTGGGTGTTCAGGTCTCAGGAAGACCGTGGCTGTTTCTCTGAGCAGTGGGTTGATGCTGGCCCCGGTAGGTCCACAGCAACAGCGCCTCCGGCAAAAGGGCAGTCCTTGTTTCCTCTCTGCCCATCTTACGCTCACCTTTTACACTCCCTCGAGCCACCGTAGCCTTAGAGCTCTTCTCCTGTTCCACCAGGAGAGCCAAGCGCACGTTATTGCTGCCCTGAACACTTTAGTTACTCTCTGGTCCCAGGTCTCCAAGCTCTGTCACTCTGTGCTGCCCAGGGTGGATGCCTGGCTCCAAGGTTCTGGGAAGAGCAGGTTTTATGGCTCACCCTTGGGTGGCAACACCCTTCTGCTCTTAGTTATCGGGTGTGGCTTCCTCTGCCCCAGGGAATGAGGTGCCTGCAGGAAGTTTGGAAGCTTCCATTCACGACTTTGTAATATATGGCCCCACCCCAGCTTTTGCAGTGTATGGAAAAGTGGTTTTCAGACTTTGGCTGTGTTAAGAAATCATCTATCTGGGGTGCTTAAAGGACACACCATCTGAGCATCTGGGACCGTTGGCCTTGTGGAAGAAGACTTCTAACCACTCCCGCAGTTCATTCTAGCCTGGCTGGTGCTTGGAGCTCTCAGTGAGAAACGTTCCTTACATTTTCCCAAAGTCTGTCCTCAGAGTTACTCTAAAATCTCCACTCATTTTTCCAATGGCATCTCCATTTCCAGAAAGTGGCCAAGCAGGGCCTTTCTGTGTTGAAACCTGCTTTTAAATTTTATCTTATATTTTTTAGATGATAAAGAGTAATACGTGTTCAAGTTCAATGTGCACAACACAGGTGTGTCTGAATAAAATGTTAATAATGCCCGTCCCTTCCCCCAGACTCACAGCCCAAAGGTAACTGATGCTAAGACATCGGTACGCAACCCTTCACATTTTTCTTAGTGATCCAGAACTTCTATAAACAGAGGTAGAGGATATTTTTCCTAATAAATGAAAACAAAAACAAATACAAAAGTGAGCACTTTTTATTTTATTTGTTTCTGTAACCTAACATTAAATAAATGGACCTCTGTCATCTAAACAATAAATCCTGCCCTGCATCAGCACAGAGCCTGGATCCTGCTTCAGATTCTGTGTCTCCCTCTCTGTCTGCCCCTCCCCCTCTCACGCTCTGTCTCTCTCAAAAAATGAATAAACATTAAAAAAATTTTTTAAACAATAAATCCTGGACATCTCTCTAGGTCAATTCAAATAGATCCAGTCTTTTCTTTTATATATTATTTCATATATTCCATAATATGGCTGCACCGTAACTAAGACTTTCTGAGTCTCTTGTCTTTTTCACTTTTTTCCTTTCCCTACTCCACCAGGGTGCCTTATTTTCTCCTCCTCTTTCTTCTGGTTTATACAAATAATCTTGTAAAATCTTTGAACCCTCCAAGCCCAGTGGTGACTTCGTGCAATTAGGAAAAAAGTCCTCCCAAGACATTTTACAATGAGAAAGCTGTCATAAAATATATGTAAATCCTTGGTGACTAATCAGGAAACGTGTCTTAGAGCTCACAGCTGTACAACCTTGTGCAGTGGCTGTCACTCTCCCAACGTATTCGTGTCTTTATGACACAAAATCCCTGACCAATGCACAGGTATACTTTTAGTTTTAATAGCTTCTGTCAAATTACATTCCAAAGAAGTTGTAATACTACAATGCATGCAACTCATTAACCACACTCTCAATCGCATGAATTTCTAATTTGAAGATAAACGCTTTAAAAATGTTATTGCTTCATTGTAAAATGACATAAGCTTATTGTTAAAAACAACAACAAGAACAACAAAACCCAGAGTCGTGGGATGCGTGGGTGGCTCAGTCAGTTGAGCATCCGACTCTTGATTTCTGATCAGGTCATGATCCCAGGATCGTGAGATCAAACCCTGTGTCGGGATCCATGCTGAGCTTGGTTCCAGCTTAAGATTCTCTCTCTCCCCCTCTCTCATCCCCACCCCTGCTCATGTGCATGGGCACATGCATGTGTGCGCATGTTCTCTCTCTCTAAAAAAAAAAAAAAATCTCCAGAGTCCCAATAGCCTAAGACGGTCATTGTTAATACTCAGGTCAGCATTTGTTTTGACATTTCCTTATGCCCATTGACATGTATGCTAATACTCTCAAATGAGTGGTATCACATTAAAACAGCTATTGTTTGACCTGCTTTTAAAACTCAGTTTTGTGTTGGGAATCTTTTTCTAGGTCAAGGAATGGAGATTTGCAGCACTATTTTCTGGGGGTACACGTATTCTTTCCTACCTCACCTTCTGTGTACATGTACTATTTCCTACCCTTACTTTCTGGGACACGTGTATGCCTACCTGTCCCCATTTCCAACTGTTGGAGGTACTATGTTTTGGGTTCGTTTTTTTACAGATGATAGATAATTACATATGAAAATATCTGAAAGTATTGGCTTTTCTTCAAAGATGTGAACTTACTGTTAAAGCAAATATTTGGATTTTTGAATTATTTATTTAATTAAAAAATTATTTATTTTTGAGAGAGAGAGAGAGAGAGAGAGAGACAGAATGCAAATGGGGAAGGGGCAGAGAGAGAGGGAGACAACAGAATCTTAAGCAGGCTCCAGGCTCTGAGCTGTCAGCACGGAGCCCAATATGGGGCTCAAACCCATGAACTGCGAGATCATGACCTGAGCTGAAGTCAGATGCTTAACCAACTGAACCACCCAGGTGCCCCTTGAATTATTTATTTTTTAAATGGTACTTACATTATGCTTTATTGACATGCCCCTGGTCTTTAATTTTGCAACATGTTCTATGCTTTTTTTTTTTTTTTAATTTGGAAAGTATAGCATTTTTTTGGTTGCACGTTTATAATGGTAAGTAATAACCTTAAATCTACCTTTAAAATTTTTAATAAAATTCTTAAACATTTTGTTCAATATTTCAAATTTAGAAGTAAATAACTGTACATTGTCACCCAAGATGAGGAAATGAGCATAGATAATTTTCACTCACTGCTCATCATGCCCCAATTTTTTATTCCATGTTCTGGAAGTTTTGCTCACTGGTACTATTGTAAATTATTAATATTTTTACATTGAGAGGATTTTCCTTTTAAGAAGGGGAACTATAGTTACCTAAGTTATTTATATTTAATTTTCTTTATTTTTCCTTATTATGATGTACTTGAATAGGTAAACTGCACATGTTTAAAAAGTACACTTTGAAAAGTTTTGACACATGTCTGTGAAACCATCACCACAATCAAGATGAGTGTATCACTCACCCCTAAAAGTTTCCTTGTGTCCCGTGATAATTGCTCCTTCTTGTCCCCCTCTGATTCCCCTCTTCAGATGACTAATGATCTCTCCCCTGTCACTATAGACAAATTTGCATCATCTAGATTTTATATAAATAGAACCATTCAGTGTGTAAGCTTTTTGCCCACCTACTTTCATAGTATAATTATTTTGAGAGTTGTTGATATCTCCATGTGTATTAATAGTTAACTTCTATTTATTTCTGAATGAATTCCATTCTACAGATATATGGTTGACCCTTGAACAATGCAGGTTTGAACTGCGTGGGTCTCCTCATTCACAGATTTTTTTTTTAGTAAGTACAATACAGTGCTATAAATGTATTTTCTCTATTTTTTCTCTTAATAACATTTTCTTTTCTCTAGCTTACCTTCGTATAAGAATACCATATATATTGGGGCACTTGGGTGGCTCAGTTGGTTATGTGTGAGACTTGGTGTCAGCTCAGGTCATGATCTCACGGTTCAGGAGTTCGAGCCCCACATTGGGGTCTGCGCTGGTAGCACAGAGCCTGCTTGGGATTCTCTCGCTGCCCCTCCCCCGTTCACTCTCTCTGTCTCTCAAAATAAATTAATAAACTTAAAAAAAATAATACCGTTATATAAATAAAGTGTGTTAATTGACTGCGTTTATTGTTGGTAATGCTTCTGGTTAACAGGAGACTATTAGTAGTCAAGTTTTTGGGGAGTCAAAAATTATCCGTGAATTTTCAACTGCACAGAACGTTGGTGTCTCAACCCCCCTGCTGGTCAAGGGTCAACCGCAACACAACTGTTTATTCATTCTCTTGCTGATGGACATTTGTGTCTTTTTCAGTATTAGGCTGTTACAAATAAAGCTGCTTGGAACATTTTGGATGAGGTTTGCATACATGTGTGTTTTTATTTTTCTTGGAAGGATACCAGGGTGCACGGTTGCATCATGTAGAAGGTGTAATGCCTAACTTCAAAAAAAAAAAAGTTTAATTTTTTTAAGAAACTAAAAACCTATTTTCCAGAGCAGTGATGCCATTTTACAATACCGACAGCAATATATGAGAATTTAGTTGCTGGTCATCCTTGCTAACATTTGGTGTCTTTTTAATTTCAGAGATTCTAATAGGTGCATAGGGATCTTGTGATTTTATATTTTATTTTCCAAACGAGTAATGGTGTTAAGCATGTTTTTATGTGCTTCTTCACCATTCACTTATCCTCTTTGGTAAGATATCTGTTAAAATCTTTTGCCCATTTTTCTTCGGTTGCTTGGTTTCTTATTGTTGAGTTTTGAGAGTGCTTTATGTATTTTGCATACAAATACTTTATTATTATGCAAGTATTTTCTCCTATAATTTGCCTTTTAATTCTCATAATAGTGTATTGGCAGAGCTGAAGGTCTTAATTTTGGTGAAGTCCAATTTATCAATAAATATTTTTATAGGTCATTTTTTGCTATTGTAGCTAAGCAATCTTTGCCCAACCTAAGGTCACTGGGGTTTTCTCCTAGAATTATAATAGTTTGATATTTTATACATAGGTCTATGGTTCATTTTAAATTAATTTTTGTGTACAATGCAAGGTATCGGTTAAAGGGGTTAATCCATTGCAAAATACGGATTATCATTTTTTTCCAGCGCCATTTGTTGAAAAGATTATCCTTTTGCCATTGAATTTTCTTTGCACTTTTGTTGAAATTGCTCATGAATGGGTGGGGTTATTTTTGGGCCTCAGATTCTACTCTACTGATCAATTTGTCTATCTCTATGCCAATTCCACACTACCTTGGTTACTGTATTTTTGTCTTGGAATCAGGTAATATTAGACCTGCAAACTTGTCATTGTCTTGCAGATTGGTTGGTCTCTTCTAGGTCCCTTGCATTTGCACATGAATTTTAGAATCAGTTTGAAAACTTCCACAAAAATCTATGCTGGGATTTTGATTAGAATTGCATTGGTTCCGTGGATCAATTTGGAGACAGTTGTTATCTTTTTTTAATTATTTTTTTAACATTTATTCATATTTTGAGAGACAGAGCGTGAGTGGGGGAAGGGCAGAGAGAGAGGGAGACAGAATCCAAAGAAGGCTCCAGGATCTGAACTGACAGCACAGAGCCCAACGCAGGGCTTGAACTCACAGACTGTGAGATCGTGACCTGAGCCGAACGAAGTTGGACGCTTAACTGACTGAACCACCCAGGGACCCCAGAGACAATTGTTATTTTAATAGTATTGAGTCTTCTGAGCCATGGGCACGATATATTCCTCTACTTACTTGGGTCTTTTAAAATTTTTTTCAGCATCATTTTGTAGATTTTAGAGTACAGGTCTTATGTATCTTTTACCACGTATTGACCTATGTATTTCATATTGTTAGTGTTAATACTATTAATTTTTGAGCGTCAATTTCTGAATTTTCATTGTTAGTGTCTAGAAATACAATTAACTTTTCTATATTAATCTTTTGTATATTAATCCAATCTTGTTAACCTTATGTACTAGTTCTAGTAGTTTTTTATAGATTCTACAGGACTTAATATGTAGATAATTGTATCATCTGCACATAAATATAATTTTACTTCTTCCTTTCCAAGCTGGATGCCTGTTGTTTCTGTTTCTTGCCTCACTGTCTTGGCTAGAACCTTCATTTTGATATTGAATTAAAAGAAAGAAAAGGTTAACTATGGGGGTGATGGATATGGTAATTAGTTTGGTTGTAACCATTTCGTCCTGTATGCACCTATCAAAACATCACATTGTATGCCTTAAATATATACAACTTTTATTTGTCAGAAAAAAAGAAAGAAAAAAACAGTGGTGAGAGCACTTGCCTTGTTTTGGACCTTGGGGGAACCATTCAGTCTCTTACCATTAAGTGTGAGGTTAGTTGTGGGCTTTTGTAGAGGACTTTTATCAGATTGAGGAAGTCCATTCTATTACTAATTTGCTGAGAGTTTTTTTTCTTAAATTTTATTTTTGGGATAATTGGTATTCTGATTTAAGAAATAACACAGAGAAATCCCATAAGGCCTTTACTATTTCCCCAATGATAGCATCTTGCATAACTATTGTACAATTTCACAACCAGGAAATTGACATTGATACAGCCATTGACCTTATTCAGATTTCACCAGATTTGTGGTTTCATTTGCCTATGTGTGTGGGCGTGCACGTGCGTATGTGTGTGTGTGAGTGTGTGCGTGTGCGTGTAGTTCTATGCAGTTTTGTCACAGGTGTAGATTTATGTTACCACCCCCACAATTAAGATACAAACAATCCATCACAAGGGTCTCTAAAGCTAATCTTTCATTTCCATAGCTGCCTTTCTTCCTTTTGTCCTCTCTAAGGCCTGACAACCACTATCTAGTTTTCTAATACCACAATCTATTCTTTGTCTCTATAATTTTGTCATTTCAAGTATTTTATGTAGAAACATATAGTATGTAACCTTTTGGGAATGGCTTTTTTCACTCAGCACAAGGTCCTGGAGCTCCATCCAAGTTGTTACATGTACCATAGTTCATTCTTCCCTGTTCCTCAGTAGTATTCTAAATCTTTAGTATCTGAAATTTTTACTATGTTGGGTCTTCCAACCCCTGAATATGGTGGACCATAGTTTGTTTCAGCATTCACCCATTAAAAGACATTTGAGTTGTTTCCGGTTTTAGCTATTACAAATAAAGATGCCATGAACATTTGTGTGTATGTTTATGTAAACATAAACCTGGGATAAATTTCTTAAGGACAAATGGTCAAGAGTGTAATTACTGGATCATATGATAATCGTCATCAGTGAAATGTCCTCCCATTTTTTTTTGGCCATTTTCTAATTGGATTGATTTTTTAAATTGAGTTTTGAGGGTTCTTTGTATAGTCTAGATAGTAGTCTTGGGTTAGATATGTAGTTTGCAAATATTTTCTCCCAGTCTATAGCTTATATTTTTATCTTCTTCATAAGGACTTTCACAGAGCAAAAAGATTTTAATTTTGATGAGTTCCAATTTATCAGTTTTTCCTTTTATTGATTGTACTTTCATTTACTACTTTTTTTTTTTAGCGTTTATTTATTTTGAGAGAGAGAGAAAGGGAAAGAGAGAGAAAAACAGAGAGAATGAGCAGGGGAGGGGCAGAAAGAGAGGGAGAGAGAGAATCCCAAGCAGGCTCCACGCTCAGTGAGGAGTCTGACATGAGCTTAATCTCACAATCATGAGATCGTTCCCTGAGCTGAAATAAAGAGTCGAACACTTAACAGATTGAGCCACCCAGGTGCCTCATGTATTGTTAGTACTTCCAAAGACTTTCTCTGTTGTTTTATTTCCTAAAAGTTTTATAGTTTTACATTTAAGTTTGTGATTCATTTTGAGTTAATATTTGTACAAAGCATAAGGTTTAGGTTTTTTTTTTTTTTTTTTTTTTTTTGGCTTATGAATGTCCAATTACTCTAGAATCATTTGTTAAAAAGAGCCAACCATCCTTCCTCCTTTGAATTGCTTTTGCACCTCTGTCAAAGATCTATTGGGCATATTTGTATGGGTCTACCTCCAGGTCCCATTGATCTATTTATGTGTCTATCTCTGCTAATACCACACTATCTTGATTACTGTAATGATAGATAAGCCTTATCGTTGGCTAAAGTGATTTCTCCCACTTCCTTACCCTTTTCCAAAAATGGTTTCACTACTCTAGGTTCTCGCCTTTCCATATAAATTTTAGATAAGCCTCTCTTATTTTAAAATCTTGCTGTAATTTGGTTAGAAATTATATTGAATTTGGAGATCAATTTGGGGACTATGGGAATTTTACTATGTTGAATCTTCCAATCCATGAATATGGTGTGTCTCTCCATTTATTTAGATCTTCTTTTATTTATTCCATCACATTTTGTGAGTTTTGGGATACAGATTCGGTTCGTGTTTTGTTAGAATTGTACCTAAGTATTTTGGAGAAGTCATTGTCAATTGTATAATGCCTTTAATTTTGGCTTCCACATGTTCATTTTTTGTGAATACAGATTTGACTGATTTTTTTGTGTTGACCTTGTATCATGTGACTTTGCTGAACTCCCTCAGTTCTAGGGTTTGAAAACTGTTTTTGTAGATTCCTTAGGATTTTCTATATACACAATCGTGTTATCTGCAAATAACAATTTTAAATCTTGCTCCAATTTGTATGCTTTTAATATCCTTTCATTACTTCCGTTACTTCCATTACTATGTTTAATAAGTGTGATGGAGGGGCACCTGGGTGACTCAGTCAGTTAAGCGTCTGACTTTGGCTCAGGTCATGATGTCATGGTTTGTGAGTCTGAGCCCCGCATCGGGCTCTCTCCTGTTGGCACAGAGCCTGCTTCAGATCCTTTGTCCCTCTCTCTCTCTTCTTTTTCCTCACTTGTGCTCTCTCTCTCTCAAAAATATAAATACTTAAAAAAAATAAGTGTGATGAGACAGGACATCTTTGCTCTATTCTTGATTTTAAGACTAAAGCATTCAATCTTTCACTATTATGAGTGATGTTCTTGTAGGCTTTTTGTGGATATTCTATACCAAGTTTAGGTAGCTCTCCTCTATTTCTAGTTTGCTGGAAGCTTTTATCATGATTTTCGACACTGGATTTTTTATCATGGCTTTGGATTTTGTCAAAAGCTTCTTATGTATCAGCAGGTATGGTCATATAACTTTTCCTCTTTAACCTCTTGATATGGTGGATTATACTGATTGATTTTGAAATGTTGAACCACCTTCATATTCATTGGAATAAGCTCTATTTGGTCATGGTGTAAAATTGTTTTTATGGATTGCTGAATTAGATTTGCTAATATTTTCTTGTAGATTGATATGTCTAGGTTTCTGAAATTACATTATTCTGCAGTTTTATTGTATTGTTAAAATGAGTTGGGAAGTATTATCACCTCTTTTGTTTTCTGTAAGAGATAGTGGAAAATTGGTATGAATTCCTCTTTAAATGTTTGGTAGAATTCTCCAGTGAAACCTGCTGAGCCTGCACCTTTCTTTTGGGAACTTTTAAATTACAAACTCAGTTTCTACACTTTTAGGACTATTCAGACTTTTAATTTCATGTCGGCTGAATTGTGATAGTTTGTGATTGTCAAGGAATTGATCTATTTCTTCTGAGTTGTTTAATTTATGAATGCAAAGTTGTTTACAGTATTCCCTTATTATTCCTTTAGTAGCTGTGGGAATTTGTAGCGACAACCCTTGTTTTAAATCTGATATCAATGAGTTAGTAATTCTTAGAGGTATTGTTTTTCTGCTTCCAGTTTCATGTATTTCTGCTTGTATCTTCATTATTTCCTTCCTTCTGCTTGCTTTGTACTTATTTTGCTCTTCTTTTACTAGTTTCTTGAGGTATGCACTTAGATTGTTGATTTGAGACATTTTCTGTCTTCTAAATTTTTTTTTTAACGTTTTATTTATTTTTGAGACAGGGAGAGACAGAGCACGAACAGGGGAGGGTCAGAGAGAGGGAGACACAGAATCTGAAACAGGCTCCAGGCTCTGAGCTGTCAGCACAGAGCCTGACGCGGGGCTCGAACTCACGGACCGCGAGATCATGACCCGAGCCGAAGTCGGCCGCTTAAGCGACTGAGCCACCCAGGCGCCCCCTTTCTGTCTTCTAATGTAAGCATTGTAGTGTCATAAATGTACTCTTGACACTACTTTAGCTGAACACCATGTTTTGACTTGTATTTTAAGTTTCATTCACTCCAATGTACTTTATTTCCTTTGAGATTTCCTTTTTGATCTATGGGTATATTTAATTTCCAACCATTTGGAGATTTTCCTGTTATCTTTCTTACACTGATTTCTAATTAGTTTATGCATTATGAATGTAGCGGCTACTGCTTTTTAAAAATCAGTTTTATTAATGTTTGCTGTAGGTGTGACAACATACTTATGCAATAGCTCGCTCTTACATTTTACTAGTTCAAGTGAAGGCAGAAGCCTTATTTCCATTAGGTCCCTTTATCTTCCCCTCTTTTTAAATATGGTTGTTTTAAGCTTTTCCTCTACACATTGCATCAGAAGGTGTTATAATCTTTGATTTACCTATCACATCTGAGTTAACTAACTCATGAAAATTATATTTGGTATTCTTTCAGCCATTCTGATATTCTCTCCCTCTCTCTAAGTTCTGAACCTTCTGTTATCATTTCCTTTCTGCTTAGAGAACTTCCTTGAAGTGTTCCCTAAGAGTAGGCTCTCCAGGGACCAATATTCTTAGTTTTTCTCCTTCTGAGAATTTCTTTATGTGCCCTGCCTTCCAGAAGGAGGTTTTAGCCAGATGTGGAATTAATAGTTGACCATATTTTCCTTTCAAAACTTGAAAAATGTTGTGCCGCTTTCTCTGATCTCCATGTTTCAGGTGATAATTCTGCTGTCATTCAAATTGGTAATCTCCTATAAATAATGCATCATTTTTCTCTGGCTGCTTTCAAGGTTTTTTTTTTTTTTTTTTCCAAGTCTATTAGATTTTGGAAATTTAATTATAATGATATGTCATCTTATGGATTTCTCTGAGTTTATTCTATTTGGATTTCACTCAGTTTCTTAAATCTGTAGATTTGTTTTTTCATCGTTGGGAACTTTGTATCCATTATTCTTTCAAATACTCTTTTAGTTCAGTCACTCACCTTTCTTTTAGAACTCACATGGTACAAATCAGCTCTTTTGTTGTTGTTCTATGGGTCTCTGAGACTGTGTTTTCTTATTTCGATCTATTTTCTCTCTGTTGCTCACATTGGGTAAATTCTATTCAAGCTCACCGATTCTATCCTCTGAAAGCTCCACTTAACTATTGAACCCATCCAGTCAGTTTTTTGTTTTAATTATTATATATTATGGACAGAGTTGTGTTTTCATAAAATCCATATATTGAAGCCCCAACTTCAAATGTGACCGTACTTGGAGATAGGGCCTTTATAAAGGTTATTGAGATTAAATGGGATCTTAAGTGTGGGGCCCTAATTCAATAGAACTGGTGTCCTGATCAGCGGAGTGAGGGAGACCGAGGCTCTTTTTCTCTCTCCGAGCTTATACAAAGGAAAGGGCATAAGGGAAACATGTGAGATGGTGGCTGTCTGCAAGCCAGGAGGAGAGCTCTCACCAGAAACTGAATGTTCCAGTACTTTGATCTTGGTCTTCTAGCCTCCAGAAATGTGAGAAAATAAATTTCTGTTAAGTCACCCAGCTGTGGTATTTTGCTATGGCAGCCCAAGAAGACTAACACATTGCATTTTTTAGTTTTACGATTTCTATTTTTTTTAATCTTTATACCTTCGTTTATTTGTTGAGATTTTCTACTCTTCGTGTTTTTCAAGAGAATTGATTGTTGCCGATAGAAGCATGTGTATAGTATTTGCTTAAATATCCTCGTCAGATAATTCTAACATCTGACTTATCTGAATGTCGTGTGTGTTGTTTCTCAGGTTGTGATTTTCCTGGCCCTTGGTATAAGTGATTGTCAATTGTATTCCGAATATTTTAGATGCCATATTATGAAACTCTGGGTTTTATTTGATTTTGTTTTCGCCGGTGATCCCCCTTTTGGGGTGTAGCATTTGGGCCGGGTGGGTGGGTTTATCATGCTTTCTGCTAACACAACCTCAACACTGGCGTCCTGCGAGTGACTGGGGAGGAGGTCCAGCTTCTCCCGAGGTTCCTGCTGACACCATCCTGGTGAAGTAGAGACCGACTCTCACCAACTTATTACCTCTGAGCGGAGGTGTAAGCTCAGTTCCCTGCTGGGTGCCTGGCACCAGGGAGGGGGGCGTGAAGGGTTGACTACGGCTCTGTTGCCCCAGGATGGGCAAGGAAGCTCTACTGCTTTCTACCGAGACCTGCTGACACCAGGGAGGAGGGCGGGGGAGCAAAGTGCCAACTAACCCTGCCTCCGACCAGCCAGTTCCACCTCCTTGGTGCCGCATGGCAGAGGAGACTCAGTTCCCTCTGGGTACGTGAACACCGTGGAGGGACAGCGGAGGAAGCATCAACCAGGTTGGGGTGGAGTCTAGCTGTCCACTTGGTCCCACTGACAGTGGACAGGGGTATCGTTCGGTCCTGCTCCACATCGTCTTCTTTGGTCTCCGTGATGCTGGCTGCATCTTGAGGTTTAGCTCCCCAGTGGGCTCTAATGACACCAGGGGTAGGGAACAGAGGAGTTCTGGGTGGTCCTGACTCACACTGACTCACTGACACTGGGCAGGGGTAGAAGCTGACCTTATTGCTGTGGTTTTTGTCCTGTTTCTTTTCTTTTCTTTCTTTCTTTCTTTCTTTTTTTTTTTAGGGTTAGTGGAGGTTTTTGGATTTGTGGGTTTATAATTTTGCACACATTTGGAACATTTTCAGCAATTCTTCAAATATTTTTTCAGTCTCCTTCAGGGTCTCAGTTTACACATATATTTGGCTGCTTGAAATATTCCCATAGTTTGCTAATGCTCTTTTCTTTTTTTTTTAAATTATTATTTCTTGGGCGCCTGAGTGGCTCAGTCGTTAGCATTTGATTTTGGCTCAGGTCATGATCTCACAGTTCCTGAGTTTGAGCCCTGCGTTGGGTGAGCTCGAGCCCCGCTTTAGGTGAACACGAGCCCTCTTTGGGTAAAACACGAGTCCCGCTTTGGGTGGGCCCTGCTTCTCTCTGTCTCTCTCTCTTTTACCCCTCCTGGGATTCTCTCTCTCTCTGCCCCTCACTCACTTGTGTCCTCTCTCTCCCTGTCTCAAAAAAATTATTATTTCTTTCTGTTTTCACTTTGAGTGGTTTCCATTTCTATGTGTTCACGTTCACTAATCTTTTCTTTTGCAATGTCTAATTTGCTATCAATCTCATCTTGTGTATTTTTTATCTCACACTTTGTAGTTTTTATTTATAGAAGTTAAATTTATTTTGGTCAGTTTTATATGTTCCAGATCTTTATTTAATATGTTCAGTATGCTACCTTTTTGGACATATGAAAATAAGTCATAACTTTTTCTTTTAATTCTATAGTAAATAAATCATCTGTTTCATTTCTTGACCAGTTTCATTCAGCAAATTGATTTTTCTCCACACTGTGGTTGTATTTTGTTGCTTCTTTGCACGTCTGATTTTTTTTTTCAGATGCCATATATACCTTGTTAGATGCTGGATATTTTTGTCTTCTTCTAAATATTTTTGAGCTTTGTTTTTGGACTTAGTTAAGTTACTTAAAATATAACTTCTTTTATATTTAATTTTAAGTAGGTTAAATGTTCACTGTAAGTTTTTTAATAGTTATGTTCCAAATTGGATAATACTTAATTTAGATTAATATGCTTTTGCTAGATTATGTTTTCAGGAATAATTATCAGGAAGTTTCATGGATCATCCACATTTGGATGCTTACCTATCTTAAGATGGATTTCTGTTGCTGATAATCTAGACATATGACAACTTGGGGAGTACTAAAGCTCCTGTTACACTTTTCCCTTCAAATTTCTATAGTTTCATTGTGTTCTTTTTTTTTTAATGTTTATTTTTGAGAGAGACAGAGAGAGAGAGAGAGAGAGAGAGAGAGAGAGAGAGACAGCATTAGCGGGGGAGGGGCAGAGAAAGAACGACAGAGAGGGAGACACAGGGTCCAGGCTCTGAGGCATCAGCACAGAGCCCGATGCGGGGCTCAGACTCACAAGCTGTGAGCTCATGACTAAGCTGAAGTCAGATGCTCAACCGACTGAGCCACCCAGGTGCCCCAGTTTCATTGTGTTTTATATGTAGAAATGCTGAGATTACAGCTTGCTAATAGTTTTCTTTTTAAGATTCCAGTTTTTACTTCTTCAAGGAGTCAATGATTCTTCGTTGGACAAATCTTGATGTTTTCATCCGATACTTTTTTATTGGGACATATTAAGCCTTTGCCTTGTATTTATGTTTTCTTTCCTTGAAAGAATGGTCCTGTTTATGTCTAGATACATTTTGTATCTTGCAATTTGGTTTCTAGTATTTACTTAGGTAAACTAATTATTTTTATGTTAGATTTCAATTTCTCTCCTATTTATCTCTGATATTTTCACTCTTGTCCCTTTCATTTCTTTACTTGTTGTCCTTTGTCTACCATTAATGTTTTCTTCTTTGTTTCCTTGGAGTAAATCTCCCACAGTGTTCTCTTCAACTACCTTTTGCATACTGCATGCTTTCTCCCCCCCCCATCCTTTCCTCTTCCTTTTCCTTCTCCTTCTCCCTTACTAATCCTATATGTTCATCTCTTCCTCTGTTAAAGATTTTTGTTGTTGTTGTTAAAGTTTTATTTAATATGGAACGTTGTCATTTTAAATATATTTGTCTTTAAATAGAGTCAGTTCTATTTGAATTTGATAACCAAAATAACATGGGTAGAATTTTCTTGACTCTACCTTTTCTTTTCTTTTTTCTTTTTTCTTTTCTTTTCTTTTCTTTTCCTCTTCTCTTCTCTTCTCTTCTTTTCTCTTTCTTTCTTTCTTTCTTTCTTCTTTTCTTTTTTTTTTTTTTTTTTACATAGACAATACTTTGATTGTCTCCTTGGGTTGAATTAAAAGAATGCATTAAACCCCCTATTACGACAAAGGACATGCTGAGCTAGGAAGGAAATGGCAATTATGATTCAATTTCATCTAAGAACCAGTGAGACAAATCTTACTCAATGTTTACTTACTGAATGGATGAACCACTGAATGCTTGCTGGACCTGTCTCACAGAAAAGTGCAGAGTTAGGTCGGAGGACGAAAGCCACACTGCTCATCGCCAAGGACTCTACAAATCCTGGGCTGAGGATCTCAGAATTAGCCAAGGCAGTGGTTGCAGGACAATGCATTTTGGTAAAACATTCCACTTTCTCTGAGACATCCAAGGTTTTTATCTCAAAGAAATTGTGCCGTGTGTACTTGGGCTTTTTTGCATAACCACAGAACAATGATGGTTATTACAAATTAGAAGTCTGTGGTTGTGACCAAATTCCTGGAATGGGTGACTCCAAGGCCCCAGACAGGCAATGTCTGCCCTTCTAAGTGCAGACTGGGGAGGGAAGTCCCCAGGCAGTCCTGCCATTGATGCAACACATCTGTGCAGGATGCTCGGATGCTCAGTACAAAGCTCTCCTTTTCCAAACATTTCTACGCGGCCATGTGGGAGTAGATCCCTTGAGGTACATTAAATCTGTGCTCTGCCGCGAGGCCCATGACTCCCAGCAGCCTTCAGGGATGGACAGTGTGTGTGATTTGGGGAGGTCACTGGGTCCCCTATCACTCTTGTTCTCTCTGCAGTGTGACATTTTATGGAGAGTTCACACTCAGCTATGTCAGAGCTAAATGGTGCAGGCTGATTTGGTGTCACTGGCTAATGCCCTGGATTCTTTATTGCTGTAGATATGCATGTGTGAGGGACAGCTCAGACTCCCAGTCGCCCAGCTCTGCCCGTTTCCCTGCTGGATGGGACAGCGAGCCCACTCCTTCCTTCACCTCCTGTCAGAGCAAAGTTTTCGCCCTCGTCCTGTTTTATATAACTGCCTCTCAGACATTGATTGAACTGAGAATTTTAACATTCACTTGCTACTGCTTGATCTGGCCCGTGATTCTGTGCGTTGACGGCTAAATGCACCAAGAGAGAGAAAGGACCCACAAATCATTTGCAAAAATAGATGGGAGATTTGCATCACTGAAATTAGGCTTGAATTGGTTAAGCAAGTCTCAATGCAAACTTAAAGAAAACTTATTGGATGTGCATTACACAAAGTAGGTATTCTCTAGCTCACAATTCTTGCAGGGTATGAGTGGGATTATCCACCCTCCTCCAGGCCATGGCTGAATGATTCAAGGGAGGGGAGCCCGATCCAAACAAATCACATTCTCTCTTTCAGGACTATGAAAACTTGAGTGGAGATAGAGGAAACAGAAGGTGCTGGAGCACATTTATCTTAGGACAGAACCCTAGACCTAAGATCCATTGGTCCCCCTCTCCTCTGACATCCTCTCATTTCTGCCATGCCTCTTCGCTATTGTTTCTATTGACTGTGATCTCTGCCCTCAAGAGTCTGAAAATTGCCACAGCCAGTCCCCTGCTGTTGGCTATGGTTGTTAGACATGCCCCTATATCTTTTTTTAAATGTTAATGTTTTTATTTATTTTTGAGAGACAGAAAGAGACAGAGAGCAAGTGGGGGAGGGGCAGAGAGGAAGACATGGAATCCGAAGCAAACTCCAGGTTCTGAGCTGTCAGCACAGAGCCTGACATGGGGATCTAACCCACAGATCACGAGATCATGACCTGAACTGAAGTCCGACGCTTGACTGAGCCACCCAGGTGCCCCGCCCCTGTATTTTATCCATGGCACAGCTCAACGAAGCATTGTCATAATCCAGGCTTCTGAGCTCACTGTGTCAAGGTACTCAAGCTCCACCTTGACCGCCTTCGAAGGTCACAAAACCCCAGGTATGGAAATAAAATGAAGATAGAGGTATATACCTTTCCAACAAATTTGCTCATAGATTTCTGGTCCATTGAAGTAAAACATTACCCACTGTGTTCAAGAATGTATCTACAGGTTCTAGAATTATTATCGGCAACTGAAATGTATGCATTCGTTTAATACATTTACTAACGATTATAATTTCAAGTTTGTGCTTGGTGTTTGATGGCAGGTAAACAAAACATGGATATTGAGTCAGTCACAAGGAATTTAAAATAGATAATAATGATTTACTTGTTAATTTGTGGGATAATACTTTTTTTTTTTTTAAGTAGTTTTCATGTGCAGGATGGAACCCCGATCTGGGACTTGAACTCATGATCCTGAGATCAAGACCTGAGCCGAGATCAAGAGTTAGATACTCAACCAGCTGAGATATCCAGGCACTCCTTGGTGGAATAATTCTTTAATTTATTTAATGGCCATTCATCCATTCAACAAAGCTTTATAGAGAGCACTGTCATGGCAGGGCATGTGTTGGGGGAGACCAAGATAGGAGCAAGACATAGTGCCTGTTCCAAGGAAGCTTAAGGTGGGGAGGCAATCTTAAAAAATATCAATATGTGTTGCTAAGCATGAGAAAAGACTTGTGGAATGAACTCGATGAAGTAAATTTAATCCAGGCATAACTGAAGCCTAGTAGACTAGAAGTTTCTTGAAGTCATGCAGGTGGGAGATGGTAATTTAACTATAGTAATGGTAGTGGGTATGTGCCAAAGAGATGTGGGCAATTCCCAGAGATATTGAAGCAGTAGCAACTATGGAACTAAGTGATTGGAAGGGATGGGGGTAGACAGTGAGGGAGAAGGAGAGTCGAGGGTACAGTCCATGCTGCTGAGTTAGAGAGGTTGGTAGATGTTGGTAGAGATAAAGATAAGAAAGAAAGTTTATGTGGGAAGTGTGCTGCTGTTTCCTCACATGGGCTGGTTAGATTCAAGTGGAAATGTTGAGAAAGTCTGAACTTAGGAGAGAATCTGGGCTGAGCATCTAAGTAGAGAATCATTTTCTAAAGAGATGGTAATAGAAGCCATGCAATTGGAAGAGATCACCAGAAAGAGTGGTTCGGGGCAGAATGGAATAGTTTAAGGCTTACCAAAATTTAGAAGAAAGCTTGGGAAAAAGAGTATGGGAGATAAGCGAAACAGGGACGAAGAGGGAGAAGAAAAAGTAGTAAGAGTATGGCGGTAGGGAAGCCAAAGAGAGTATTTGGATTAGAAAGGACGCATCATTTCTTTTGAACACTACTGAAATGTAAATGGTGATGTGTACCAGGTTCTTAATTGATAACTTCTATTTTCTCTGAGTGGCAGGAGAGAAAGTGTTCTGATGAGAGTGAGTTTCAGAGGTTTGAGAACAAAATTTCTGGGCAACTTTCCAGCCTGATGTAGGAAGCAGGATGAGATAATCTATGTAATGTGCTTTGAATAGTGCCTGGCAAAGATTAAGCTCTCAGTAAATGTTGGCAACTATTATAATGGTACCAAATTGTTCAGCTTTGTGGTTTTTCTCTAACAGTGATTAGCACCTGGAATATAAACACAAAAAAAGTTGGGCAAATGCATTAGTTCTGAGGGGGATTTTTCAAGAAGTGAGGTGGAAGAATAAGGGAGTTGTGAAAATTGGCAAGTGTGACAGAAATATTGTTCTGTGGAATCTTAACTGGATTAAAAAAACCCCACAAAACAAATGAGAAGACAAGAGAAGGCTGCTAGATAATGAGAAAATAGACAGTTTCTGGGCCAGAAAGTCTTGATGATGTTACCACACTGGTGCAGTGGGAGTAATTAAATGAAAAAGACTGTAGATGGAAGGTTGAGGAAGTGTGGGATTTGTAAATTTTGGACTTATGAACACAACAGTAATCGGTGATGACAATGTTCTGGGGAGACAATGGAAGCAAGTTGACCAAGTAGAATGGGGTGAAGGTCACTGAGCTTGTTGAAGGACTGAGAACTCAGGTATAGGGCCTGAATGTTAAAGTCACTCAGGAGTGGCAGGACTTGGAGGTAAGGGAGTGACCAGGAGGCTGGCATATGGCGGAAGTGGTAGCTGGAAATGGGTGATCTATCTTCGGCTGTTTTCCTCAGAAACCAAAGCTTGAAGCAGAGACTTGAGTGAAAGTTCTTTATTGGGACCCTAGGAGTAGGGGTAAGGGTCAGGGAGAGTGAAGCAAGAGAAGAGGAAAAGCCATATGTTATGCCGGCCACTGTATCAGACTGCTGGTTGCTGGATCCCATGGGACAGTTTAAGGAGTCATGTGAATGGGATCTCAGGATCTCCTCTATGGGGAGGAAGAGGGAAACATCTATCCATTGGCTCCCATCCCCATTAGTCAAAGAGCCCCTGATAGGGTGTTATTGCCACTAAATTTCTGGATTGAGCATCTGTGTACAAAGTAGGTTGGACAAAGAGAAACACTGAGGCAGGAAATGAGAGGTCCATAGAGTGATGCTTCCAGGTTGTACCTGCATGAATGAAGGATGTCAACTACTACAGAATACTGGCTGCTCCATGTGGCTAAAATAAGAGGGAGGTGAGGCTGAGAGTGTCTGAGAGGATGCCCAAGAGGTGTCCATTGAGGCCATCCCTTGTCCCAGACATATCTGCTCATTTCACCCATTCAGTCCCATCTGTCACAAGGTCGGCTTCAAGGTAGTGGCTGGCAATCTCTATAAATATTTAATTTAAAAGTATCATTGAAACAAGCTATAGTCACTACTGCAGCTTGCTATGTGGCAATAACTAGTATTCAATGATTATTCCTCCATCATCCATTGTAGATTTCTCTCACCCTTGGCTGACACTTGGGCTGGTCTGGGTCACTTGCTTGGAGTGGGAACTTTGACCTTCTCACCCAAAGCATCAAAGTCCTTGGTTCTCTTGCCTTGTTACCTGAAAGTTGCTGCAACTTACTATTTACCATCATCACTGGCTAATGGAAACCTCAAGAGATGTACCAATAAATCACCTGGGTTCCATATAGGCCCTCCCTGAATCCATTACATAGGAGAGGCCCTAGCTCCTCAGACCAGTCAGGATCCAGAGCTCCCACCAATAACTCCTCTTTTTTTTTTTTTTTTTTTTTTTTTGCCTACTGATTCACTGGCATTAATGGTCCGAAAGTGACTAGGTGAGAGTTCCAACTTCAAGTTGAATAGAATCTTTATTGTGTTCACTTAGAGAAAATCTCTCCCCTGACCATCACTGTGCCATCCCTTGAACCAGGGTCTTTGATCTATCAAAGCCCAAGGCTGTAGTGACAGGAAGCACAGATTCCACATAAGGAGTGAAGGGAGAGGCCAGACTGACTTCTGTACTTGGCTTGATTTCCCCGATCCTCTAATCAGCTTGTTCTGGGCTCTGACCCATCAGCCAAGCCATCAGCTCTTCCCAGAAGTGGGCCACTTAATACCTCAGACTACTTCCCCATACAAACTTACCAGCCATAGGGATTCTTGATCCTCTGTTCACCAGGAGGATTTTCCTTTACTCACGTCCTCTAGGGACCCCGGAGGGGATGGAAAATACAGTAGCAGTCTACTTCAACTGGTTAGCACCAGCTTATGCCAACTCAGGTATGGGAGCAGGCCTAGGTAGTTTCTCCTCTGGCAGCTGGTGGCAGGGAAGCTCCATGAATCCACGGATGCGAGCAGAAGGAGAGACATGCGTGCAACAGTGCGGGTGACGTGGGAGACTGGGCCATCTGGTTATGTAATGTTCTGTTTCCTTTGGGTCCGCGTAGATCCGATCTTGAACGTACCAGTTCCTCTGTGTACAGAATTGCTGCTGTGTCCACCCAAACTTGTGACATATGGGACATCCAGCCCCAGATCCAGGGTCCCTTGGCCTCCCCTGGCTAGGAACTGGTTTTTACCAGGGCCCAGTGACATGCCTGGAGATGTTTTTCAAATAGTGAGTAGCTTTCGGCCATAGAAAGGTGACCACCTTGGGGTCTGTGAGCTAGCTCTGCTACAGGAAATTTTCTGGACATTCTGCGGAATCCTGTTCCACCAGATACTGCATTGTCTAGGGAGCAGGGCAGTTTGCGTTCAGCTGGACTGGTGGTGGAGCCTTTTCTTGCTCTGGGCCCCACTCAAAATTGGCAGCTAATTGGATCATCTGATAAATGGATCATATCAATACTTCTAAGTGTGATCTAGGCTGTATCCCAAGTCCACGAAGCCTAGCAAACATCATCGGCTTTCTTCGTGGTGGGAGGTACAAGGTGCAACAGTGTGCCCTTTACCTGAGAGGAAATGTCCCAGCATATCCCAAACCACTGGACTCTACTGGATTCACCAGGGGGGGAAAACCTTGTGGGATTTATCTCCCATCTTTTGGCTTCTGTGTGTCTTATGATTGCATCTACAGTACATTCATATTTTCAAATCAGAGAACTCTGCATTTCATACCTCTAAACAGCCAACCAAGTTGTGATTTACACCATTAGGTTTCTCAAAGGTCAATTCATTTATTTCCAGCTGAAAAATGGGACTATTAATGTCTACCCTATACTTATCACAGTGTTATAATGAGGGTCATATGAGATAATACACATAAAACACTTTAAACTGTAAAGCATTGTTCAAATATTAAATGATTGATATTATCTTTTTCTTTCTTCCTTCCTTCCTTCTCCCTCCTTCCTCTCTCTCTTTTTCTTTCTTTCTTTCTTTCTTTCTTTCTCTCTCTCTCTCTCTCTCTCTCTGAAGGTTGAGAAAGGAGAGAGGAGTGGAATTAAGCAAACAAAGGACTGCTCTTATTTATGTAAGCCTGTCCTCAGGATCCCCTAAGTCCTAGCTGGTGACCTGGGATCAATAACTGAAGGGTGAAAAGGAACATTTCCAAGATCTGACTTCTTAATTTGTATCTCTCTTCTGTGGGGATACTTAAGTTGCAGCCAAGTTGTAACAAAACTCATCTTGAAAAGAAAGTTCACCAAGTATTTTATGAACTCTGTATTCTGCAAGCCTAGCTGGTTATTCCACGAAGGGGGTTGGGAGGGTCCCTGCCCTTGGTGCAGGCATTTGAGAAGGAGGGTAAGGTCCAGAAGCTCTCAGCACTGGCATACTATTTCAGTCTGGGAACTTGGTCTGGATGGATTGGATTTTCCCAGGGTTTCATTGCTCCTTGAGTAGAAGTTGTGCCCCGGAGTAAGCGATTTGACTCAGGAATGGATGGATGGCCAGGTGCATGGATTCCTAGGAATAATGACTGGAGCATCATGACAACTTGATGACAGTGGCACAGGAAGACATTCTATGAGCAGACCTTGGGGATTTAGCTGTAGGAATGCGTTCTGTCCGGCCTCATTTGCACTCTTGCTGGGCTGTACCCAGCTTGAAGATGGGGAGAAGGCCAAGGTGCTCCCTTGCAAGTCGGCTTTCCAGGTGCATGCACCAGCAGCCTGTGAACACCCCCCCCCCCCCACACACACACTCCAGCAACCATGTGCTGGAGATCCAGGCCTTTCTCCTGCGTGCAGCCGAAGGAAATAACTAGAAATACAGCTTCGTTATGGACATTGAACAAGCGTGACTTGCAAGATGCACTTTCAAAACAACATTTACTGTCCGTGTGCTGATCACTTATTTTTTCCTGGTAATGTGGGGATCTGAAAGGACGCAGGTAGAGTCCCACAGGTACATGACGGTGAATGTTTAGTGGGACAGGATGGGAGAGCAAAAGTCAAACTATTCTTCTTTCAACAGCTGTGCTTCGTGTTTTTGGGCTGCTGACATCCAGCCTGACTCGATTCAAAAACCTTCTTTAGAAAGCAGTGTAAGTCTTCCTGAGCACTTATCTGCACATTTGGGGTAGTATATCGATCTATCTATTTTTCCCAGAATTAATTTCCAGATTTTGGCAAAACCATGGCAAGTTAAATTAGTGAGGAACGATAAATTTGTAAAGGGTTAGGAACAAATTCAATGGAGTATTATTATTGCCTTTTCTAAATGCAACAATTCTAAAGCTGGTCTAGCAAGCTGAGAGTAGTCAGATAAATCCAACAACACTGTCAATATCTTGAGAAAACCAGTTTTCTTTGTGTCACACTACAATCTCGATTTCAAAGCTCCATAGTGTCATAAGAAACAGGGCTAAAGATTTTTCCTGGTGTCTCCGTGGAAATATTATTTTATTGCATTGTAAGGGAAAAAATACATGTACTCTGTGAAAGAAGAACTTCACATATTTGTAAATGTTCCCAACACTTCTCTAAATTTCTTGGGATTGCAATCTAAACAAGAAAACCCTTAGGAATCATTTCACTTGTGAGCCTGCAGATAGTTCCTGTCTTTACTGGGTCACGGGGCATTTCCTCAGAGACCAGTGGTGTGAAGGCCGACCGCAAAGGCTGAATCAGAGGGGTTGGCCCAGCATCCCAAGGCTGTCCTTTATTTTGCTTTTGACTATGGGAAGTTATATCACCTTTACAGACCTGTACTTTCATTTGTAAAATTATGATAGAAATTAGCACCGATTTCGTAGACCCATTGTGAGAATTGACGACAACTGTGAAGTACTTATTAGCGTAGAACATAAAACTTTGAGGGGAGTTGATAAATGACGCCCTTTTCTATTTTTATTATTACTGTAAGGGACATTCATCAGAAGCCGAGTGCGTTGCACTCAATTAAAATTATAAAACACTTACTTTGTGCAAGACACCGTACCTCAAAGGACTAGAAGGCTATGGAGGAGCAGTGCTAGGACACCTGAGGAATAGAAAAGGCCAGGCACACACATCCAGGTGCATGCACCAGCAGCCTGTGAACACCCCCCCACACACACACATACACACCAACACACACACAGAGCAGAGCTCCACTCTTCAATATTTCATGTGCTCCCCACATTCCCCAGCCTCCCTTGCAGTGGGTCAGATGTTTTGGACCACAGATTGTGAGCAGAAGTGACAGTCACTTCTGTAATGAGCACGTAAGAGCCAGTGTGCCTCCTCTTTCCCTGCCGTCAGGACCTTGGGGGGGCCGTTGTCCTAGAGCACATAGCTCAAGGTGGAGGGGACTGCCTGAACCCCATCAAATATTGTGTGAGAACTTTGTGTGTTAAGTAACAGAGATATTCGCGTTAGTCAAAGAAGCTAGACTTGCTCACCCCGTGGCACTTAACAAAACAGGGCTGAGCTCTAGAATGAATTCTGGGCAAAGGCAAGAACAGTATCTGTTGGTTGCTCTTATCAGACAGCTCATATATGGTTGATTTTTCATAAAAAAACGTCATACCTATTAAGATGTACCCCTGGAAAGACCCTGTCGCTGAACCATTGCCGTATCTATCAAGCTTGTATTTAGAGAAACTATTTTCACCACCATAGTGGTTTATGCCATGTTGGAAATCTCTGAGAACTGGACTAGTTTCCCATCTCTTTCTGGCCTTTCCGGTGATTGAGGCTAATGTCCCTAACTAATCTACACATCCAGAGCAAGGGGTGTGGCTTCTTGGAGGAAGACAGGGAGGGGCCTGTGAAGGACCAAAGGAGGCCTGCCCACAGGCAGAGAATATGACAAAAAAGTTGGGGAAGGAAAGGGGTGTAGCTAGACAGTCTATTGAGGACCAATGGAAAATAGCAATCTGTGGGATCCAGGCTCCGGATGGCATCAGACAGGGTCAAAATGCTCTTAATGGTGATTGAGATGAGGGAAGAGGGAAGAGGCTGGTGGCCACAATCGGGCAAAGTGCTTGTTCAGTGATAACTAGCCAGTGAGTACAAATATCCGTTATGTGCTAAATATCTTATGAACACTATCTTGTCCTGATCTCTCTGATAACCTCATAAAATAGGATTGATTACATTAAAAAAATTTTTTTTAACGTTTATTTTTGAGACAGAGAGAGACAGAACATGAACGGGGGAGGGTCAGAGAGAGGGAGACACAGAATTTGAAACAGGCTCCAGGCTCTGAGCTGTCAGCACAGAGCCCGACGCGGGGCTCGAACCCACGGACAGTGAGATCGTGACCTGAGCCGAAGTCGGACGCTCAACTGACTGAGCCACCCAGGCGCCCCTAGGATTGATTACATTTTAATGGTGGAAAAAAATTGTTGCTCAAAGATGTTAAGTAAGTTGCCTGAGACCACAGAATTATTAAAGATTCAGATTCAAATTCAAGATTGTTCAAGATCCGAAAGCAGACTCAAAAGCCCTTTCTCTTCTCCTTAGCTTATTGCTGCCCAAGAAGGAAGGCATGAACGAAAGGGTCATTACCCACACTACCTGGCAGGACCATGTGTTGGGGCTTCCGCCAGGAGGAGGAGGAGGAAACTGGGAATAGGTGTGGAGGATGCAGGCCAGATCCAAGCCAGTTTCATTTTCCAAGGGGAAATCTGTTTCAGTAGTTGGGCAATAGCAAACGTTTCCAGTAAACACAGGTGGAAGATGAAGGTAGCAAGATTCCTGTTCCACCTGATCTGTTTGGAACCTTGCTGGTGTCTAGGGCAGTGTCTAAGCACTCACTTGGGAAGGGGTCTGGTCAGGACTGGGCAGGGCATCAGTGCTTCCGCTGGGATCCCAGGCAGGGCTCTAGTCCCAGTGCGTGGACTGGGTACAAGTGAAAACGTGATGAAGCACCTGGCACACTAACCAGGGACACACGAGGGCTCTGACAGAAAGTTCTGTGAAGGTGTCCAGACTTGCCTGCGGCCACGGATGCTAACAGGCAGCTAACAGGATGCTACCAGTAGGATGCGCTCTTCTGGCTGGTGGGTTTAAGTCTCCAAATACTTGGGCTGCGGTATGCCTACAGCTTAGGGTTGTGGAGAAAGTCAGCGACCCACAGAGGTCCAGAGGTAACAAACTGCCACGTGATTCCAAGCTGCGTGGTACATTTCACCCTGTTTGAGGATCTGGTGCTGAATGGAATTTAGGGCCGTTAGAAGTGAGGACTGAGGATCTGTAAGGTCAGGAGGTTGGTTGCGGACTAGCATGAAGATGACGATGAGGCAGTTTCCAAAAACTTAAAGCTGGGCAGATGCCAGGAAGGGTGAGACAGGAGATAAAGCGTTAATTCTTCAGACCCCTACTGACAGGCTGTGATGCGAATCTCTAGGACCATCACTGAGGGAGGACCTCCAGACTTGCCTTTTGTTCCGTGTAGATACACTGGTCCAGCTTCAGACTTTCTGGGGCAGGACTGACAGTGAAGCGAAGGCTGGCCTCACCCTCCCTGCCTCCCCTCTGCAACCATCTTCTCCGAGACAGGACACAGATATGCTCCCAGCAGCCCCCACGCTCCCCACCAAACTGCTCAGTCTGGAAAAGGGAGACCAGGGAGGAGGAAAGGAGAACATTTGGTGAGAAATGATAGTGAGACAAGGGTTGGAAGGGGGCAGCCGAGACCACGGGAGAAAGAAAGGCTTTCTCCTGGAAGTCCAAAGGCAATGCTGATGTCCAAGGTGCTTTTTATGCATGTTTTCCTAGGTTCTTGAGTTTCTAATCATAAAGGTTTGCTTGGCCTATTGAATAAGGAGGACTAATGGAACGGCCAGAAGGGCCATGTTTCGTGTGCCACCTTCCAGGAGCTGGCGGGCATGGTGCCTTTGAGAGGTATGTTCTGGGGTCTCCAGAGGAGAGGAAGCTGCAGGTTTGGGGAAGCACAAAGATGTGAGTAGAGCTGAGTAAGTTAGAACTGAGAGGGCGATTGTTCTTTTGTCCAGCCTGTCCTGTCCCACAGGTCCGCACACTTGGCTGTGGAGACAGAGAAGGGTGCCAGTCCCAAGGGAGATATGCTGTGAGTGAGGGTAAAATACCACCCCCCCCACCCCCGCCCAGATTTCAGAGACCTGGAGCCAGAAGACAAATGTAACCTATCTCAGTAAGTTTCGTGTATGTTGTGTGTCGAAATGATAATATCTTGGATATATTAGGTTAAATCAATTATACTATTAAATCATTTTACTGGTTTCTTTTTGCTCTTTAAAATGCGGCTACCAGAAAATCTAAAGTTACACATCTGGATTGTATTACGCTTTTATTGGACAACACAGATCTAGGCTCTTCTTAAAGCTTCAGGAGCAAAATATGAGAACCCATGATGACAGATAGACAGACAGAAAGACAGACACACACTCATTCACACACTGCTGAGGGTTTCAGGCAACTCCAGCAGCTAGTAGATACATCTGAAATGTTATATGTTCTCAAAAAACAATGCAGACTCGTCCTCAGCCCTTGGTGACTCCTTGCTATTGATCAGTTTCCCCCTTTCCTCCTGGTCATCAGCCCCTCCATTCCTGCTATCTCTGCCTCCCATATATACTTCCTCAAACTCAGCTTAGGCTGTTTTCTACTTTTTAAAATGCCACCATAGATTCAGGGTGTGAGATGTGCTGGAGAAAAGCAAACAAGTACTCGCATTTTGGGAATGAGAAATCATTTTTTCCCAGACTTTGGAAGAGAACATAATGGGGCTTTTCTGCATTCCAGCTGCAATGTTGGATCTGGCAGGCTGGCTGTTCTCTGATATAATGTGAAACATAACTCAGTGGTCATTTCAATGTGTAAAAAGTTCAGCAGTATTGTTGGAACTCTCATCATAAATCAGGAACAACTTTCTTTAGGGACTCTATTGCCACTTGATTTAGTATTTCCTGGCAGCTTGCCTATCATGGAATGAAGCCACGATTGCTTCCTACACAAAATGTTATCTGCAAAACATCCCGCCAGAAACCTACAGAAAGAACGCTGACCGGCTTGTGGGTTTTGATAATCTATGGCTGCTCTTTGTATTGAGAATGAATTTGACAATGGGACTCATTGTTAAATTGGACAATATAGTCCCTGGACCAGCTTCCAAATTAAAATGGGGTTTACACATGTTTTACATACCACTTGTTCCAAAGGAAAGAAAAGTGAAATCTTCCAGTTCCAAGAAGAAAATTCAGCAAAATATGTATACTGTGAAATATGAGAAATTATCCTAAGCAACTTTCATGCTAATATGTTCAGTTATAAATACTGGGGCCGGGGGGGGGGGCGGGAGGATGTAAATTACAGAGAGTAGGGGAGCATGACACTCTCATGTCTAAAATGTTGAAGAATTTCCTTTATGTTAGTTCTGTGAGGATGTGCAGTTTCTTACATGTAAAGGAGTAATTGACCTGGGAAGTATTGGAAGAAAAGGCTGGAAGGATCTCTCCTATGCCCTGTAGTTTTGTCTGGCAGTGTGGTGTGGGGGAGGGGGCTGGGAGTGGCACCCGAGAATTCAGTAGATGCAAATGTTGTTCACTTCATAAACCTGCAGTGGCACCAACACCTGCCCACTCCCCCCGGAAGACACTTGTGGGCCATGAGCTTAGGAGCTCAGGTGAAGAGCAGTACGATATAAAGAACAAAGACACCTGCCCAGAAAATACCCAACACCCTCCAGAACTTAGAAAAGACATTCATGCAGAGATACAGAGCTCTGTGCAGGGCGATCTCAGAGAGGCTCATTGCAGAGCTCCCTGTCTTCCCCAGGCTGCTGGATTAGCAAAGTTAAAACTTAAGTAAACCTAACCCTATCTTTTCTTCCTTTTCCCTTCCCTTGGGTCGGAACAATTCAGACTAGGGTCTCAACTGCTGCTTCTGAACAAATATTGAACTCCCTCTGTGATGATGAACATGCAGAGTAAAATTGCCAGGCAAGCGAAAGGACAGCATGGTTCAAAAGAAGGGACCACTCTGAGGAATCAGAGGAAATATTTTCCTATGAAATATAATTTCTGCAAGAGACGGGAAATTTTGAGGACTCTCCTGATTTGTGTTTCCAACAAACTTCAAAAGGACAATTTTTTTTATGAAATTCGAGTAGAGAACTATAAAGAGAAAAACAAACAGGCTAGGGAAGCCAGCGTCAAGGTTTTAATTAACGTTCATTTCAAATTGAAGCAGAGCAAACAGCAAAATGGATCTTGCAGCCAACAGGTATGCGGGGCATAAGTCAACTTGGACATCACGAAACTAAGAGACAAAGGATAAAAAGATAAAAATAATGGGAGAATATATAAAAAGCATGGATAAGAGATATAGTTAATACATAAATATTAGGAATTTCGGGAGAAGAACCAGTATAAGTGGAGCCGTCTTTGAAGAACTATTTGGTGGAAATTTTCCTGACCTAAAGAAAGATGTGAGTTTTCTAAATACCGGACCAAATTAACAATAGGTTATTAATACCCACATTTATCTTGATAATTTAATTTCAAGAATAAAAACAAATTCAGTGAGGATCCAAGCAGATAAAGCTTACCTCCTACTTCTTCCTTGAAACGTGAAGACAATGACCGTTGTTTACCGAAGTGTGAGGAAAGAAGAATTGTGGCCTGAATGCAACAGTCAGATAGAATGTGGGATGCCAGGTGATATTGACAACGTCCTTAAGCTAAGAAGTTACTTGATGCTTCTCAGAAATTCAAATTTAGCTGGGTATCCTCCATTTTTATTTGCTAAATTTGGCATCTTCAGCTCCTGTGCCCGGCCGGGTTGATATGCATATACCAGTACAGAAGAGTGACATTCTCTTGTATACACAAGCCCCAAAGTACATACCCTATGTGAATGTCCTGAAAAAATAAACTTACTTAAATTATTAAAAAAATTTTTTTTTAATGCTTGTTTATTCTTGAGACAGAGAGAGAGAGAGCATGAGGGGGGTGGGGGTGGGGAGCAGAGAGAGAGGGAGACACAGAATCTGAAGCAGGCTCCAGGCTCTGGGCTGTCAGTATGGAGCCTGATGTGGGCTTGAACTCATGAACCATGAGATCATGACCTGAGCCGAAGTTGGACGCTCAACTGACTGAGCCATCCAGGTGCCCCATTACTTAAATTATTTTTAAATCAGCCGAGTGAGGAATCAAAATATCAAATAAAGAATGGAGAACTCATGATATAAAAGACTGGTGAGAAAAATTGTCAAACAGACAAATACCTTCTCCCCTCGCCCCAAAACAAAGAGCCATTAAACAAAATTAATGTAATTCTTAATATGATATTAAAACATAATGAAAATTCCAAAAATAATTTTCAAAAGAGGGCACATGAATAAAAATATTAATTTAATAATGATGATCTAGTTCAAATTACCCACCAAAATCACTAAACCTAGGACTTAGTGGACCAGAAGATAGGAAGGAAAAGCCAAGTAAATTCCTCATATTACACAGGAATAAGCAATTGACACTGGTTTACTTTTGATAATGAAAATTAGTGAAAATAGATTCCAATATGTATATTTATTAAATGTCACTACTAATAGAATAAAAATAGTAGATCTGATTTCCCAAAACCCAAGGGAAAAGTTGAGTTACAACAATAACTACAGTTAATCTAGACAATTAAAAAGAACCATAAAACAAAAGAGTAGAAATAAAACTAAACATTATAAATCTTGTCAATAAAATGGTTGGGATAAACTCTCATTTTGTATCACAGACTCCTATTGGGTTGAAAATAAAATGTAAATGTTGCGTTAGTGTACCCAATCAATCCAAAAACAATCAAAATAAGACAATGGCTAAAGATATAATGGAGAACCCAAGCCAAAGCAGGAATGGGAACATAAGTAGGAGAAAGGGTGGAGCCCAAGGCTGATGAAAGATATGATAGATAGCATTACATTTATTCCACTGAAAGAAAAAATCTGTAATGAAGATATGACAGAGTTGTACTTTCTATGATGAATATAAAAGTATCAAATGTAGTAAACAACAGCTTTTAGCAATCCAAGGAGAAAAAGAGAAATGCTATTGTAGTAGGCTATGTTGACATCTATCGGGACAGGTCAAGCACAAAAAAAAATGAACACATTTGTAGAGGGTTCAAACAATGTACCATATTTGTATCCCAAGTATGGAGAATGTATAACTTTTTCAAACATACTTCCAATGTTTCTACAAATTGATCACAAAAAATAGTTTAATAGATTCCCAATCAGCAATTAAAATTCCACCAAATGGACCCAGGTTTTTGGTAGTGTGGTAAACTACCCAGTGCTGTTGAGAGAACCTCATGATGATGGTTATTAGCATCATAAAATACGGACCTAGACCTTGAATGGGCCTGTCCCTCTGTACTATGCCCTTGAGTGGGAGCTTAGGGGAGGCCACCACCACATATTCAAAAGAAAAGAAAAGAAACTAGGCTTTGGTCACTTGTAAAAGTACCATTTTTTATCCCCAAACTTGGGTTCTTTGTCCAAGTAGCAACTGTTAACTGTTCAGCCAATGATGGAACCAAAATCTAGTTAGAGTCTCTGGAGTAAATCGTTTCCACTTCCAACACAAACACAGAAACCCATACTGACCCTCGCTTCTACTCTGGATTCCAGACTCAGTCACTTCAGAGCGCTGCTCACTCCAGAAGGGCTGTATTTCAGAAGGGATGATTTTTATTGTGGCGCCTAAGCTGCTCTGGAAATATTAGCTGTGTAACTTGGGAACGGCACGTCTCATTTTGAGACATTGCAGGAGCATGGGTGATCCTTTCTAGATTTATAAAGTGGTTTATAAAGTGATTCTTCACTGCAGGAACCAAGTCAAGGGACCTTAAATGCTGAACGCTGTTAGTATGTTGCAGATCGGATTAGGCTTCCACGCAACTTTTCTGGAATGCCGTTAGTACTCCAGGTAGAGCCAATGTGCATCTAGGAGGAAAAATCACTGAAGATCTGAACAGCTGTCAGTGGAATGTCAAATGAAGAGCGTGTGTGTCAGGAGGAATATGTGCATAAGGACAAAGTCACCTGGTGCACAAAAGAGTAAATTATTTTAAATAAGTAGATAAATGGAGAAAGAGCATGAGAATAGTTGCTTCACCATACTGCATGGGCTCCATTCTAACCACTGATGTGGCAGTGACTTTGTGTTGTTAAGGAGCTGAACTCCCTGGCTATCCTTGGCCAAGTTAGTTGAGTCTGATCAAAAAGAATGGTGCTGGAAAGGTCCTGTAACCTCAGGAGCCCTGTTTGTCCTTCCAGGTCCCCTGCCTGTCAGAGGGTGAGCTGTAATTCACACACTCCATGTCTGAGAAGCACACGCCTATTTACATACATACATGGTCTCATTGAGAGCTCCTTTGAATTTAAACACTTAGCATCAATTCTTTATAACCGTGTGGTTTCATTCCGCATGGTGGTGATATTTTTTTCTCCAAATATGGACTCATTAGATGGCAATAAATAAAGCGATCTGGGCGTAGGAAATGCAGCATCCTTCCCCCGGGGTTATTCCAGGGAAGCAAAGACGGAAGTGAGCCTTGCTATTTCAGGAAAGCTGGTGGAGGCTGTATTGGAGGCTGGTAGCTGGGCGGCAGCTGTCCTCAATCTTGAAGCTTTAACGGAGGGGAGCTGCCAGATTTACATTGTTTAAACACTTAACTAAATTAGCTATGAAAAGAAGGATGGGAGGAGCCCTGTTTAGTGGGGGAACTTAGGCCTTCTGGCTACACACACACACACACACACACACACACACACACACACACATACACACACACTGACTTTTCCTTAGACTCTGCCTGGAGGAACTGGGGAGAAATGCGTGCTCCATATAGCAAGATTGAAAACAACAATGATGAAAATTTCTGGTTTAGAAAGCTGTATCAGGCAGTGGCTGGTAGGGGTTTTGGGGCTCAGGGCCTGTCAGCTAGGCTGAGGTTTGGAGCTGGACTCTGTCTCAGCCAAGCGAGGACTGGTCTCGGGCAGTAGATCTGAAAACCAAAGGATGAGAAGCCAGGGATTCTAGTGCTGGGGACAGGAAACACTGGGGTAAAGGGGCTGCAGGTCTGGCTCTCTGAGGCTCTTTGGAAACATCCCTGGTCTACTGGAGTTTCACTTTAAAATTTTTATTTATTTTTGAGAGAGAGAGAGAGAGAGAGCGAGACAAGTGAGCACAAGTGGGGGAGGGGCAGAGAACTAGAGGGAGACACAGAATCTGAAGCAGGCTCCAGGCTCCGAGCTGTCAGCACAGAGCCCAACGTGGGGCTTGAACCCATGAATCGTGAGATCATGACCTGAGGCGAAGTCAGATGCTCAACCAACTGAGCCATCCAGGTGCCCCTCGACTGGAGTTTTAGTTTAGCTACTGCTAATTAGCAGACAATTACATCAAAGAATATTAAATATTGGCTCTTTGTCAAGTTGGAATGGTCTTGAGTGGATGGCCTCAAAGCTCTATCATTGGACTTATCTTCAACATTTAACCAATGGATTGTATGATACCAGGGAAGATGTTTATCTGACATTCTAGTAACTTAAATATGAAAGCATATATGAACTAGAGACCAGAATCATGATTTGAAATAAATTTGAAGAAATGGTAAATGGAGCCAAGACCAACAAGGTGAAGCTTCCCAGAGTGGGTGGAAGATTCTAAAACCAGATTCTAGAAATCCATTTCAGAAGTGCAGTTATAGGAGGATCAGAGTGTGGCAGATGCAACACCTAAAAAACACTCCCTGTTGAGTCACGGAGAGCCAGCACTGTCCTGTGGTGGAGACAGAAACAGCCCAGGCAGCACCCACAGACCCCATCTGGCTCAGCTCCGTGGACCTGTGAACAAGCCCCAAATGAACGCCCGCCTTCTCAAGGGAGACCTTTGGGAAGGGGGTTGGGTTACTGATCCTGGAAAAGAAAAGACTTCGCAAAGATGCAGTCTCCATCCCATGGAGGACCCTTGAGAGGCTGAACCGCATCTTCAGCAGGTGGAGAAAAGGGCTTCAGTGTTTTAGCCAGAAAAGTCCTCTGGGCTGAGGAGGCGAGACCAAGGCATGTACTGGGTCTGGCTTGATCAGTCTTGGCGTCTTGGCGTGGTGACCAGACCCACCGTCTGAACTGATGCTCAGAGACCGAGACGCGTGCACCAGAAGATTAGCCGTGTGTACTCCGGCCACGATTGAAGCTCTTCCTGTTCCCATTCTGGGGGATGGCAAGGAAACTGGTGACGGGCCAGGGGGCCTTTGATCAAGCTGCATAGGCGCCAGAAACCACCACAGATCCCCAGTCTGTCATTTTCTTCCTAAACTGGGAGCAGAAGATTTTCCAGATTGCCGCTGCCCTAGTCCAGGTTTGTGACAAACCTCAATCCGGGTCCTATTTCTGCTCATGCTTGCTGGGTGACCCTGCGCATGTTATTTGGTCAGCCAGCATCTCAGTGACCTCATCTGCAAGGCAGGGATAAGAGTGGTTAGCTGGGTGATTGTTGTGAGGTTAAAAAATATAAGTGTGCATACTGTAAACTGTATACTCACACACCACAGGCTGTGGCACATACTGAGGCCCTGGGTTATTGATTGTCACTATACTCACTATTTTAGGTGATTGAAAACATCTATTTTCTATGTTGCCAGCTTTTTTAAAAAAAATTGTTTATTTGGAGAGAGAGAGAGAGAGGGAGAGAAGGAGGTAAAGAGAGAATCCCAAGCAAGCTCTGTCCTATCAGCACAGCCCCAGACATGGGGCTTGATCTCACGAACTGTGAGGTCATGACCTGAGCCAAAATCAAGAATCAGACGCTCAACCGACTGACCCACCCAGGTGCCCCGATTGCCAGCTTTTTGAAGATGGGACTTAGGTCTTAGGACTTTTTCCATAACACAGAACTGGTTCTAAATTTGGCACATGATAGTTGCCCGAGGAATATTTATTACATAAATGAATAGTCTATATTTTTTTATTTAAAAAAAATTTTAAATGTTTATTTTTGAGAGAGAGAGAGAGACAGAGTACAAGTGGGGAAGGGACAGAGAGAGACGGAGACACAGAATCTGAATCCAAAGCAGGCTCCCGGCTTTGAGCTGTCAGCACAGAGTCCGACCGGGGGCTCAACTCACAAACCGTGAGATCATGACCTGAGCCAAGGTCGGATGCTTAACTGACTGAGCCACCCAGGCGCCCCTTGAATAGTCCATATTTTTTTTTTTCAACGTTTATTTATTTTTGGGACAGAGAGAGACAGAGCATGAACGGGGGAGGGGCAGAGAGAGAGGGAGACACAGAATCAGAAACAGGCTCCAGGCTCTGAGCCATTGGCCCAGAGCCCGACGCGGGGCTCGAACTCACGGACCGCGAGATCGTGACCTGGCTGAAGTCGGACGCTTAACCGACTGCGCCACCCAGGCGCCCCGAATAGTCCATATTTTAATATAATGTAATAATAATTACGGAAAGACCATCAACATGATGAAGCAGCTTTGAGGTAACAATACAAATAATGAGCAGTTATTAATCAGGTCCTTTGTCTAGACACTTCACAGGCGGTGCTGAATTCTCACAATAACTCTCAGAGAAACTACTTTTTTATTTTATGTTTTTAAAGCTTATTTATTTATTTTTATTTATTAAAAAAAATTTTTTTTTCAACGTTTATTTATTTTTGAGACAGAGAGAGACAGAGCATGAACGGGGGAGGGGCAGAGAGAGAGAGAGACACAGAATCGGAAACAGGCTCCAGGCTCTGAGCCATCAGCCCATAGCCTGACGCGGGGCTCGAACCCACGGACCGCGAGATCGTGACCTGGCTGAAGTCGGACGCTTAACTGACTGCGCCACCCAGGCGCCCCACAGCTTATTTATTTTGAGAGAGACAGAGACAGCACGAGTGGGGAAGGAGTAGAGAGAGAGTGGGAGAGAGGGAGAATCCCAAGCAGGCTCTGTGAGGTCAGTGTGCAGAGCCTGACATGGGCAAGATCTCAAGAAACCTTGAGATCATGACCTGAGCCGAAAGCTTAACTGACTGAGCCACCCAGGCACTCCTCTCAGGGATACCACTAACTCCATTTTACAGATGGAGACATTGAGGCTGAGAGTGTGGATAACTCACCTAAAAGCCTATATAGCTTGGATTTGAACCCCCAGCGGTGCCTCATACAGAAGCCTGTGCTCTCCACCACCAGGTGACCAGACCTTGGGACAGGTCTCATTTCATCCACAGCCTCTGCATACAATGGGAATGGTCCCCAACCCCCAAGCCACACCCTGGCCTGATGTAGCACTCCATCTGGCCCTTCCATGGAGCCCTGGAGAAGCTGTGTTCCTTAACCCAGATTCTAATCAATAGCCTCACACTTTCTATACATGTCCTTGCTGAGTGCGACTGCACGCGGAGCATCTGTTCTGGAGACAGGCCACCCCTGATGGGTTCCTCTGCTTCCTGTCCCCTGAGGGCACTGATTTATGGCACAGAAACAGTGAAAGGCCTGGCTGTATGAGTCTTGACCGTCGTCATCATCATCATCAGTATTCCTTTGTGGCAAAGAGCATTCATTCGAGATGAGGGTCTTCTTCCTAATTGAAACTCCTTGTCAGTCCCTTTGAAGGCACTCATCACTTGACTTTAACACATATACTATGACTCATTTATCATAACAACTCTCACAAATACATAGAAAACACGAAAATTAGATTAACTGGGAAGTCATCTTAAATACCTGTTAATTTGGATGTTTACAAGACGAGCTCATCTGGTTAAATCTAGACTTACATTTAAGTGACACATCGCAGATTTGTATTATCCTCATGAATAACAACAGGTTCATTTATTTCTGCTTGCTTTGAAGCCAGAGAGTTCAAAACCGGAGCTGTCTGTGTGATTTCTTATTTATACTGCACTGCCATGACCTTATTGAACGCATTTGTTAATATCCTTTTTATATGTGTGATCTTTGTTAAGTGGGCTGGAAGGAACCAGGACCAAAAGAGAAAAAACAAAAACCAAAAAACAAAAACCAACAAAAAAAAACCTTCTCCCTGGAAAATTTACTTACAAAACATTCTTCTTTGATATTTTAGTAGCAAAACAATTTTGCATGGAGAGCTCCTAATTTACATTTTCTTATATTTTGACTCAAAGCTTTTTTTTTTTTCTCTCTCCTTCAGAGGAACAGATGTATCCAGATATATTTGTAAACGTGGTGCTCTGCTGGGAAGGATAAGCACAAAGTCTAGAGCAGGAGTTGGAAAGTTTTTTTATAAAGGGCCATAACATTTTTAGTTTTTGTCCCCCAATTTTGTTTACAAAACCCGGCAGATTGGGCTCTCAAGTGTAGTTTACCAATTCTTATTCTAGAGAATGAGTCAAACAAACGTCAGTTCAAATCAATTGAGCTGTCAATTGGTTAGTAAGTTGAGCAACATACAGTATCAGCTCTGAGTGGCTGTAGGCTGTGAGCCTCAGTTTCCTCATCTGTAAAATGGCTATTATAACACATATTTCAAAGAGGTGTCAGGGTTAGCTGAAGTGTAGTGCTTCTGAAGCACTAATTAAATGTGTGCCCCTGAAATAAAGAAAAAAAAAAAAAAGAGGATGATCCACACCATCAAGGAGTTCAATGCAAGAATTTTATGGTGGCTATGAGGCTGAATTAGAAATAATTCCTACCTCACTGCTATTTTTTTTTGTCTTTGGACTTTGTCTTACTTAAAAGGATTAAGGAAGAAAGAATTGCATGGGATTTGTTCACTGAAAAGATAATGTTACAGGTGTTTTCTTCTGTATTTCTCAGTGAGACCACAATGATGATGTGGGCAAAACAAGTTCTCAGACAATCTTGCGTTGTCCTTAAAGGTTTTTATGTTGATTTTACTTCATGGATAATATCAATCACATTACTTTCCTGTTTTGCCATGGCTACCAGGAAGCTCCAAATGGAATCTGTGGCTCGACTTTCAAAACTTTCAACAGAAGTTACAACTTTATACCCTTTTTAATGTTTATTTATTTATTTATTGAGAGACAGAAAGAGAGAGAGAGGCAGAGAGAGAGAAGAGAAAGAACCCCAAGCAGGCTCTGCACTGCCAGTGTAGGGCTCCATGTAGGGTTCGAACTCACCAACCATGAGATCATGACCTGAGCCACAACCAAGAGTCAGACACTTAACCGACTGAGCCACCCAGGCACCCCCAGGGATTGCAACTTTATAATATTAATCCAAATAGTGGTAGATATTTTTTTCTATTGGGCACCTACTGTGTGCTTGGCACTGTTCTAGGCACTGGGATTTGGTGAGCCACATGACTTCACACGTTCCTGATCTCTTGGCGCTTACCTTTGAGTGAAGGAGCTAGATGATAGACACGGTAACAGAAATATTAAATAATTTCAGAGACCGACAGAGTGTCTGATGAAGCTAAAGCACCATGACATGCTAGAGAGATGGAAGGTGCTTCTGAGGGGTGATCAGGGAAAGCCTTGGAGGAGCCATGCAGAACACGTATAGCCTGTTGGACGCTTGCAAGACACAGAGGAGCTTCATCAGAGTGGTCACGGAGAAGCCTCCGGGGACCTCCCAGCTGGGGGATCTGGAAGCCTGGATTTCCATCCCACCCTAAACTTACTTCATCACTGAAATGACATTTCTCCCCTACCTGCCACCCATCTGAAGTCTTGGAATCACCAGTTGCTCCCCTAGTGGGCTTTTTGTTCAATTTACTTAAAAAAATGGACATCCCATAAGATGCGCTCTTTCTGGCGTCTAGTGGATGTTGATGAGGGATAGGAGTCGGGTAACCACCCCCACAACCAAGCACAGTTCATTCGAATCCCCCCATCTTACCCTCGGAGCATCCACACAATTGCCCCTTTTCTCTCCTGACCTCGTCCTGTCTCCCTGGCCACGAACCCCCAGTGTCTTGTAGCCTTTGTCTTGGGTCTCTCAGTGTTTCATCCTCTGTCCTTTTCTTGTCTCATTCTGTATGTTTTCCCTCAAGGACACCCACCCAGCCCTGGCTCCCGTTGCTAGCCCGCCAACAGCCTCCCCTTGCAGATGCCTACGGGGACCATGTGAGTCCTCACCTCCCTTGAGTCTGCTCAGAGGTCGGCTCTGGGTGGTAACTTTCCCTGACTCCTTCCCAATTCCCGGCGTAGGTCGTCTTCATCCTTGACAGCCCTTCTCACGCCCAGCTGTGCAATGCATGGATTTATGTGCTTACTGTCTCTGTCCCCCACTGAAGATAAGCTCTAGGAGGGGAGGGGTTTCACCTGTTTGGTCACACGTACAGCATCTAGAGCCAGGCTTGGTACACAATGGTTGTGGGATGATTGACTGATAGAATAGCCGCGATGGCCTGGTGCTCCTTTGGACATCTCATTCTGAGGCTCTTCGTTCCTCAAGGGCACCCCGCCCAGCTCTGTTCTCAAGCGTCACTTCCCCCTGGGGGCAAGAAGGAACCCGGTCCTTCGTATGGATTAGGGTTTCTGAAGCTGGGGCTGCTCTGGGGAGACGGGGACGGGGAGTCGAGCCCAAGTGCATGGTGTGTGTGCACAAACCCAAACAGGGAGGTTTTCAGGCATGAGGGCCCAGGTGCCTCAAGAGGGGAAGGGTGGTGTCTGCAGGGAAGGGCCTGGAACGTGGAACAGGATGTTACACTGGGCTTTGTTTGCCTCCTACGTTCTGAAGTGAGATGCCAGCTCATCCTGACCGGAGCAGTGAATTAAAGAGCCTGAGAGAGACCGTTTAGTTTTGGGAAGCACATTGGTGAGCTATTGTATTTTCCCCTCCCCCGTTGTGCTCCTCCTTTCCTCAGGCCAAGTGGGGAGCTTCAGGGTGATTAGTCAGAGGTCTTGAATGTGAGTCTTGTAGAGCATGTGGGGCTGCAGCCCTGACGAAGCCTGGCTGCTTCAGGAATGATCTCACGTTGTAGATTTTGTCAGGATAAAGGATGCATGAGTGTGTCCCCTCTACCAGAGGAGACCCAGCCTAGAGACACCTGCAAGACGCTGCCCAGGTGGGGTACCCCCCAGGGCAGCGGTGCTCCAACAGAGGATTGTTGTAGGGTGGATTACTGAGGCCCAGTCAAGGGGGCTGCAGGAGAGAGAATTCCAGAGTCAAGCCTCTCTGGAGAGGGCACAAATCTCTCCAAGGAACCCTAGGGAGAAACCCCATTGGATGATGGCAGGCCCCACCAAGTAAAACAGTTGCAAAACACCCCACCTTTCCTTCCTTTTCCTCCCAAACCCAGAGGGATAGAAAACTTGGCTAGCAAAGCAGGGAGACGGATGGGGAGGGACAGCCATGTAAGGTGGGGAAATAGAGCGGGTGCTCACACTGGGCTTCAGCCTGGGATGGAGCCATGCTGAGGACCAGTTTCAACTTCAAGAAGTGCATAGTTGTGCCTATTCCAGGCGACAGGGCAGTGACTGAAATGAGACGGTATTTGAGAGAAGTCATAGGAGAAATTCCTCATTGTCTGAGATCACCCGACAAACGCCACGACTTCCTCCAGGGACAGCGGGAGAGGAGCAAACATGGCGGATCAGGCAGTGAGCCCTGGTGCTGTGTGATTGCATGGGTGGGTGAGCTGGATGCTTTCTCCCCACTGGCTGAGGAGAAGAAGGCACGGCCGCTGAGACCTTGGGCAGAGGTACTCAGCGGTGGGACAGAGGCTTGGGGAGAGCAGGAGTGGGGGGAGGGGCTAAGCCTGAGGTGGGAAGAGGGTAATGACAGCACGCATAGGTGATGTGGGCTACACTGTGTCCCCCCACCCCAATTTCATATGTTCAAAAGTCCTAACCCCTAGCGCCTCAGAATGTATTCGGAGATGGGGCATTTTAAGAGGTAATTACATTAAAATGGGGCTATCAGGGTGGGCCCTAATCCAATATGACTGGTGTCCTCATTAGAAGAGGATATTAGGACACAGACACACGTAGGGGGAAGACCATGTGAAGACATGGGGGGAAGATGGCCATCTGCAAGCCAAGGAGAGAGGCCTCACAAGAAATCCAACTACTGACACCTTGATCTTGGACTTTTGCCCTCGGAGACTGTGAGAAAATAAATTTCTGTTGTTTAAGCCACCCAGCCCGTGGTATTTTGTTATGGCAGCTGTTGCAAACGCATATACCTCCTAACTATTTATTTTCCTGATTTCTCTTGGTTATTCTTGTATATTTAGTCTTGTTATTTAAAAAAGATACCGAGCAGATTCCATAAAGGAAAACGTCAGATTCTTTATTTCTAAATGTCTGTCTCAGCTCAGCTCACCTCCACAGGGCTTTGTCTACATTTGGTGCTCTGTGAGTCCTCGGACAAAATGTTTTCATGGGGAGAAGGCTCAGAAGCCGAGGAGTTCAACACAGAGGGTGGGGGGCGCGGGTACCGGCACAGGGCGGGAGAGGGTGTTAGACCCACGGATGTGGACTCCGGATTAATAGCAGGGTGTGGGGAAGTGATGCTTTAACTCGTTTGGTGACTGTCTCTCATCCTGGTCTGCTGATCAGCAGCTTTTGAAAATGCATCGCCTCGGCTCACTGAGACACAATCTCTACAGGCACTCGGGTAGACTATCAGGAAGATGAGGTTTGACAAAGGCACGTTTCGGGATTCATCACGATCTCACAGGATTCATTGCCAGGAAGCACGATTTTCACAGATGGAAAACAAAATATGGACCTGTGTGCTCTGTGGTCCTGGGCAGCCCCTGGCATCAGGGAATATTCGGTGCTCCGTGCCAGGCCCCCGAGACGCTGCACACCCAGCCTCAGCCAGACCTGGGAGGGAGCGTGGATACTGTCCTCAGCTGTTCTGCAGAGTTTTCTTAGTCCTTTCTATCAATGAAAAAAGATTGGGGGCACATTGTTGGCTTCTGGCAAAACTAAATCAACCTCAAGAGTTTAAGGGCCACGCGGCAATGATCTGTTCCCCAAATGAAGCCTCCAACAATACCTCCCATTCCAAATCAAACTCCTGGCATCATCTCTCTTTGCTGCCTCTCCAAAGGGGACAAAAAGCTGGCCTTCTCAAATAGATGTTGGTGGCCATTAGTGACCAGCGTAAAGTTTTGTGCTGATCCCATAAATAATATAATTTTTAGAGGGGGTGTCATGCTCAAGGCAGCCAAACCCATCCAGAAAACAAAGGGCATGAACTTGACCTCGGCCCCTGAGAACCGACCCGAGGGTGACCCTGAGCAGACGCCATGTGTGGCCTCAGCACTGTCTCCTCTTCCCACCCTCCCCAGAGGACTGGGGGTCCAGCTGTCACACACGGGGCACAGAACCCCCCTGGAGGTGTGCTCAGTTCCCCCCACTCTGAGACCCCTGCAGACCCCAGGAGGATTTGGGACTAGAGGAAGCCTGAGAATAATCTGATTTTTAACAGATGAGTATAAAATGCTCTGCTTGTCTGTGGTTTTAGAATACAATTTCTAAAGCTTTTAAACGGAATGGGATCACGAGTGCCCATTGTGAAAGCACTGGGTGCTCAGAGGAGGCCACACACAGCCAAGTGGCTAAAACAAGTGAAGCTGGAGAGGTTCCTGGGCCAGAATTAAAGAACAAAGGCAGGTATCAGAGTCTCTTCATGGACATCTTCCCCGTCCTGCCGGGCTAAGAGGGTGTGGTGCCCCCAGAGGAACAATTCTCCACGCGTTGAAGAGGGTCAGGACCTCTCTTCAGTGTTTCTGAGCTGAGTTCCGCCTCCCTCCAGATTCCTCCACCAAGGATGGCTTGTGTCCCGGTCACACCCGTGCTATTCTATCGGGACCCTCTCTGTGTCACCCCATCCCCATTGCCCTCCTGTCCTGGGGTGGAGGCCATCCTTTCCAGGGCAGCTTCTCTGACCTTTGACTTGTCCCGGCCCTGCCCATAGGGATGTCCCTGGCAGGGCCTGTGCTCCTCCCTCAGACCCCCCTCCTCCTCAACTGGGTTTTCCCCCCTGCTGAACTGGGAACAGGTCAGGTGAGGGGCTGTGTCCTTCCAGACCGACTTCCAGCAGGGGAACCGGGGAATCCGGATCTAGGGCGTGTTTGTCAAGGAAATGAAGAAAAAGTGTGGTTGTGGCAGAACTGCTTTTGGAAGTGATACTTTTTCCTTCTCTGCTCACCTTCAGTGGGCGTGGGGCCATTGCCCTTGGTGAAAGAGGGAGGGGCTGCTGCCCATTGGAAGGAACGGAATCTAGTTACTTCTCTGGCATTCTCTGCCCTTGCTAATTCCACCCTTCCCCATTTGTCCTCTGTCTCCATCTGGCCAGCCAAACTGAGCCTCACAAAACCAGACCTTGGCTTAAGGGTGTGGCTATGCCAGAATCTCACTTAACTTTTCTTAAAGTACGTAAGCCTTGGTTTTCCTGTCTGTAAAATGGGGAAACTGGCACTTATCCAACAGAGTTGTTGTGAGCATTAAGTGGCAGAGAAAAAGTGTCAATCCTGAGCCTGCCATGTTCGTATCACCGAATCCCTACGATCATTTTCTCTTACTCCAGGAACACCGTTGGAAGCTCACTTAGCAATTCCTCCTCTTCCTGAATCTGGGGGCATCCATTCTTCTGTCTCAGCTTGGCCTTGTGGCTACAACACCCATGAAAAAAGTCCCTTCACTGCTCCAGATCTCACACCTATGCCTGTAGGTGGGGGTAATGTTATTATCTAGCTCACAAGGTTACTGCCCCATTCAAATAAAACCACCGAGCGTTTCAAGAGTGTCTGTCATAGATTATGGTTTCATGAATGTTCCAGGGGTGGGGTTGTGTGTGATTGTGAAGCAGGCCTATTCCCGAGTCTCAGCCTAGGAGACATCTGGACAGGAAACAGAACGAACAGAAGCTGTGCGGGCCATTTGCTGGACTTGAGACCATGTGCCAGACTGTATCCCCATAAATGGGCTTTGGATAAGACTTGTCATCGTGTCGGCCTCACTTTCTCTGATCAAAATGCTTCCTTAAACATGGGGCTGGTCAGATTCTGAAGTCGAGCTGTGCGTGTGAACTCCTTCAGGCCACTGTCATCCTCTGAGCTCGTGGGGAGAGTTGTGACCCATTTCACTTCATATTTCTTTGTGTGCTTATCATATTGGGCTTATTGGACTATCAGATTTTTGATCAGAGGAATCAGAATTAGGTCTGCATTTCTCTTGCATTTTTCCTCAGAGACTAGATCACTGTAAAAATGTACAATTTCCCCTCACGTATGTGCTCTAGGGATGAGAAGGATGGGCATACATTTTCCTGCCTCTCAATCCCATGGCCAGCCGGTGACTTGGGCCTTTTAGAGGGGGTGGTAAGGAGAAATAGGAATTCTACAAGAAAATCACTTCAGAAATCTCTAGGAGTCCCTAAACATATAGTTAAAAAAATAAATAAATAAAACAAGACTACAGCACCTGTAGTAGAAAGTTGTGGGGTGGAGGGGGGCGGGGCTTTAAAAATGTCCTGCAGGGCCCCTGGGGCCCCTGGGTGGCTCAGTTGGTTGAGTGTCTGACTTCGGCTCAGGTCATGATCTCGCAGTTTGTGAGCTGGAGCCCCTCATTGGGCTCTGTGCTGACAGCTCGGAGCCTGGAGCCTGCTTCGGATTCTGTGTCTCTCTCTCTCTCTCTGCTCCTCCCATGCTCATGCTCTGTCTCTCTCTCTCTCTCAAAAATAAAATAAACATTAAAATAAAATTTAGAATGTCCTGCAGGGACCTGAAGCCTCAGCTCTCTGGTTCCAGGACCTGCACAGGGGGGCATGTCATGGACATCGACCCGAGGTTTGCGGGCGTCAGGGGAGATCAGCTGTGTCACTGGAGCCATAGTCTCCAGAATGCACATTGTGGGCCCGCACTCAGAAGGGCCCCACCCTGGGTTTAATGCTCTGCTGTTGTCATCTTGAAACTCGTAATAATTTTTGAGCAAGGAGCCTGGCATTTGCCTTTTGTGCTGGGTCTGCAAACTCGGTAGCTAAGGTGACACCACCCTCACCCTGGACCTATCAGAATCTCTGAAGGTGGGTGTCAGCTGTGTGATCTTTGCAAAGAGCTGGACAGGTGATGGCTGATGAGCAATCACAGCGTCCTGAGAGACCCCTGCCTGCTGACTTTCTCTCGGTCACTTGCTCCTCTGGGGAGACTCGGGGTAGGCAAGAACAGATCTACTTAGAGTGATGTCTTGCCAGTTGACTCCCGTTGGATTAATAAGCAGGATGCTAAGAACCCACCTGTGCCTTCTGAGAGTTCACAGGACAGCCCCAAGTCCTCGGGCCTGAGTTCTCACTAACGCCCCCGTGTTCATGCCGGCATGTGTCACAGCCTGGGCTTTGGTTCATCTTAGTTTCCAAACATTCTGCAGCTCTTGTAATCTCCTGATTACTTTTAAGAATAACAGGCTTTAAACTGCTGTGCCTTTGCTGGAGGTCATGGTCACCAGCAGCACATGGAGCCCATTGGGGGAAGAGGACCACGAATCAAAGAGAGCCAACGTAAGCTGTGACCATTGGAGGGGGGAGTGAAGGTTCCACAGCAGGAGGTGGCAGTGGCACATAGGCCATCTGGGTGCTCAGGAGTGAGGATTGAAGTGAGTCTCAGGGAGGAGTAGCATTAGACACGTGAGCATGGCCATCTCTGAGCGCGGCTGAACGAGCAGGCAGGGCTGGTTGAGAGCTGGAGGAGGTGTTTCTGAGGACGTCCTATCAGGCCGGAGCACGAGGATTGCCAGGGGGATGGATGGAGATGAGACACACAGAGGCTGGATCCTGGGGAGGGTGGTGGAAGCCACATTCCTTCCTCCGGGCTGAATCTGGAGGTGGAAGCTACCAAAGGGCTAAACAAGGGCTAAACTCGATCCAATCCCCAGTCTGACTGCAGGGTAGAAAGCAGATCCCACATCGGGAGCGGGGAAGGGAGTGAACGGAGCCAGGAAAAGCGGACCCCTGGGTTTCTGAAAATTGGCATTTTCAATTTACCTAATAAGGTGGCCTGATCCAGGGGAGTGATGGGTGACAGACAGATTCCACATGTGTTTACAATTAGGACTTGGAGACTGAGATTAGGTAAGGGGTGTGGGGAATGGCGACCTGGTGCCAGCTTGAGGGGCTGTGTGAGGGCCCTGTCCCTGAGATAACACCCTGGGAGAGGCAGGTTTGCAGTGAGGGGAAGGCAAAAGTGTCGCACTCTGCAAAGGCTGAGTCTGTGTCCTTGTGAGACATTGACCAAGTGTCGTGCAGGTGGCTTCCCAGCTCAGAGACAGGGTCCGGGGGTGGGAGCAACTGGCAGACAGGTAAACACAACACCAGGAAGACTGAAGAGTCTGTCCAGAGAGGGCGTGGGGGTGAGAAGGAGAGGGCCAGGTCAGAACACAAAGGAACACCGACCCTTGTGGATGGGTGACAAAGGAGAGCCAGCAAATTTCTGGACACCATGTCACCCTTCGTGCAAGCTTCTCTTTCGCTCCCTTCTGAAATGCCAGTGGGCACCCCTTTGGATTCTTGCTTCCTCTTGCCTGGACCTACTTGTCTCAAATGTCTAATGTCCTAGAAAGGGGACCCGCTTAACTCCGTGGCCTTGGACAAGGAGAAGTCCCCTTAACACATTATTTCCCCCAGGATGTCGTGGAATGTGGCAGCTAGCATGAGCAAAGATTAGTCGTCAAAAATTTCTGCACTTAATGATTAGAAGAATGCCTAACAGAGTAGTCACTCAGTGAATATTTGTTGAATGAATAAATACATGCTTAGCCATTCTAGATATTTCCCGGGCACCACTGACTCACCCTCCACTGTGATCTGGGTAATGAGTTCCTTCCTCTGGGACTGAGAAGAGCTGATGTGGCTCCAGTCATTAGCGCTTTCTGGTCAGGGCTTAAGTTTCCCAGAGGGCTCTGTATGGTTGCCATTTCCCTTGGGGTAATAACTGGAGCGCTGAGGAACAGGCAGGCATGCTTTAAAAAATATATATTATTAAATTTAATATAATTTATTAAACATTTTTCTAGTTTTGTTATATATATATTGCAAAGTGATAGCACAAACAAGTTAGTTAACACATCTGTCCCCTCACATAGTCACCATTTGCGTGTGTGTGTGTGTGTGTGTGTGTGTGTGGTGAGAACACTTCAGATCTACTCTCCTAGCAAACTTCAGGTATGCAAAAGAAAGGAGGAGACACCCTACTTGCGCTCATGAATGACCAGTCGGGAGCGTGGGCCAGTGACCTGAGTTCCGGTGGGTAGTGTAAGGCCAAGAGACCTAGTTGACCCAGACAAACATATCTGAAGAGTGTTTTCACTTTTTTTTTCAGTTTATTTTAATTGTGCTAAAATATACATAACATAAAAATTACTGTCTTAACTATTTTGAAGTGTACCGTTTATTGGCATTAAGTACATTCACATTGTTGTAAACCCATTGGCACCATCCATCTCTAGAACTTTTTCATCTTCCCAAAAGGAAACTCTGAACATTTTAAATAACAACCTCCCGTTTCTCCCTCCCCCCACCCCTACTGACCATCCTTCTCTTTTCATTCTAGGAACTTGACTATTCCATCTTTCTCATTGTTTTGTGCTGGCCCCAGCCTATCAATAACCCATGTTGTGGCTGGGCCAGTCCTTGTAGTTCTTATTATAATTGCAAGGTGCCCTTCAGTGATAACTATGAGGAAGCTTTAAAGAAAAAAGTTTATTACTCAAGTCCTGGAAAGCACATGGCACACTGGGGCCACACGGTGAGGTCCTAGCTACAGAGAGAGGGAGAGAGAGCAGGAGAGTGAGAGCATGCCAGTGCGTGGACCTGGGATTCTGCTTCTTTTGGGGTGGGGGATGGGGCTTAGGATTCTGCAGACTCCATCTTTATTGGTGAACTTGAAACATAAGAATAGGAATTTAAAGTGTGAGAAGAGAAAAAACAGTGGCCCGAATGGTCAGTTATCTCAGAACCTACCAAGATCTCTAAAACCCAGGAGCCTGGGGTGGGGGCTGGCTCTTCATGTACTCATGTGGCTGGCAATGTGTCTATTCGAGATAGTCCTTTTTGAAATAGATGCCTAGGCATTCAAAGCTTAAGTCAAATACTTTTATTACAAAAAAGAAAAGCTAACGGTCAGGGCTTACACCATACTCAGGTAAATGAAGTCATACAGTATTTATCTTTTTGTAATTGGCTTATTTCATTTGGCATAATGTTTTCAAGGGTCATCCAAGTTGCAGCATTGGTCAGAATTTTCTTCCTTTTTAGGGACAAATGATAGTCCACATTCCACATTTTGTTTATCCATTTACCCATCAATGGACATTTGGGTTGCTTCCACATTTTAGCTATTGTGAACAATGCTCCTATGAACATGGGTGTATAAAGATTTCAAGACTTTGCTTTCAATTCTTTTGGGTATATATTCAGAAATAGAATTGCTGGATCATTTGATAATTGTATTTTTACTTTTTTGAGGAACCACCGTACTATTTTCATTAGTGGCTATCCAATTTTATATTCCTACCAACAGCATACAAATGTTCCAATTTCTATACATCCTCACCAACACTTGTTATTTATTTATTTATTTATTTATTTATTTATTTATTTATTTATTATTTATTTATTTAATGATAGTAGCCAACCTAATGGTGTGAGATGGTATCTTATTATGGTTTTGGTTTGCATTTCCCCGATAATTGGTGATGTCGAGCATCTTTTCATGTTATTTATGGCCATTTGTTGCATGTCTTCTTTTGGAGAAATTTCTATTCAAATCCTTTCTTCATTTTTACATCAGATTATTTTTTTAATTTTTGAGTTGTAAGAGTTCTTTATCTATTCTGGATATTAATCTCTTATTGGACATATGATTTGTGAATGTTTTCTCCCATTTGGTGGGATGGATGCCTTTTAACTCAGTTGATAGTATTTTTTGATGGATAACATTTTTAAATTTTTATAAGGTCCATTTTTTTTGTGGCTGCTTGTGCCTTTAGTGTCATATTCAAGAACTCACTGCCAAAACCAATGTCATCAAGCTTTACCCTATGTTTTCTTCTAAGAGTTTTATAGCTAACTTAGGTCTTACATGTAGATCATAGATGCATTTAGAGTTAACTTTTGTATGTAGTGTTATATAATGTTTTTTGTTTTGTTTTGTTTTCCTTTTGTTTTTGTTTTTGTTTTGCAGGTGGATATCCAGTTTTCTCAGTGCCATTTGTAGAAAAGACTGTTTCCCCCAGTGAATGGTCTTGGCACCATTGTCAAAAATAATTTGACCATATATATGAGAGTTTATTTCTAGACTTTTATTTTATTCCATTGATATATATTTCTTTATGCTAGTAGTATATTACTTGATCACTTTTGATTAGCTTTGTAGTAAGTGTTCACATCAGGAAGTATGAGTCCTCTAGCTTTTTTTTGTCTTTTCCAGGATTATTTTGGCTATTCAAGATCCCTGGAGATTCCATATAAATTTTAGGATGAATTTTTCTATTTCTACAGAAAATCTCAATGGGATTTTGATGGAGATTGTGGTGAATCTGGAGATTGCTTTTGGTATTGACATCTTAGCAACAATGGTAATTCTTCCAAAACATGAGCATGGGAGGTATTTGCATTTATTTGTCTTCTTCAGTTTCTTTCAGAAATGTTTTAGATCTCTCATTGTTCAAGTCTTTCTTTTTTTTTTTTATTTTTATTTTTTATTTATTTTTTTTGCAACATTTATTTATTTTTGGGACAGAGAGAGACAGAGCATGAACGGGGGAGGGGCAGAGAGAGAGGGAGACACAGAATCGGAAACAGGCTCCAGGCTCTGAGCCATCAGCCCAAAGCCCGACGCGGGGCTCGAACTCACAGACCGAGAGATCGTGACCTGGCTGAAGTCGGACGCTTAACTGACTGTGCCACCCAGGCGCCCCAGGTCTTTCATATACTTGGTTAAGTTAATTCCTAAGTTTTTTGATGCTATTTTATTTTATTTTTTAAATATAATTTATTGTCAAATTGGCTTACATACAACACCCAGTGCTCATCCCGACAGAAGCCCTCCTCAATGCCCATCACCCACTTTCCCCTCTCCCCACCCCCCCCCTCTTCACTGTATTTAAGAGTCTCTTATGGTTTGCCTCCCTCCCCCTCTGTTTGTAACATTTTTTCCCCCTTCCCTTCTCCCACGGTCTTCTGTTAAGTTTCTCAAGATCCACATATGAGTGAAAACATGTTACCTGTCTTTCTCTGCCTGACTTATTTCACTTAGCATAATACCCTCCAGTTCCATCCATGTTGCTACAAAAGGCCATATTTCATTCTTTCCCATTGCCAAGTAGTATTCCATTGTATATATAAACCACATCTTCTTTATCCATTCATCAGTTGATGGACATTATCTCTGTTCACAGATAATATGAATGCATATGTAGAAAACCATAAATATTTCATAAAAAGACTATTAGAACTAATAAATGAATTTAGCAATATAGCAGGATACAAACCCGACACACAAAAATCAGCCATAATTCCATATATTAGCAATGAACAATCTGAAAAGAAAATTAAGAAAACAATTTCATTTAAAATAGCATCAAAATTTCAACAACAGCCCAAGTTTAAAAAATTTTTTTTGATGTTTATTTTATTTTTTGGAAAGAGAGAGAGGCAGAACACAGGTGGGTCAGGGGAAGAGAGAGGGAGACAGAATCCAAAGCAGGCTCCAGGCTCCAAGTTGTCAGCAGAGAGAGCCCGATGTGGGGCTCGAACTCACAAACCGTGAGATCATGACCTCAGCCAAAGTCAGGCACCCAACTGACTGAGCCACACAGGTGCCCCAACAATAGCCAAATTTCTAACATGGTGGTCAGTGCAGAGGATGAGATGGATTTCACAAAACCTAATGAAAGACCTAAAGAATATACGTCAGCAAGAAGGAAGTTTTAAAAACAGAAAGAATGTCCCTCAATAAAATAACATTCAGAAAAAAAAAAAGCACAACTGCCATCAATTTGTAAAATGACTAAGATTGGGGATTTTAAAAAAGATAGAATTAAACACCAGACAGCACAATAAGTTGGCAGATGAGATGTATTGGGATAAAAACATTCTAAAGTTCTTGTGTTGTCCACGAGGAAGTAAAAAGACTTAACTTTATACTTTGTAAGGTCTGGTATGTACATTAAAATGCAATGGTAGCTAATGAAAATAATAGAAGTAGAATATGAAATTCTGTATGATTAGAAAAGAAGAGGGGCGCCTGGGTGGCACAGTCGGTTAAGCGTCTGACTTCAGCCAGGTCACGATCTCGCGGTCCGTGAGTTCGAGCCCCGCATCAGGCTCTGGGCTGATGGCTCAGAGCCTGGAGCCTGTTTCCCATTCTGTGTCTCCCTCTCTCTCTGCCCCTCCCCCGTTCATGCTCTGTCTCTCTCTGTCCCAAAAATAAATAAAAACGTTGAAAAAAAAATTTTTAAAAAAAGAAAAGAAGAGAGTAGGGTGAATTAAGCCTGGATAAATATAATGGAAAGCAGGAAAGGAGAAATAAAGAAGGAAAAAATGCAGTAAGTCATAAATGAAAAAATAGAATGGCAAAATAAGTCTAAACATTTCAATATTTATAACAAATTTAAATTAATTAACATGTTTTTAGGTCTTGAAATAATCTACTTTTCTAAAGTTAACATATGCATAAAAGGAAACTGAAAAACACAAGAAGCAAGGAATGAAGTCATCCATAATCACAAGCAGTTAACAGTTTGACTTCTAGGTCCCGTGTGTGTATCTACACAACGAAGCATTTTAGTGTAATTAAGATCATACAGTTATGTACCATGCTTTTTTTACACACCATGAATATTTACCATTTCAAAGTCCCCAAACTGCGAGTATTTTGATAAACACGAATACACAACACCAACTCTATCTGAAAGAAAAAAAATGTAATCCTGCCTTTCTTGGCGACAAAAGTTTCATAAAAGACAAAAATGGCAACCAGCCTCTAGATAAAGATATTGGTAGAATTACAATTAAGATGCTGCATTCCTTTAATGTTCGATTAAAAATGAGACACAAAGTAACAGTACACAAAGTATAATGCTTCTAAAATAATTCATTATCCGATTTATACTCTTCAAATATTAGCAAGGAGGTATGTTTCCACCGAATCACTTAATGTATTCCTGTGGCACAAAGTGATGCACACACATTAACGGCTATCATTAAAATGTGAACACATTTGCATACGTCTCTCCCACTACACCTCCTCCTGCCCCTCTGCTCCGGCCTAATGAGTAAGTCCTGACATGCATTTCTCACAGATAGCCTAACAATTCCATGCCCAAGATGTTTCCTTCCTATCAGTTATAACAAAAAGAAACTTATAAATTGGTTAATTCACTAGCTGTACATTATATCATGATTAATCTTTTTAGTTAAAAAGCAACTTTTCTCAAATTAGACTTAAAAAATCCAGCTGTGTTCTGTTTACTAAAGGTTCACCTAAACCTAAAACCTAGAATAAAAGTAAAAATTAAAAATTCAAGCTTACTAAGGTTAGATTGAAAAGACTGGTAAGCCAGAAAGCACAAATAGGAATAAAAAGCATACTTTTCCAATGATAAAAAGAAAACATCAATCAGGAAGATTAAAAAATGAGAAAATATGTATATATGAAAAAAATCATAGCAGCAAAGGGATAAAATAAGATTGTTTAAAATTTTGCATTGGGGCGCCTGGGTGGCTCAGTCGGTTAAGCGGCCGACTTCAGCTCAGGTCATGATCTTGCGGTTTGTGAGTTCGAGCCCCGCGTCGGGCTCTGTGCTGACAGCTCAGAGCCTGGAGCCTGTTTCAGATTCTGTGTCTCCCTCTCTCTGACCCTCCCCCGTTCATGCTCTGTCTCTCTCTGTCTCAAAAATAAATAAACGTTTAAAAAAAATTTTTTTAAAATTAAAAAAAAATAAATAAAAAATAAAATTTTGCATTAATATTGATAAGCTTATAATAATAGTGGGAAGTTTTTGTATACCTCTGTCACAATTGATGAATTAAGTTAATTGAATAAGCTTAATATTATATATATATATATATATATATATATATATATATATATATATATATATCTGCATGAAACAAACAGGGAAATAGTCATTATTTGCAGCCACTTTGGAAGTGTATAAAGATTGAAATATCTTTATACAAACATCAATGAATCATTATCATATAGACCATGTTTTCGGACCACAATAGAATAAAATTAGATATCAATAGTTAAAAGACAAAAAACCTAAGCAAAGAACAACAATGAAACCCAATAAACTGAAATACACACCTCTAGAGGCGCCTGGGTAGCTCCCTTGGTTAAGCATCCAACTTCAGCTCAGGTCATGATCTCATGGTTCTTGAGTTGGAGCCCGATGGCAGTTTCTGTGCTGACAGCTCAGAGCCTGGAGCCTGCTTCAAATTCTGTGTCTCCCTCTCTCTCTGCCCCTTTTCCATTTGCACTCTGTTTCTCTCTCTCTCTCTCAAAAATAAATAAACATTAAAAAAAATAAAATACACACCTCCAAATATTTCACAGGTCAAAAGAAGTCATTGTGAACATTCCCCCAAATTTAGAACATCATAACAAAGTGAGTTTTGCATTTCAAAAGCCATGGAATATAGCTAAAGCCATACTTAAAGGGATAATGGTACTTTAAATGTGCTATATTGTCATTTCAAAAAGCTAACATTAAAATTGAATAATCCCAAAGTATGAAAAAATAATTTAAAAAAGAAGTTAATGAAGTAGGATATAAAAAAAAAATACAGGATTAAAACAAAACAAAACAAAACAAAACAAAGCAACCTAAAAGATTTTTTTAAAGAATATATGTTCTAGCATGGTACAATTCTAGCAGTAAGATTGACCAAGCAGGAGAGAAAGCACAAATTACCAATTTTCATGGTAGAGGGAGGAGGGATATTGAGTTGAGGTTGGTTGGGACCAGGGGAAGGTGATATTTTATTTAACCTACAAGGTATGTCAATGATTTGGGGGCTTTCTTTCAGAGCAATGGGAAACTTCTAGAAGTTAAGTGGATGGTAAATATATATGAGTTGAGGAGGAGAAAAATGGACTGGGGAGGAGTCAGTCTGATCAGTTAGGAGAGACCAATTACAGAGATAACTGCAGAATTGAAGCAAGAAATGACGCTGGTTTTAACAAGAGAAAAAGAAAAAATGAAGAGCATAGAGATTCAGTAGAAATTTGGCTGATAGAGTAAATGAAGTTTGGTGTTTGACAGTGTATAAGTTAGGGTCTAATCAGGAGACAGAAGTCACGTGATAATTTGGACTAGGAAAGCTTGATGTAAAGATTTCTTAAGTATAACAGGGGAACAGCTATAAAGGATTAAAATACAAGTGAAGAGTACTCTGAAGATGAAGGAAAGTAGCCAGGAAGGCAGAAATTTGGAAGTGGGGACCCTCCGCAAGGCTGAGGTTTAGACCTCACTGGAGAGGGCTGTGTTTACAGCTCACTGCATGGAGAGAAGCTTAGGGTCACCTGGGCCACAGCCGTCCAGTTGCCAGGTGTGGTGCTGGCAGATGGCTGGACACCGTAGCTAGGACCAACAGGTGGGAAGAAACTCTTTGGGGACCAGGTGGGTTGAGGCTGGTAGTGAGAGTATGGAAAGAGTGTTGGGAAACTGCTTGCCGGCCAGAGTAGCATGAGGCCCAGGAGTGAGATGTCCCTGCCAGGAAGGTGTCACTGGGCTGGGCCAAGACTGTGAGCACGTCAAAGGATTTTGCACTCTGGACATTAGGGCAGAGTTAGGTTAGGGCACAGCACCACTAGATGCCCCCACGCCCCACCCCGGCAGGAAGAATAAGCAAACAGAAGCATTCTGGCACCAGAAAGAAAAACCTCTTTTTCCCGCAGGGTCCCTCCAGTGTCCTCTACTGACAAAGCCAAACACGTGGGTACCAGTTGTAGACCAGAAATGCTTATGGCTCCGTCTTTGCTGAGCAGGAAATAAAGGATAGATTTGAAGCCGAGAGGCATTAAATTAATAACTGATACAGATTAGATCCAGGGACAGGGAATTAACGGTGACTCCTGGAAACTGGCTTGTGTCAGTCACTGAGAAGGTAGTAGGTGGCACTTACGGAGAGGGAATCTTTGAGGAAAAGAAATTCGAGCAAAGTACAGACAAATGGCCTTTTGAAAATGCTGAGTTTAACAGACTTGAGAAATGGCTGGCAAAAGGACAAGTAGGATGGGTAAGTTCTTAAGGATGTAATGACCCATGTGTCACAGAAGAGGAAGATTGAAAAGGGACCACCGGCTTTGGACCCAGGGGTCCTTGATGACTTGTGACCAGAGCAGCTTCAGTGGGGATGGAGGCAGAGGTTATGTGGGTTGAGGAATTGGGGGGCGAGGAGATGGCTGGTCCACTTGACAATGTGTGTGTGTGAGAACAAGAATAGGGAAGGGTGGGAGTAACAGGAGAGATGGGGGGTTGAGACAAGGTTCTATTTGTCCTGGAGAGAAGGGGCATGTTCATGTTGATGTGGAGGCTGCAGAGAGGGGGGCATGGGAGTCACATGTGGTTATGTGTGTAAGTGAAGGAACAAAGAGACAGCAATGCAACTGGACCCAGATCTGGCAGTCAAGAAATGGCTTAACGCGCTCTCTCGCCAGCCAGGAGGGCCGTAAATGTCGTTCGGATGGCTTCCAGGAATGAGCTGAGAAACACAGATGGATTTAGTAAGGATGATAGAAGATAATTCTGTTGTTGAATAGGGTCACATGGAAGTGCATGCTGTGTGTGTGTGTGTGTGTGTGTGTGTGTGTGTGTGTGTGTGTGTGTGTAATAGTTGCCAGAGATAAGGTTTCACGGCAAAGTCATTTGCAAAGGTGAGTGGGGGAATCAAAGACTGAAGAAGGACTGAAACATTTATCACGACCTTCAGTTCTGGCCTGTAACAAGAAGGCATCATTAGCACAGTCTGACTTTCTTTCTCTTTTTATTTCCATCTGTAGTGATTTCCCAATGTGGCTTTCAACAGGCCACAGCGAATTTTAGCGCCCGTCACCAGTACATTCATCCCTAACATACATAATCCTCACTCTTACGTACTTCTGGAAGCAGCTTCCCTGTGGACCCATGTCTCTCTGGCTAGTGAGTTTGTTTTGGATTTGCAGTTTTCTCAATTTTTAGGTGGACTTCTACTTTACCTGTCTGTTAACGTATCCTTCCTCCAGCGTACTCTCCGATGTGGCCAAGCTTAGTTTTCTACCAAGTAGGGAAGTGGTGTTTCTTGTGGCTGCCAGGACATTGGGAAGATTGTGGTGCCTCTCTTCATCTGGGCCTCCTGTCGCCCCTGCAGGGTGGGCACCTGGATGGCGGCTTCCCTCCCTTCAGGAATCTTGTAAGCGGGGGGCAGAAAAGGAGGGGTGATACGATTCTGCCTACAAAGTGCTCTGCGTACCTCCAGTTAAAGATGCTGCATAACTAGAAGCATTAAGAGTTCAGCATTAACAAGGCACTGGGGACACCATTTAAACTACAATTGGTATGTTGCATTGTAATGTGCAAAAATCACTATCAGGGCAGACTTGGGGCTTGTCCGTTGTATTTAGTTGTATATAAACGTGTGTGGGCCTGAGAGCGGCATGCTACCAAGGACCCACCTCTCTGGCCATCCCCGTGAGGCAGACTGTATTGTCTAGCTTCCAGGTGTTTGGGTAGTATTGCCCTGCAATGGATCAGCCCGCTCCACCATTGCAGAAACCTTCCTACTGTTTTGTTTCCAGAAGACGTAAAAAGTGGATTGACGCTAACAGCCCACAGCCCTGCTGCGTGCCCCTCTCAGCCTCAGGACACTGATCTGTCCCTTCTGTATGTGTTTCCTAAGGCACTTCAACAATGTTAAGCATTGCTGCCTTCCTTCCATGTGAGCATGTAGCCAAGCCTTGCATGTTTGTATTCCCCTGATAATGTTTAGGGGAATCTAGCAATGGTAATTGAATCACACACTCCATTTCATTAACTGAGCTCCTAGAATGTGCCAGGGACTTTCCTAGGGGCTGGGGAGCAAAGATGGGGTTGACATCCACAGTTCAATGGAGGGGGCAGTTCCCAAGGCATTGCAATATTCCTGTGAGGGGCGTGGTGCAAAGTGCCGCAGGAACGCAGATGAACGAGCAGTCAGTCCTGAGCTAAGACAGAATAATGACAAGGAATGACAGCGGGTCAGGGAAGGCCATGTGGGTCCTGAAGGATGATTAGGAGTTCGTCAGGTAGGGAAAACTGGGCAAAGATACGGAGGCAGGAATATGCACCGAGTGTGCCGAGAAGAACAAGTGTCCCATGTAACAGGGCAGAGCGAGGGGCTGAGGGCTGCCTTCTTGGCACCGTTGGGTGAGTGTGTGGTTCCAGGAGACACATGTCCCATCTCATGGAAAGAAATAAAGCTCACTTATAAGACACAAGCTGACACCCTAAGTTTTTTTTTTTTTTTTTTTTTTTTTGCATTATTGGCTCCAAATCGTTCAGTGGCTCAGAGTTTGCATGCATTTTACCTAATCAATACAGGGTGAGGTCTTGACCCTTTCCTGCTAAATAGGGAGTGTTTCTTCCTGGGATCCCTTCAGAGTGAAACATTCTATTGTCTTCTATACATGGAACTTCTAAGCAAACAGTCCAATAAAACTTAAAAGCTGGAGGCCTAGAGCTGCTCCTGGGGCACCAGGGGATCTCACAGTGAGCGGAAGGTTAATTCTGTGTGACACAGTGCAGGCGATCCTACGTCTTTGAAAATGAGTATTTTGTAGGAAGTCTAGCTGGCAACCATATGCTAACAAGAGTATGAATCCACCAAAGTGCTGCCCAACAGAGGTGTGTGTTCAGAGGGTGGTGTTGCACTGATTCCTCTTCCCACGTCCCAGAGCCCCCCTTCCAGGGGGAGTAACTGTTCTCGCATTGGACCGGGAGAGAGCAGGAACTTAGTTCCATTCTTAGTGAGAGCAAATTACCTTTCTATTTATCCTGCTATGTACCATCACAAACTTAAACGTAAATTAAAAGAAAGATAAACATGAGTGTCATGTCACAGCAGGAGCCACCATGGTCTCGCCAACCCGTGCCCTGCCAGTCCTGGTGCCCCCCGGTGTGGGGGTGTGGGGGATGTCCCTGGGTGGGGGAAGCTGGGCAGTATTCTCCTTGAGCTGTACTGCCCACCCCAAACTCTGTGGATAATCGGAAGTTCGATTTGTCAACAAAACCCAGTTTATCAAGAAAGTTCTGGTTGAACTGTGGTAAATACAGCACCTTGGAGCATTCTCTTTAGGAAAAGAATCTTTTTCTTTCCTTTCCTTTCCTTTCCTTTCCTTTCCTTTCCTTTCCTTTCCTTTCCTTTCCTTTCCTTTCCTTCCCTTCCCTTCCCTTCCCTTCCCTTCCCTTCCCTTCCCTTCCCTTCCCTTCCCTTCCCTTCCCTTCCCTTCCCTTCCCTTCCCTTCCCTTCCCTTTCCTTTCCTTTCCTTCCCAAGAGTCACAGTGATTTGGGCCTGAGGTGTCTGGTGAGAGATGTACAACTTGTCCCCACGTCTGTCTGGCAGGGGACGTCAGGCCACCTCAGGAGACTGGCCTTCATAGGCCCTCTGCTCTGTCACAAAGGCAGGTGGGGAGTCCTGGACCTGAGACTGACTAACTCACAGTCTTGGAACGTACCTGAGCAGCAGCAGCAGCTGGGTGAGAAGTCGGGCTCAGGACAGTGACCGCGTTGGGGCTGGTGGCTGCCTTCCTGTTCCTTAGATCCCCTTGTCTGCCGGGGTAAATGTCCTTGTGGGGAGGGATCCCACAGCATTCCCCAGCCTTCGTGCTGCGGCGGGGAATGCGCTGTCGATCAAGCACAGAAGGAGGGCCACCCAACTCACCATGGACCCAAAAATGTCTTTGGACCCCAAACCCTTCACAGACTTGTGATGCTGCCTCATTATGAGGCAAAAATGATTTCTGTTGTGGTTTAATCCCATTCCCTTTGTCCTCAGTGAGGACGGAGAACGGCCAGTCACTTCTCAGTGAAATCGTGCTCATCGTTAGCCGCTCAGGCCTTCATCTTAAAAGTGCCTTTGCGAAAATGGCACTGAACAAATTGCACAGACTATTTCCAGCCACACATATTTACTTCTCCATTTGTCTCAACATCTTGGCTCTTTTCTTTGAGATAAGCGCAAGGAACCCAGAGAGACACATAAATTATCTGGCTGTTTTATTACTCTGGTTCTCATAATAGGCTACATTGTGTGACCCGACCATATCTTTTGCAGGAAATTTATGTTGTGGCAATAATAATCCCTTCTAACAGAAACAGCCCATAACAGAGTGGGTTTATTAAGAGAGTATTTATGGCTAATTAAGCTGCCACGAGCACTCTTTTCACTGTCAGGATGCCAGGTAGCAGATGTGCATGGGGGACAGAGGGGCATATTGGGAAGCGGACGGGTTGGAGGCAGGAGACCCGGGGTCTGTTTGCGACCTCGCCACCAACTACATTATAGCTGCGGGTGAGATGCTTCCCTTCTCTGGACTGAAGTTTTGTTAACTGGGAGATGAAGGGGTTGAATGATGACCTTCATGCTCTGTGATTTGTGAATCTGAGGGTGGGGGAGAGGGCATGTGTTTGTACAGGGACGTGATCTGAGTGAAAGATCACAGTCAGGTTAACCCCTCACTCTTGAGACTTCAGCCCCCAGTCCTAGTCGTAAAGGTGACAGACAGTTTAACCTAGTCCAGCAGGCAAATCCTAATGTAAAAATAGTCAACCCGAAGAATCACGTCCTGTGTGTGTGTGTGTGTGTGTGTGTGTGTGTGTGTGTGTGAACTCCCAGAATCTGTCCCTGACCCACGCCGAGAAGACCATCAGGTAAAAACACACCAAGTGTCCTAACTGGAGGCCATCTGTTAGCAAGAAAGTGCCCATCACTCATCACCTCCCTTAAGTGTGTTTGCCTCTGCACGGGGGAGACGAACAGCACTCTTCCTGCCCGGGGGTCCTCTATCTCCCGGTCTCAAATCCCCAGACACATGCAGTTGGGAAGAAATTATTCTCACAATCGCAAAGGACACATCCTTCTTGAGAAACTTTTTAGCTCTTCGTAGCTAAAGCTAAAGGGAAAGGTTCTGCCTTCCTCCTTAGTGGGGTGCTGGGTGAGTCCCAACCCCAGGAAATCAACTCTGGCTGACCTAACCCTCCCCACCCCGTGCATTTACCCCGACAAGTAATTGCAGCCCTCCCGTGTCCAGCAGTGTGACCCCTCCGCAAGGGCCCCCGACGGTTCACACCACCCCATCAGTTAGGAGCAGGCGCGATTAAGTGCGTGGCGGTTGCAATCAAATACACAAGCAGTGTGAAGGCGTGCCTGCCTCGGGTCAAGGGCAGCAACATCACGGTCACCTCCAAGGTGTGCCCTGTGTGCCACCTACAGACGGGCCGCTTTAGGTAATGGCAGAATTATTTAAGATATGGTGCTGGCGCTGTTTTGCTGCTTGAGAAACTTCCTCTTAGAGGGAAAAATATTAAAAGAATTTCTCATGGCTGTCAGTTCTAGGAGTTGTTCCTTGACCGTGCTGAGAAGGACTAAGGAATCTGCGTGACAAGGCGGGTGGTGAGACACTGGTTCCCACCGGCCTCTCTTGTTCAAATCCCTGAGACTCTTTCCATTCCCACATTCTCAGTGGGGAAACAGCAGATTCCCTTACCCCGATATTCAAGGATCAGACAAGCATTTGGAAGAGTCGTACTTACCCCATCAGCTGCCAGAATCCAACTGCTAATTTCGACTGGATGCACAGCTGGCCTTTGGCTACCAACACCCTCCATGGAGGACAAGAGTAGGAGCAGATCCCAATGTGCTTTCTCATAGTTTCCTAATAACGCTTTGGGGGGAGTGGAGTCAGATGTTCTTTTTAATAAGAATCTGTAGCTATTGAGAGGTTAATAAATGGCAGCCAGCTCTGCCCAGTAATCCAAGGTGACGTTCCTCAGTATGAAATAAAAGCATGTAACCGGATGATTGCCGCATATACATGGCCATTGGGTGCTTAAAGGTTTTATACGTTCCCATTCGGTTCCTGTAACTAATGATAATGAGAGTAACAATGACACTATTGAATAGTTATTAGCTATCAAACACTACCATTTATCAGGTGTTATGCTAAGCAGGGCTTACTTTAATACTTCCACCAATTCAATGAAATAGACCCTGATTTCTCTGAAGAAAGGCTCAGCAAAATTAAGTCACTTACTTAAGAGAAAATAGTGGCAAGCCCTAGATCTGAGATTTGAACCCAGCTACTCGAGCCCCGTATCTGTGCTGCTTCATACTCTGTATCCGTTCGTTCAGTCCTACTGCCCCGCGGGGGAGTTCTACTTTCTGAAGCCAGATTTCCTAAAAAGCTAGAGAACGAATTCTTCTTTATTCTTTTAGTTCAAATCTCTGGAAAAGCGAATACACATCTCCGCGTCTTTATTTTTTAACGGCTTTATTGAGATACAGACCACATACAGTTCACCCATTTGAATATGTATTTAAGGATTTAGTATATCCATAGACTTATGCAAGCATCAACACAATCTAGTTCTAGAACATTTTTGTCATTCCCCAAAGAAATTCTACCCATTAGCCCTCATTCCCAATCCTCCCTAAGCACCAAGAATTGTACACCACTAAACTACTTTCTGAGTTGCCTCTTCTGGACAATTCATCTAAGTTAATCATAGGTTATACGGTCTCTTAGCATATATGTATTTAAGGTCCGTTTGCTTTGTAGCGTCCATCAATACTTCCTTCCCGTTTATTGCTAAATAGAATTCCATGTTGTATCTGTATCACATTTTACGTATTCATTTAGCAGTTAACGGACACTGGAGTCGTTTCCACATTTTGACTGCTGTGAACATTGCGGCTATTCACATTCCTGTACGAGTTTTTGTGAGGACACATGCTTTCATTACTTTTGAGTATATACCTAGGAGTAGTGTTGCTGGAGCATATGGTAACTCTATGTTTAAGTGTTTGAGGAACCGCCAAAATGTTTTTCAAAGCCCACTGCTGCATTTTACTTTGTCACCAACGTACGAGAGCTCCGTTTTCTCTCCTTCCTAGTCAATACTTGTAACTGTCTTTGATTATAGCTGCTCTAGTTGGTGTGAAGCGGTATCACATTGTTGTTTTGATTTGCATTTCCCTAGTGAGTAATCATGTTGAGCAGTTTTTCATGTGCTTATCGGCCATTTGTACGTCTTCGCTGGAGAAGCGTCTATTCAAATCCTTTGCCCATTTTTAATTGGCTTTTTTAATCTTCTATTATTGATTTGCAAGAGCGCATCTTATATTCTAGATATAAGTCCCTTATCAAATATATGTTTGCAAACATTTTCATTCATTCTGGCGTCATCTTTTCATGATTTTGTTCATGTGTTTTGAAGCACAGAGGTTTTTAAGGCTGATGAAGTCCAAAGGTCTATTTTATCTTTAGTTACTTGTGCCTTGGTGTCATATCAAAGATACCATTGCCTAGGCCAAGGTTATAAGGATCCACTCCTAAGTTTTCTTCTGAGAGTTTTGTAGTTTGAACTTTTACATTTAAGTTTCTGACCATTTTGAGTTGATTTTTTTAATATGGGATGAAGTGGGGTTCCAGTTTTTTTTCTTTTGTGTTGGATATCCAATTGTTCAAGCACCATGTTCGAGAAGACGTTTCTTTCTTGGGAATGTGCACAGTCTCCCTGATCACCAGAAGTGTCTGTCTGTAGTTTATTTGGGCATCTTTAAATCTCTCTTTTCCTGATATTCCTGTTAAGTTCCTGTCTGGTCTGCCTTTACTGGTATCTCGTCTAGAAGCTAGCTTCTACTGATTGCTAGCTGTTGGCTCTAATGTTTTGACAGTATCTTGGTATTGTTTGACAACACTTTGGTATAAATTGTTCTATGGTCTGATCCAATTTTAATCATGTTGTTTTTCAGGGGTGGGGTATTCCCAGTCTTTGAGTCTTACTCTGACCCCAGAAGGGCTCTTCTTGGCTGTCTCTTTTCCTGGTTCTCTTTGTTAAACTTCTAGCTGGTACAACATCTTGCTTGCTGCTACTCCCATCATGGAGCCACCAGCCTTTTCTTACTTACCATCAAGATCTCCATTGTGTATTAACGGTTTCCTTAAGGCATGTTCTTCCTGAACTATGTTATCAATGAAGTCACTTCCTTTAGGGAGAATTGAGGACCTCTATTTTCTTAAAACCTCTTCCCCCACTGGACAAGAAGCCCTGTGTCACTAAACCAGACACTAAACTCTGTCTCCTTGAGAGACAGCCCTGCTCCATGAGCAAGAGGACTTATCCTCTCGTTCCTCCTGGAATTGGGCCTCTCCCCTAAAAGTCACCTGAGGCAAGGTGATCACGGCCCTGTAAGTGAGGACTCAGTGGGGGAATGGGGCCCCAGTGGGCATGCCTGCCTGGATCAGAGCTCCTGTGGAAGGGAGCTAGGGAGGGAATACAATTTGCTGACAACTTTCTCATTCTGGGGTGAAACTGTAACCCTAGACTGCGACCTTGAGGTGAAGGAGCCCCATTTTCTTGGCCACGCCCACCTGGAGTAGAGCTACCATTATACTGAGCTGAGGGTGGGGACGAGAGCTGGTTGTGGCTCACATGGCACAAATTCTCACTGTTCTTGCTGAGATTTCATAAATTTTCATGAGCAAGTATTTTTCCATTGTATGCCCTTAGGAAAATCCCCAGAGACTTTAAATAATTGTTTCACATAACTTTCTCCAGTTACAATGGTTGTTTTGCAGGGGAGAGGGTTTACCAAACCCCTCATGCTGCCATTTTGTGTGTCCTCTATCTCCATACATTTTATGAACTGAAGATGGATCATACTCTGCCCTCTTCTTTGTCTTTCAAAAACCATTATAACACAGTTCCACTATTGAATGTTACGAGTTTTTTCTCCTACATCATATGGCCTCAGAACTTTTTAGCTTGACTTTTGTAGCTTTTCACTTCTTCCCTTACCTCTGACCGTCAGCCATTTCTTTTTATTTTGGTCGCCTGTGTGTCTGTAGTTACCCTCTTTTATGCTTTCTGAGTTTCAGATTCAAAGCTGATCAGGAGCTTGTCAGAACTGTGGACAATTACAGTGAAAACATTCTGACTGAGGGTCTAGAGAAATCTCCTCTGAACCGAGTGTCTAAACTCTAAATAATGTCACTCCATGAAGACTATTCGGAGCCTTTGTTTGGTCTGTTAACTTCCTGGCGTTGATGACCTTCCACACAGGGGGAGCTACTGAGGAACTGACAGATGCTACCTTCGAGACCCCACAAACTGTTTCCAGCTTCCTCAGTGATGACTGGGCCAAGTAGTCAAGAGGTGTATGTAAATATACAGTGGCTGTCAGAAAGTGGTAATAATTTAGGACAGAAAAGGAGCACCTTGCCTCAGAGCTCACAGCATGCGACAATCGGTCCTGAGGTAAGGCAAGAAGAAGGTGGGGCGTTGTACCCAACACAAAAGGAACCAGCACTGGCTTTGCTGCTGCTCCAGCCCAAGGCAGGGTAATGCGGCTCTTGTGTCTTCTATGCTTCTGAGTCCTGCTATGGAAGACTGCGGCTTCTCAGAGCATCTGTATTCTGGGGTGATGTTCTGTCTTTCCTACTGTCCTTCTCAGAGATTTGCATGGACAACATCCCCCAGTTGGACCCTGCTCTTGATGACCAGCTTTCCTGAACTGAGGGGAGATACCATATCAGAGCAGGACGTGGAGGAGAAGGGACATGGCAGAGAAAGTGCTGGGGGTGGTGACGGGTGGGGGGAGATAGTGGACAGGGCCCTGCCTCGGAGGGCAGGGGAGTTTAAGCAGGGCTGGCCCACTCTGTCAAACAGAGCAGAAGCCCAGGCATGGAAAGAGCCGAGCATTCTCTGTGCCTGTAAGTGACTGTGTTAGTTTCCTAAGGCTGTCATAACAATGTCCTACAATGTGGGTTGCTTAAAGCAATAGAAATTGACTCTTTTATAGGCCAGAAGTCAAAAATCAAGGTGTTTTTATAACCGTGCTCTCTTTCAGAGTCTTTAGGGGAAGATCTTGGCCCGATTTTTCCAGCTCGTGGCAGCCCCAAGTATTCTCGGTTTATGGTAGCATAATTCTAATCTCTGTCTCCATAGTAAAGTGACATCCCCTTCCTGTCTGCACCCCTTTTCCTTTTCTTATCAGGATACCAATCATTGGATTAGGGCCCACCTTAATGACCTCATCTTAATTTGATTATATCTGCAAAGACCCTATTTCCAAATAAGGTTACATTCATATGTGTTAGAGGTAGGACTTTGACATATCTTTTTGGGGACACAATTCAACCCATATGAGGTGGTTTTTCATCTGTCAGAAGTCTGTGACAATGCGTTACATCTATCTAACTGAAGAACGTTTCACTCCGCAGTCCCTGAGAAAAGAGTGAATGCCAGGAAATGAGGTTTAGTACAGGATCAGTCAAAACGTAAAGTACCTTCACCCCAGGCCCCCAAAGGAGAAGTGCCTCAGTCCAGTACCTTCAAATAAAATACTGCCGTTGACATACCCCCAAACATATCATCATCTAGGCCCATTAGGACCAAGTTGGAACCCATTTGGGGGTAGACTGGGAGGATTGTGATATTCTGATTTTAGCTGTGTCCACAAGACAAGGCTGAGTTGTGTCTTTGCCCTGGCAGGTTTAGACCCTTGGAGGCTTCAGTGCCGGCTGATGTAAAGTGTTTGGACAAAGTCCATTCTTTCTAGGTGCGTACTGGGCATTTTCCTAAAAGCAATGTATAATGATCCCTTTACGCAGAGGATGGGATAGAGGTTCACAAAGGTCAAGTGACTTTCTAATGGTCGCATGACTCCTTAGTAGTAATGAGGTCTTTGGGGTACCATTCGGGTGTTCTTTGCATTGCACTGTACCATAGTGTCTTTTTTTTTTTTTTTTTTAAATCAGGGTGCAGTTACCATCAGTAAATCCATGCCTGAACCCTGAAGACTGGAATCTATCTAATGGAGGTTGAAGGAAATCTCTGGAGTCTGGACAGTGAACCCAGGGCCGAGGGCCCTTCGTATCCCAGAGGGCCATTATTTCCTCTGTTTGTTGCTCATTAATGTTGGCTAAGCACATACAAAGTGCATCAAAAGCACAACAAGGAAGCTATCCCCAAGGGGCTTGCAATGTCATAGCTACAGGCCTTTATATTCAGCATTGTGAGTGGAGAAAACCTTGGGGCAGCCACCTAACCCAGACTGGAGGGCTGTCCCTTGAGGATGTGACCACTGCACCCGATGCAGAAGGATTCTAGGAGTCAGGAACATCACGTAGAAAAGCCTGGAGGAGGAAAGAGAATGGTCTCCTGGGGTTTGAACCATAGGAAACAAGGAATCCCCAAGATGAGCCTAGTGGTTGGCCATTAGAGTTATGGCTGTGAGGAGCCTTGACACCATGTGAAGGAATTTGATGTTCATTAAAAGTGCTCAGAGAGTTGGGAGTCATCCCAGAAAGATAGGTTTCAGGTGTTCAACTTCTCCCACATCGTGCAAAGCTCACTGTGGCTGTGTGCTCGGGCCAGGGCTTTGCTCAGGGCCACTTTGGGCCTCCCACTCTGACTGGAAATGAAACAGTAGCTGATTTGGACTGTGCCCTATTAGAGCTGGGATGGGACTTTGTTGGGGCCCTGATCCCTGTAGGATCCTGGCTCTTTTTCTAAGTCTGTGGTTAGAGAGGGAGGCTGAGCGGGGTGAGAGAGAGGTACCACGGGTGTGCAATGAATAATTGTCAAAGACACAAATGCATCGCTCAAGGTGTGTCATTTTCACGCAGGAGATAGGAACATCTGAGGCACAGAGTGGCCTCATAATTATTTCTGGGTGACACAGCTTGACAGAGCCTCAACCCCTCCCCCTGGGGCACAGACACACAGTGAGCAGCATAAAGCAGTCATCGTGAGGCATCTCCTGACCTCATTCTCAGCCTGCGGGGTCTGCCTAAAGAACTCAGTGCACTGCTCTGGGTTTCCACCTGGCCTGTGGGGAGCCCACAACAGGATGATGCTGAGAATGTTCCTAAGGACTCCCAACTGCTTGACTGAGCTGGCTGGGGAGCCCTCCCTATTTCCAGAAGCCAAGGGTCATTGCAATGGACGGGACCCCTAGGTTCCCATTTGCCATCTCAAAATGTAGTGCCCTATGTTGCTGGGTAGACTTCAGGCGTCTTAGAATTGAGCCCTGTTTGTATTTTATTCTGGTTCTCTTTATCCTGCGCAGAGGATGGCAGTCGGCTACCATGAATAGTTTCTCTATTAGGAAGACTGGAGGAAAAGGGTCTTTGTTCCACTTTTCCGGAGAGTCTACTGGGCCTGTGGGCCTCTGAAGAAGGAGCTGTACCGCTATGTCCTAGACTGCCATGGAAACCTGAGCTTCTTAGGAATTCCTATCATCCTAGAACTTTGAGGAGGTCAGGGAATCTGGGAAAAGAGTTTACTCCTTAACAAAGATTACTGGTCCCATTGATTAGGGGACTCATGCCTGCCTGATTAGCAAGGGGCTTCAGGACACATTTTGCAGTCAGGAATGAATATAAAATCAAGGAGAGCAAGAAAGAGCAATCAACGATACCCCAACATTCTCCTAAAGCCAGCACTGCCAATGTGGGTAGCATCACCACAGCCACTAGAAGCATGAATGTAGCCCATGGCCAGGCAGCTTGGTGTCCAGGGGAGGCATTGTGCCCTGCTTGCTCTGTGGCTCCCTATACGATTCTAAAGCCTGAAATGCAGGGGCAGGAGGTTTTACAGAGAATTGTTACAAGTGAAACACACTTGTCAGAATGAACTGAACCCTCTAACAGGGATTCAGGACACGTTTCCAGCATTATCTCTGCACCCCAGCCTGCTATCTCTGGGACACAGCCTCACCGTGCCTCAGCATCACCAAGCACTCACGCTATTCTCAACCGCTGTGTCTTTGCACATCCATTTACTTGGCCTGTAATGTTTCTCTGTCTTTGTTATGCAGCAAAACTGTAAAAACCCTGAAATCTCAGTCGAAACTCTCCCTAAGCAGCCTGCCTTCTGTGAGCTTCGAGACCAAAGAAATTAGGATTTTTTTTTTCCCTCCAAAAATTTTGGGCATACCTTGGCTTCAGATGTTAGGATACTAGAGTGACTATTTGAGTATGTCAGTGTGTACCCCATTTATCACCCGAGATCCCTTAGGGAGGAGGTGCTGCCTTGTCCAGGCTTCCAGAAAGCTCTCCATTTCATAGTCGATGCTCTGAAACTTTGAAAAAGTTGATTGCTTGCCTGTGAGGGCTATGAGGAGATAGCCATTTTGGGGGAAGACAAACTTTAGAACTATGAGAAACTGTGTTTTCTCCTGGTTTGGCAAATAACTTTCATTCTCTAATGGAGAGCTTTAATTGGAACCTTGACTCTGTATTTGGAGGTAATGGGCCTTACTAAAAATGGATTAGAGCAGTTCATAAACTCTTCCTCTAAATGTTAACATATTGCAGGGCCTGCAAAGGTTACTTAGCTTGGCAAGAAAACTCACATTAAAGATCAAAATAACAATTTCCTGGATTCCTGTGCAGGCTTCTAACTTGTCCCAGTATCCTTGGGCCATGGGTAAACAGCTGTGACATAATCAGTAACTGCTGTAAATGGACAGAGAGCCCAAGCTCTTTGCAGTTCTCTTGGAGAACTGGAGGAAGAAATGGGACCGAGTGGACATGAAGGAGTAATTACTGATAAGAGTCAATTTTTAGAGTGCTTGTTGTGAGCCAGCTTCTCTTCTAAGTGCTTTGCTTAAGTGATCTTACAACCCCTCTGGGCTGGGTTCTGCCATAATTCCCACCCCGAAGATGACTCACCTGAGACACAAAATGCTTGGATGCCTTTTCCCAGGTCATGTAGCTGAGACCCTAACTGACTGCATTTGATTTTAGAGCCATGTTCTTAACCACTCTGGTAACACTCTCCTTAATTAGAAAAGAAGAACCTATTGAGGTTCAAGTTCAGAGGGACTGGCTGAGGCAAACACAGAGACATGGTCTGAAGGATCTCATGTCCTGCACTCCAGAAGAGGGGCCAGTGTGCCTTGGGTGCAACAAAGCTGGGGTCTGGAACAGGACTGGATTGGGGTCTAAATCTAGCTCTTCGAAGGGCAGGGTGCCTTTGAGCATGTTGTTGGAGCCCTCGATACATTGGTTCCCTCATCTGTAAAATGGGATTGTTTTGAAGTTTAATTGAGATGTTTCATATACAGGGCTCAGCATGGAGTCTGGGCACAGGTAGAATTGGGAAAGAAGGAAAGGTGGAGGGAAGGCAGCAGTGCTGGTAAGGGTCTGCTAGGGCAGAATATACGTTTGTCCTCTTGAACTTGCTCCCATTTCTATGGTCATAAGAATGTCCTTAAAAAAAAACAACAAAAAAAAAGATTTCCAGAAAGGCCCTCAAGCATCCGTTTGTTCCTTTGTGCCTTTCTTCTCCCAGGTCTGGTACCCAATTGCCACTTCTTTTTTACCTCTTTCCCCCGACCCAGCCTTGTCCATTCCCTAGATTATGGGCTGACCATTCAGCTGCAAGCATTGGCCCTTGGGCCTGTGCATGGTTCCCCGATTGGACCCAGGACATCACCACTGCACAAACACGGGTGTCACCCGGGACCTGGCTGAACAATATCCTCCCAGCCATACGTATTGGGGTACAGGACGAACTGGAGACACTCACCTGAGAACGTCCTGCTGGTACGGCAGATGGGGGCCAACAGGTGAGGGTTTTCCCTCACTGAGGCAGAGCCAGCGAAGCTAGGCTCACCTTCTAAAAGAGTCATGAGGATGTTTCCTATATGTGAGAGGGGACTGGGGACTATTTCTCTGAGACATCACATTGACTTTAAAACCAGATGCAGACATTTGTGGATTTCAGAAAAAAGTCTTAACGTTAATGGCACTCAAACGCCAAGAGCATGGGCTCTGGTGGCAGGCATAACCCTTCAGTTAAGCTATCCTTAGCTCTGCCACATTCACAGCCTGAACCAAGGTGACTGAATTCCTCTCATAACCATAACACTCATTCATCATGTGTGTTTATAGTAACTGACACACTTCAAGGCCATTGACAAAAAGCAGCCTGCTGATGGCCGAGGGTCTCACCGGTCACACAGTGGGAAAGGACATTGGCCAAGCCTTGAGATCTGGGTAATATGTGACTTATCTCAGGAATGCCTGACTTTGAAAAATATACACAGAGTGACCCACAATGGACCCTTAAAACTCTATTTGCTGGCCTTATGCGTTCTCTGCCTCATTAAAAATGTTGGTTGTTTAAAATTGCTGAGGGATAATTAAACAGGCCTGCAGTTGATTTATGGGAGACAAACAGAGCGATGAATGCACAGGAATATTGTGTTGTGAGGGAGGTAATTTATGAAGATAAAGCTAAATATTGATGGGGGAAGCCCAACTCAAGGTTGGCTGCAAGAAATGATATATCTTGGGAGCCCTTTAAATCCTTGGAGGCCAAAAGCATCCAGGTGAGCATCACATCTTGATATCCAGGCCTATATTTTGAATGGCCGCTTTTAAATCCTCTCTTAAGATCTGAAGATCTTAAGATCATTATTGATCATTGATCAATAATGCAATGAAAGACTGCACCCCACACCCACACTTATGCACATGCACTGCCATATATTTCATGTGACCACAGAGGCTAAGCTATGTGTGGAATTTGAGGTGGAATCAAAGGGAATGGTTGTGATAACAGGGTCTGATGAGTGACTTTCTCTTTACAACACGCAGTGTTTCCTAGCGGTGTGGCTAATACTCGCCATAAGGCTGCTTTTACAAGTTACAAATTGGAGAGTGTGGGTATAGTTCCGTGAGTCTGGGAGTTCTATGGGAGGGGGTGGGGGAAGGTTTCCTTTCTATCTCTTCTTGGTGAAGCTCATAGTAAGAGAACAAACAAAACGTACCGAGGCTTATTTCCATGGGGGGAGACTGTCTTGGAAGGTAGAGGAGAGCCGAGATTTTAAGCACTTGAGTTTCCCAGCCTGGCCAGGCTCGCTGCTCTTCTGGGAGCAGCCTCAGTCAGCGGATGGGTGTCCCAATGAGAGCCCTACCTCCCTGTGGCTCCTAGCTACCGTGACAGCTTCCAGCAGGGGCCTTGGGGGGTCAGTGATTGTGAAGTCAAAGACTTTATCCTCATCTCTCTGTCTTGTCACTCTGGTTCCTCAGCAGCCTGTGAAGCCTTTGAAGCCCTTTGAAGGGCTGACTCTCTTGCCTCAGAAGACAACTCCTTCTATTCTGAGGGCTAGTCCCAGTTCAGGCCACCACCCAACTGGACACATCCATGCAGTTACCCATCGCCCACTTCTGGGCACCTTTTCTCTCACCAGCTCTGCCCTCAGCATGTTTCAGGCTGCCCCAGAACCACTTGTAGGGTTCAACACCCAATCTGGGACCCCAGCTTGGGTGTTCTTGGGTCTGAAGTCCAGATCCAATTTCTCTGCCTGTGTCGACCCAGATGTGCACACCACGTGTCCCATAGCTTTCACGGGGAAAAGAAAATTGAGCTCTAGGAATGGGCACAGGTCAAAATAGTGCTTATTAAATAGTTTACCTACATGGTTCCTTTCTTGAAGGCGTTCCTAATAAAATCAAGGTGACCATAAGGAAAGGGCCTGACCCCAACTTCCTTCTCGTTTTAGCTCCACTTTCCCTCTGTATGCTCACCAAGTCAGAAATCCCATCCTCTGAATCTATCCACCTTTCTGCTTCCATGTTTGTTTGAATGTCACCCTCCTTTTTGGGGATGACCTTCTTGTTGCTCCTGTGAAAATGTCAGCTCCAGTGTTAAGCTCTCCCTGTTTCTGTCTGTCAGAAACCAGCTCAGAATGTGAGCAACTCCTTTCTGCCCAGAACTCCAGAGCTATCCACAAATCACCACTAAAGACCTCTTTGTTCTAACAAAGGAAACATTTTGCCAACCTGGTTTGAGTTACAGTGTGAACTTGGAAATACTTAAAATGCTTAAAATACTCTTGAATGCAGAATTAAGTTGATTTAAAATGTCCTTGCCTTCAATTTGTTTGAATTGGTAAATTTATTGCATGGAAAAATCAAAGTCAATGACCATATTTGCCCTCCTCAATAAATGCAAACGCAAATCTTAAAAAATTTGCAAATGTTTACCTTATTCCATTTTAATGTCTCTAAGACTTAAAAAGACAATCACATTCTTGGGCTTTTAATGTTTCTGTCATATTTATCAGTAATTTAAACCTAAGTCCATTAACAAAGTAGAACTCGTTGTTTAGATTGGAAACGAGAGTGGCCCCTGTTCCTTGAATCACCAAGGTACCTCCCTGTCCCCATCGGTGGTGCCTTGAGCTTTTACAACCAGATCCAGGAAAAGTTGGCTTCCTTTTTACATGAATAGGAAAGCTGTACTGCTGTACTTGTGGTTCTGAGACTGGCCTCTGCATTGCAGTCAGGTCTGGGGAAAATGTCATTCTCTTCTGTACAGAAGTTGAAGTGTTTGGATGATCAGTGACAACACTACTGGAAGCCAGAACGTGAAATGGAGTCAGCATTATCAATAAATAGCATCAAGTTGCCAATTCAGGAAAAATCGACCCTGTGAGGATTTCAGGGGCAGCAGGGCCATCAGACCTGAAGCCCTGTGGTGAGGTGGGTTATTGTTGTGTGGTCTCACTGAGTCTGGAGGTGGACAAGTGTTGGGCGTGCGTGTGGGAAAGGATGCAGTGGGGGTGGGGCTATTTGTGGGTACTAAGATTTAAAGAAAGAAAACCCCACATTGTCATCTGAAAGAAGATAAATGAAAATTGTTGGACCAATAGGCCTCTAGGGACTAATTACTTGTCTGCTATAATTCAGGGACTGCACTCATGACTTGCATCGACTCAACATGTCAAATGTCAGTTCTATGTTATGAAATAAAATACATGTTCTTTTAATGTAAACAGTACAGAAATGTTCTCAAGTGTCCCAAGTCATTAGTCACATTGGACACATTCAGTGCCCTATGACTTGTCCCCATGGCTCTGTGCCTGGAGGTCACTTGGTATGTAAAAGAGAAAGCGTGCAGCCATGTAATTAAAACCGATGTAGGCACCTTGTTCATCTGGGGGCTGAGGAGCATCCAAACAGCTGCTCAGCGAAACTCAGGCTTTGCTAACATGTGGTATAGCACATTCAGAATCCAAGAATGCCCCCAAAAATCCCAGACAAAAGCCCCCCCACATGTCTGCATTTTGCTTTGGTTTTGTTGTAAATTGTTGCAGGAGATTGGAGGGAGGGGGCTGGCCGGCTGGTGCCCTGGTAGGATTTGACTTAGCAGTGGGGGATGGTAAAGCACATGGGCTTCCCATTATACCCCACCCCCCCCCCCACCCCCCCCTCCCTGGCTTCCTAGCACTGCATTATGCTGTGTGAGCTGCCTCAGCTTTGTAGGAGTGCTATGTAGATTAGATACAAAATTTACTTTAAGTAAAAATCGTATTAATCATCCAAGGATCAACCGGGGAAGAGAGGCCACTCTATATATTTATAAACAGAGGGATCTGGTTACCCAGGTGATAAGGTGGCTGGCTGCAAGGCAGAGCACAGAGACATTGAAGGGATCGATAAATCCCCTGGGTTAGAGGAACCAAGGGGACAGTTGTTGCTACTGGGGTCCAAGCTCAATGGTCATAGGGAAACTGGTAGCTTGACTTGCCTGGAAGGAGCTGGAGACCTAGCTGAAGATTGCCGGAGACACCGCCTAGGTGTGGGCAAAGTGGTGATGGGGAAATACCCTGGCTTCTCCCTTTCTTGTACTCTCTCTACCACGATCTCTGTGTGGGCAAATCCTGCCACAAATCAGCTAGAACGAAAGTCCAGGCAACACAGCCTAGAATGGTCAACACCTACCTGCTCTGAAGCTCCATCTCCATAAAACAGAGAGGGGAAAAGGTTTGGAATGGCTCCTAGGGTAGACAGGCCCATGATCAGCTTATTTTGCATTTCAAGAGCACTCTGCAGCCTAGGAAGTAATTTCCTTAATGGTTTTTGTCTTAGAAATCCCCACAAAGCTCTGTGAATGGTGCATTCTCCCCTCATTTAATGTGTGAGGAAGCTAAGGCTCAGAGGCTTCCAGTAAATGGCTTTAAGCCATCTAGTTTGTCCTGACAGGACTCAAGGTTAGGTCTCCCAACCCCCATCTAGCACCGCCCCCCCTCCACCTTCCTCCATGCCACCCTTAGAAATGTACTTTTCTTCTCTTAAGCACTAAGAAGTTCCTTTTACTCATGAAAGTTTTGCATTTCATAGTGTTATTCAAGTTCTCTGTTCCCTTGTTGATCTTCTTTCTGCCTAGTCATTCTATCCATATTGAAAGTGGGATATAACCAAGTCCAATTATTATGTTTGAATTGTCTATATCTCCCTCCACTTCTATGAGCTTTACTCCATGCAATTTGGGGCTCTGTTGTTAGGTGAACACATGTTGATAATTAGTATGTCTTCCTAATAGATTAATCTCCTACTAATTATAATATGTCCCTCTTTTTTTTTAGAGTAACATTTTGTGTCTTAAAGTCTATTTTGTCTGATATCAATATAATCACTCCAGCTTTCTTATGGTTGTTGTTTGCATGGTATGTATTTTCTACGCTTTTACTTTCAGCCCATTCATATCTTTGAATCTAAAGTATATCTCTGATATACAGCATGTAACTGTTTTATTTTTATCCAATCTGATATTCTCTGCATTTTGATTGGATTGTTTAAGCCATTCATATTTAATATTGTTGACATAGTTGGATTTTTTTTAATCAAACAATTTTAATCAGTAAAAGTGCAATTACATGAGAAGCCCCATATTATACATGTTTAAATTATTTTCCATCATCTTTACTTGTAAGGTGTTGAAGGTGGGACCCACTCTTGAATCTTCTTTCTAGTGGTAGAATAAGGTACATATTGTTCTGGAGTGCCACTCACATTGAACTTATGGTTTGTCCAAATGAATTTACGAGCAGTAGGTGGTTTTGTTGTTGGAGGATCATCAGTCATAGAGTGAAGCCAACGATGCCATTCAGGGGGGACCATCCTTCCATCCACATCCCAAAACGTGTTCTTGCCATTCATTTCAGTTGTATATATAACCCATCGGTGACGACCAAAAAATTGCTTGTTGTCCTCATAGTATTTGTTTCCATATTTGTCTTCCACCACTAATGTACCAACCCTCACATCATTTGCCCTGAAGAAAACTCATAGATAGCCACGGAGGCCACCTTGGCCGCTGAGTTGCTCCAGCCCACGTTTCAGGACCTGCAGGAACTCCATCTTGTCCCGTAGGATCAGCTCCCCAGGTGCTCGATATAGTTGGATTTGTATCTGTTATTTTTACTTTTTGATTTCTGTATGTCACCTGTCCTTTTTGCTCCAAATTTAGCATTTTAAAAGGACATGTTACAAAACTATAGTTTTGGGTTTTATGTGCAAAATTTAATACAAAATATCATTTTGCTTTCCTTCCTTTGTGCACGAATCTCTCTCAAGTTCTTCCTTATGAGGAACATAAAAACCTCTTTTTCACCTTGCAGGTCCTGATGAGCTGTTCTGGGGAAGGGTTTGAGGGGCCTAGGGGAGTCACATGCCTCTGGTAGGGGTGATGAGATGTGATTAGGGAAACACCCAGGAGCACATCGGCCACCACTCTCCCTGCCCTGTACCCCTTTAGAGAAAATTCCTCAAGTTTTCTCTCACCTCAGGCACACTAAGAGGTAGGTTCCTGAATGGCAAAGGAATTCTCCTGGACCTGGCCATCACTGTGCACAAGGACCAGAAGGGCGGCTCTCTGTGGATCATGATCAGGCTAAGGCACCTTCTTCCACAAGTTCCAACACCAGTGGTTCCTATCATTCCTTGAGAACCACAAACTTGTTGCGAATGATAACAGGCAAGCCAATTTGGCAGAGTGGAAAACATCTTTATGACATTATCCAGTGAATAAAGCAAAGTACAAAATTAGACCCCTTGCTGAGAACACCAGGTACAACCAGAGGATGTATGTGGACAGCACTGGGCAGGGGGACATAAAGCTCAGAAAACATTGTTTCTTGTCATAGTTGTCATAGTTGAATGACAATGTGTCTGCTGCTTTACTTTTGTTACATGTCCTTTACTGGGAAGATATTTTGGGGGGGTTTTCGTTTATGAAGCCATAAAAAAAATGAAAAATTAAGGAAGGACTGATAAAAAGGAGTGAGGGAAGGAAAGAGGTAGAAAGGGAGAGAAGACAAAGAAAGGGAGGTCAACCTTATTTGGGCTGCAGGCAAAAGATAATCCCTTCAAGTTTTAAGGCAGCTACACTTGATGAATAATGAAAGGAGATCTGAGCTCCATTTGTGTTTTAATATTTACTTAGTGTAGTAAAAAATTGGGGAAAAATAAAGTAAGGTATCAGGGGGAGTTCAAGACCTAAAATGGACCATCTGAAACATGATCTTAAAAAAAGATACCGTGATTCCAGTCTGAAGACTTTAATTTCACACAAGGGAGTAGGAAACTGCACGGCCTGTGAAACATTTTTTACGTCTGGTTATTTGCCCTGCGGGAGGAAGCAGAAGGCTCATCTCTGCATCCCTGACCTCTCTGAGCTGCTTCTGCCCGCCCCTGGCTCCTGTTCTGCGCTGATGTCTGACTCACCCTAAGACCTGTCTCCTGCATCTGAGCCCGCACATTCGGGGGGTTACCTCACTTCAGATATCACCTCCACGGAGCCTTCCCGGGCCCTGGGTCCCATTTTAAAAGGGCAGTTGAATTCCCTACAGTTCTGTCCCAGAGCTCCGGGACTCTGTCCTCCTAGAAGAAATGATCACTATCTAGACTGATGATGTATTCTTGTCGGGTGGATTCGTCTCGTGTCACTTTAGTGAAGCTGGAATGTTGTTCCTCAGAGTTCTCTGCTCCGAATTGCTCTAAGTGAGCACGGAGTGCACCTGGCATGAGACATGGGAGGCTGCCGGGAGGGAGCAGATTGCCTGCTTCAGGCCAGGGCAGGCTGTCATCACCCATGCGCCGGCCCACCGGGTCTGGGTGCGGCAGCCGCCCGCACTCCCCCCCCGTCCTCCGGCATCTCCTGCCCCTGCCTCGCTGCCTAGGCATCCGAATGGCTCCGGTTGACCCTTGCAGGTCTGGCACTGTGGCAAGGAGGTCCCGGTTGTCTTTGCTTCCCACACTCCATGTCTGTCATCCCTGCCCATCTGCCTGTCCTGATGCTCCCGGCTGCAGCCTCAGATGCAAGAGCGGCACCCCGCATGGACCACGTCTGACCAACTCTCTGCAGTAAACGTCTGACCTACGTCCCGCTGGCTCTGCTCGGCAGCAGGACCCTGACTGAGGCGCACCCGCAGGCTGCCCTTTCTTCCTTTTGAGCTGGGCCAGGGATTAGGGATCTTCTTTGCAAGTTCAGGTTCTCGCAGAACACAGGCTAGTTTGGGGGCTTCATGACCTTCAAGCTGATATCCCACCGCAGGGTCCCTGATGGGGTGAGTCGGAGCCCGACAAGGGCTGGCTGGCATCCCACAGCTGGGAGAGGCTAGGTTTTCTGGGTTCCCTTTGCCACGAGCCTACTTCTCAGAGCAGGTGATCAGGGATAGGCATCACTCTGATGGCTGTAAGTTCTCAGATGCCTGATCAGATGGCCTGGAGCTGGGGTACCGCCAAGGATAGGGTGGGGGCTCTCAGTGCAGTGGTGGCTCTGCAGACTTGTGCTGCTCCTCTGCTGGGAAGCCGCAGACAGAGACGTAGCCTCTTTGCTCCCTTTTGGCACAAGTGTCTTTGTCTCTCTGTTCTTCCCGGGTTCTTCCAACTGGAGGACAGACCACGACGGCTGCCTTGATTTCTGGGCCCTAATAATTAGGATCCAACAATGCTCTGGGCCCTACTGACAAGAACCGTGTCACCTCACACTGGCTCAGTGCACCCACCACGCGTCCCTCTCTGAGCGTCTTGCCCACCCCGGCGGGTTTCTCTGTGTGGGACCAGGGCAACTTGTGGGGTGTCCAGCGAAGGAGGGAGGCCAAATCAGCTCTCACATTTGTCCTCTGTTGGAAATTTTTACTTGGTTAAAGGACGACTCTATCTCATCCTTCCTACACCAGAGTCCCATCCATGAGAAATGACCAGGTCAGTGGGATGTCACGGGGTGTTTTAGCGAACTGGCCTCTGGGTTAATTTCTCTCTTATTTTTCCATAAAGCTCTCTGATGTGCATGCTGTCATGATTACGCTTGTAGATCCATTGGAACATTAGCTCTCCCAGTGACTGGAGATATTCCACTGCCCCCCAGCAGCTTCCTGTCATGTTCAAAAGGGCACTGGATGTCAGAGAAGGGGTGTGGGCATATATGGGGTGATCCATTTACTAGTGCCATACTTTCAGATTTGGTGCTCCCAGGGCTGAATTGTGTACTCACAAAATGCACATGCTATAGTCCTATCCCCCAGTACCTCAGAATGTGGCTGTAATTGGAGATAAGGTTTCTAGAGTGGTATTTAAGGTAAAATGAAGACATTAGTGTGGGCCCTAGTCCACTATGATGGGTGTCTTTATACAAAGAAGAGATAGGACACAGATACACACAGAAAAAAGACCATGTGAGGGCAAGGGAAGAAGATGGCCATCTACGAGCCCGGGAAAGAAAACCTCAGAAGATGCTAACCCTTAATCTCAGAATCTAGCCTCCAGAATCATGAGAAAATAAATTTCTGTTGTTTAAGCCCCCTGGTCTGAGGTAGTTTGTTATGTCAGAGCTAACAAATGATCGCAGGAGGTGACTGACTTACCCTCCGTTTCCTCTAATGGCCCCACTCATGACTTTGATGTATTTGGTTCCCATTCCATCAACGTTCATTCAGCAGAACAACACTGAAAGCACGTGGTTAGCTTCCTTTTTAAAGTTTCCTGTGTTTTTCCCGATGTTCTGAGCCTGCCAGTTTTAGGATTTGGAAACCATGCCCGTAGGCCACATTTGGAGGTCCCACTGTGGTACCTGGCCTGCACTGGCTGCCTTGATTTAGGAGGTATGGGTTAGGGGGCATTTGGACATGGAGGAGTAGGGACGGGATTGAGAGGTGCAGGACCCTGAGACCCGGTCCTGCCCCAGTGGGGTCTGTTTCCTGCCCCTCACTGTCCCTGCATTCTGCTCCTGCGGCTTATCCTCCACGGCCTCCTCTCTCCTGGCTTCCACCTTGGCTGAGGAATTCCAAGGGCACAGGCCCAGAGAGGACCAGCTCACAGATCTGAGGGCAACCATGCCTTGAATGTGGATTTCACTGACGCGGGATCTCCCTTTGTCTTACTTTGTCTTAATTCCTAGAGACAGCAAACTGTACTTGGCCAGCCTTAACTATTTAGGCCCAGGGTTGTCAGAAAAAAACCCCATATGTTGGCCTGCTTTTAGTTTAGTCACATATATGCAGGGGGACAGTTTGTCTGCAGGTAAAACAAAAGCATCTCTATTTACTGACACTGATCATTTGTTAAAGGGTTATTGTAACAATAGTCATACCTTCACTGTATGGTGGTTTCCTGTTTCCTGACCACTTTTTACTGCATTGCGTTATTGTCTCTGTCTCCTAAGTATGAATTTAAGATCTAGGAAGACCATATTCTCCCAGCGCTCATGCAGCTGTGCTAGCTCCTTCCTAGCTCAGGACAAATGTCCCCTTGGCCATCTCTTGCCTCTGTCAGAGTATCTTCTTTATTTCATTTTATTTTTAAATATTTTTTGAGGGAAGGAGGGGCAGAGGGAGAAGGTGAAAGAGAGAACCTTAAGCAGACCCCACGCCCACTGCAGAGCCTGATGCGGGGCTCAATCCCACGACCATGAGATCGTGACTTTAGCTGAAATCAAGAGTTGGACACTTAGCCAACTGAGTCACCCAGGCGCTCCTGTCATAAATTCACTAAGAAGTTGCCTCATTATCTCTATGCTGCTGGTCTAGCATAAGGGACCATGGGTAACTCAGCCCAGTGCACTGTTCTGTACGTGGACTAATGTAGAAGAAGCCTCCCTCAAATCCATGAGATCGAGAGAGTCCCTTTCTAGAGGTCAAGCCAGTCCCTGCCTGGCTTTCCCCGTTCCCAGGATCTGAATCTGTGAAGAGTTCCCCAGTCTACCATCTGAAGACTTCAAGAAGCCTGTGCTTGTGAAGAATGTCAACAGCTGTCTTTCCCAACCTGGCTCAGAAAATGCCACTGTTTTTCCAAGTCCAGGGCACGCTATTTGGACAGTAGAAAGGAGTAATCATTTTGGAGAATCATGGTACCTTCTCCCATTTGTACTACTGAGAAATCATTGGCCTTCTATTCTAAGAAGGTTTGGTGATTATGTGTTGAGTTCTAGTATGACTCAGAATCTACTTATGTTCTGCTAGCTCCAGGACTCCTGGGCTCCTGAACAGGCCTTGAAGGCCATTGACACCCACCATCTTAGGACTTGAGGTGGTGTGGAGCATCTATCTGAGTTTTAGTTTATCTCAGCCCCATTCTGCATTGATTTAATGTAGAACTAGTCTCTGCCTTCTTTCCCCTTTCTGCCTTCTGCAGGGAGTTTGCCATTTGTCCTGGCCTGGACTCCAATCAGTGCTGGGCCTGGAATTTCAAGCCCCCTTCCTGGGGCTCCATGTCTGTATTTCTGAAGGATTGGTTGTAATAATTCCATTTTCATTCATGATTTTATCTATTTGGGTCATCTCCCTTTTCTTTTCGAGAAGCCTGGCTAGAGGTTTATCAATTTTGTTTATTTTTTCAAAAAACCAACTCTTGGTTTCATTGATCTGCTCTACAGTTTTTTTAGATTCTATATTGTTTATTTCTGCTCTGATCTTTATAATTTCTCTTCTTCTGCTGGGTTTAGGCTGTCTTTGCTGTTCTGCTTCTAGTTCCTTTAGGTGTGCTGTTAGATTTTGTATTTGGGATTTTTCTTGTTTCTTGAGGTAGGCCTGAATTGCAATGTATTTTCCTCTCAGGACTGCCTTCGCTGCATCCCAAAGCGTTTGGATTGTTGTATTTTCATTTTCGTTTGCTTCCATATATTTTTTAATTTCTTTTCTAATTGCCTGGTTGACCCATTCATTCTTTAGTAGGGTGTTCCTTAACTTCCATGCTTTTGGAGGTTTTCCAGACTTTTTCCTGTGGTTGATTTCAAGCTTCATAGCATTGTGGTTTGAAAGTATGCATGGTATGATCTCAATTCTTGTATACTTATGAAGGGCTGTTTTGTGACCCAGTATGTGATCTATCTTGGAGAATGTTCCATGTGCACTCGAGAAGAAAGTATATTCTGTTGCTTTGGGATGCAGAGTTCTAAATATATCTGTCAAGTCCATCTGATCCAATGTATCATTCAGGGCCCTTGTTTCTTTATTGACCGTGCGTCTAGATGATCTATCCAATGGTGTAAGTGAGGTATTAAAGTCCCCTGCAATTACCACATTCTTATCAATAAGGTTGCTTATGTTTGTGAGTAATTGTTTTATATATTTGGGTGCTCCTGTATTCGGCGCATAGACATTTATAATTGTTAGCTCTTCCTGATGGATAGACCCTATAATCATTATATAATGCCCTTCTTCATCTCTTGTTACAACCTTTAATTTAAAGTCAGTTTTTCTGATATAAGTATGGCTACTCCAGCTTTCTTTTGACTTCCAGTAGCATGATAGATAGGTGTCCATCCCCTCACTTTCAATCTGAAGGTGTCCTCAGGTCTAAAATGAGTCTCTTGTAGACAGAAAATCGATGGGTCTTGTTTTTTTATCTATTCTGATACCCTATGTCTTTTGGTTGGTGCATTTAGTCCATTTATGTTCAGTGTTATTATAGAAAGATATGGGTTTAGAGTCATTGTGATGTCTGTAGGTTTCATGCTTGTAGCGATGTCTCTGGTACTTTGTCTCACAGGATCCCCCTTAGGATCTCTTGTAGGGCTGGTTTAGTTGGGGCTCCATGTCTGTAGTGGGGCAGAATTCCAAGAGGCCCCCCAAATTTCTACCCACAATATATATACCTAAATAATCTCCTCTTCTTGAGCAGTATTGAAAATGATGGATTTAACTGCTCTGATCAGGTTTCAAAGGTAAAAGTCAATTTACAGATGAAATTAAGATTCCTAATCAGTTGACTTTGATAATCAAAAGAGAGATCATCTAAACCCTTAAAAAGGGCTGGGCTCTGCCTGAAGACAGATTCCAAACTTGAGAGAGATCCTACTGCTGGTCTTAGGGAAGTAAACCTCCACATCGTAAGAGGGCTTGTGGGTAGGCCACTGGCAGGAGCTGAATGAAACTTCCAGGAGCTGAGAGCAATCTCTAGTCTACGATCTCTAGCAGGCAGGAAGCCGGGCCCAGGGTCCTACAGTCGCAAAGAACTGAATTTGGCCAATAATTAGGTGACCTTGGAAGTGGATCCTGAGCTCCAGAAGGGAATGCACCCTAGTCAACATGTTGACGTCAGCCCATGAGAGACACTGCCCAGACATCTGACCTACAGAAACTCTGAGATAATAAACACAAGTTATTTCAGCTAAGTTAGTGGTGATTTGGTATATGGCAGTAGAAAACTAGTGTAGTGCCCTTATTCTGTCTCCACCCAGCATATGGGTTGGTTTTTAGCACAGCTATTAAAGCTTCATTGTTCTCTCTGCCACAGTTTAACTTCTTGATTGGTTTATATCCTGGAATCCCATCCTTCAGACACAATCTGAGCCCATGATATACACCTTCCACAGGGTCAGCCCCCTTGGCTCCAGGCACCTGAGTGAGTAAAGAGGAGGGAGAAATCTTAGATCCTATGGCTGACTCTCCAGTGGGCTCCACTCCACATAGCCATGCTCCTGGATCCCATCAGGTCATTTCCAGGAACTTACAGGAACAAAATAACCCAGCCGCTGGAGATCAGGAACTCTTCCAAGGTTTTCCTAAAGAAGGTAAAGAAAAAAAAAAAAAGTTGCTATTTCTTCAAGCCCAGACCACAGTAACTTGAGACTAGAGAGGAGTGAACATTTTTTGGAATTATAGTGGCTTCTCCCATCTGCAGGGTTGAGAAATTATCCACCATCATTTCATGGGAGGCTTGGTGATTTATTTGAGAAATTCTTAGGAGGGATTGCAATGAGAGAGAAATATCAACAAAGTCCCAAAGCTGCTGACCAGCCTATTTAAAAATATGCCATATATTCAGCAAGCACTTAGGGTAAACCACAGGAAAAATACACAAGAAAATTAATTCCTTGTCAAATACAGTTGGAAAGGTGAAGCCCAAAAATGTATTAGTGAAGATGGAAAATTGATCTGTTTATCAAGCAAAATTATTATTTTCTTTATTTTGATGTAATTCTAGAGTCAGATAAAGTTGCAAAAAAAAAAAAAATGGTACACAGAGTACCATGTGCCTTCCCCCAGGTTCTCCCAGTGGTGATATTTTATATAACTATAGTATAATACTAAATACAGGATTGACATGATACATATTATGGGTTGAATTGTGTCTGTCACCTCCCCCCAAAAATATATGTTGGAGTCCTAACTCCCCAGAACCTTAGAATGTGAACTTCTTTGGAAATATGGTTGGCTGAAGTCATTAGTTAAGATGAAAAAATATTAGAGTAAGACGGGCTCTAATCCAGTATGACTAGTGTCCTTACAAATTGATGGCCATATGAAGACAAAGACACATAGAATTTTATATGATGACAGGCAGAGATTTGAGCTATGCGGCTACAAGCCAAGGAATGCCAAGGTTTGCCAGCCAACCACCAGCAAAGCTAAGAAGAGGTGAAGAAGGATTCTCCCCTGCAGGTTTCAGAGCGAGCATGGCCCTTCTGATGCTTCGATCTTAAACTTCTAGCCTGTGAGACAATACGTTTCTATTGTTCTAAGCCACTCACTTTGTGGTACTTTGTTAGGAAGTGAGTACAGTACACTACTAGACTAGACTGCTGACTATATTCAGTTTTCACTACTTTTTACATGCATTCGTGTGTGTGTGCTTCTTTGTGTGTCTGTGCATGTGTGTGGATCCATACAATTTTATCCTATATGTAGATTCGCATAGCCACACAGATATGAAATAGCGAGAGGATAAAAATACAAGTTATGAACTCAGAGAAAATTATTTGAAGACCACACAACTTGAAAGAACGTGTATTATACTGCTTTTGTTCTATGGAAGTCTGTTAGGTTCTGTGGGTTGACAGTGTTGTTAAGTTCTTTGTTATCCTTGCTGATTTTTGTGCCTGTATGTGTGTGTGTGTCTAGTTGAGTGATGAATTGTTGAAATCCTTGGTTATAATGGAACATTTTGTATATTTCTTTTTATTTTTTCTATTTATTTATTTATTTATTTATTTATATTTTTGAGAGAGAGAGAGACAGAGCATGAGCAGCGGAGGGGCAGAGAGAGAGAGGGAAACACAGGATCCGAAGCAGGTTCCAGGCTTTGAGTTGTCAGCACAGAGCCCAATACAGGACTGGAACTCACAAACCATGAGATCATGACCTGAGCTGAAGTCAGAGGCTCAACTGACTGAGCCACCCAGGCGCCCCATCTCTTTAATTTTTAAAAGTGTTTATTTATTTATTTTGCTATATAGAGAGGGATAGAGAGCACAAGCAAGGAACGGACAGAGAGAGAGGGAGAGAGAATCCCAAGTAGGCTCTGTGCTGTCAGTGCAGAGGTATACTTGGGACTTGATCTCACTAACCAGGAGACTGTGACCTGAGCCAAAATCAAGAGTTGGACACTTGACTGACTGAGCCACCCAGGCACCCCAATATATGTCTCTTTAAAGTTTTATGAGTTTTTGCTTCAGGTGCATACACATTTAGAATTGCTACATCTTGGGGTGCCTGGGTGGCTCTGTCATTTGGGCGCCCACCTTCAGCTCGGGTCATGATCTCACAGTTCGTGAGTTCAAGCCCCCCCATTGGGCTTGCTGCTGTTAGCACGGAACCTGCTTTGGATCCTCTGCCCCCCGCCCCCCCCTCTCCCCTCTCCTGCTTGCACTCTCCCTCTCAAAAATGAACATTAAAAAAATAATAAAATTGGTACATCTTGACCCCTTTTACCATTATGTAATATCCCTCCTTGTCCCTGATCATTTTGTACTCTCTGAAGTCTTCCTTATCTGGTGTTAATATAGCCACTCCTTCCTAAAACATATATGCCTGCATGATACATCTTTTCCTATCAACATTTCGGCTACCTATATCACAATGTATTAAGTTTTCTATAGACAGCACACCATTAGGTTATGTTTTCTTACTCACTTTGCCAATATCTGTCCTTTAATTGGTGTACTTAGACCACTTACATTTAAAGTAGTTACCGATATGTTAAGGTTTAAGTGTGCCATTTTATTATTTGTTTCTATTTATTCTCTTGTTCATCAATTTCTTTTTTCTTGACTTCCTAGAGGTTATTCAAACACTAGAATTTAATTTATTTGTAGTATTTTTGAGTATATGTTTGTATGGTGTGTGGTTTTTCATTTCGTTTCGTTTTGTTTTGTTTTTGTGCTTGTTCTTAGCATTACAACATGTATAAAGATCTTATCAGTATCTACTGGTATGAACATTATGTCCCGGAGTGAAGTGTAGAAACCCTACTTCCCCTTGGTGCCTTTATCCTTCCCATTGTTAAAATCTAATTTTCTTAATGTTTCTTCTGCATAAACTTAACACACATTAAATGATGTTATAATTTTTGCTGAAATCAATCACAATTTCAAAACATCATGAGGAGAAAGGTAGTCTACTCCCATTTTTACCTATTTTATTATTCTCTGTCCCCAGCCTCTTTCTGTTATAATTTCCTTTGTGGTTGGAAGACTTTAAGCTGTTCCAAAAGAGCAGGTCTGCAGATGACAAATTCTCTTAGTTTCCTTCATCCAAGAATGTCTATTTTCTCTTCATTCCTGAAAGATATTTTCACTTGGGATAGAATTTGGGGTAGGCAGATATTTTTATCCAGTACTTGAAAATGTTTTGTTATTTCTTATTGGCCTCCATGGTTTCAGATGAGAAATATGCAGATTGGGTGGTATATATTTTCATATCTTCCAGTTCACTGTTTCTTTCCTCTGTCCCTTCCATGAGTCTTAAAAATTCCAGTTATTGTAGTTTTCTGCTCTACAATTTTCATTTATGTCTTATTTGCTTTAAACCTTTTTATTGACATACAAAAAGGACTTTTTTCTTTTTTATGTCTTGTATTTCTTTGCTGAGATTTTCTGTTTTTTCCCCCCATTTTTTTCATGATGGTTCATAATTGCTCATTGAAGAATGGTTATAATTGTTGCTTTAAAATCCTTGTTGAATAATTCTAACGTTTGAGTCATGTTCTTAGAAGCTGTTAATTTCCTTTCCTTTTCATGCTATGATTGTTCTGGTCTTGTTAGGATATGAAGTTGTTCTAATTGTATCATGGACATTTTGGGTATGATGTATAGAATTTTTGGTTCCAATTTTGTTTTCTTTCTTTTTTTTTTATTTATTAATTTTGAGAGACCGAGAGAGACAGAGTGTGAGCAGGGGAGGGGCAGAGAGAGAGGGAACCACAGAATCCAAAGCGGTCTCCAGGCTCTGAGCTGACAACACAGAGCCCCATGCGGGGCTCAAACTCACGAACCACAAGATCATGACCTGAGCCGAAGTCGGACGCTCAACGCTCAACTGACTGAGCTACTCACGTGCCCCTGTTTTCTTTTCTTAGAAGGCGCTCACCCTGGTTGTGTGTAGTGCATAAGTCCAGGTAGGGATAGATGTTTCACCTTACTCAGCCCTACTCATACCAGAATGGGGAGGGCGGGAGGTAAGAAAGGGAGAGCTGCTAGCATTGCCTCATTGTTGATGAGCTGGAGTGGAAGTTCAGCTCCCCAGTCAACTCTGTTGACACTGTGGTGAGGGTGGGGGGTTAAGGGTGCTTTCCACTGATATTGACTAGAGTAGAACAATTTATTGTCAGAAAGGCTTTCTGTTCTGTTAGATTGCCATTTTATCAGTCCCACAGCTATAGGAATTGGGCTTTGCTTGGGGCTTTTTGACTGCACCTGTTGGTAGTTCCATGTTGCAGGCTTCTCCAGTGCACTGGCTGAATTACATGGAATCATAAAGAAAATCTAGGGACTTCACTGCGGGGTTGTTCCTCAAGTCTCAAGTCCCTGAGAAGTTGCATTAGTATATTGACACTGATGTGCAACCAACACCGTCATACATATCCAGATCTTTTCATCTTCCCAAACTGAAACTCCACTTATTTAACAATGTCCCTGGCAACCACCATTCTAGTTCTACTTTTGGTCTCTCTGAAGTTAACGACGGTATGTCACTCATATGAATGGAATCGGAATATTTGTGCTTCTGTGACTGACTTATTTCATTTGGCATCATGTTTCAAGGTTCAGCCATGTTTCAGTACGTATCAGAATTTCCTTCCTTTTTAAAGCTGAATAATATTCCGTTGTATGTATATACCACATTTTGCTTTTCCACTCGACTGTTGGTGGATTGCTTCCACTTTTTGGCTACTATGAATAATGCTGCCATCAACATGGGTGTATACGTATCTGTTCAAGACCTTGCTTTCAACTCGTTTGCGTATATGCCAAGAAATGGAGTTGCTGGATCATAGGTCATTCTATATTTAATTTTTATGTTGGACTTTTTGTCTTAGCCCAGCATTTTTTATTTTTAAGAGGGAGGACTAGGGAGGAAATGAGACTACTCCACCTTGGATGGAACTGGCAAGCTAAATTAATTTAAAAAATCTTTTTCTTAGAGTTAACAGATAAACCACATTACAGCATAACTGGCAAGAATCTCTTGAAGTTTGTGTCAAGATCGTGAACGCATATCTCCTTGGAGTCCTTACCTCCTTCTGACACTCAGAGAATTTTTCTAAAGAATAATTAGGTTCCAGGCCCTCTGGGAAACCATGGAGTGTGAGTCCAGTGAGGCAAATTATTTTCTTACTTCTCTGGTGTGATTTTTTTTCTTTTTTGGAACTGTTAGCATGTAAGTAACACATAGGTATTAAAATAAAGGTCATAGTAATCCTTTTCATTTTCCAAGAAACTTTCTTTCTTTTTTTTTAACATACAGCGTTTTATTAGTTTCAGGTGTATAATATGGTGATTCGATAATTACATACATCACACAATGCTCATCTCAAGTGCACTCCTTAATCCCCATCACCCATTTAACCCATCCCCTCATCCCCTTCTTCTCTGTAACCATCAGTTTGTTCTCTATAATTAAGAATCTGTTTCTTGACTGGTCTGTCTCTACTTCTGTCTCTCTTTTTAACACTTTGCTGATTTGTTTTGTTTCTTGAATTCCACATATGAGTGAAATCATATGGTATTTGTCTTTCTCTGACCAACTTATTTGCTAAGCATTATACTGTCTAGATCCCTCCATGTCATTGTAAATGGCAAGATTTCATTATTTTTTACGGATTAATAATATTCCATCACACACACACTCACACACACACACACACACACACACACACACACACGTACCATATATATATATATACCACATCTTCCTTATCCATTTGTCAACTGATGGACACTTGGGCTGCTTCCATAATTTGGCTTTGTAAATAATGCTGCTATAAACATAGGGGTGCACGTATCTCTTTGAATTAGTGTTTTGTATTCTTTGGATAAATATCCAGTGGTATTATTGCTGGACTGTAGGGTCATTTTATTAACTTTTTGAGAAATCTCCCTACTATTTTCCACTGTGGCTGTCCCAGTTTGCCTTTCCACCAACACTGCGAGAGGATTCCTCTTTCTCCACATCCTTGCCAACATCTGTTGTTTCTTGTGTTGTTGATTTTAGTCATTCCAACAGATGTGAGGTGGTATCTCACTGTATTTTTGATTTGCATTTCCCTGATGGTAAGTGATGATGAACATCTTTTCATGTGTCTGTTGACTATCTGTATGTCTTCTTTGGAGAAATGGCTGTTCATGTCTTCTGCCCATTTTTAATTGGATTATTTTTTTTGGTTGCTGAGTTTTATAACTCTTTATCGGACATGTCATTTGCAAATATCTTCTCTCGTTCTGTAGCTTGCCTTTAGTTTTGTTGATTGTTTCCTTTGCTGTGCAGAAGCTTTTTATTTTGATGTAGTCCCAATAGTTTATTTTTGCTTTTGTTTCCTTGCTTGAGGAGACATATCTAGAAAAAAGTTACTCAGGCTGATGTCAAAGAAGTTACTGCCTGTGCTCTCTTCTAAGATTTTTATGGTTTCAGGTCTCACATTTAGGTCTTTGGTCCATTTTGAATTTATTTTTATGTATGGTGTAAGAAAGTGGTCCAGTTTCATTCTTCTGCATGTTGCTGTACAGTTTTCCCAACATAATTTGTTGAAGAGACTGTCTTTTTTTCTGTTGGTTATTCTTTCCTGCTTTGTCGAAGATTAGTTGATCACATAGTTATGGATCCATTTCTGGGTTTTCTAATCAGTTCCATTGATCTATGTGTCTGTTTTTGTGCTAGTACCATACTGTTTTGATTAGTACAACTTTGTAATATAACCTGAAGTCTGGAATTGTGATGCCTCCAGCTTTGTTTTTCTTTTTCAAGATTGCTTTGGCTATTTGGGGTCTTAAGTGGTTCCATACAAATTTTAGGATTGTTTGTTGTAGCGCTATGAAAAATGTTGGTTTCCAAGAAACTTTCGTTTCTGTTATCTCACTGATGTTGTGGGGACAACGTAACTGCGAAGGAAGCAATCAAAGCCAAGATTATCTACCTCCACTTTATAGACAAGGCAGTGGACTCAGAGAAGTAGATTTGGGATGAGAATTCTGAAACTTCTGATGCTTGAGCCACTGTTCTTGCTTAATGCAATATCCATGTCATTTGATTGAATTGATGATAGTAGGACCACTTCAGCATTTTAGATCATCAACCCCATCTTTACTTATCGAGAATGTCCTGTTAATGGGCTGTAGCTTGTTTCCTAGCCTGAGGACTATGGAAAAGGTAGGGGGGGGCGGAGAACCATGTTGGTGGATTGAGAACATCTGGTTTGTGTTTGGCACTGGAAGGGATAATGACTCTGTTACGTAGGCCTGGAGTTTCTCTTTCTGATTAATCATCAGGGGCTGCAGTGGTATACTCTGGAGCAGGACATTAGCATTAGTACAAACTGAAGCACCTTTCTTGTGAATACTAGAAACTCGGGGTCACCTATAGTAGAGGATTGTAGGTGCAGATGATTTAGTGGTGGAACAGCTCACGCCAGGCTGGGGCTAACAAAGCCAAAGGTGGCAGGAGGTTGGCAGAGGAGGTCGCTGGACATGTTTGCTGATGGATACATTTGAGTCTCAGACATGTATGCTCTGCCTGGGCCTGGGATGTCTGGTGGGCTGCTCAGCAAGTTTTATGACCCCATAAAACTCTCCAAGTGGAAGGTCAGATGAAGACTCAGAGCCCCATGCCACGGAGTACATAAGGTTTGATTAGGATGTCGTGAACCCCCAGCATGCTGCTGACAGCTAGCCGAAGGAGTCCAGTGGTCTGACAGTCTCTTTTTGGGAAGCCTCCTTGCCTCCCTGGTCTGAAAAGTCAAGTTCCTGTGGAACTTGCTCCAGTTCCAAGGTGTGGAACGTACCCCAGTTACCAAGCTGATTCCATGTGTAGTTTTTACACTAATGTCAGTGGTCTCACCCGTGTTATATGAACTACACTAAATGGACAAGGCAGAACACCAAGTCTCAGCTTTGGCCAGACAAGTAAGATGACAGGGTTGGTGTGCAAGGGGGTTTGGTGGCCAGCCTTCCCCCTCTCTAAAAGCCATTTACATACTTTTTTTAACATTGTTTCCCCTGCCACACATGCAGTAGGTTTTTCTGCAACATGAGCTGGTTGTATGATTTTCTATCCCCTAATTTTTCTAGGCGGTAGGATAACGTAGTTATATCTTTAATGAACTCACCAAATGATCAGGTTTTGATTGATGTTTTTGGATTCTCTCTGTTTCCCTTGTAATCGGAAAGCAAAAGGAATCGACATTTGTCAACTTGACATTTCCCATTGGCATTTCCATCTGTCATGTGGACAGCCTCTAAAGCACCTCAATCACACATTCTGCTGGAAGCACCTGCTGGACAAACTCTTGCTCCGAGAACGGGGTTGTCGGCTGGCAGCATTACAGCCTTCGTGTGTTGGTGTCCAGATTTGGTCCTGGAAGTGACACACAGACGCTGGGTGAGAAGGGCCAGCTTGTTCCCAGGATGAGGCTCTGAGAACTCCACCTACCTCCCCTACCGCCACCCCAAACTGTCCCACTTGCCCTTTCTCACTCTGCTCCCCCAGACTAAATTGCATAAACATTCTGCAGACAGGATTCTCTAGGACCCTTACTCAAGGCCATTTATTTATTTATTTATTTATTTTGACTTTTATATATTTTTAACAAGTTTAGCAGATCAGAAAGGCTACATGTTTATGGAAACTTTAAAAAAAATTTTATTAATATTTATTTATTTTTGAAAGAGAGAGAAAGACAGAGCATGAGCAGGGTAGGGGCAGCGAGAGAGGGAGACAGAATCCAAAGCAGGCTCCAGGCTCTGAGCTATCGGCACAGAGCCCAACGCAGGGCTCGAACTCACAAACCATGAGATCATGACCTGAGCCGAAGTCGGACGCTCAACTGACTGAGCCCCCCAGGCGCCCCAGGAAACTTTTTTTTTTTAACAAAATATATCCAAAGTGATTAAAAAACTTTAAAGAAAGCACCAGAAATGATAACTGTGGTAGGCTGAATAATGGCCCCCAAACGCGTCCATGTCTTAGTCCTTGGAAACTGTGAATATCTTACTTTACATTGCAAGGGGGAATTAAGGCAGCACATGAAATTACGGCAGCTAGCCTGTTGGCCTTGAGATGGGGAGAGTATTCTGTATTATCCGGATGGGTCTGAAATAATCTCAAGGGTCCTTAAAAGTGGAAGAAGGAGGGAGAAGAGTCAGCGTCAGAGTGATGCCATGGGAGAAGGACTGGTCTGGCCCGTGCTGGCTGTGAACATGGACGGGTGGGGTTGCTATGTGCCAAGCCTCGAACAGCTGGAAAAGGCAGGGAAATGGACTCTCCCCTCGAAACTCCAGAAGGAAGCAGGCCCTGCCAACACCTTGATTTTGGTCTAGTAAAACTGATTTCAGACTTGAGACCTCCAGAACGATAAGATGATCCATTTGTGTTGTCACTAAATCTGTGCTAATTTGTCATAGCAGCAATAAGAAACGAATACAATAACAAACCCCGGAGCCTCATTCCCTGCTTTGGGACATGTGAGGTTTTTCCTGTAAATCATGTAGGAAGGGCAGAACTGGGGATCACCTATGGGGTGGGTAGTATGTGCAGGTGACGGCCATCCAGGCCTGTCTCCCTGCACGTGCTTGCTGTCCTCTCATCGAGGCCTAGAGTATGTTTCCTTTCTTCTTTACGACAACGTGGCAGAGTTGGCCTAAACGGAACTGCCCGTTTCCAGCGAGGCCTGGAGAAGCCTGGCACGTCTCCTTTAGCCCTCTTGGAAGCAACTGGTCTGGAGACCTGAGTACCTTGCTGGAGAGTGAGGCCTGCCAAGTCCCCAGCCATTCCAACTGCCTCAGTGGGAGCATCAGATATAAATAAAGCCGTTGTTGACCCTACAGCCCTAGTCATTCCGGCAACAGCTATCCACCGAGCTTGGTGCAGACTTCTGAGCAAATAATGCCTGCCACACATTTCAGATCTTTTTTTGTTTTTAAGCTTATTTGTTTATTTTGACAGAGAGAACGCGAGCAGGGGAGAGGCAGAGAGAGAGGAAGAGAGAGAGACAGAGAGAGAGGGAGAAAGAGAATCCCAAACAGGCTCCCCACTGTCAACGCAGGCCACAGTGCGGGGCTTGAGCCCACGAACTGCGAGACCATGACCTGAGCTGAAACCAAGAGTGGGACGCTTAACCGACTGAGCCACTCGGGCGCCCCCATTTCAGATCATTTATCGGCTTTCTCCCAGGTGCCAGGTGCTGGTTGAACCCATGCTTATTGATAAGAGAACAGATTGAGTGTCTGTCTGTGTCCCTTCCAGGTTACAGAAGCAAAGCGTGATAAACTAGTGAACCATCAAATACGTATTTTATTGTAAAAGAGGAAACTGAAGACCAGAAAGGCCAAGTCACTTTCCCAAGGCCACACAGCTAAGTAGAAATGATTCATACCGAGGGCTGGGCTCCAAGCCTGCTGGATGGGGTTGGTTACTACTGCAACTCAGTCTTCTATCCTACAGTTATCTCAGATAAGCACCAAAGGCTGTTCAGAGTTCTGCCTGACCAAGGTTTAATGAACTTAAAGTACACATTTGCCGCATACTGTATTTTTCCATTCTTTAAGGATCTCAGTTTTGTTGGTGTAGCCTCATATAAAAGTCTAACTATTACAGAGATAAACCACAGAATTTGATTAGGTTTCAATGGGTGGAAAACCATGTAGTCCAAATAAATGTAGAAATTATTGGTCTGGGGACCAATGGATAAAATGCTTCCAGCTACAGCTGCACCCTTTCTACCTTCCCTAAAAGAATTTACAACCCAGCAAGAGGCTGATAAAGCAGAAATGTCAATTAAAAAATGTTTTCACTTCTGGGAATCGTTCTGATTAAAGCATGCAATTCAGCTATGCTTAATTACTACTTATAAAGCATTTTCTGAAATGCTTTCTATTCTTTGGGGTATGTTTTACTTTTTTTTTTTTTTAATGGACAATCAGACTGTCCTTTTCCCAAAGCTCGCAGAATCCTTATTTGTGGCCTACCGTTGAATTTCCAACATTAAATATTCCATGCAAGGAGGTAAAGAGGATTTTCTCCTCCCCTTTTCCACGTTTGGAATGCACCACCGGGAGCAGCGATGGAAATGCAGATACTGGTTCATGTGATCTGAGCTGCAATACACATGCGTTATCTGGAATCACAGTCTGCCTTTCCCATAAGCTTTTATTTTATTTTCAGAAAGATGCAATCGGGATTCACAGTGCTCCATTCAGGTGGGTAATTTCATTGGGCAGAATTTTAAAGGAACCAGCATCTGGGCAGTTTGGTAATATTTTCCTCTTCACAGCCACATCTAACTGTGCGTGTTAGTTTCCCATGCTGCTGTGACAAATCACTGTACACTTAGTGGCTTCAAACAACTCAGATTTATTATCCTCCATTTGGGAGGTCAGAGGTCCACAACGGGTCTCACTGTGCTAGCATCGGGTATGGGTAGGACTGCTTCCTTTGGGCAACTCAGGGGGGAAGAATCTGTTTCCTTGCCTTTTCCAGCTTCCAGAGGCAGCCCACATTTCTTGCTGAGTGGCTCCTTCCTCCATCTTCAAGGCCAGTGGTGCAGGGTCGTAGAATTCCTCTCTGACTTACCATCCTGCCTCCCTCTTTCACTTACAGGGGTCCCTGGGATTATACTTTGCGCCCTCCTATAGAGTTCCGGATAATCTCCCTACCTCAAAGCCCTACCTTCAACCACCGCTGCAGAGTCCTGTGTGCCAAGTAAGGAAACAGGTTCAAGGTGTGGGACTCGGATGTGGATGTCCTCGGGGGCCGTTATTCCACCTGCTGCCATGGAATTTTCACGGGTGGTTGCTGGGCTGCTTTTCTGACGTACCTGACATCAGCTTTCTCTCATGAACCTCTACAGGGGGCTGAGGATGCTGGGTCATGATCACAAGCCTGGACCCATTTCTGTTGGTGATATTGGCCTCTTGGGGCCATGAGTGATGCCTTCAGGCGGTAGGAAGACCCAGTTCCAGGTTCCATGGTGCTTCTCTCTGTCCTTTGATGCTTCTTTCCACAGACAGGGCACTTGGTTGGGGGCACTGCCTGTTCTCAATGGTTCAGCATCTTGTCAGCCTTGCTGTTGGTCAACCTTGATGTTCGTCCCACACGGCCAGGTTTTGCAATGGTTCCTTCGCTTTCAGAGGAGGGGACTTCCAGGTCTGTTGGGGACACGGTCTGCCCTGACCCTTCCCTGTCTTGGCTCCTCCTTAACAGTGGGGCTCTTTGGTGTCCCCACTGGCCTGCCAGGATCACTGTCTACTGGCTGCTCCTTGGCCCCATGAGCTATGCTCTTGCACCCTGCCAAGACTTTGACCCTTCGAGAGGGGCTGGTCTCTCCGAGGGCGGTCTCGTCGAGGCTGCTGACCGACACCCAGCAGCACGCTAAGTCTCAGCTGGCTGAGGTAGCCCAGCTTCCTGGGTCTGCCTAACGGGCGCCCGGTCCAGGTTCCAGCCCCTCCGGACGTAGCGCATCTTCATGACTCTGAGCACTCACAGCTTAGGCAACGAAAACCAAACCGGGTGTTTGCAGTTCTCTGCTGGAGACATAGCATGATGGCATCACAAATACGAATAGATATATGACATTAGAAATCATTAAAGAATCATCTGAGATGGTACTTCAAAAGTATCCCCCCTCCCCCAAAAGACATTCCACATGGCAGGAAGAGTCAAAGGTAGCAGTAAAACAATGAAAACAATTTAGAGGAAGAGAGATGAATATTTATCAGATTCCAGGATGAATGTGGGCTTTGTAATTGTAAGTGTTTTGGAGAAAATTAATTCACCAGACCCCCCCCCCCCCCCCCCCCGGGAAGAGCATGGCGATTGTTTGGAAAGATGTCCTATAAGCCACTTGGGAGGGAGGGAAGCTCCAGGATGCTCAAGGAAAGTGAGGGCATTGCAAAACCATCTTCCAGAAAGCTGGATGACCTTCCTTATAAGCTGACCCCACAGTGGGCTAAGTACTGGTAGTCAGCTTAGGGACAAACATGGGGCCCTGCACAATGGAGCAGAAGGAAGTTGAGGTTTTGGTGGCCTTGGGGAGATATCCTGGGGGGATTGGTTTGAATTTTGTCAAAATCAAAAACCTCTGAAGAAACAACAACACAATGTCCCACAAACAAAAATAAACGTAAATGAGGAACCAAGGAAAATGTTTGCGGCAAACATGACCAAGGATCAGTTGGCGTGTCCTTGCTTCTCCCTGTGCCCCAAAAGGAACTGGTTAAGGACATTGGGTCAGTCAGTGCCCTCTGAGAGGAGCCAGAGATGGGGTGAATGTGGGCTGGATTAGGGGAAATGAGGGTAGGAAGGAACAGAGGGAGCCACAGCAAATCAGACTGGAGGGAAGGAGGAAGAGGTAGGGTAGGAGCCCCACCCATGACTCCTGGGGCCCGGCTCAGAGGAGTTCCAGGCTTCTTGGTCTCGGTCTCCTTGCTGCCCACCTCATGGGGGTGTGGGTCAGGGGTTGTAGTCTGGCAGCGTGTAGCCTGGGCTACTGAGCCAGCACCTGGGGCCCTCAGCCCTCTGTATTCCCTTGGGTTAGGATCTGAATGAGCATTTTCATGGCCAGTACAGGTGTGCCAAGAAAGTCACAAAGAAAAGGATGCAGATATCCATGAGGTCGTTCATGTAGAGTGTCCTACAGCCCTCGGAGAAGGCAGGGCTGGCTGTGGAGGTAGAGCGGTCTCCCCAGCCATTCTTAGCCACAGGTTTCCCGCTGTGTGCTCTCTGGGCAGAGGAAGAGAGACACCCCCCCCCCCCCCATGCTATCCTGAAGGCCTGAATTCAACCCCCAAAGAGTCATGGATTTCTGAATCTCAGAGCATGAGTTTCCTCTTAGTGCACCCCCATGACCACCCAGTCTGTGCTCGAATACCTCCCATGCCAGAGAACTCACTCACATTTGAGACGTTTCTGGAGGACTTGAACAACACAACTCAAAGCAGAGTCCATAGGCCACTGCTAGAAATGCAGAGCTTTGGGCCTACCCTGGACACACTGTGAATTTGCATCTCTCCGAGATCCCACTCACATTCCGTGGCCAAAGCACCGCCTTGGAGCAGGCTTCTGTGGATTGATCTTATATTAGCTCTAGCTGGCCTCAGCTGTGCTTTGGGGGTCACACGAAATGCCACTGCTCCCTTTCCTGCATGGCATGGGTAACAGTGATGGTGAAGATCCGCTGTGCTCTCAGTCTGGCCTGGGCTGGTGCTTCCTAGGCTGGAGGGGGTGGAGGGTGAGCCATTCAGAGGAGAGCCCACATTTCAGGTGGCTGGAAGTAGGGAACGGGTCGGTTTGGGGGATGATATGAAGGCGTTTGTGCGTGTGATCTAAGGTTTGTGATGAAGAATGGCCCAGGTTGTCGAGGTCGTTGAATGTCAGTATGACAATTTTATTGTGTGACTTTCTTTCTGGAAGATGCCTTTGGAGACAATGCAAAGGGCAGAGAATAGCCCTCTTTCCCTGTACCATGCTGCTAGTGCCTCTGAACCTGCTAAGCTGCCTGTCCTTCTCCCTGGAATGTCCTTTCTGCTCCCTCCTCCTGTCTAACCCCTCTGCTCAACCTTTAGCTCAACTCATCCATGGAGCATCTCCCCATGTCCCCAGACCCTCGTGGCTTCTCAGCACTTGAAATCTGGTCAGGGTGACTAAGAACTGAATTTCTAAGCTGTAAGTGTAAACTACATGGAAGATTTAGCATAATTTTTATATCCTTTCCTTATTGAAATAATACTAGTTGGATCCATTCAGTTCAATAAAATATACTGTCGAATTAATTTAACGTTTTCAAATTTAACGTTAAAAAGAAGAAAATTCAAGATCTGTGGCTCATACACATTGCTATCGGAGAGCACTGCCTTAGATGAGCTGACTGCCCCTCCAACGTGCTCCCAAGGTGCCCTGTCCTTACTTCTGCCACAACATACTGCCCAGTAGTCACTGATCCCTTGACCGTCTTCTCCCACAGAGTCTGTTTCTTGAAGGGGTTTTCTGGATCAGGACCAACAGAATCCCCAGCACCTAATTACAGCAACACACACATAGAAGATGCTCACAAATGACTGAAGGAAGGAGTGAGGCAAGGAGGGAGAGTGAGAGGGGAGGAGGAAAGTGAAGGAAGAAGGGAGGGAGGAGGGAAGGAAGGAAGAGGAAACGTGCATCCAAGCGCAGGAAGGATGCAGCTGTACACATCCAGGAGGCTCTGAGTGGGCAGCGAAGGGGGCGCGTCCCCAGCCCCAGGGCTGCAAAGCTCTTACTGACTTGGTCTAGAGAAGGAAGCCCGTGAAGACAGCCCGTTCCAGCTGTTCCCAGAACTAGAGTAGGTTTCGTGGCTGAAATGGTTTTCTAAGGCGGAGAGGTAGGAAGCAGAGTTACATGTTCACCCCAGTTACATGAACACCCCAGAAGTTTCTCTGGAGGAGAAATGCTTTATCTCCTAACATAATGCAAAATAGAATCTGTAGACCCTATTTTTTTCAGGGGAAAGTACCTTCTCCCTCATCTTTCTGTCCATATGATGAAAGCCTAATGGATCTTAGGATTTATCTACCTGGCAGGCCTTTTTATATTTCTTGGCCCATAGGCCATGAAACAACCTGGGTCTACTTAAGCACAGTAAGTCTGGCCTGCGGGAAGGTGGTGTTCAGATGCGGTCTTTCCTTGCTGTTCTGTCGGGGGAGGAAGCTCATCACGCTGACGCCTCCTACTCTGGACAGAGCATTCCATGTGGTGTAATGAAATTCATACCCAGGCTGTGCAGGTAAGATGAATTGGGTGAGTTAAAGAAGTCTATGCTGTGGGTGAGACATCAAATAAAACTGTTGCTATTATTTTCTTTAACATAGTGGAACCAGTCCCTCTATGATTTATATAAAATGCATGTTCTAAAATAAGAAGACAAGATATATTTCAAACACACCCAGACTGAATGCTCAGATTGTCGAATTCCACACATCGACTCCAGTTATTATTTAGGAAACCCTTTTCCTATGGATTATGGAAATAACGGGAACGTGTAGGTTTGGGGTTTAGTCCAAAACCTAAGTCTCACTCTAGGTATTTTGAAGAATGAGATGGTAATAGCAGGTTGTTAGAGTCTTAGCCGAGTGTCAGGAGCCTGGGGTGTGAAGGACCAGGACTGCTTTGGGAAAATCCTGAAGGGTGGAGGTCTCCAAAGTCTTTGCCGTCTGTAGCACCTTTCAGAGCCTTTCAGAAAAATGCCTAGATGTGGGGGGTTTCCAAACAGAACCCAGGTGCAATGCCCTGGAGTTGAGGACAACCCTGAAGTGAGTTGATGATGCCCCATGGGAGAGGGGAAGCCCCCATGACCCCCATCTGCCAAAGGCACATGCCTGCCCTGAGCTGCTGTTGGAGCATTAGATGGCTTCCCCTTCTCTTCTGCCTTCCAAATGTTGTAGGAGACCTTCCAGTGGTGGAAACCAACTAAGATTCCAAAGGTGGGAGCACTCAGGTACAGGTTTTACCCACTTTAGCTGGAGTGGGGGATGCTTCTGACAGGGGAGTGTTGAGTACCAACAAGACATATGTGCAAGGTACCTGAAAGACACAAGTGGTTTTAGGTTTATTTATCCATTATAGATAACTGATTTTCACGCATAAATTTGTTATGCTGATTGTACATCAGTATATATTTTTTATTGCTTTCAAATTATAAACAAGGTTGTTAAGGCTAACTGTGTTCAGAGACTGGCCCCAAATAGTATTGGATTTTAAAAGCCTTATTTAAAATTCAACTTTGCCACTATTCCCTAGATGTGAAGGTTATTTTACCACTTCACTTCACGGTTTCTATATTTCTACAATAGACAGTGGTATTATTTCATAGAGATTCAACACATATTAAAGCAAATAAGATGTTCAGAAACATGTTACAATGGCATACACCCCCCTTTTTTTGGTCTCTCATCCTTCGTGTAAAGGATTTTCATTAAGTTACAACATTGTTGAGTGTTGCAAGATGAGTAGGGGTTAGGGGGAATTTGGGGAAGGCAGGAGATCCAGTCAAAAAGAGTTATATGCTCAAAACATGGAGACCTCATCCTCCAGGGTGGGATCCCGGGGAACGCTGAGTTGTAAAGATGGGAAAGGGAGGAAGGGTGGAATCCTGGCGTGTTTGGGCAGAGAGGGAAGGGTGGGTGAGGCTGGGAATCTTCTGCATGTGAGACAGGAGAGTGGTGTCCAACGGTGATTTATTTCACAGCGTCCTTTGGAATTAGCCACTAAGATGCCATTGGTGGCCTTCATGAGAACTGTTTTGGAGGTATTTTGACGTGGGAAGGGTGACTACAACGAGTTAAGGAGGGAGAGAGGTGAGAAACTGGACCGTTCTTTCAGAGGCTGGATGGTGAAGGGAGGAAAAACAGATACTAGTAAGGGTGGTAGAGAGAAGATTGAGGACTTTTTTTCCCCCTTTTAAGATGAAAGTGGCTTGAACACATTCATATGCAACCGAGAACATCCCACTAGAGAGATGCTGAGAATACAGGAAAGTGAAGGGAAATGTATGAACAAAGCTCTTCGGCAGCTGCCTGGTGGGTGGGGGAATGGGACAGGAAGCTCTGCTCTGCCGTGTATCAAGAAAACAAGTAGGAGCATTTGTGTTCAAAAGAGGGAATGATAGAGTGCTAACCCATTCCTTAAGTGAGTTCTGGGTTGGAAGAGGGGAGGACAGGAGTTGAGCGAGTTCTTGCCCCAAGTCCCTCAGTTTTCCTGGAAACAGACTCTGAGATGGAGGCATGTGAGTGCTTTCAGGAACCACACCTTGAGGGGGAACAAAGTGGGGGGGGAGGAAGACATTGGCTTGGTGCATCTACACGCAGGGACTCAGACACGGGGAGCTCAGGTGCCAAAATGACCCTTCAGGGTTGTCCTGCCTTGAGGCAAGGAGGCTGAACTTTTCCATCCTTGTGTCAACCGCTTACTGGATTCAGGCCATTCCCAGGTACAGGCCTGTTTGGGGATGAGGAAATTCCTAGAGAGGGACTCGTTTGAGAGCCATCAGCTGCCAACACTCCTGAAAGCTGGAGCAGTGAGTCGCTCAGCCCTGAAAGGGGGGTTTGGGTTGCAGACCCCAACCTCCACCACGCCCTTTGTTTTCTCTGTGAACTAGTTGGTCTGGGGAGTAGTGAGGAAGCCGGGGGGGGGGGGGGTCTGCAGGACTAAGTCAAGTCCTGAAGGTTAGGACGAGTTTCATTTTGAATAAGAAAACATTCCAAAGACCCAAAGAAGGGCGGCAGGGCGGAGGGTTGCTATGAAAGCAAAGTTGGAGACCAAGTGTTTTTTGTTGGCCTCAGTCTTCAAGGTTGTGTGAGTTCACCAGCAGAGTTCAACATTTCAGAAGGAGTTGTAATGGCAAACATAGAGGTGGGCTCATTTAATGTCAGGTGAAGCAGAAATTTGGAGGTCCAGGACAATTGCGTATATTTGCAAAAGAAGTGACTTACGAGGGGCACCAGGGTGGCTCAGTCGGTTGAGCGTCTGACTCTTGATTTCGGCCCCGGGTCATGATTTCATGGTTTGGGAGTTCAAGTCCTGCGTCAGGCTCTGTGCTGACAGTGCAGAGCCTGCTTGGGATTCTTTCTCTCCCTCTCTCTCTGCCCCTTCCCTGCTCATGCACACCTGCATGTGTGCATGCTCTCTCTCTCTCTCCCTCAAAATAAATAAACATAAAAAAAGAGGTGGCTTATGAGACCCAGCAGAAACCAAGCAGGGGATGGGAGCTGGTGGAATCATGATAAATTCTCAAACTCTTGGGATCTTCACGTTTTGGTCCAAGGCCTCTTTGCTCTCTGCACTTTCCCTAGGTGATTTTAAATAGCATCTATTTAAATTTATTTTATTACTAAATTTGATCTCTAAATTTATATCTTGTGATTGAAGAACACCTCTCAATAATTCTTCTTGCACAGGGCTTCTGATATAAAATCTCTCAGTGTTTAACTACAATGTGTTTATTCTACTTACACTCTTAAAGATATTTTTTTTGGCCAGAGATGGAATTCTGTTCAAAAGAGGGAGTGATAGAGTGCTAACACATTCCTTAAGTGAGTTCTGGGTTGGAAGAGGGAAGGACAGGGGTTGAGTGAGTTCTTCAGTCTTCAGTCACTTTCTGTCAGCACAGGGAAGAACTTATTCCACGTCTTCTACCTACCCTAGTCTTATGGTTGCTCTTTTTGAAGTAATTTTTCTTATTTCTCTTCTTACTTAAAAAAAAAAATCTTTGGTTTTTATATTTGGTACTTTTCAAACCTGCCACACCACTTTTTATAATTTCCAGTTCTCACCTGGATTTTCAGACTTGTCCTTTTCTCTTTGAGTGTTGGAATAAAATGTCTGAGTTAGGGCAGTGCCAGTTAAGGACAACCCCCCATTGGGGCTACAAGAGCGGGCAGCTGGAGAATGGTGTTGGGGGGACATTAGACTTGGGGGTGATGTGTAACCCACATGGACACTGAGGCAAGTGAAGATGATGATGATGATGATGATGATGACAGTTGGTGGGGGTGGGGAAATGAGAGAAAGGCAATGATGCAGGTGTAGTCCTCAACCAATGATGAAGTGTGAAGGGAAGAGGTAGGGACAAGGCAGGGGTGAGGGCAGGCAGTGCGTGAGAGGAAGAAGGAGGAACCATGGCCGTGGCCAACAGAGAGAGAGCCAATCTCTTGTCTGTCTCTGAGGTCGGGGTGCATCTCTGGCCACTTGAGAATATCACGGGGGAAGTGGGTTTCTCAGTGCGATGTCATATTTCAGGGCAGGCAGGAGAGGTGATCTGTTCTGTGAAGAGGTCGAGGCCACGGAGTGTCGGTATAGAAAGGACACCCCAGACCCAGGATGCTCCAGTGGCAAAGACAGGAAAAAAGGGGGCGTGGTAGGCCGTGTGGCAGTGGGGAGGGGCGGAGCGATACGGTCAGAGGACAATTTTACTGGCACCAGCTCGGAGGCAGGCCTATACCACAGACAGAGACAAGAATGTGAGGCCTCATGTGAGGTTTTCGGCCTTGACACTCCAAACTGAGCGGTTCTGGGTTGCTGTGAAACCAAAGCAAAGTTACCCTGAGCAAGTGAGCTGTGGAGGCCTCCTCGGCCCCAAAGGCACCGACCTCACATTGGACGCTGCACCGGTCCCAAGAGAGTGAGAGAGATGTACTCGTTCCAGACTCCCCTACCTCGTGTGGGAGCGGCTGCAGCAGACCCAGAGGCCTTCTGGAGACAGATCTGACTCCCGAGGAGGCTCTCCTTGTGTGGGAAACAGCTCAGAGGGACTCTGGTTATGAATGAGTTGGTAAATTTGCCTTCTGCAAGAAAATGGGAGATTAAATCCATATCGGAGGATGCTTGTGACTAAAAATTGAGGTAATGTATATGAATGCAATTTAAAGAACATATTACAGGAAACTACTCCCGAAATCATTGTTGCACTATATGCCAACTAATGTAAATTAAAAAAAAAAGAATTATAAAAAAAACTAAAAAAAAGAATTTATTACAAAAGTGATCAGAATATTATCTTTTAATTTAAAAAGCATACTTTATAAATCTAAATTTGTAAATAATACAAATTGTTAATCTGAGGAGAAAAGAGCTTTAGAAATACTGAATTCTTTCTATAGTATGATTTTAAAATTAGAGTTTTAATTGAGAAAATATATACATGGATGGTTGAAAATACAAATAAATACAAAAAGAATAAGAAGATAAATCCTTGGTCTCTTCAGAGCACTCATGTCCTAGGGCTCATGCCCCAAAGCAACTTCTTTTAGAGTTTTCCTATACAGCCTTTCAAAAAAAAAAAAGAATTAAACCTATAAAACCACATCTAGTCACATTTATTTATTTATTTATTTATTTATTTATTTATAAATAAGTTTTTTTTTTGAAGTTTATTTATTTTGAGAGAGAGAGAGAGAGAGAGAGAGAGAGAGCAGGGGAGGGAAAGAGAGAGGGCTAGGCAGAATCCCAAGCAGGCCCAATGCTGCCAGCGAGGAGCCAAATGTGGGGCTTGAACTCACGAACCCTGAGATCGGGACCTGAGCTGAGATCAAGAGTCGGATGCTTAACTGACTGAACCACCTAGGTGCCCCCAAACTACATCTAAAAAAATGAGTAGATTAAAAAAAATGTGATTTGGAGCACTCTAGAATATTTCACATCCCTTATTTTACAATCAACCTTGGTAATTATTCCATGTGAGGACATATAGATCTAATTTCTTCTTCTTCATGGATACCGTGCATTTCCTTGTGGGAATATACTGCAACCCTAAGTCTTCTATTGATCTGAGTCTTCTGTTGACGGACCGGCTGTTTCTAGTCCGCACAGCCACCAAAGTCATCATCAGCATCATTTTACTTAGGCCTGTGTCTGTGCAAAATCACATTGGTGCCCCTAGACCAGTAAGCTCAGAGCACATGAGCAAGTGACATATTGACATACAATGAGATCAGCTGGTTGCTGTATATTCTCTTCATCATAGATTATCAAGATTTTGTTAAGTGAGCAACGGAGAGACAGCAACATCCTAATTTGCCAGTATTTAATGATGAGCTATGTTTAGCTTCTTTTCAATTACTTATGTGCAATTTGCATTTCTATTAATGGAAACAGCCCATTGGTGTTTCTTCTCATTTTTTCCCATTGTGTTTTTGTTCAGTTTGTTGTTGATTTGCCAAGAATTTTTATATATTACAAATGTCCCCCACTTCCTGCCTTTTGACTTTGTGATATTTTTATCAATCTTTTTCTTTATGGGCTCTAGTGTCTGTTTCTTGCTTTTAAAAAAACCTCTCTAACCAAAGATTGTATGCCTAATTCACCTGCTTTTTTCTAATAAATCTACATTGAAAAACAACAACAACAACAACAACAACCTTACATTTGAGTCTTTGACTCCTGGGATTTATTGAATGTAGGGGGTGAGGTAAGAGCTGAGCTATGATTCTCCCGTGATTTTTACTCTTGTCCCCTTGTCACTTACTTAATATCTACTTTTGTCCAGTAATTTAAAATTCTGCCGTTAGAATGTGTTACAATCCTATGTGCTTTTAATTTTGGACTCTCTTTAGAATTTTCAACTTGTCTATTCCCACTGTAGAACAAAACTTTCAATGACCACAGCTTTAGAATATGTTTTAATATCTAATAGACCTTGACCTCATTACTACTCTTCTTCCTGTAGAATTTTCCTGCCTGTACACAATAGTAATATTTCCAGATGAACTTTAGAAACAAGTCACAGAGTTCCAGGAAATGTTAATATGTGACATGAAAGCTGACATTTTTTTATGACATTCAAGGTCATAGTATAACTTCGGTGTATTTAGGTCTTTTATAGCCCTCAGAAATTTAAAGTTTTCCTCAAATAGCTCCTTTACATTTTTTTTTTTAGTAACATTTTTGTTATAACTGCTTTTACAACTCTAACTGGGCTGTTCTTAATAGTTGTATTTTCTAAATACCTGCTGTTTGTGTTTAAGAAGTGCTCTTTGAATGTTTTCTAATTTGCCATTTTACTGAATGCTTTTATTTTGAACGGTTATGGGACTGCTTATTTGAATGATTTTATTTGGATGATTTTCTTGGGTAGAGGTTCTTTCTAAAGTCCTAAACTGTGTTTGTTCATCCTTCCACCATGATCTTTATCACCATTATCACCACCATCATCAGAAATAGCAAGACTTGGAACAGGATTAACAGAGATAACAACCACCTTTTCAGGCCATACTTTAGCCCTAATCTGAAATGTAGAGTCAGAGAAATTTAGAATGGACGACTATGCTGGAAAGGTGGGTCCATAACTGACAGTACAGAAAAATAATGTATTTATTTGTTTACTCTACAAAACATTTATAGATTGTCCACTCTGTATTAGACATCTAGCTGTGGCCAAACATATAAAAACAGTCAAGATACGGGAAGAGAAAGGGAAGGCTAACCCTGACCGAGTGGGTCAATTACCTTATGCGTATGTCACATAATTCTCCAACCAATTTATTGGGTGTATATTGTTAATCCTATTTTTGTCAATAAGAAACTGACATTCAGAGAGACTACTTCCCTTGCTCAGGATAATGCCATGACATATGTGGAGTTGAAATCCAGATCTGTGTATTTCCCTAGTCTTCTCTTTTTCTTTTCCTTCCTATACCCTGTCATTCAGGAAAAGCCTTACGCTTGCATTCTTAGAGGATACCCTGAGATAAACACTGTAAGGGGACTATATGCAGAGGAATCAAATGCCCCTTGTGGTAGGGAGAGGTGCTGGTGAATGAATGGGCATTTTCCAGGAAACCAAGAGGTTGGAGGGAAAGCTCTCCCAGAAACAGGACATAGCATGTACAAACAAAAGAGGCCATGAGAAAACATGGAACTTAGGGAACTATTTTAAATGTAGTCATGGCTTGCTGTATCTGAAATGTAGCGTGCTGGGAGGGGACAAGTAGAGTTGGAGCTGAAACTGTGGCCAGAGATTGGAGGAGCTTCTGTGCAGCATGTGTGATATCACACCAATGGGCTCACATTTCTTTTCTCTTTTCAGATTTTTACTGAGATGCAATTTACACAGCATAAAATTCATGCACTTGAAGCATAATAACTGGGAATATGCATCCAGAGGAAAGGGGCATGAGTCTAACTTGGAGGTAGGGATTCAGGAGTCATCAGAGTGTATGGGACCATCCAGGTAGAGTGTGGAGGAGAGAATAAAAGCTTTGAGGACAGACTAGAGAAAAGCTAAGATTTATTAGGCAGGTGAAGAAGAGAAGCCCACAGAAGATATAAGGAAGGAGTGAGCAGAGAGGTGGAGGAGAATGCAGGCTGTGCTTCCAGAAGCTCTAGTGAAGAAGGTTCATTGGAGGGGTGGCTTCAAATGCTCCAGAGAAGGCAAACACAAAGACTGGATGCAGTGGCCAGAAAGTCTTGCTAGGGCTTGAGGAACATGTATTCACAGGAAGGGTGACAGATTAGAGTGGGGAAGGTCATGGCAGGGATGTGAGATTGTGGAGTCAGTGAGTAAAGAACTGTCCTTCAAAGAGACTTCTCAACTCCATGGTGAGATCCAGAATCTCCACCTTGCCTCTCTGCCCATAAACTGGGACAAGTCAGAGACACTTAAAACAGTCCTGTTCCTTCCCTGGCACAATCTAGATGGTAGATTGGGCTCCCCGCCAGGCAGAGGGGCCATCTCTGCTCTTTTCTGGAACCCAGGATGAGAACAGGAGAAATTCTGGAAACCAGAGCAGACAGACACGGTTAAAAAGATAGCTCAAAGTTGTAGCAAGATCTCCATTTGGTTCTGGGATATATTAACTCAGACAGTGTCTTAAACCAGACTGGTCATTTTACATGTAGAACTTAACCTGTGATGAAGGCCCATGACTAAGTAGTTCTAGGATGATCTATAGACTTGCTCAGACAAAGGCTCTTTTATTGATGAGGTCATCAGTACTTCTAGGTCAAAAAGAGCTGAGCCCTGGGCCTGATGTCTTTGTCATGGTTTGACTGATGTGTCTATTCCCTGGTGATTGTACTTAGAATACATAGCAGTGCCCCTTTCCTTACTAATGGCCCAGAATCAGCATAGTTGGATGAGGCCAGATCCTAGAACCCTGGATTTTTCCTGCGGCCAGAGTTCAAAGAATGGTGCTTCACCCTAGTCAGGGTGGAACAGGCCTAGTGCCTCTGGGAAAACTTGACGTCTTCTGTGGGCTTGGGGTAGAAATGATCTTGCCATGTTGTAGTGAGACCCAGCAGCAGGTCCCATCTGTCAAGGCTTCTTTGGGGCTGAGCTCTTTGACCAGCAGGTTCTCAGTATCCTGCCTGAGCCTCAGTGACTGAGGTCATTAGTAGACCATTCATCTCCTCAAGCCTGACTTCTCACCTTACAGACAACTGAGGCCACATGGGGCCATCCACACATGCATAATCCCAGAAATACTACTCCTTTCCTTTGGAGAAAAGTTGACATAACCCTCTTCTGCCTTTCCATAGCTTTTAGTCACTTTCGTATTGACCAAACACGTTTTTATTTTCCAGACTTTAATGCAAATCCTATAATCTGATTTGGGCCCTCCCGTGCAAAGTTTCTATGTTTTCCAACAACAACAACAACAACAACAAACCCTCACATTCAATTACATGTTCATTACATTACATTTAAACAATTATAATAAACCTTTTCTCATTTTCTCATATACATAGATTCTTTTTAAACTAAGGATAATAATATATTTTAAAAAGTTTGGTTGGCAAAAAACACATTAGCACTATAGATTTAATACAGCTTAAAACATGGGGGAGTTGCCTCCTTCCTTGTCTTCTATTGTTTCCTGTATGTAAATAGCCTCACGAAGTCTCATTTATCACAGTTACTGCTCCTCTGGGGAGCTCCTATTTCCTGCCACCTTAGCCTCCTACTTGTATGAAAATAATGAAACAGGGACCTGAACCCCCACATTGAACAACTCATTGAAAGAAGAGCAATCAATCACATGTGTAGATAATCTTTTGGTAAGCAGAGTTGTTTATGCAAGGGAATCTCAACGAGGGAAAGGATAAAAGAGATTTGCATAAAATGGCACCATAAGAAACTCCATGCACCCAGGCCTATCTCGATGCAAATGATGACTGGAATTCCTGGAAGAGCTGTCTGGCTCTGGAGCAAAACCAGGTGGTCGTAACTGCTTCACCATGTGGCACTGAGGGCAAAGTCTTGGGGACCGGCATGAATTAATCACAGGCTTTTAGGATGTCATCACTTTCCTCGGGTCTGGCTTTGGTGAATTCCAAAGCAAACGCTGGGAGAGAAAAATCATTTGGGTTTCAGCATTTTCTCTTTAAAATGCCAGCATTGCAATTGCAGGTTCCCTTTGATGTCAGAAGCCTAGAATCTTTGTACAACCGGAATCCACTGCACCTGGCAGATGCGTTCAGTGTCTTATGTAAAAGGGGCATTGAGCGACAGACCTGTCTGAGATAATGTGTCAACCAGTGAGGCGGCTGGCAAGTGAGCCTCCACTGTTGAGAAGCTGGCTCAAGACCCCTCCTTTAAAGGCATTTTGCCTGCAATGTTCTCCGTCTGGAGTTCCATTTACTGTTCTTTGGTCAGCCTTTAAAAGAGACGTCCGTCCTATCTCACACCAACACGGCGATGGTCTGGCCTTGAGGTCCGTACTCACTGAGTGAACTTGGGTTTGCAAATTAACAAGAACTGCAAGTTTGATCGCCGCTCTTCAGTACGTACCTCCAGGAAGATGTGCTCAGGGAAACTAGTCTGTTGACAAGCCAAGCAGAGGACAAACTTGGATAATTTATCCCAATGAAAACACTTAATAGACCTCAACAGAAGTTGTATTACGTTAAAATTGTGAAGAATAGATGGGATCAAGTATTTTTGAAGATTGCTTCTGACCTTATCAAGCACTGGAGTCTTAGTTTTCTGAGACTTGTGTGTTTAGTTTTCATTATTTTGTTCATATGTCAGATGCTTCTTTCAATAAAGTCTTTGATGCAGCTTTGATGAAGCACATGCCATATAAGAAGATGAAATACATGTGGTAGGAGGTATCCAGGTTCTGGATGATATGTAGTGTATATATACAGTGGAATATTACTCAGCCATAAAAAGAATGAAATCTTGCCATTTGCAATGATGTGGATGGAGCTAGAGTGTAACATACTAAGCAAAATAAGCCAGTCAGAGAAAGACAAATACCATATGATTTCACTCATATGTGGAATTTAAGAAACAAAACAAATGAACATGGGGGGAAAAGAGAGAGCTGGGCAAAGCAAGAAACAGACTCTTTTTTTTTAATGTTTATTTATTTTTGACAGAGAGAGACAGAGCATGAGTAGGGGAGGGGCAAAGAGAGAGGGAGACACAGAATCCAAAGCAGGCTCCAGGCTCTGAGCTGTCAGCACAGAGCCCAAAGCAGGGCTTGAACTCACAGACCGAGAGATCATGACCTGAGCCGAAGTCAGACGCTCAACTGACTCAGCCACCCAGGCGCCCCTGACAGACTCGTAACTATAGAGAAAAAACAGGTTTGATGGAGGGAGGTGGGTAGGAGCTGGGCCAATAGCTAATGCGGGTGAAGGAGGCACTTGTTGGGATGAGCACTGGGTGATGTATGTAACTGATGAATCACTAAATTGTACAACTGAAACTAATATTATACTGTATGTTCACTAACTGGAATTTGAATAAGAACTTGAAACTACAAACAATAAAAAAGAAACTTGCTACTTATGAGTAAATAAATTTCTTTCTTCTTCCACTGGAATTCCCTGGAATTCCATATATATTCCATATAAACGTACTGTGTGTGTGTGTGTGTGTGTGTGTGTGTATTCTATGTGCCAAATAAAATACATAAGAAATTATGAAGTGTATGAGACAGAGATAAACACATGGAAGAAGTTAAGGTTAACACCAAGATAAAACAAAAACTAAGCAAAAAATAAAAGAAATGTGGGAATACCAAAGACTCTGTTACAGAGTTAGAATTGGTACCGTAAGCAATGAAGAAAAAAGTTGGCAAAAGAAAAAACACAATGACCTAGAGGCCAAACTACACAGGCTTTCTAGGAAAGTAATATGAATACACAAAGCAGAATATGATAAGGAGAATATAATGGATACCAAGAAAGGAAAATCCCATTTCTGACTCATTCTGTGGAATTAAAACCGGAAAAAATGGAGCAGAGAAAAATCATCATGTGGAAGAAAACTTTCCTGAGGTTGTAAAAGAAAATACAGACTTTTTGAATAAAATGAATCCTCCTGTGAATAGAAACCTGCATGCATATATATCCTGCCCAAATGTTTTAATTGCAATGATAAAGAATAATTGTCTAAAATCATCCTTGCAGGAAGAAAGGAAAATTGCAAAGCAAAATATTTGAAAAGTCTTTCAGAGATTTTAGAACATCTATTCTAACACTGAATATTCAAAGACAATGCAGGGATTCCTTTAGGTTTTCTTGGGGAAGAATATAGAGATTCAAAATTTCTATATCCAGCCTGTAGGAAGATATCAGAGAGGTTTGCTTGGTTGTCTACGACCCCTGTGTCTTTCTTGGAAAACTCATCGGTAGAGTAAAAAATGAATTAGAGGCAAATGTTTAGGAATGAGGAAATAATAATACAAAAGGTCTATGGTTAGCATCATTGTCAGATACACACTTAGATATAGATACTAACTAGTTTTATAAGTAAAGAGTCAAACTTACTTGAGAAATAAGAAATGTTAAATTAGAAGTTACATGAAATTTATTAAATTTTTTTTAATGTTTATTTTTGAGCGAGATAGACATAGTGCAAACAGGGGAGGGGCAGAGAGAGAGGGAGACAGAATCTGAAGCAGGCTCCAGGCTCTGAGCTGTAGCACAGAGCCCGACGTGGGGCTTGAACTTCGTAAACTGCGAGATCATGACCTGAGCCGAAGCTGGATGCTTAACTGACTGAGCCACCCAGGTGTCCCAGACATTTATATAGTAAGTGAATAAAACAATCATACTGGTATAAGCAAATGGATGAAAGCGTGTCAAAATTCCTCATCTAATAGGGGAGTAAAAAATTATGAAATTTTCTTGAATTTGACGAGAGAAACCAAAAGGTATACTTTTGGAAAACCTTCAAGGAGACCAGAAGTAAATTTGAAAGAGGGTGTATGCTTCCAACTCACTGGGAGAAGATAACAAAGGAAATGTTCTTAGGAAAAGCGCAAAGGGCCCAGTAGAAGCAAAGGAGAAAGCATAAAATAAGATGATAGAATTAAGAGCAAAAACACAAATTATATATATGTTAAGACACTCAGGTTAAGAAAAATAATTCAATTCCAGTCAGCATAAAAGAAAACACTTAAAAAGATGCAGAAACATCCCAAGTGAAAGCTAGGCACAGGTACTCCAACTCTTTTCCTTCACGAAAAATGTAACCGGTGTGAAGAAAGTTATTGACGGAGAGTATAATCAGCAACAGAGAAATGATAGGAATAGATGTCTGTGTACCACATAAGACACCATGAAAAATAAGGCAAAATTTCCTAGAAAGCTTGTGGGTGAGGTACGGATTTATATAAATCACCTCTTAGAATACAACCAAATGAATGAAAAAGACTCCAATACAGAGACAGAATCTTGGTCACTGATGAAACAACCAGGTTCCCTCTGTAACAGACAGAAAAAAATATATGTAAAAAGCAATAGGTGTAGATCAAATTAGAGGAGGATATTAAGGGAGGGGGAAAGCCTCTTGCCCAGGCAACCTGCTTCTCCGAGAGGAGAATTTCCCCCATGGCACACATCTACACCATCAACTTGCCAGAGGAACCAACTGGTAAACCAGAGGATAGAGAATGTTGAGCAGGAAAGGCTCAGAGCTCGTGTACAGAGAGTATCAATGCTTAATTCCGGAGTCTCCAACTGTCAGGGTCTTCACCTACCCCCGCTGCCTTGTTTGTAGGATCATCCAAGGGGACTGTTGGGCAACATCATGCCACAGCTGCAACAATTCCAGAAGGCACCACCTAAAAGCTACGCTGCTTCTGGGTCCCTCCGAAGGGGCCAAGAGGCCGAAGCTAGGGAGAGGTGGAGTTCAAGGAAACAGAAAGAGAGCGTCCGAGACACCAGGATTTTCAAAGAGGGCAGGTTCTCCCTTGGAGGAACTGAGGTGCCTATGGCCAGAGGTTTGCAAGCAGAGGCCAGGCTGCTATTTGATGGCCATTTCCATGGCTCCGGAGCTAACTTCTTGCTACGACTGGGAAGGAGAGGATACGGAAGGTGAATGCGGCAAAAGCACGGCAGGGACCTCTGCTTGCAGCTTCAGCGGCTCCCCACGTGCTATTCCAGAGCTCTGCCACGCTGTTTCCACCACCGGGTGTGAGGACACATGCTCTAGCCTTCCCCAGATGTTGGGGGTGGGGTGGGGTGGGGGTATGGGGCGGGGAGTGGCAAGCCTGCAGGGCCCACGGCGTGCGGGTGGTCCCACTTCTCCCGGCTCTGGAAGTCTACTGTCCAAGGTAAATTAGCATCTGCTGAACCTTAAATAGCAGGGCAGGACCCCGAAAATGCCTTTGCCACCAACTTTCTCCATCAGCGTTTCGGGCTAGTGGGAGAGGGACTGTTTATTTTCTTTCGCTTTTACATTTTGGGGTTAGCTTTACTGCTATGGAAAAGCAAGACAAATGGTCCCACAGTTCTGGAGAGTGACGTGCGGAGACTGAGGCGTGTGCCAAGTTTATGAAAGGGAAATTGAAGCCAGCAGCGCTTCTCAGTGACCCGGATGCTCCCAGCTCACAAGGTCTCTCTGTATCTGAATCCCCTCAGCTCTCTCTTTTGTCCCACGAAAGCACACGTGAAGAGCAGAGCTATGTTCTATCAAGAAACCATTCTTCCCTTGTTTGTTGACATTACATCATAACCATCACGGCAGCCATCTGCATGTCCTTTCCATATTTTATCACTCATAAGAGGCAGGTTGTGTCCCCTCCGCGGCAACCTCCTCCTCCCTCTTTCCATTGCCGATTCTCCGGGAACGGCTTGCGTTGGCCGATTTTGTGCCGCTGTGGTGCCCTGGCGAACACCTGTTCTAAACGGTTGGTGTCCACGTCACTGGTGTCATCGGGTGTTTTGAATGCCTCTCCTGCCTGGCACCAGCCCTCACTACCTCTCCCCTTCCCCTTTATACAGCCATCAGTCTCCACCTGCTGCCGATCACCCTATCATGAAAGGCTTCCTACAGTTGAATTTGACAATGCTCCACAGAGCCCCGGGCCTGTGGCTACCTTGCTCATGACGTTTCCCCTTTGCCTTCCAAACTTCTTGGTCGTTCACAGGCTGGCCTCCCTCTACCTTTTCTAGCCTCAGTTTCTGGGATTTCCTGACTTGACCCTCTGCTTTAGGTGAACCGCGTATTCCCAGTTCATTTGCTCCCTGCCACTTGCCATTCCCTACCTGGTGGCTGCCATGAGGTGGCCATCCTGACTTTTGCACTAACCTGAATTCTGCAGGAGAAAGAAGAACATCTGATTCATTCCCAAATTCCCAACCCACTCTGGTTGGCCCGAATGCATCGGTTCTTCTTCCTGACCTTTCTCGACACAATTTCCTCTGGCCACTTGCAAGGCCAATGGCTCCCCAATATGATCTTTTGTGCTGACCTCTCTTAAACAGCAGACCTATTGTCTCCCTAAGCATCTCCTGTCAGATGGTCCACAGGCAATGAAGCTGAACATCTGCGGGACAAACGCCAAGCGTCTCCTTCTTCTGCCCCCACTTTGTGTGTGTTTTCACTTGCCTACATTCCTTACCCAAGTGGAAGGCATCGAAGCCAACATCCGCATCTCCTTATCCACTCATTCGTCTTCTCCTTCACTCCCATTTAGCAGCAGTCACCACATCCTGACAGTCTCTACCTTGACATCCTTTGTATTTCCCACTCCTCCTCAACTCCCAATCACATAATCTAAGTGGTCTTTTAATTTACTCAAATTATTCTACTTCTTAAAATGCTTTGGAGACTTCTGGTTGCATATAACCACTCTTTTCAAGCTGAGTTACATGGACCCCTGGAGGGTACTTCTCTGGGCTCCAGCTGGGCTGACGCCTCTTGAGAGATGTGATACATTATTCTGGAGTGTCAATTATATTTGGTGCTTAGAACTGTTGTTTTTTTTTTAAATAAAAATTTTATTTACTTATTTTATTTTGAGAGAGAGAGGTGAGAGAGAGAGAGAACGTCTGAGTGCATGCACGAGCAGGGGAGGGGCAGAGAGACAGGGAGAGAGAGAATCCCAAGCAGGCTCTGCACTGTCAACGCAGAGCAGAATGTGTGAATTGATCTCGAGACCTGAGCTGAAATCAAGAGTCAGATGCTTAACCAACTGAACCACTCAAGTGCCCCGGTGCTCAGAACTATTTAGAACAAGTATCAATCCCTTAATGAGTAGAAGCTCAAATCGGAATATTTTATGATATTTAAAATAAATTGTATGCACAGGGCTCTCTTTCAGCTATGCTGTAGGATGATTGGAAGGTATGAGATCTTCCTTAACAGTTTGAAGACCATTCTATCCGATGAAATACAACCTTCCCAGTACATCGTACACGGCCCCCAAGGTCTGGCCTTCTCCATCCTTCCAATCTTATTTCTTGCAGTGTCTTTTCTCAAAGCCCATGCTCTGGTCACATTTCATCCTACCATGTTTTTGTTTGTGTTTGTTCTTACAGTTTTTTCTACTAAGATGGCCCTTACCTCATTCCTTTCTATGTGACAAATGCATATTTATTCCTCTAGCTCTAGCTGTACATTTATCTCCTCTCTGAAATCTCTACGTTCTGAATGGGGTAGAACAGGTCCCTCATGGCTGGTGTCTCCCTTTCCCCTAAACTCTTCATAAATTCGTTTTGGTAAAGCTAACCAAAATGACTTTGGTGTCTCAAACACTGGCAAGGAATTCTTTCCTAACTATGCATGTCTCTGTGGATCGAAGAAAGCAGCTTCCAGCTGAGACACCTCCCCGCTCAAACAGCCCCCCAGTAGTGACTCTTTACGTATAAATGTCATGCTTAACTTAGGTGGCCTTGGCTCTCCCTCTTGGGTGACAGCACTGGGCTACTACATTCAGGGTAAAACCTCAAGATGGTAATTTTCTAGCTGTATTCCCTGGGATCGCCACCAGAGGGACCCTGCCCAGGGCTTCCTGGGGGAAACCTGTTCCTGCCATCACCTTTGATGGCACACTCAGACCTGCCACTGGGGGTCCTCTCCCTCCTACCCCTGTCTCACTTGTCTTGGCTGTTCTTTGCTCCTTGGATATGAGAAAACTTAACAAGACTTCTTTGACCTTCCTGGAGAAGATTGCGTGCCCCAAGAGTTGGAAATTTGCTAGGTTCTATTCCTAGAACCTAGCACTGCCCTCACCTACAGTGGGTGCTTCCTACATGCTAGTTGGTCGGATGGATGAAGAGATCACTGCAGTGCAGATTTTTAAGGTCAGCCCCAGAGAACCCATCTCTCTTCAAGTTTCTTCTCAGGAAAGGAGGGAGCCTCTTGAAGCCACGGGGCCTTCCCTTCTTGCTGTAGCCCCGCATTCGGGGAAGGGACGGTGCAAATATCCATGAAGAGCACCAGGCCGAGAAGTCAGCTCTTGCTTATCCTTGGCCTGTGTGATGTGGGAATGCATACAATTCCTTCTCCCAAAGGGACCTACACCTACCTAAAATCCAACGGGACGTCTGCCCTTTCTTTCTAGTCACTCAGCGTACTCTCTTGAGAAAGACTCATTCACTAGATTGCCTTGATCAACCCACACCGTGACTACCCCACTCTCCCAAACTCTAGAATTTTCTCTGTCATGTATGTGGTTTTCAGGATCAATGTTTTATTTTTTTTCCAGGACCAGCAACCCTTTTACGATATCAGCATTATAAGTCTTGGGAAAGTTCTTGAGTGACTCCCAGAGTATCGTTTATACAGACAATCAGAGGTAATTAACTCTGAAACCCGAAATGAGACAACTCATAAAGCATCAATAAAGAAGAACTAATTCTTCTTGGGCGAGAGAGGAGTAGAGGGAGTGTCTTCATTAAAGGGATGGTATTTGAACACAAAGGTAGTTAGACAGCAGGAGAAAGCAGGAAAGAAGATGAAGAATTCACTGTGAATAGAAGGAAGAAGAGTACACAAAGCCACAAAAGTATCCCTAGCCTTCCTTCAATCCCAACTTACACAGACTGTGTTGATTTATATGCATTCATTCTTTTTCCAGGGGGTAATTTGATACCTTCATTGAAAACTATTTAAAGGCCTTTTATTTATTAGAATGAAAAAGTCTATAAGAAAAAGATAACAACAGTAAGACCAGTGTTATTTTGGACAATTCAGAACAATTTAAATCACCATCTGGAAAGCCCATCAGCAGTCAGATCTTCCTGTGGCTCCCTTCTCTTTCCTTCTCTGCCAACGCAGCTTCCGCTATCATTCAGACCCGTGTGTGCACACGCTGAGGGTGGTGGCGATGGTCAGCTCGTTAGCGGGCTGGACAGTGGCTCGAGATTGGCAATGGCTCCGAATGGAGACATCGCCTCTGGCTTGGAATTCCCCTGCACGGAGGTCCTTGTGGGGTGACCTCACGCACATTCTGTGTTGTGATGGGTTTTGAGTGTGTGAGTGCGAACTTTCTTCAGGTACAGGAAGCAAAGGAAGGAAAGTGAATTTGAGAAAACAATGACAATCTTGCAAAAGGGGTCAGATTTTAAACAAAAGTCTGCCAGCTTATTCCATATTTCTACTTATTTGGAAAGAAAGCTGTCAAGCTGTCTGGACTGGCCCCCTCAGATGGAACAGTGGCTTTTTCTCGTGCCTTTCATGCAGAGCTGTGTGGTGAAGTATGGTGAAATGAGCCCCTTGGAGCTCCCAAGCCAACACACCACAGGGAAGCCAGAGAAAACTCTTTGCTTTTAAAGGGTTTGTGTGATTAGAATAGTTCTACTCAAATCATCTCAGTCGTGTTAGCTATATCATTTAATTCTCACTGGAAGGCTTTGTTTCGCATATGAGAAAATGCTCAGAAAGGTGTTCTTTGCCTAAACTCTCAGTGCTAGTAAGGGGGGTAGAACCTTACCTCAGTTCCTTTGAGGCCAAATACCACGGTAGAGAGAGGACGAAGAAGAAAGACAACAGGGCAGCGGAAAGGACCAGTGAGTGCTGGCTTGGGGTCAAAGCCCGAGGTTGTCCCTATTGCGGTACTGACATGTTTGACAAGCATGAGTTGATCTCCGCATAAGGAACTTGGGAAGATAAAGAGAGTAATAGTAGTCATATGGTAAAAGTGTTAGGGTTTGTAGAGGTAATGAATCAATAGAAGAACAAAATAGTCAGGTTGGGAGATGTGAAATAGCTTCCCCAACATCCCAACTCAACAAATTTGTTTTTGATTCAGCCTTCCACTTTTTAGTCCAACTACTACATCATGTCAGAATGTTCCTGTCTTGAGATGGTAATCTAATAATCTTCAAAACCCTGAGGGAGACCGAGTATCATTTATTCCCCTCACCTTCTGCCCTTACAAAGTACAGTCTTTTGGAAAGCTGTCTTTGGCTCCAAAGACACTTTGGAGCACTGAGGCATCCTTGGCGTGGTTTAGAAAGGGTGCCTGCTCTACTCCATCCCGCTCAGTCCCAGCTCCAGGCAGCCACCTCTTGGCCTCAAGTTTTTAATCTTGGTGGGGTAAGCTGGACCCTTAACCTCCTTGACAAATCGTGACGGGCATGTGAACAGAAAGGCGGTCCCCTTTGGGCTGAAAATAATGTTCTTGGCTGCTGTTTCTTTCCTTTTCTATTTTAGTCCTAAGGGACATGGATTTTTTTTTTTTTTTTTTTTTACTTCTATGAGATTTAGGAGTTTTGAGGTTTTATTGGGAAAAGAAGAATTCTGTGTGGTTTTAGAAGGCGAGTCACTTTGAGTTATTCAAACTCTCATTTATCCAAATACAAAGGCTGAAGGGCCACTTAGCAAACTGGGCCCCTTGTGATAAAGCTTTTGGCAAAGATTTTATAGCTGTTCTCTGCACTGGCCATATTTTTACCTAGCGAGTCCAATAGCCATCTTTCCCAGCCAGCCTTGCCTTGCTAGTTTATCTTCATAGGTGTGCATTTCGTGCCTGAGCGTGCGGGCACGTGTGCACATGAGCGCGTGTGTGTGCGTGGGGTCACATAGAGGGAGGAAAGGCTCCGGCTGTTTACTAAGTCTGTAGCAAATGAGGTTCAGGGATAATTAAGAGAAATCTCCCTTGGCAGAAAAGTGCCTTTTTGGGTCTGCTTCTCATTTGGGGCAATTGGAAAAGGCAATCACTCAAGTTTTATTGATGCCAAAGGGTTTTTCACAGTCATCAATATGGGCTACAGAAATGAAGTTGTTGACATCTTATTTCTGGGGATTTTTCTTTCAGATAATTGTGGGCCCTCAAGCATCATATATTCTGAAATAAGGCAGCTCTGCTCCATAACTGAGCACTTTCGGTACACTGCGTGCAATTGCTCTTACAAACATTCTGCCAGATCCCAGGTCTGTCACATCTGTATCTATCAAGCCCGTACAAATTTCTCCTTCAGCTTAAACACTGATCTCTCTGATCTTGATTTTACTCAAAGGAGCTTGAGATAAAGTTGAAACTGTACACGAATGCTTTTTGCCAGTATTAACATTATGCACATTTTTTGGGATATGAATGCCTACGTTGTTGGAAGTAGACCCTGGCCTGGTTCCTCAAGCCCTGTTTCACTTGGGCCTTCTGGACTATTCTGTTTTCCCTCTTGGAGTGAGCGAGGCTCTGAGTGCCTGCAGGTCCCTAAGATTCTCCGAGCGCCCTCAGATGCTCTGAGGTTCCCAAGAAGTGCTCGTCTGCCCCAGTGGGGCTGGAAAAGTCACCCTTCTTCCCTGTTTGCAGAGTGAAAGCAGCTGGCTTCTGGGTGCCAGCCTTCTGGCTTTGGTGTGAGAAGGTCAGGCTCTGTGCCAAGTACAGCCAAGAAGAGATTGTGAGGTCGGCTCACCCAGGTGAGAGCTGCTGTCTGTGAACACGGAGCGGGCGAGGGCTCAGCCCACGGTGGGCCTTGGATAAAGACCTTGGATCAGGGCCTTGGATCCTGCCCCTCCGTGTGGGGGAAGCAAGGCTGACCTCATGAAGGGGGTGCTGTTTCCCCTAGGCCACCCTCCCTGGGTGTCAGACTCAGGACCAGGTGCACAGGAAGCTGAGTCATGAGCGGCTGCCATGGCTGCTCTCTGCCCAGAGGCACATAGGGAAGCTCATTAGAACTGACAAGTCTGTACCATAAAAGTACAGGTATTTGCTACCCCAGGAAGGAAATGGAGTGACCAATACAACAATATTAGCCACTGAGCAAGTCTATTAAAGTCACACTTTTAGCTATTTCTTGTTTAAAATGAAAGCGAGCGATGGAATAATGGGGGAAGTCTGAAGGAATCGTCAGGCATGGTGATGATCTCACCTGCTTTCTATTGTTGCTAGAACCGAATGCCAATTTCAGAAACAGGCCTCCCCTTGTCAAATGAGCCTCCTCGGCCATTGTATTTATAAGTGGATGCTGAAATCCGTGTGCATATTAGGTGCACATCGACATCTCCTTTTTACGGATAGGGAGCTGAAGGTCAAGCAAGACTCCCAAGGCCACAAAAATTTTTAAACGAAATCTTCTCAAACCACCTCCTCTGTCACTCACCTAAATATGTGTTTCTTGTTCCAGATGTGTGTAATATTGCAATCAGTTGCGTTGGTGGTAAAGTCAGAAATCTTGAAGCATCTTTGTGGCCGGGATCCCAGAGCCCCAGTCAGCACAGGGACAGCCAGTGTGGCGGCTGGGCTGGGAGCTGGGGGAGTCTGGGTGGTCCGGCACATCCCTGCTGAATGTTTAAATGCTGACTTCACATGAGGGGCTGCCCTGACCCGTTGGGGTAGAGAAACTTCTCCCATGAACTGCTGATCAGAAAGGACATTTTAAAAGAAACCATTTGTGGACGGCTAATATGACACACTCTTGCTCTGCTTGCCCGTAGGTCTGGATTCACGAAGTGCAAAATGACCCTAAAAGAGCTTTAATATTCCTGCGAGATCTCAAACTGTGCCCGAGATGGTGGCTGTTTGCTTTGTCCCTATCTTTCTGACATCACTTACGGTTAGGTATTCCTTCCGTGACCATATCCACTGAAGTCCCACCCCATGCGTACAATCTAGAGGCATAAATTGATATGTCGACTGCTGAAAGTCAATGAAGATTTTTATTTTTATATCATCTTGCCACAAATGACAGGGCTGCGGGTGTGAGTCTGCCCCAAAGCAGCTGTCTTTAGGTTTTCTGGGCAGTGGCCTGTTGAAACAGCCCTGCCCAGCAGGCTGGCTCCATATGGCACCATCTTGACCCAGTTAAATCCTCTTTCTTTTGGATTTTGAAAATGAGACACACAGAGGGATGCGGACATCGCAATAGTGCATGCCAGATGACTCACAGACAGTATATGAGCAGCAGCCTTCAGACAGCAAAGCCAGTGGGAGCAGAGGGGCTTTTGACGGGCAGCAACCAAGGAAGATACAGAAACAGAGAGAAGCCAAATTGCCCCATAAGGGACCCAGGGGCAGGCCACAATGGCCGTGTGCCGCAGAGGGGTGAATGACGCCTCGCTGAACTGAGGCTGCAATTCGGGCATTTTTGGTTGATGGATACAGACTTTTTCTCCTCTCCTCTCCACTTCCCCATTTAGGAGTAGCTGACATTGGCTAGGTAACCTGACACCCTCTCCACTCCTTAGGGCTTGGGAGATCCAGACCCATGCGGTGAGATTTCCTTAAGTGAGCCGTAGGTTGAAAATGAAATCGTGAGCTTGCGTAGGATTAGACAAAATCAACAGCATTTGATGATCTATCAGATGCGGGGGAAGAACGAATAGAAAAGGTAAACCCTGGTGTCCAGCCTCTGTGTGGCCATGGCCCCTGAGGACCAGGTGGAGATTGCAGGTGGAGAGGCGGAGGCCTGAGTGTCTACTTCTACCTCAGGGTGAAAACAACATGACCCTGTAGTCCCTTTTAAAACTTCTGTTCCTCTCCTTACTCCTTATTTTCTGCCCTTTTCCTCCCTTTCTGTGTGGAGACACATGCATTCAACGTTTCCTCAGTTTCCCGGGGTTTTTTCACTTCAAGCCTCTTGGTTCATCCCTCTAAGGAAATGTGTTATCACATTTCTGGCTCAGGGGACGATGTATGCAATACAATTAGTTGGCGACTCCTTTGAGTGGAAGAAGTTCTGCCAGAAACATTCTGAGTTCAGGGTGAGTGCCTGAGTCAGTTCTGAGCTCTGATCCACAAGCTCAAGGGCAGGACATCACAGAAATTAGTAACTGGCATCTTTTCCGAAGTCAATCTCCCTCTGAAGGTCAGTAGTGAAAAAGCCTGCCTGCGCAACAGGGTTTCATAAAACAATATGAATAACTACCCCACATGGTATTACTATGTGTCAGGCTCTTTGTTCTAAGCACTCAAATATGTTAATCCAATTGTTTGCGCAACAGCCATGTGAAGAAGTACTTTTCCTGTTTCCTGGGTGGGGAAACTGAGGCACAAAGAGATTAATGAACTTGCACAAAAACACAGGATTAAGTAAGTGATGTGCCAGGCACTGTGGCTCCAGGTCTGTGTCCTTATGTCTGTGTTACGCCACTTGGTCACGGGGAGCCCGCCTGTATCTTTCTTCATTGTTCAGCTGATGACCGCTAGGTGTGGCTACCTCTAAAGTTCTCCCCATTCAATAGTCAACTTGATTTGCTTTTCCGGAAGAAGATCAACCATGAAACGAACATCTAGAATCGCTTTCAAATTTTTAGTTGGGGGAGGGGGGAAGTGCCTTATAGACTTAGCCAATAAGAGGAATCTGTCCAGAGAAGCAGCTTGCCTGGGCTTCTAGTGTCATGACGTTGTCCTATCCTCCCTGCTTGGTCTGGTGCCCCTTCCTGTGACCACAAGGAGCATGTGCTTCGGGGCTCTGCTGATGGCAAGGTGAGGGTGCCAAGGATAAGCTAAAGATCCTTGAAGACCTAAATCTGCCTTCAAAGCCACACTCAGCTCAGGTCTAGGAAACCTTTACTTTTAAATGCATTTTATTAAAGCCTAGTTGCACATCATGAATTGAGGTAAAGGGAATCATTCTGCACAGAGTCAGGTCTGCTGTCTGGCCAAGTGAGGAAATGGCTGAACTTGACCTCATCATCACCTGGAAAGGTGGTCACCTGCAGGGCTGCCATACCCCTGCCAGGAGCGTGGGTTTGCCAGCTGACACTGGGCTCCTGCAGGTGCACGAGTCATCTGCACGGGAGTGCTTAGAATGCAGGTCCAGGGAGGAGGTTTGGAATCACACCTTAGACTTCATTGAGCCTTTGCACTTGGACAAGATTCAAGCTGAACCCAACCTCAGCCTGCAGCACTGCATCTTTAAGAAGCGGATAATGGGAAGGCACTTAGCCTTGTGCCTCACAAAATGACAGGGAATAATTGCTTCCGGTGTCCATGAGAGGGTTGTTCCTAAGTGACGACTGTGCCTTGGGCACATGGCACAGAAGAGTGAAGGCAGACCAGGTGTGTGACACCTTTACGGCCCTTCTTTCATTCTGCTTCTCAGAGACACCCTTCTGCTGAGTGTGGATTGAGGTCAAATCTGTCTTAAAACTCTCCGGTCCCAAGCAGGAATCTGCTACCTTTGCCGACGTAACGTGAAGTATCCCTGCTCACTGCCGGCTGCTGTCGGCGCAGGTGGCTCTCTGCAGCCCTCAGATCAGCTCCAGCTCCTTCCGGAAGCTTTTTGCACTTCAGGGAAGTTGAGCTCTTGTTGTCTCATCTTATTGCCCGAGTGCCCAGAATTTGGTGCCTGGAAACGTTTCTGATCCATTAGCCTTGCGTTTAGGCACTTGATATTTTGTTTTCAAAACAGAGCACCCCTACCGCTCAACGATGCTTTTAAACCGACCAACCAGCTAACCAACCAACCAACCAACCAACAGACCTTTCATTATTATCTTTTCAAAGATTATTTTTTCCTTTTGGGACATCTTTATTCTTCTAAACTGTAGCGATCAAGTTTAAAGCTCCTAGCCCAGATCGTACTCCTCCCTCCTAATACATACTTACTAAGAAGGAAGTACAGGGGCGCCTGGGTGGCGCAGTCGGTTAAGCGTCCGACTTCAGCCAGGTCACGATCTCGCGGTCCGGGAGTTCGAGCCCCACGTCAGGCTCTGGGCTGATGGCTCAGAGCCTGGAGCCTGTTTCCGATTCTGTGTCTCCCTCTCTCTCTGCCCCTCCCCCGTTCATGCTCTGTCTCTCTCTGTCCCAAAAATAAATAAATGTTGAAAAAAAAAAGAAAAAAAAAGAAGGAAGTACATGATGGTTCAGATGGTACGAAGGGTTCCCAGTAGAGCTGGAACCCTGTCCTGGGTCTTTTGCTTCTAAATTACCCGAGCTATGTTGCTCTATCTGTGGACAAAAAGATCCCCAAGGGGCTTCTCCCCACCTCCAGAGCTCGACTCACTCACTGTGGGGAGTGATGATAGAATGGAGGGCACGGGTCCATCTTGTCCTCAGATGCTGCGTTTGGCATCCCGACTTCCCCAGGGTCTGGATACCCCCAGGTGAATTCTTCCCACACAGCCCCTGCCTCCCCACCAGGCACTTGACTCTCCTGATCTCAACCCGGGTCAGTGTCAGGCTGGCTCCCTACTCAGAAGGAGGTCTTCCCTCTGGGTCTCCAAGTCCAATTGCTCTGGAGATCCAGGCTGTGCTGTGTCCTGGGACCTTTACACTCTGCCCACCTTTGAGGTGACCAGTCACCAGGTGGGGTTTCCTGGCAGACCCAGAAAATGAAAACGTAGAATAAGAACCATTTTTGTAGGTTTCACGCATTCTCTTCTTCTCCCTCCTTCGGCGCATGGTCTCACCAAGATTCACCTTTGCCTTTGGGTCTCCGTGTGTCTCCGTGGGTCTCCGCTGTCGAGAGGGCTCCACATACCTGAACAATGCAGCCTTAAGTGAAGACAGTTGCCCCTTGCCTAGCTGCAAAGCTGAGGTAGCCATGCCATTTAGACAAGACTTTTCTGGAGTCGGGGATAAGGTGGGGAAGACAAATATGAAGCGTAGCAGGGATCTGGGTAGTCTGGCTCCCCCATTCTAGATGCTCGGGGACCTTTGCATTTGGGCTTCTGTTTCCCTCTAGATAGTGGGCTCTGTCTCCGTGCTTCCCAGCCCAAAGCCCGCTCATAGTCATTGACCCTCCCAAGCCCAGAAAGCAGAGTGAGCTTGGTGAGATGCAGAGGTCCCTTATCTGTCTGCCTTAGTAGCGAGAGGAAGTTCCCATTTCCTTTCTGATAAATTCTTTCTCCCAATGACTGACGTCAGGAATGCCTGGCCACCCCCACCCCCTTTCAGGCCTCCCCCTAATAACCATATTAAAACTTAATACAATAGACTCAACAGTTATTGCCTTAACACTGGCATCCACAGGCCCAGGGCCATATCACACAGGATAGAAGAGGGGTGGCCTGGTGGGAACATATCTGCATGGACAAACCAGCAAGTCTCACACTTTATCAGCTAGAGAGCACAAAGGCAGCCACATTACATTTGTGTCCCATAAACACTGGATTCCTTTACAATGGCACACTCCACCCCCCCCCCCCCCCATCCCCCTCTGCAACAAGAGTTCTAGTGTTGCCCTGGGACTCCTCTGCATAGACGTTCCCAGGAACTCCAAACGGGAGCATACCCTTGACTCTGGTGTCAGGCCAGTCTGTCCTCACAATCTGTCTGGTGTAGGTGTTGGGGACACACTCACACCTACCTTTAGAACGAAGTTATCCTAACCCTCTAGCTGCTCTTACGATACAAATTATGCACAACTCCGCTGTTTTCAGTAAAAATACGGTAAGGACACTGTGCCTTCTCCCAAACACCCTTGGGCTATGTCTCTGGTGGTTCAGGCTCACAGCCCTTAGTGTCATCTGATGCTTGGGTGCTGGGTCACTTTGGATCCATCAGTGAGGGGTACGCCAAAGGCAATATGCCCGAACTCTGAAAGATGTTTGTTCTTTTTTTTTTTTCTTTTTTAAACCAAAAGACACGTATTTTCCCCCTGGGCTCACACATACTGCCATTGTATTGTGTCAAGATGGGATCCAGTGTAAGCTGGGCATTATGACACTGCCCTCAAATGTCCGTGCCTCTGTCCTCGTTTGTAATGTAATTCCCTTATCTTTTCTTGACCTTAGTCGGGTGTCTTCATCCACCAGCCACGTTTTTATATCTCTGAGCCTCAGTGAAAGGGGAAAGAGCTCATTTTTCCAGATCTTTCTCTTCTAGGAACCCCCTCTGGCCCTTCCTAAATCCATGGAAGTGCACACATCCTGAGGAAAGGATCATAATCTAATTCCGCTGGCAAATCCGCATAAGCCTTGACCTCCAAGTATGGCCGGAACGCTCTGTTCTGAATGGGAGACTCTTGCCCAGGCCAGTGCCTCAGTTTCCCCAATGACCGAGGTAAAGGAATAGCATCCTATTTTAGGTTTGATTTGCACAGTGAGCATGGCCGGAGGCCGGTTTCTCCTCTCCCGTTTTGAGAGGAGAGCTGTCTGGGAGCATGGCAGCCAGGCATCTCACCAAAGGAAGAGGCAAGAGCTAAAAACGTGGTAGCTTTTTTAAAATTTTTTTTTATTATTTTTTATTTTTTTGGGGGGGACAGAGAGAGACAGAGCATGAACGGGGGAAGGGCAGAGAGAGAGGGAGACACAGAATCGGAAACAGGCTCCAGGCTCCGAGCCATCAGCCCAGAGCCCGACGCGGGGCTCGAACTCACGGACCGCGAGATCGTGACCTGGCTGAAGTCGGACGCTTAACCGTCTGCGCCACCCAGGCGCCCCCGTGGTAGCTTTTTAATACATGAAGAAACCACTGGAGATGAGTGGTGAACTCTCCTGGCGCATCCCCAGGTAGGCAGGTCCCGAAGGCAGTCGGTTGCTATCGTCTGCTTGCTTGTGAAGTCTCCCATGGTCCGATTGTCTTTCCCTCCTTTTTGGGGCAGGTCTAATCAAACCCTGCAATTGTATTTGAGGCAGAGCCAAAGCGGGATAAACTAATGGGGAGCGAGTGCCTTTGTGGAAGAAAATCCCTAAGAAGGTGGGTGCTCTCAGAATGGCAGCGTGGCCCCTTTGTGCCTCCTCAGAGGCATGTCCTGGACCAGGGTGGGGCTTCACCTTCACTGCCTTCTGTCCGGGGATGACTTCAGGTGATTGTTTGGATCCTAGTGCTTGGAGAGTCTCAGATGTCATTGGTAGCTCCAGTGGTGAAGGTATTATCTTAAGCTGGGAGGATATGTCCAGTCTGCTTTCCTCTCAAGGTGCAGCAGCACATTATTATTATTGTTATTGTTGTTGTTATTTTAAAATGTTTATTTGTTTTTGAGAGAGAGTGAGAGAAAGAGTGGGGGAGGGGCAGAGAGCGAGAGGAACAGAGGATCCAAAGCAGGCTCTGCGCTGACAATAAATGTGGGGCTCGAACCCACGAACCGTGAGATCACGACCTGAGCCAAAGTCAGACGCTCCACTGACTGAGCCACCCAGGCATCCCACAAGTATTCTTGCTTTTAGCCTCTGTTCTCCACAGCTTGTCTATATCTATTTTAATTTGTTCTCATGTTTAACTTCAGTCCTTTCAAACCTCCCCCGGGGAAATTGTATATTCTGACTGTGAGTTGCTAATAAAAAGGATTGGAAATGACGAGAAATCACAACAGAGATCTCAATAGAAGCATTTCTGAGTCGTCAAATCTTGGAGCATTAGGGGAAATACAAATGAGATTTCTTCTCAGACTTTCAACTAGCCAGGGGGTATATTTGAAGACTTCAAAATCTTTTAAAAAATAAATTATGACCCCCCCCCCCCTTCCCCCATTCAGCAAGGTTGAGGACATCATGGGCTGAGCAATTTCCAGGGTAGTCACAGGCCCTCTCGGGGGACTTACGGACAGTGGGTTTTCAAAAACGTGTCTTTGAAGTAATTTTTCACGGACGTCTCAGTTCCAGCGGGGAGACTGCACGTGGGTCAAAATAAGCATTCTAACTTAAAAACAACAAAAAGCAGACGGGACTGAGTTTTGCCCTGAGCTAAAGAGGAGGTCTTGTTCCGGGGTAGCAGCAGCTGCAAACACAGCCCAGAGCAGAAGTCAGGGCGACCGGGGACTTTCTCAGAGAAATCTCTGGGTTTGGCCGGAGAGAAAACATACCCATAGCCTCATGCAGTTTTCTCTCTTCTCCGCACCCCACACCCCCTCATCTCCCATCGACCAGGCTCCACAAGGATGTGGCAGGTAAAACTTCACAAAGAACTGTTGTGCGGGACATAGCATGGAGAGGAAAAGCAACTTTTCAGACTCTCTTCCTCTGCCGAAAGCCGGGGGCCCATTATGGGCTGAGCTGTGTCTCCCCCCGCTCCCCCCCCACCCCGTTCACATATATTTTTCAAGTTTATTTATTTTGAGAGAGACAGAGATGGTGTGAACAGGGGAGGGGCAGAGAGAGAGAGAGAGAGAATCCCAAGAAGGCTCCCTGCTGTCAGCACAGAGCCCGACATGGGGCTCGAACCCGCGAAACCTTGAGATCACGACCTGAGCCAAAGTCGGACGCTTAAATGACTAAGCCACACAGGCACCCCGTCACCAGTGCATAGGTTAAAGCCCCATTGCCAGTACCTCATGGTGGGACTGTATTTGGAGAAACGACATCTAGAGAGGTAATTAAGGGGCGCCTGGGTGGCTCAGTCAGTTAAGCATCGGACTTTGGCTCAGGTCATGATCTCACGGTTCGTGAGTTCGAGTCCTAAATTGGGCTTGCTGCAGTCAGCCTGTCAGCACGGAGCCTGCTTCGGATGTTCTGTCCTCCTATCTCTCTGCCCCTCCCCTGCTCACGTGCTCTCTCTCTCTCAAAAAAAATAAATAAATAAATAAAAAAGAATAAAGAAGTAACTAAGGTTAGATGAGGTCATCAGGGTAGGTCCTGATTCTGGAAGACTAGTGTCCTTTTTTTTTTTTTTTTAATTTTTTTTTTTTCAACGTTTATTTATTTTTGGGACAGAGAGAGACAGAGCATGAACGGGGGAGGGGCAGAGAGAGAGGGAGACACAGAATCGGAAACAGGCTCCAGGCTCTGAGCCATCAGCCCTGAGCCCAATGTGGGGCTCGAACTCACGGACCGCGAGATCGTGACCTGGCTGAAGTCAGACGCTTAACTGACTGCGCCACCCAGGCGCCCCGACTAGTGTCCTTTTAAGAAGAGTAGGAGCCACCAGGGATGTGGAGGCACAGACTAACGGCCAGGCCAGGACATGGTGAGAAGACACAGTCTGCAAGCCAGGGAATAGCCCTCAGGAGAAACCAAACTTGCCGGCACTTTGATCTTGGATTTCCAGCCTCTAGAACTGTGAGAAAGCCATGTCTGGTTAAAGCCCCCAGCTTGCATACTTTGTTAGGGCAGCCCTCGCTGACTGAAATGTAGGGCCACTCTGTCCCCCAGCCTGGCTCTCTCCTCACACCCAGAGCCTGGGGATCCAGTACAACGCAAGAAGGAAGGCCAGAGAGGGGGTTCCCTAATACGACACTCTCCTCAGAACTTTCTCTACCTACAGCGAGTGTCTGGGCAGAGTGAGGGACAAGCCTGTCTTTTCCTGGAACCTAAAGAAAGGCCCCAGAGTGCCAGGAACACTCAGCGTGGGGAGTCCTATGGATGGGAACAGACTGAGGTGGGGTTTTTTTGTTTGTTTTTAAGAGTTTTTAAAATGTTTATTTTAGAGTGGGGGAGGGGCAGCGAGAAGGGGACAGAGTCTGAAGTGGGCTCTGAGCTGTCAGCACAGAGCCCGGTGCGGGGTTCAAACTCACAAACTGTGAGATCATGACCTGAGCCGAAGTCGGACGCTTAACCGACTAAGCCACTCAGCAGCCCCTAGACTGAGGTTAATTAACATTTGGCCTGTGGATCCCGTGAGAGGGATGTGTCCGTGAGAGGTCCTGCATGGTGGAAGAAAGAAGCTTACCCTTGAATTCCGCCCCCAGACCTGCCACTTCCTCAATCCACACCCATCTGGCTCTAGGTTCCTCAGATATAAAGTTTAGATTACTTGTAGGTCAGCCTTCTCAGACTGGAATGTGATGTATGTCACACAAGGTTTGTGTTAAAAGGCAGAGCTGATTGAATAGGTGCGGGTGGGGCCCATGAACTTGCATTTCCAACTAGGTCCCAGGAGTCATTGATGTTGCCAGGGGTTTACATCTGAAAAGCAAGGTGGTACCTCCATGCTCATTCTAAGCAGCATCTGGGCTCCTCATCTTATGTTCTGCTCAACAAGCATGTCTAGTTCCTGGTTGGCCCAGATGCTGGGACAGCAGGAGACCAAAGCAAGCAAGAAGATGAGGCCAGACTCATCAGATCTGGACCAAGAGGGACCTCACTAGCTCTGGGACCTCAGATGAGAGCCTTAACCACTTAGAGACTCAGTTTTGTTTTCTGCAAAATGGGTCAGTAGACCTACCTTTTGGGGTTTTTGTGAGGGTTGATGAGATAACATATATACAGTGCCTAGAACAGGACCAGGAACATCAGAAATACTCAACAAATGTTGACCCTTTCTTCTCTTATCTATACCCAAGAAACTCACAATCTATGGGAAAATCCTGAAAACATATTATCACAGGAAATATACCAACTGAGGTTGCGATGGGCCCATGAGGATAAGGGGAAGAAGCTCTGCCCTTCCAATAAGACTCTGGGTCTGTCTAATGGCAACACACCCCTACATCACCCAGGACAGCATCCAGTATGAGGAAGGTGATCACAGTACATGTAAAGAGCATCTTAACTCAAGCTAAGCTCTGTCTCAGCCACTGGGTATAAATGGGGGACAGACTTAATCCTGCTGTCCGAAGTCTTACAGATTATTGTAGGAATTGGGGAGAAATGATCTGATAGGATGAGTATAGAGGCCTGGGGGTACATGGCAAGGAATCTCCTGTTGTCCCTGGAGTGGGGAGGTCAGAGAAAGCTCCCTGGAGAAAATGCATGTACACTGGGGCTTGGGGGCAGCAGGAGTTAGGCAACAGCCGTGTGTGAGTGTGTGTATTTGTGTGTGTAGAGGCTATTTGTTGGGAAATTTCAAAAAGCACTTCCTGTTTCATAAGACAGAGCGAAATTTATTTTCAACGCTTGGTTAACTATAGACAAAAAAGGAAAAAGTGAAATCTCCAGGTGTCAAATGAAAATTTGGGGCAGAGGCTGGGGGGGGGGGTCTCACCTGGTGTAGAATGGGAGATAGGATATTGGAGTATGCTGAGGGGAGGCAGCTAGAACTGAGGCCCCTGCATAAAGTCTAGAGCCTCAAAGAGCTGTCTCTTCCATTTAACAGAAACTGAAATACTCAAGAAATCTGTAAAAAGTTTGCCGTCTAGGGAAGGGGAGAGAGGAAAGTCATCCATGAAAAATTGAAATGCCAGGTCTATATACACACAGATGTGCAATCCGAATTTGTATGACCAGCCTGGTGTGGGAATTCCAAATGGAGAAATAAAATAACTGTTCAGGACCATTAAAGTCCTACATTTTTAGCAAAAGCAAATGTGAAATCATTGCTGTAGGGAAACTTTCACAGCCCAAGGGTCGAGGGACTCCCACAGAAAACACCCTCACTGAAGATGAGGTGACAATGAAAATTATAAACCAACCACCCAAGAAAATGAGCCACGATGAAAGAGAGTCCACAAATGAAATAGAATTAGCACCTTCAAAAGTGGTAAGAGTACCTTCATCTGAAAAGAACAATGATATAAATATATTTCAAAGTATTGAAGAAGTAAGAGAATGAATTAAAACCATAATAAAACGATTGGCCAGTGTGGAAAGTGATGTTAGAGACCCATGAAGAAGTTCTTTTTGTTTTTTAAGTTTATTTATTTTGAGAGAGAGAGAGAGAGAGAGAGAGAGAGAGAGAGAGAGAGAGAGAATCCTAAGCAGTTTCTGTCCTGTTAGCATAGAGCCTGATGCAGGACTAGATCTCACGAACCATGAGATCATGACCTGAGCTGAAATCAAGAGTCAGATGCTTAACCGACTGAGCCACCTAAGCGTCCCATGAAGAAGTTGTTTAGATGAAAAATACCATCCTTGAAAAAAAGGACTCAGTGGGCAGGATAAGCACAGATTAGGTACACAGCTGTAGAATTAGTAAACTGGGAGGTAGCTGTGAGGAAGTCAAAAATAATTCAGCACAAGAAGGAAAAGATACAGAAAGATCAGCTAAGAAAGGTATGAAAGGTAGACTGGACTGATTCTTGAAATGTGAGTTCCAGGAGAAAATGAAGTAAATGAAGGGCCAACAATATTGAAGAGATAATGGCTGAGAATCTTCCAGATTTCCAGAAAAACATACATTTTCATTTCTAGGAAGCACAGGAGTTCTGAGGAGAATGCATAAAAATAGAACTATACTAGAGCCATTAAAACTTATGTGGATCCTGAGAAACTTAACAGAAGACCATGGGGGAGGGGAAGAAAAAAAAAGTTAGAGAGGGAGGGAGCCAAACCATAAGAGAGTCTTAAAAACTGAGAATAAACTGAAGGTTGATGGGGGGTGGAAGGGAGGGGAAAGTGGGTGATGGGCACTGAGGAGGGCACCTGTTGGGGTGAGCACTGGGTGCTGTATGGAAACCAATTTGACAATAAATTTCATATTAAAAGAAAAAAAAAAAGAAAAAAACCTGGAAAATAGGAAAGAGACAGAAAATTTTCCCCAAAACACAGTATATTGGCAAAACATTCTTTACTGTAACAATTAATGCTGAAACAATGGAGTAATGACATTTTCAGGAAAACAGGGACTAACAAGGTTTCTCCCTCAGAAAGTCATCAATAAGTTAACTACTAAAAGATAGGCTATATAATAAGGTGGATCTTACGCCTGAGGTAAGAGTCAGTTGCCAGGAATGATAGTGACTAAAAACATGGTGGCAAAAATATTGGGAAGTTGAAAGACTATTGACTGAAAAAAAAAAAAACCCAGAAATTTTGGAAGACTTAAGGATAAAGTGTAACAAAAATACTAAAAAGCAATAACATGGCAGACGGAAGGGTAGAATCGGAAGTGATGAGTCCTGGGGCCTGTCTGGGCGGCTCAGTCACTTAAGGATCTGATGTTTCGTTTCGGCTCAGGTCATGATCTCACAGTTCATGAGTTTGAGCCCCGCATCAGATTCTGCACAGTGGGGAGCCTGCTTGGGATTCTCTTTCTCCCTCTCTCTCTGCCCCTCCCCTGCTCGCTCTGTCTGTCAAAATAAATAAATAAACTTAAAAAAATTAAAAAAAAGAAGTGCTGTGTCCCAATATCTTTGTATTGTTCAGGAGAGAGGTAAAACTAGGGATTAATTTTCTATTTATTAACTTAAGTGTATAAAATAAAAATTTGAGGGTCACTACAAAAATGGAAATAGAATACGAACTTCAAAACCATTAGAGGGAAAAACAAATTAATGAAACCTAACGAGTTTGACAGAAGATAGGAAGAAACAAAGAAACAGTGAATAAAAAACCTGGTAAAGAAAAAACACCAAATAAGACGGTAAAAAATAAGTGCATATAGGAGTAATTGCAATATAATGTCTAAATTTGCATTATAAATCGAGGGGTTTTTATATTTGATTGTAAGAAAGAAATAAAACGGAACTTAGTCCTAACCTTCTATCTAAAATAAAATGGCAAATGGTATTTTCTCTGGCTGACTTCATTCACTTAGCATTGTACCCTCTAGGTCCGTCCATGTTGTTGCAAATGGCAAGATTTCATTCTTTTTTTTATGGCTGAGTAATATTCCTAAGGATATACATACATACGTATATGTGTGTGTGTGTGTGTGTGTGTGTGTGTGTGTGTATAGCGTTTCCTATACATATAGGAAGCACTTAGACTGCTTCCTTATGTTGGTTATTGTGAATAATGCTGCACATACCTTTTTGAATTAGTGTTTTCATTTTCTTTGGGTAAATATCCAGTCGTGGAAATATATTCTGGATCATATAACAATTCTATTTCACATTTTTTTTGAGGAACGTCCATACTATCTTCCAGAGTGGCTGCACCAGTTTGCGTTCCCACCAACAGTGCAGGAGAGTTCCTTTTTCTCCACATCTTCACCAACACCTATCATTTCTTGTGTTCTTGATTTTAGCTATCTTCATAGGCGTGAGTTGATATCTCATTGTAGTTTTGATTCGCATTTCCCTGATGATGAGTGATGTTGAGGATCTTTTCATGCGTCTGTGGGCCATCTGGATGTCTTCTTTCCAAAAATGTCTATTCAGGTCCTTTTCTCATTTTTAATTGGATTAGTTGCTTTTTTGGTGTTGAGATGTATATGTTCTTTATATGTTTTGGATATTAACCCCTTATCGGATATGTCATTTGCAAATATCTTCTTCCATTCCGTAGATGGCCTTTTTCTTTTGTTGATGATTTCTTTAGCTGTGCAAAAACTTTATTTTGGGATAGTGTCAACTGTTTAATTTTTCTTTTATTTCCCTTTCCAGAGGATACATCTAGAAAACTATTTCTACGACCAATGTCAAATAAATGACTGCTTATTTTATTCTAGAAATGTTATGGTTTCAGCTCTCACATTTACGTCTTTCATCCATTTTGAGTTTGGTTTTAATTTCATTTGTGTGGATTTCAAGAAACAAAACAAATTAACAAAGGAAAAAAAAAGAGACAAACCAAAAAACAGACTCCTAAATATAGAGAAAAAAACTGGTAGTTGCCGGAGAGGTGGGTGGGAAGATGGGGGGAAATAGAAAAGAGGAATTAAGAGAACACTTATCTTGATGAGCACTGACAAATGTATAGAATTGTCGAGTTCTATACATTTGTATTGTACACCTGAATAACATAACACTACCAGAACACTGTAGGTTAATTATACTTGAATAAAAAAATAAAATGGCAAAGAAAAAATTAAAAGAGACGGCAAAATATACCATGGAAATACTAACACACAAAAAGTGATTGCGGCAATATTAACATTAGGTAACAGGTAAAGCATTTTAGAAATTAAGCCATTTATTACTTAATAATAAATTCTGTATTTTTCAGTAAGATAGAATCATTCTCAGCCTAAATGCCACCAACAACATAGTCTCAAAATCTGTATGCCAAAACTCACAGAAGTATAATCAGAAAAAATAAATTTATAGCCACAGGGGGAGAAACTATGAGTCAATCAGCAAAGTAATAGGAAGGATAAATAACGATCAGAAAAGGTTTTAAAAAGCTTGATCTAAGGGGAATTATGTAAGTTTTGCATCCAATAATGGAAGAACACATGTCATTGTTAAAACTTGTGAGCACTTTTTGTTTTCTTTTTTTGAAAATCCAGTTTTTAAGTCACTTGTAAGTGCCATTAATTACAGGAGGAACAAGAATGACTCAGCGTGTCCCAAGGGAAAAGTCTCTCCACTTATGTTGGGGAAAGGATGCAAACCACAGCACGTGGGAGGGGTGTCATATGTGAGATAAGTAGATGAGTGAAGACAGCAAGAGTTACATAGAGTCAAAAATCATTAGAGTCACTCTTTACTAGGTCTGTGACTTTGGGCAAATCATGTAGCCTCTCTGAGCCTCACCTGTCGTCAGCTGTGTAATGGGTCTAAACTTAGTGCCGCAGGGAGGATCAAGTAAGATACCGTGTTTTAAGTGTCCAGCTTTATGTCGATCTGCTTCTGAGTGTGTAATAAATGAGCTGTTTTCATATTCATTGTTATTACATTCAAGTCCTTCACTTTTGTATCAAATCGTTGAATATGTTATATTATTATATACTGTTTGCAGTTTATCAACCGTCTTCTTTCAAGAAATTGGACTTCAAGTATGTGTGTCCAGAGCATCTTTTTGTCTTAAGGTATTTCTTGATGTGTTTTCTGACAAAATTTGTGTACTACAACTTACATAAAAGAAGTGAAGAGCCTCAGAAAACAGGTAGATGCATTTAGTTTGCATTTATGTTAGCAAAACAATGAAGCAAAATAATTCTTTTTTTTTTAAATTTTTTTTAACGTTTTATTTATTTTTGAGACAGAGAGAGAGACAGAGTATGAACGGGGGAGGGGCAGAGAGAGAGGGAGACACAGAACCGGAAGCAGGCTCCAGGCTCTGAGCCATCAGCCCAGAGCCCGACGCGGGGCTCGAACTCACGGACCGCGAGATCGTGACCTGAGCCAAAGTCGGCCGCTTAACCAACTGAGCCACCCAGGCACCCCGCAAAATAATTCTTTAGAAATTTATAATAAGGACTTCACGTTCTGGCAAGCAGATGTTGAAATTGTTACAAAGGGAAACAGTAACCTTGAAGTGTTTTTAATCATAACTCAGAGTTGGGAGACATTTTGATCTTATCCACAACATCACAAACACAACTAAGGGAAGAATTTTTTGGAAAAATTTCTATCGTACCACCAAAGTCCTCATGCAAAACCTGGCTTTGCAGACCTCCGTCCTCCAGATTGATAAAAATTCACTAGATATGAACTGTGGGAATTCCTTCCGAAATGTATCCAGGAGCCAGAGTAACGGCGATCCGATGCTCTTGTCCCAATGATGATGTGATCTCAGTCTAGAAGGTCTGCAGTGCGCATCTGGGGAATAAATGACCCCTGTGGCAGGGTAGAGTGCCCTCGAATGGCAGAGAATGTGCCCAAAGATGATCCTGGAAGCTGCAAAGGACAGGTCTCTGCACTGGGGTCCAGGTGTGGGGAGCTGCAGCGGGGGCTGGGATACCTACAGATGAGTGCCCCGTCTTGCTGAGCCCCGCCACATCCCCAGCACAGGGGAGACAGCTGCTTCCTCCCTCATTTTATCGCTTCTAGCACATCAGGGTTTAGCTATTTCTTGGCCTTTGGTTAAGGATTTACAGATTATACGATCGAAACTTGAGGTCCTGGCAGAGAGCTGGGGTGGGGTAGCAGCTAGGCAGCCGGAATGGTTGTGCTGAGGGGCCCCTGCCGAGTACCAGCCCTGCTTTAGGCAACAGAGAAGCCTATGGTGGCTCTGATCTGAAAACACAGCTCAGTTCAGCAACCGGTCAGCTGAGGATATTGTTTAAAAGCTTTGATCTTGATTAGAAGTCAAAGTTTCTGATGCCTCCCCTGCTAAGCTTGTTTCAGGGAGAAGAGTGGTCAGCTTCTATGGTCTCTCCCACTTCCTAGGTGCTGTTTCGAAGGAGCAGGGAGAAGGACCAAGAAGAGATCAGGAATGGGGCAACGGCCTCCTAGCCAGGAGCTTTGTTCTCTCTGAGCCTGGCAAGTGGATTTTTCTCTTGTGGGCGTCATTGAGAGCTTCAGGGAGTCCAGGCTGGGAAAGTCTCTGATCAAGACAGATGCTCCTTTATTCCAGGTGGCTGCCTGGGACTCCTCCTCCAGTACCTAGGACTCAGGAGATTCTGACTGCTGGTCCCTCTGTTTCCCCAGGTGGCCCTTTGGACAGAACCTATACCTGCTACTCTGTCTCCTTCTCCTCAGTGACCCACAACTGGTCTCTAGACGCATCATGGCTTCTGGAGCTAGAGATCCTAGGCAGTGGCCTGACCTTCCCCGAGTTCGTCTTGTGCACTGTTTGCTCTAGGCGTCTCAGGGGTGAGTCTGGCAGTGGGTCCAAGAGCCTCCCAACTTTGGGAAGCATTTCAAGGCTGAGGTCGGCAGCGGGGCCACCTGCCCTCTCCAGTGGGGCCCCTAGCTCCCTCTGAAGGCGTGCTGTCAGCACGCTTTCTCCTCCCCGCTCTTGGGGACCTTTCATCGTGGGTCAGTCTCTGGTTCAGAATGGAGCCACTTCTCAAAACGTCCTTTGTAAATTCTGGTGGTGGTGTTTCAGTCTGCAGTTTCATATCCATTGTGAACCTCAACAACTTCAACCATGACATCCTGTTACATGGGAATTGGGGTCATAGCTTCCAACTTTTTCTTTTATTAGACCTATAGGGATGTCCAATCCGCAAGGTTTGGAAACCACTGGTCTAGCCTTCTTGCTGGTTACCTCAGTTATCCATTCTGGGAGAATTCTGGCCTTTCTAACCCCGAGGTTCCTTGCCTTCCAAATTGCAGTAGAAAAGCAGAGCTCAGGTTTTGAGACAAAAATCCATCATTTGGCAGCCTGGCTTCCAAAAGAAAGCTCCAAATAACTCTCCTTCCAGACCCAGACATTCCAGGTCCCTTCACAGCTTAAAACGTGCTTTTTCTGTTTGGTCAATCTGAGTTAAATTACCCTGGGCATTTTTGAATTTCATGAACAGGAAAAAAATAAACTTTTTCAACTTGAAAAATAAATGGAAGCCATTCTTTTGGCGGCAGATAACTCCAAAAGATGTGACCTTCCAGGGTTCACACTGCCCAAGTGGGTTGTTTCCTCGGAGGACCACAATCTGCATGAGTTCAATCAAATAATGTCAAGGAGAAATGTGAAGTGATGGAGGAAGAAAAAATATTTGTAAGACAAGTAAACTTTGGAGCCAAGTATTCTCCTCGATTTCCTGTAACTCCCTCAATGCCCGGGTTCCAATGTTGTTCAGAATGTTTTATGTCATTTTAATAACCAAAGTAGTTTCGCTGAATAAATACAATGATTTGATTTAGAAGCAGCGATTACGGTGGCTAGAAAAATATGTTTCTATAGAAAATGGGATAATTTTATAGCTGCCGGGTAAGACGGATTCGTGTCGAATATTGTGCAAACAAATCCAAATGGCACTTTTTCCCTTGGTGGGTTTTTTGGGTAATCAACCTACCAGCTTCTGGAAATGGACCATTATGCAAATTTATAAAATGCAGCCAGATCTTTTCACCTTGGGATGTTTATCATTCTTTTCCTTGGAAGTCAAATCCTGAAATGCAAATCTCCGTGGTAATGCTCCGTGAAGAGTAAGACCATAAATGCTTCACCTGGCAGAAGAGAATAAAAAAAAAAATTAAAAAAAAAAAAAAGAAGTTGACCTACTCAGAGAAATATTAACTCAATTTTGTGGCTGAGATGTTATGGACTCTCTCAAGGGCCGTATATTACTGATCCTTTATGATAGTGTGGCTATGGACATTGATACTTTTATGGTTTCTCCCCGGCTCAGTGAGGAGTGTAAGGGCTTTCATGAGGAACAAAGACTGCTTCTCTGCCTCTGACAGGCACTCCTCTTCACTGGCTGAGGCAGGCAAGTGGCCCGGAGGTGAGGCATGCTTTGGACGGCCGCGGGGCTATTACAGGCCAAAATCTTAAACTCATCTTGAAGCTTACAAACCACTCTCCCAGGGACACCTGGGTGCCTCAGTTGGTTAAGCGCCCAACTCTCAATCTCGGCTCAGGTCATGATCTCACAGTTCGTGAGCTCGAGCCCCGTGTCGGACTCTGCACAGTCAGCACAGAGCCTGCTTGGGATTTTCTCTCTCTCTCCTTCCCTCTCCCTGCCCCTCCCTCACTTGCATGCACTCTCTCTCTCTCTCTCAAAATAAATAAGCATTAAAAAAAAAAAAGCCACTCTCACATTCTGCAAATGTGTGCTGAGTGCCTACTGTAAGTGAGTCACTCTACATTTATCATTTCATTTTAATTTAAAATGCTTCACCCAATATTGTAAAGTGAAATGCCACAAAGATTAATACTCAGAGAATCGTTTCATGATAGCTCTTCTCTTTCCTGGCACCACGCATGAGAAACCCACACGAAGCAAGAAGTCAGATGTCAAAGGTCCAGGAGACAACATGAAAAACACTGAAAATAAAAAAAGAAGAAGAAGAAGAAGAAGAAAACCTAAGAACAACAATTTTGAGAAACAAACAAAATAAGCTCAAAGCACAGCACAGAACCCTTGGGCCCAAGAAAGTATTTTGCAACTTAAAGGAAAAGCAACCCAGAGCATCTTGAGAAACAAGCACATTTCTGAGACTGAACCACAGCTGAGCATTTGGGAATAACTTCCAGGCCCTGAGGGGCTGCAGCACAGGAGCGGGAGAGTGGTTCACAAGGGCCACATGAAAAGTCTCCAGGCCCTACCACCAGGGGACATCAAGAGCTCTCTAGGGAAGCCAGGAGAAAACCAGCGACCCCATCAACCATCAGAAAAGCAAGAACGAAAGTGGCAACTAGACCACAAAACAAAAGGATTAAGTCAACGAGTCAAGAGGGGTTGATCTAGAATAGTCCTGTGCAGATGCAGCAGTACGGATTAGCTGGGCAGGTAGAACGAGGAGGAACACGGGCAGGTGCCCTTCCAAACCTGCCAGGACACGCTGTCCTCTGGGAGTTTCTGTTTTTGTTATGTGTGTTTAATATTTGAGAGCATTGCCTTATGTGCATTCCTGATAACTACATATTTGGACACTTGGCTCTCTTAATGTTTTAATATATCTTTCCCAGGTTCCTGTCACCCAGAACTTGATTGGCCATGGATTTCCTTGTCTATAGTCAAAAAGGAAGAGTGACAAACTGTGCTTTGCACATCATTTTTTGGTCACGGTCACCCCCTCCCTCCCCCACTTGCATGGATAGAGCTGTGATGAGGGGGGAGTATGGAGTGCTGGATTTGTTGGCATTATTGTGAATCTAGAAACAAGCTGAGGGAACTCCTTGCCCGCTCCAACTCTTACTGAAGTGTCTAGAAATTCCTCAGTGACGAACTGAAATCTTCCCAGGCTTTGAATGACTGAAAATTCTTCCTCACCCTCTCTACCCCTCCCACTGATTCGCAAAGGGGGTTCACGGTCTGCTGCTCAAACCTGGTGCCTCGGTCTCCAGGGATGATAGGAAATCCACACAGAGAGGCAGACCCCCCATGTGGCGGCAGTTCCCCTGCTAAACCTCTGCTGTAGTTTCTTGGTTTCGCTCCACATTCTTATAATCTCCGAACCACAGACCATTTGATTTAAACCCCCAATTGTCACTCAAGCTGGCACCAGTCAGTCCAGAAGAACCTTCTGCTTCGCGGCGGAGGAGACAAAATTTCCCCCCACTTTGCGCGTCTCTGTCTGCTCAGAAAACGGGCATGCGTACCTTGGCCAATCTCGAAGCTCTGTTTCGGAGCCATCTGCCCACAAGATCCGTGCTCATCCAGGCCTCCCTTTCTCAGCCCCTTTTCTTAAATGTCACCTTCTCAGTGAGCTCTTCCCTGGTGACTTTATCCAAAACGCCACACCTCCTCCAACCCTGAACTCCCCTTATCCCACTTCCCAGCTTTAATTTTTCTCTTTAGTACCGATTACTATCTGATTTATGACTTAAATCTTTGACTTCCATTGTCTTGTCAAATGACCCCTCCCCCACCCGTGGGGTTCTGGTAAATGGGTAACAGTAACAATAAATGTCTCCGCAAGGCAGGGTGGGTTGGGGACCGGCATGTGCACTGTCTGTCAGAGGTGTAAGTGCCCACACTATGGCCCATTGGGAGGATGGTTGTGTTGAACAACCGGCTTGCAAATTCCTGAGTCTTTCACAACTTGCTCTTGCAAAGTGGTTTGAACCAGCTTCAGCACAATGCTGGCTGTCAGCACACTGGGGAATCCCGTGAGGGTGTCCCATGAGGGCAGCAGTTAGTGTGTGCTTTGTCAACCGCTGTAACCTCAGCCCTCTAAAGAACTGTTCAATGAATGTATGGGTATAAACACATTATTTTATAATTGGGATCATTGTATACAAAGAACAATGTATTCTGTCATTTTTACTTAAGCTTACAGTAAGAACGGTGTCCGTGCTATTACATGTTACTTAATAATATTTTAATGGTGCTATGATGCTTAATAATTTAGAGTATGATTTGTCATGCTACTCTTTGAAATTTAGGTAAATTGAATCTCATGTTAAAAATAACACTATTGTAGGGGCGCCTGGGGGGCTCAGTCGGTTAAGCCTCCGACTTCGGTTCAGGTCACGATCTCATGGTTTGTGGGTTCGAGCCCCGCGTCGGGCTCCGTGCTGACGGCTCGGAGCCTGGAGCCTCCTTTGGATTCTGTGTCTCCCTCTCTCTCTCTCTGTCCTGCCCCACTCATGCTCGGTCTCTCTCTGTCTCTCAAAAATAAAACAAAACATTAAAACAATTAAAAAAATAACACTATTATAAATATCCTTGAACATAAATATGTATTCAGATTAACTAAGGGAAAGATAATGGTGTATTGTTTAAGGTTAATAAAATCATACTGTAAGTAGTATGGGAAGTAAATTTGTGAGGATTTCAAATGATATTCTGAAGCTAATATGATACAAGAATGTTTGACCAAACTTATGTGATATTAGAATATATTTTTAAAAAATATAATGTGAACAAGAAGAAGAGGCAAGGAATCCAAAATGCTGACTTTCTTTTGATACGAATTTAATAGAAGGAATAACTGTCATAAACAATAAAGAATGTACATCATTTTTAAACTTTTTTTTTATGTTTATTTACTTTTGAGAGACAGACAGAGTATGAGTGGGGGGAGAGCAGAGAGAGAGACACACGCAGAATCCGAGGTAGGCTCCAGGCTCTGAGCTGTCAGCACAGAGTCCGACGCAGGGCTTGAACTCATGAACCACGAGATCATGATCCGAGCCGAAGTCGGATGCTCAACCGACTGAGCCACCCAGGCGCCCCAAGAATGTACATTTTAAAAAAAAGGAGTTGGGGATAAGTGGTTACAATAAGGAAAAAAAAATTAGATTCATATTTCATATCATGCAGTAAAATAAAGTCAATTTGGATAAAATAATAAAAAATAAAATTAAACTACAAAATACAATTTGTTTGACAACTGTAGGAATGAGGCTTTCCCAAGGATTAAAGCAATACAAAAAACTATAAAGAAATTATATCTTTAAAAAGATTTCAGGATGGAAGGACTTTTGAAGCTTCTGTCCCATGAACACTAACAAAATTAAAATTAAAAGAAAGAGTTGTGGTCAAGTACAAGAGACAAAATCTCTTAAAATCTTCTCCAAATCTGTAAAAACTCTAAGAAGTCATACATAGATAAAAGGTTAAAAACTATAACAAGAAATTTCATTTAAGGGTAAGTGCAAATGGTGAACACACATTAGGAAAAATAAAAATCAACTCAACCCATTGATCACTTAAAGCAGTTCAAAGTAGAATTTTATTGGAAGAGATTCTATGGTTAGTTCAAGGCTTATCAGGGGGTATAGCTCAGGGGTAGAGCATTTGACTGCTTCGTTCAAGGCTTTTTTCGTTTATTGCACCCCTGGACGGATTCCTCTCAGCTCTCCCATACCTTCATTGAACCAAATGTAGATTGATCCAAATGTGGATCTCAGTTTGTCCATTCCTAATTCAGTAATGGAGATGCCAAAGGAAATATCAGAAACTTGCCAAGGTAACCAACAGAGCCTAGAGCTGATATGTGATTGTATTGTCCTGAGAGATATTAGAATAACATTTTCTTGTTCTTTCTAAAGAAAAGCAAAACCTCAAAGAGCCAACAAGCCGGAAGCAAATGCACTTGGAGCCCAAGTGCATTGCTTGGACCCTGCTTCATGTTTGGGCCCTTTATGAAGTTTCAACAACAGATGTAGGTGGGTCTATGTACTTCATGTACACTGGGACCCAACTGGTAAAATTCTATTGTCATTGGGAATGTATCCAACTTTACTGGTGACTCTCAGTCATTGAATCATAGACTGCCACGGGTGGAAGAGACGGCAGGTTCTATCTGATCCCAACCTTTGTGGAGGCCCTGTCTGCCTACCTACTAGGTTAGGCACACAAGGTATTTCCTTGGAAATTCTGTTTCCTTGTCATGTCCATGGCCATCACAAAGATATGGTTCTAATGGTTCTGAGAGCAGGTGATGAGATTCGAAGCATACAGGGGTAAAGGGAACATTGATAGTTATTTTAAGAGTAAGCTATAATTTTTGAGAAGGGAAACATAAGGTGAGTTTGTTCTCTCTGGAATTCTGCATGCTGGCCCTTTCCAAATGGTGACACCAGCCTCCTTACTGAGGAATAAATGGACATTGGTGTATGGATGGGAGCATAGATGTGCAGTTGGTCAGGCCAGGACTCAAAATATGACTGTACATATGCCTGGACAATGGCTTCACTTCTGGGACCCCAGCTCCCTGATTTTCAGGTGGGAGTATTGGGGAGAAAGACACACATCACATGAAAAGTGAGGTAACTAAGGTGCCAAGAGATGAAGGGACTATCCTAAGGTCACAGAAACAGAGATTCAGAGAGAGGAGCCGACTGCGTATCTTCTGCTTTCTAGTCTAGTCCCATAGGAATGTCACGGTAGTAGGGTGCACTATTGCTTTTTGGCTGGCTGGACCATTCCTGGGCTGTGTTTGCGCTGACGTGTTCATGAAACGCACGTTGCATACTTCTTCCGGAAATGGGATTTGGAAAATCGTGACATCCCAATTGCAGGCAAAGGCAGAGAGCCTCCAATCTTGCATCGAGTTCTAGGCAGGTCCAGTTACCAAGTTTTCTGATGAATGTATGGGTATAAACGCATTATTTTATAATTGGGATCATTGTATACAAAGAACAATGTATTCTGTCATAGAGATCACACATCTGTAAAATAGACATTATAATACTGCATTCACAGAATTTGGGGAAGGTAAAGTTGGAGCACATAGGAGCAGCAAGCATCCAACATATATGTCTTTCCCTACTCTGGATCGAAGGTTTTGAACCCTTACCCATCACCACACGAAACCCCTGAGACTCAGGGGTGGGTGTTCCGGATCCTTTGTTTAATCCGCAGAAATAAGCCCCATATCGCTACATAAGCAGCCGAAGTGAATGTGGGTAAAAGAACATTTTTTATAGCAGGTCTTAACCCGGACGCCCCTTGGCACAGAAACAGAAGCCAATCTGCCAAGGCTATGAGTCTGCCTGGGCCCAGCCCTTCCAGAGTTGAGGTTCTCAGATCCTGCAGGGAAGCCTCCTCACCCACTGCATGTGCTGAAGCAGGGATACCAAGCTTCGGTGCTGTGTCCGAAGCTGTGCTGGGCCCTGAATGAGCAGCAGCGGGTAAGACAGACTCCGTCCCTTCCCTAACGAGCCCCTCGCGCTGAGACTCTGTAATCACCCCCACAACATCCTGGGTGTGGGGACAAAACTTAAACAAACTGGATCCATGAGACAAACCTGGAGATATAGAATCTTCTAGAGGGAGACGGAGGAAAAGCTTAGCCGTTGGCCTGAGTAGGCCACTTAAAATGCCCTGGTTTTCAGTAGTCTCTCCTTCCTCCTGTCAGACCCATGAAGATAAGAGGACACATTCCAAAACTGAGCATCAGTGTAGGGGTGCAGAGAAGTTTCGGCGACGGAGCTTTGGGGACTGGAGGACCGCGGTTGGTCACATATTCAACGTATTCAATGCCACCCATCCCCCTTGCCGCTCAGCCCTGCATGGGCCCGTGCAGGGCTGTGTTATTCCTATCTCCCCTGTTGGAGTACCTGCGAGATGGCTTCTGTCACACAGCTCAAAGTGCTTCTGTTCAGCCTCGGCCCTGCTCTAATTGTGCTCTTTGCACTGGGGGATGACTTTGGCTGAATTCTGTGCATCCCAGCCTCTTCCTTAAGCACCCGATGGGTCTTCAGAGATGTAAATGAAGGAAATGTGCATGAACCAAAACACAGGCCAATGGCGAGGAGTGTCCACGTTTGGGGGACTCTGGTGTAGCCGAGGAAAGCACGTTTGGGCCCATGTCCGTGAGCTGTTTGCTCCCCACAACTCAGAGTGTGTCCGCTTTGTCGGGAGGCCTCAACCTCGGGGAGCCCCTGGGCATGTGGGGCTGTTGCTCCCGCTTGACTCAGTACTTCATCCGTCCAGCTGTTCAGTTCTAAGTCTTCACTGTTCAAATACGTTTTCTCCACGACTGCCCGGATGCTCCCAAGGACACACATTGTTCCTCTTGTTGTCCAGTGATGGAACTGGGTCAAGCAGTGGGACCGCGGCGCCCAGCGCCACGTCTGGTAAGGGACAGAGGCAGAGCCTAAGCCCAGCCACCTGCCTCTCAGACCCTGGTCCTCCCCAGTGTGTCCTAGGACTTCGAAGTGTGACTTTCCCTCCCCAGTCCCAGAATCCACTCTGGAAAGGGGAGCAAAGCAGTCTCTGGTAATTTAGCAAATCCTCTAATAAAAACGTGGCCTTCAGTTTGGACCTTCCGCCCAGAGCCTAGTTTGAACCCTTACGCTGGGCAGAAGGACAGCTTGTGCTCATCCAGCTGGTTGTCTGTGGCTCCGTGCTTCACAGGGCCTGGGTGGCTGCTACCTCCCGCCGTCCATCCCACCAAGGGAGCTGGTGACCCTATGACAAGTCCATTGTGCCCCGGGCCGGCTGCCAGGTGCTCACTCTGCACAGGACTGTATCATGTCCCCATTTTCCTGGAATTCAAGGAGTAAGAATGAAACCAACCCCTTATTCCCTCCTCAGTTATTTCCAGGTTCATTTTCCAGGTTTCCCGCATGGCATTGTTTTCCCAGCAACTGTGAAGCAATGAAACTATTAAAAAACTCAAACGCTGCACACGGACTGTTTATCAAGAAAACCAGCATAGGAAAAAAAGATCCTGCAAATTTGGCCAGCGAGAATTTCAGCGTGGGGAGGAGGGAAAGGGAATGGCCATGGGGAGGGTCAGGTTTCTCCTTGAAATGCTGACCAGCTGGACTGGGGCCGGGGTGAAACTTCCATGGGTGCACACACGCGTACACGATGTGAGATCATACAGGTCCCGCTGTCTGTGTGGGGCTTTTCTAGGAATTAGAACGATTCTGATTTCCTTTTAGATAATGTATGAGGTACTCTTAAACACACCCAGTCCCTTGGGGCAACGATTTTCAAGCAAGAACTGAGCTTTCGGTGATGGATTTTTTTGGATATTAGGGATATTAGTTCAGCATGATTTAATTTGTGGATTTGGTTGAGGAGAGCAAGAACGGAGAGACAGTCAGACAGATGTGGGCTGAGAGATTCCGGGGCCTCCCCTCTCCCCCTGGCATTTGCTCCTTGCAGCATCTCAGTCCAAGCTCAAACCCAGGTGGAAAACAGGGTCCTGGATCTCGGAGGCCTGTGCTCAATTACATCTCCCCTGTGAGCCACTCAAAGACCGAGCTGGGTCAGGCCATTGCACCAGCACCTGCCGAGTCCCCCAGCTCACTGTCATCTGCCCTGGGGTGTGAATGTCGTGATAACTCAGAGATCCAGGGGTGGCTGGACTGGCCACTTGGAGCCTGGAAGAGGTTGGGGCTGGATGGGCTTTTCTCTACCAGCTCGTCCATCTGTGCTCGGCCCTTAGTGAGACTGCCGTTGGTCCACAGCTCATAGGCCACAGCAGAGTAGAGGTGTGAAGGCTCTGGGGAGTTTTTACTGCCCTCGGCTAGGAGAAAGCAAAGGGCTCCCCCAAGGCAGACAAGAGAGAAGAGAAGGCATACTCAGGAATGTGATTGGGAGGCTTCTGGTCTCACCCACCATCTGCAGTCATTCCCAGCTGGGCCCCCAAAGGGCTGGCTGGGCCACCGTGGTGCCTGGAGATTGTGGAAACATACATTTCCTCTGTGCATCTCCTCAGTCCTGGGGCTTCAGGGACTAAAACGCCCGGCCTTCCATTAGAGGCAGGTCCAGATGGCCCGTGCGTTGTTCCCAGGCCCTCGGGCTACACATAGCTTTAGCTGCTGCTTTTCCTCGTTTGGGAGAGTGAAAACATGGGCTTGGAAGTCTCTGAGCTTTCTAATTGGGCCACCAGCTGATCTGCCCAGCCTTTTCTCTCTTAACCAACTTGACCTTCTAACATGAATGGGGAAAGTGCCTATTTGCTTAAGCTTATATTTTCCGTGGTTATACAGTAAAATCCCATTTTTATAAGCATCGTTTAGCTCACAACATAATGAGGAACCGTTCAGCCATCCAAAAAAGCCAGTCAGGCTTCCTTCCAGTTTGAGACAGGATGCCGGAGGAGAGGGTCAGCCGGGAGAGGGAGGCACTGTCTCCATCCTGCACAGAAAGGTCGGGGGTGGGGGGAGTTCCTACAACACGGGTGAACTTTGAGAACCTTAGGCCGAGTGAAATAAGCCAGTTGCACAAGGACAAATACTGTGTGATTTTACTTACAAGAGGTACTTAGAGTAGTTAAGATCACGGAGACAGAAAATGAAATGGTGGTTGCCAGGGGCTGGGGGGCATGGGCAGCTAGTGTTTAAGGAGACCAGAGTTTTGGTTTTGGGAGATGGAAGGAGGTCTGGAGATGGGTAGGGGTGATGGTGGTACAACCCTGGGAATGCACTCATCACCGCTGACCTGTACCTTTAAAGATGGTTACGATGGCAAACCTCAGGCCGTGTGTATTTTACCACAGTTTGAAAACAAGACGGGGAGGGGCGCCTGGGTGGTTCAGTCGGTTAAGCGTCCAACTTCAGCTCAGGTCATGATCTCGCGGTCCGTGAGTTCGAGCCCCGCATCGGGCTCTGGGCTGATGGCTCAGAGCCTGGAGCCTGCTTCCGATTCTGTGTCTCCTTCTCTCTCTGCCCCTGCCCGTTCATGCTTGGTCTCTCTCTGTCTCAAAAATAAAAAAAATAAAAAACAAAACAAAAAACAAGACGGGGATTCAGTAGAGCCAGACTGCATTTGACTGAGGGGTAGGCAAAGTGCCTCTGGACCCTGCGTCTCTAGCTCATCAGCAGCCTTGGAGGAATCTAATGCTTTCGTCTTCTTCCCAGGGCTGATGCCGCCACTGTAAGTTCTCATGCAGTAGGAGCATTCATTCAAGATTCTGGCATAAAATCGAGGGCAAGCCTCACCACGACAGGAAGCGGGGGTTGGTTAGATCGCTCAGTGTCTTCGCCGGAGCATGAGCTGCTGCTCGTTCCGCGGTGGTATCAGTTATGTTTTGTTTATTCACTTGCTCCTTCTGTCCTTCGTCATTCGGCAAGCTTTTCCCGGGGACAGTTTCAGGGCCAGCACTGCGCTGGGGAAATGCTTTGGTCCTGGGCCATAAGTACATATGGACATACACTCACCCCATTAATGGCGTAACTTTACAGAACCCTGTAAGCGTTCTGACTTTGAGCTTTTAATCTGGTCATGGAGGATAAATAGGAATTTACTAGATGAGGCTGAAGAGCAAAGAGTGTGTGCCCACATATGTCCCTGTGAGGAGAGCTGCAGGGAGAGCCACTCCATCTGTACCTGGCCCCTGCTCCCGGGGTCCCGGGCGCCACCCCACACGAGGTGCCCCGGTGGAGAGAGCTCGCAGAAATATTCCAGGTACACTGAACCGGGGGGTGGGGGGGGCATGCTTCGAGTTAGTAACACATGTTTAGCATAAAACCTTACTAATTCACTGCTAACAATGACTCAGTTCAGCTATTTGGAGCCAGAAAAGCCCCAGGCGAGCTCTCCGTTGGAACTGGCATCTGCTCAAGTGGAAGAATTGCTTCTTTGAAAAAAGAAAACACACGTGAAGGACGGGAGGCGGACCTGTACTCCCCGACGCCTCCGTCAGGCTGCAAGTCCCCAGGAAGGGCGGGAGCCTTGGGATTGCCCTGGCGGATAAAATCTTGTCCACTGTGGACCTGGCTATGCCAAAGTACAGCAATTTAGCCACTGCCCAGACAAAATAGGAAACACACATTTTCTGTAGCAGCAGGCAACAGTGTTTTTGTTGGTTTTTGTCAAACAAACCTTAAACCCTTCGCCTTTCGACAACGTACGGAACAGAAACATTTATATTCTGCGTGAACCTCACTTTCCCCATACACGGAGGCCAGCTCCAGAAGCCCAAAAACCCAGATCAACTTTTGGCAGAAATCTCGGTCCAGAGCAGGAAGGTTGTAAGAGTTTATATTCTTCTATCTAGACCAAAGGCTCTTGTGGGGTTGCTGTTGATTTGTCTGGCTCAAAGAGCAGAGCCTCTGATACAACATAAAATAGGTAATATAATAAAAATACTTCATAAATCAGAAACTCTGTCGGACTGGGCCTATGCTCTGTCCACTCGGAAATAAACATGCAGGAACCTTCTCTGACTTCATTTCCTCTTGGTTTCTTCATCCGTGTGCTGCCCGAGTGAGTCTGTCCTCCGTTTGTTTTCCTTAATTCCCCTGGTCCATCCCACACCAGGTTAGTCCCGCTGCAATTCCGAATGAACCTTGCCTTGGCCCGCAACGTGGCATGGAGGGCTGTGTTTTTCTTCCGTCTCCTGGTGGAGTGGAGGGGACAGGGCTGAACAGCGGCCTGTGCAACTGGCTGATCAAGCACTTATCAATCATCCCGCCACAGAAAGGTCTAGCTCTCACAATGGCGTTTTACTTAATGAATCTGGTGAGCTTTTCCTTTGGAAAAGGGTGTAGCGAATACCAGGCAGTTATCTGTGACTAAGGGAGACCTAGCATGTCAAGACTTCAGGGTCACCAACTTGCCGTTTGGCATGAGCACGATGAGACCCAGGAAGGAAAGCAATTTGCTCAGAGTCAGTGAGTTGGAAGAGCGATGGCATCTGGACTCCCTCATTGGAAAGACAACCTTGAGAACAGCTACTTGTAGAAGTCCCTTCTTTACAATGCAGGCTTTGCTTGCTCATGGCCGTCTGCTCCCCAGCACAGCACAGTGATGCCTTTGTTTCATAGTCCTCCTGGTCAGAACTTCTCTTTACATTGATTTCAAATCTGCCCCAGTCTTTGGCTGCCAATCACTGGTTCTAGTTCTGGTGCCCGAATTGAAATAGAATGAGTACATTCTTTTTTTCCATGTGATGTTTCTTCAAGAATCCCAATATTCTAGAATATTCTCCCAAGTTTTTACTTTTCCAGATTAACCACATTTCTTTGGTCTCAAAATTTCCAGACACTTCTATCTTTTCTTCTTCTGATGTGTTTGAAGTCGTCAGTCATTATTCGTAAAACATTGTGTCCGGAATAGGTCACAGTGGTCATGGTGAGCTGACCAGTATTGCTAAAGATATCCTGGACCATCTGACTCATCGAACTGATGCATTCTTGGGTCCCCCTTTGTTTGTTGGTCCCCCATTACTTGTATTTACTTATTCAACTATCTATTTCTTGACATCCTCAGTCCTAAAAGGATTTAAGGTGACAGCTAAAAATATAATATGGCCATATCTAAAAATATTAGTTAAGAAACTAGCAAAGGGATAGCATGAATAGGGAAAATAGAGAGACCCAAAAGTTATATTGGCAGGTAAAATGCATTCCAGGAGATCCTGTAACCCAGCCAGAGATAGGCCACATATTTGGCTCTAAGTTTTCTAGCAACAAGTGGAACGATGGTAACATAATCATTTATGTGTCAGAGTGCACATAAAGGAAACTCAAGTCGGTGACTCGGGACAATCATAGCTATTCCTGGTGCTGAGGCTTAAGAGAAATATTTCTCATTGACCCTGTTAGAGGTGACTGTATGATATAACCCTTAACAACATTCCTCAAGCAAACACAGAACATTTCCTGAGGCTCTGGTGGCTTACATGCCCCTGAACTGTTGCTGATCTTATGACATATCCCCACATAATGCATTTGATGCCGTTGATTTTCTAAACCATGTTTTTATCCCTGCTACATTTATTTTAATGTGTAGTTTGGGGACTTCTTACTTAAAAAGGAAGATGGTGAAATGTAGGAGCATCCGTGTCACTCAATGCCTCTTGATTTTCAAGGTTCTATGATTTTCAACCCTTTTGTTAGTGGATCACATCCTTGTAATATTCTCCTGAGATCCTGTTGCTTTTATATATTATTATTATTATTATTATTATTATTATTATTATTTTAAATGAAATCTGTTGTGAGGTTAGGGACACTGCAGGAACATTTCTGTTCTGATATTTTAGCTCAGGAAAGGTCTAGCTGGAAGCCTGGGGTTATGCTGGCCCTCTATCCCTCCAAGTATAGAATAACTTCAACTCTCCCAAAGTCCTGGATTCCAGATGTCTCCATCCAGCTGCAAGGAGGGGGCAAGAAAGGGGCTGTTTTGGTGCCTCAGCCTGATAGGCTCTGATGTTAAGGGAGAGAGAACAGTCCTTCTTCTGGTCAGCAGTGATTCTGATATTCTTCTGATCAGCAATGAGACTGGAGTAGCTCTGCCTCTATGGTCTCATCAAATGCTACTCAAATGTGTATCACGGTGAGCTCAGTCTTTCTAGCAGCTCATTCTTAGAGTTTAGCCTCCAGTCAATGGAATTGACAGCCTTCCATGACCTCCTTCCCTCCCCAACTTCCTCCAGCAGAACTCCAAGCCTAGCAGTCACCATCGACATCCAATCCATCGACACCCCTGGGCACTGCTTGTGACTAGCCTCTGCAGAGCAGGAGTTTGGAAATGCTTCTCTTTGTCGTCCCAGCACCTGATTGCTTTGCTTTGTTTGCTTTGAATTTCCTCCATTTCTCCTCGCATCTGCATGGGTCAGATGAAACACTGCCTTCCTTCCTAATGTTAATATCATGCACACAAGGAAGCATTTGTGTCCTCTCAGGCAAACTGCCACAGTTGATTTCATCAATTCTGACTCTAACTACCAATGTATCTCTAGAACTTTTGCTGTCTCTATAGTTGTCTGAATGCTTAAAAAATTGCTAATTTAGTGTAAGTCAGTAAATTCATACAAAGAGGGTACAGTTCCAGAACTACGCCAGGGAAAGAGAGAGAGAGAGAGAGAGAAAGAGAGAGAAAGAGAGAGAGAGAGAGAGAGAGAGAGAGAGAGATTTAGAGATAGAGAGAGAGAAAGATACTGAGAAAGAGAGAGAGATGACTTTATTTCTGGGATTTTGCCCCAATGTAGTAAAGAAGTTAACATAAAGCATTAACATAAATTTAACATAACATTCGAGTCCAGGACTTGGGGCATGCCCCTCCAAACAAATTCCCCAGTTTTCTAATAAAAATGGCCAAGACTTTAAATTCCACTTTGTAGATAAAGACACATAGGGACACACTATTCAGACAATTTTCCCAGCTCAGGGTGAGGGAAACAAAAATTCCAGTAGTATCTGGGTCTGGTCTGGTAAGTGGAATCAGGTTCAATTTCCACTCTCGAACGGGGTCATTACAACTCCCAACTTGCAACAATAAACAGGGATAGTTTCTATTCTGTTTTCATTTAGTGATGACTCAAACCAAGAGTAAGAGGAGAGGAGAGAGGGTTTATGTGCTCTGGTGGAACCAACTGGAGATTTTGCCCAGTTACTAGGATTACTAGTAACAGTAGCATCACCCCCACTTTCCAGATGATGAGACTGAGGTTTGAAGAGCTTAAGGAGCATTTGCAACAAGGGCCTTGAACCAGGTACCTGAGACCCTCATGGCATCACTTGCTTATAGACTGACCTTTGACTGCTAGTCTCCTCACTCCAGGACCAGCCCGGACCACCTGACACCAAATGTGGCCCATCTCATTCCTCCTTCTTGACACACGGCATACCTTTGCCTCCATCGTGGGTGCAGCTGGAAACATCGAGGCTCCCGGAAGTAGCCGTTGCAGCTTCAGAGAATGAGGTCTGAGACTCCTGGTAGCTGTCCACCTGGACGAATGGAGAAGAGAAAGAATTTTTAAGAAGATGACACATTCTTTGTTATTGTTGGCACTCACGGTGCTGAGCACATTTCAGCTGAGCAAGCACGAGTGACTGGATTCTAAGAGCTCCACAGACTTCATCTCACACTGTGTGGAATTGTTAAGGGTTATTGAGTGTTCTCTTCATGGCCCCTTAAGTTCTCTGAAATAAATCTCTGTCCTTGGCAAACACACTGAGGGCTTTTCAGTCTCCATGCCCCATTGAAATGTCAAAGTATGACAGGAAGGCATGGCTTCTCCTTGTTTGGGAGGCTTGATAGAGCAAACCAATGATGTATGCAAACCAGCTGGGGGCTTCACCAGGATTTCTGTGAAAATATGTAGATTTCTACCAACTGTTGCCTTTATATGTTGGTGTGCAGGTCTAAGCACCTAACAGATGTGTGGAGCCCTCGGGTGCCCCCAAATAGCAGACTGAGTTTAAGGACTCCTCTCCGTGTGAAAGGACCACCCAGAACTCCTCTTCCCAGGGAGCTCGGTTGCAAAGAGCAGCCTGGCAGGGGTGATCTGGTCTGGCGACAACACTCTTGCCTTCTCTCCTCCCTCGCAGCCTTTAGAGCTCAGCAGCACCTTGATGGAAATTTAACCAGATCTTTCTAATTGCTATTTTATAGATGACAGAAGTTGAGACCTGGGATGCATTTCTCCCTAAGGATTCAGAACGTGGGCTACACCAAGAATCAATGGGGAAAGCATCCAGATGAGGAAGGGCCCCTTCAAATGAGTGTCATGTGAGGGGAGTGAGCCCAGAAGGCAAATGACATGAGTGTGACCTCTGAGTGGGCCGGTGACATCAGAATGCACATGGATGTTGTCCACGGGAACTGAGAGCTGAGTGAGCAAAGAGCCACCCTGTTTGTGATGACCAAGAGGGAAGACATCTGAGAGACAATGGGAACAGCATCTGTTGTGCTTGGTTATGGTACGAGCCAGGGTGGATAGGAGATGAAGGCGTGTGGTAGCATCTGACGGGAACGGAAGGCATCTGGAGAGGTGGGCACACTATCTGACTAGGCTTAAGGAAGTGCTTCTCAACCAATGGTGACTTGGTGCCCCAGGGACATTTGGCAATATTTGTTTTGGTTATTACAACTGGGCTGGGGGTGTTACTGACATTTCTTGGGAAGGGGCCAGGGATACTCTTAAACACCCCACAGTATTTAGGGCTCACAACAAAGAATCAACCAGACCAGAATGTTAATAACATAGAGATTAAGAAACCGTGTTTAAGAGTTTGTGAATGTTTAAAGCAGTACCTAATGCCAGTTTTCACTTGTGCCTATCAGTTCTACCTCCTTGATTTGAGATTAATTTTCTCTGGTTCTACAGAGTCATTTCCCACCTCGTAGACTAATGTCGTGGCATAAGAGGATGACGGTTTAGAAGTATACAAGCAAATTCTGCCATAGATTAGGCCCCGATTCGTTCTCCCAAGCTAGAGGCAATCTCTTCCTCCCTGGCACTCACTAGGGTTCTATCTGTGCTTCTAGAGATTTTGAAACTTTATCTCATCTGAGCCCGATTAATTCACCTCCCACCCTTTGTGGCAGCCACCTGAATGTCTTTTCCCTAGAGAATACCTAATGAATGTTTGCAATCCACGCAAGGCCACTGAGGCAGAATTGAAGCTGAATTTCCAGGCATTCTTTACATGTTTATCTGGTTTGGGAAGAGTGGTCAGATGTACTTTCAGAGCCCATCTCCACTGGAAGAACCCATGGGAAGAGGACCAGAGACCCGTTACTAATAGTCTTATCATGTTACTTATTTGCCCCCTTGGATTCCAGCAGTTTCTCACTTTTATGGCCTTGAGGCTCCATTGGAGACAGAAAATGGCATACTCTTCACTCACCTGGTCTCTCGTCCGCTGTCCACATATAAACGTTGTGTGCTTCCTGTGTATTCACTAGGGGACTCTGAATAAATGAATCTCTCTAACACTGTCCTAAGTGACCTTGTGAGGTGTGAAGAGTAAGAAACCATCCCTCTCTTGACAAGTTCTCACTTAAGTGAAGAGGACAGATGGGTCCATAAATCATCTTGATAGATGGATTGAATGCCTGAGTAGAAGGCATATACAGTGTCTGCGAGGATAGAGCAAAAGAAGACTCATTGGCCCTGGTGGGAAGGGAGGGGACAGAGAGTTGGGGAGGGCCACATCTTAACTGGCCTTCAAGGAGGCACAGGTGATCAGATGGAATGGCATGCTTAAGAGGGGCTTCTTTCTTCACTTAGAGGAACAAGTGGCCAAGAAAAGAAGCCGTGGCATCCACCTTGCCGCCAAGGCGACCCAGCCATTTCTTCCCATGCCTTTGACACGAGGGACAGACCGCCAATCTGGAGGGCGAAAACAATGGATGAATATCCAAGTTCTTGAACCACAAGACCTTCCAGAGTCTGAACGTGACCCAACTGCCTCATCATCTACCCCCCATGCTCTCCCCCCAGATCTCGGCCATCCCCTTCTAATTCCTGGTTATGGCAGAACGTTCTTGATTCTTCGGGCCACCATGTACTGTGTCCTTTCCTAGTTTGGAAAGCATCCTCCACAGGTGATTTTTCTACTTGTGAAAGTCTCACCTATCTTCGGTTGTAATGTCAAAGGCCACTTTGTTCTTGAAGCATTTCCACTGTGCCTGGGTAGAAACCCTTGCTTCTGTCACAGCTTTTCCTATTTGGGTTTCGTGTCATATGAGTGCTAAGGATGTTTGAGTTTATCTGTCTCTCATGTGCTCCCTTGAGGCCATGCGTGATATATTTTTTAAAGTTTATTTCTTGATTTTGAGAGAGAGAGAGTGTGTGCACGCATGAGTGGGGGAGAGGCAGAGAGAGAGAAGGAGAGAGAGAATCCCAAGCAGGCTCCGCATTGGTAGTGCAGAGCCTGACACGGGGCTCGATCCCATGAACCCTGAGATCATGACCTGAGCCGAAATCAAGAGTCAGATGCTTAACCAACTGAGCCACCCAGGCTCCCCCCCATGCAAGATATTTTTAACATACATTTGTATATTTGTTATCACCCTCTCTACCCAGTGTCAGCTTTAATGACTATGTAGCAGGTGGTAAATAAATGTTTGCTGTTGACAAAGATGATAAGTAGAATGCAAGTTTCATTATATTTTTCAGGAACAAGTGGGTGCCTACAAAAAGGACTCGTGGGCTTCAAAGAAATATTGACTCTTTTCAAACTCCACCAGGGTTCACCTTTGCTGGTGTTCCTAAATACATAGACTTCCATGGTGCAGAGGGGATATTAAAGTTCAAAGAGACATAGAAATCAGGTTGAAGATGGTAAGTGATCAGACACTTAAGGGAATAGGAGCATTTCCTCGTTTTTGGACCGGAGTAGAAACGTCTGTAATCCAGATACTTGAGACTTGTCTGGGTGAATAGGTGGGGGAGGTTTCACAGAACAGCCTGGAGCAGGGCCCTCGGGGATGAACTTGATGTGATCGTAAAGGTCACATCCAACCCCAGAGCTTCGAATTCCGTGATAGCACATCTGCTTTTGATTGCAGGGGTTCTGAACACTGGGCTTAGGGCAGGACGCCATCTGAAGGAGGAAATACTAAGCCTGTCTGCAGGTCTGGATGTTCCCACAACGGGAGACCAGCTAAGCCCTGTGGCCGCAGGAAAGACACTGGAGCTTTGTCTCTGAGGCCCCACACATGTAGAACTTTGCAACCCGTGCTGGCCTCTCTGAACGAATGAAATGGAGCATGCGGGATGTGAAGTCCGGGAAAGTGGTCCCCACAGGAGCTGGAGATGACAGTTTTAACGGTAGAATAACAGGGTAGTTAAGAGGAAGGGTTTGGAATCCCAATCAGATAACCTAGATAACACCACTAGCTGGCCCTTGGGTGACCTCAGGGGTTTTCTGGTTCCTTGTTTGTAAAAACGGGATTTATTGAGATGCCGCACGCAAAACATTTAGGGCTGTGCCTAGGACTTCCCAGTCAATCACACTCGGCTGCGATTTTATGATTTATCTTCGGTTTGGTCCATGTGGGGGGACAGAGTGGTTCTACATCTTTGACGTGTGAAAGAGGGAAAGAAACCCCACCCCCTGAGTACTGTTTAGAATAGTGGAGGACTGACTCCAGCGAGCAGCACTGGCTCCCTGCAGGGCACAGATGTGAGGGGCCCACTCCACCAGCAAGTGCACTTGCTACCCAGCAAGAGCCAGCCAGGGCCACTGCGTCCTGTGAGCGGAGGCGGCCAAAGCTGCAAAAACACATGTGGCGGAACCGACACAAGGCGGCGGTGCCCGGCCCCCGGGAGGTCCCCAGGCTGCATGGGACACGGATTCCTCGGAACGCCGCAGAGGCCAGGGCTATGTAAACAGGAGATCAAAACAACAGCCTCGCTGGCCCTTCAGTGTGATAAATGTTCGCCCTCAGATTGCAAGAGCGGTCAGACCACCACCGTCTTTTCGTAGCCTGAGTTTTAAGAGGCCTCAGGAGGAAACTCGCCCGTGTGGGTTTAGGGAGATCCTTTGAGCTGGCTTGTCTCCCTCGTCGCTGGATCCACCTTCTAGAGGCAGACAGCCCCCTGCATTTTCAAAGCCCAGCCTGCCTGCGTGACCCCTCCCAAGCAAGGGGGCCTAGGAGCAGGCTGCTTCGAGGCTTTCATCATTCAAAGCCAGCTCAGGGACCCTTCCCCCACAGCGTGGGAATGAGGGGCTGGCCTAGTGCAAATTATGCCCATCGTCCCAGGACCACCGAAGACCATGTCTGTGAGCTTGGGAAAGGGGACTTTAATGGGAAGGGGAACAGAGTGGCAGGTGTGCTCAGGGTCATAAAACCAAGCAAGTTTCAGTGGTTCTTCCTTCCAGTGCTTGCTTCCCCTCTCTGCTTCAGTGAGACCAAAGCCCGGTTGCCTTGGTCCTTACTCATCCGGCCCCTCGCTGCCTTATCTTGGGCATCTTCCCTTAAAAGCAAGAAAATATGAAGGGAAAACATTTCCTGTTAAATGTCCCAATACATGTGGCTGCTGTAGGTTCTGCTTTAGAGTGAAACTGACAGGTTATGACTCAAGCAATCCCCCTGGGCAGACAGACAGGCAAATCGATCAATCACTTGGGTAATCTATGGGATGAAAAGATCTTTGGGGGTGATTGAAACAGCTCTCTCAGATCTAACCATCTTCCGTTTCATTATGAGGACTGCAAGTGTTATCAGCTATTTTTGACCATTTCTCATTCTGTCTTTTCTGTCAGAAGTGCCAAATTAATGTTCAAGCCCCTGCTCATGTTTGTTATTTCATTTAGGAAGTATTAGCGATAAAGCCATTTGTCGGAGAATGTTTGACTTGTTTTGTTTTTGTTGTCTGGCCTCTAGGTTGCAGTGTTTGGGGCCAGAGGTGATTATCAACAGCATGCCCCAGAGAAAATGCTCTCAGACTGACTCCGCTAAGTATCCAAGAGGGGAGGGCCGAGGATAGTCCTAGGAGCTCAGTGCGGTTCAAACTGAGGGCCGTGGGTAAAGGCCGTGGGTTCAGATTGGTCTGGGAGGATCTCAGAGATGTGTATGCATGCGCATGTGTGTATGTGCATGTGCATGTGTGTGTGTGTATGCATACGTGTGCAGGCAAGTGCACATGTGTGTGTGTGGCATGGCTGGGGATGATGACGATAATGATGAGGAGGAGGAGGAGGAAGCTGGTCACTAGGTTTTCATGATGGCGCGCAAACCTTTGCATGGGTGTTCATCTGTGGTCTATTTGAAATGTCTGCTTCAGCCACCCAGCAATGGCTCCACGAGTTACAATAAATTACAACACTGTCAGCTGCAGGAATCTTGGCAAGGTAGCTGCTTTGGAGGGCTCAAGGTTCCAGAGGCCTGTCTTCCTGTTCTTGGTTTTTCTATGGTGACTGATCGGGCAGTACTGTGGACTAGAATGCATGGCACAAGGGTTGACATCTAGGCCTGAGCCAAAGGCACTCAGCACACTCAGAATCTCAGCTGGGAAAGGGGTTTGGCAAACACCGGAGCCCAAGTTGGCCATGCTGGCCACTTCTGTTGGGTACGATTTGGACAAGTCTTTCCCTCCGCGCTCAACTTCCCCATCTGTTAGCTTTTAGACACCTGTTTCTCAGGGTGTGATTGCAATAAACTGAATAAACATGGGACAGCTTTTTAAAAAGTAATAAACACTCTCCTATATTGGAATTTATCAAGGGCAAAACACATACACACACGGGAATCAATCCATTCCTAAAGAAGACATCCATGAGGGGGCAAACTTTGGGCATTTGGGAATTATGTCACATGACACCAGCATCAGTCCTAGACGTTTTTATTCCATACCTAATAATGTTCTGCCTAATGCACGAAGGATACAAATATGAAGGTGGGTCCTCATTCCTCGCCTCCAAGATTTTATAGTTTTGCCGAGCAAACTGACAAGGTCTCAGTCTTAGTGTCTCAGAAAGCAGAGGACTCACGGGCTGTCACTGTGTTGGGGAGTTATAATGGACGGAATCGTGTTCCCCCCAGATTCGTATGTTGAAGTCCTAGTACCTCTGAATAGGACTGTATTTGCAGGAAGGGTATTTATAGAGGTGATTTAGGTAAAACGGGCTCTAATCTAAGATGGCTTATCTCTAAGAAGAGATAAGAACACAGATACAGAGGGAAGACCATGGGGGGACACGGGAAGAAGATGGCCATCTACAACCCAGGGCGAGAGGTGTCAGAGAGATCCAACTCTACAGACCTCTGGACCTCAGACTTTCAGCCTCCAGAACTGGGAGAAATATATTTCTGTTGTTTAAGCCTCCCTGGGGTGTGGTGCTTTGTTCCGGCAAGCTTAGCGCACTGATACACAAGTGCCATCCTAGGCAGCGGGAGTGAGCAGAGCATGGAAGGAGAGAGAACATATGAGAGCAAGGCCACTGCATCAGTGTGGCCACAGCTACGTGCAACCTATGGCTCCATTGTGTGGGTCCCATTCTCAGAGAAGCTTTCTGTGGAGCCAAGGTCCACTGAAAGGTACAGGATAAAGGGGGACAACGAATTGTCAAACTGCGATCTCCCACCGCTCACGTTTGCTCCATGGGACATCGGCTCCCCTGTACTTTCAGGTGACGTATTCGTGGGCACTGAGCAGGACCTAGGTCCTGGTGTCACAGGGAAACCTGTTGAGATGACAGAAATGCTTGGCACTAGCCAGGGGGAGGCACTGCCCCTGAGCCCCTGGGAGCTGCTGGGAGCCCATACACAGCTGAGGAGCCAGAGTGAGTGAGACCTGGCCCGGTTCCTAGGGTACCAAGAGGCTCCTTGAAAAGAACATGGGGAGGCAGGGAGGCACAGCGACAGCAGTTGGTGCTGGGTGGGACAAGAGCGCTGTGTGTGCAGCAAAGGCTGCTGGGAGGTGAGTCAGAGGGGTCCTGTGGTGAGACAACCAGACTTGGAAGGATAAAGCATTTGGGTTCCATCGTGAAAATAATGAGTCGCCACTGAAACGAACACTTTAAGCAAGGGTGATGTGACGGAGTTTGCACTCAGAGACAACTCTGGACTCAGCCTGCCTAAGAGGTGGGCTCATCCACAGCAGCAGAGCCCAGGATGGGGGCACCCAGGTGCTCCCCCAGCCCTTTGGTGTATCTCCCTCTCCTTTTTAGGAAGGGGAGCAGGTTGGAGCCGGCAGCCTCCCCACTCAGGGCTAGTTCTGTGAAACCATGAGATTTACTGGCCACGCTGAACTGACAGGTCAGGCCTGCCCTGCACTCAAAAACCTCTTGATTTAGTGGGAGCTAGAGGCAGAAGGGAGAGAACAGGGACTCACCCGTTCTTCAGGGCTCTGGCGGGGCAAGCATCATAAAATAACTTTTGCCTTCAATTATTCCTTCTCCAGAAGAGGCTTTCCCCACGGGCGTGAGAGAGGAGACCCTCGAGCCGCCTGTCTCCTCAAAATGCCGAACATCCCCCCCTGACTCCAGCCGTGTCCGTTAAGAAATACCTGTCCCAGAGGGCTCAGAACCCAACATCATTCACTTACTCCTCAGTGCCGACACATTTGATCAATTGCTTCCCGAGGTTTGAGCTCCACCAGCCACTGGGAGTGTTTATAAATGGGAAGGAAGTCCAAGGTCGTGTCTGAGCCTGGGGAGGGCCTACTGGGAAGGTGACTAAGGAAGGGGCTTTAGGCCCCCAGAGAAGAGACCGTCCCTAGGGAATCCTAGAGGGAAGAGGAGAGAAAAGAGGCAGCGCGCAGGTCAGCTGTGGGGACACAGCAGTCAGAAGACTCACTCGGAACACTCACAATGCACTGGGGGGGGGGGGGGGGCAGGCGTCCAGGCCCGCAGGTTGCTGGCAGGTGAGGCCAGGCCTTCAGACCCCCAGGGAGGCTCTGCTCCTGAATATGGAGGGACACCGCTGCCTCCCTAAGGCTTCCACCTCAGATGTATCCCGTGTCAGAACTGCAGGGTGTAGTTCCCAACAATTCAAGTCCTGGCCACACCCTTGTCTCCTGACCTGGTGACTCCCCGGCACGATACCCAGACGCAAACGTCCCTGCTGCCCTGTCCTTACCAAGTGTCAAGGCCAAGCCAGGCCCAGACTGAGAGCAGAGAAGATCTCTGCCTTTGGGATTAAAGACCGGTCAACGGTCTGGAGGGGTTTCAGGAGGGCGTGGGGGCAGCACTGATTCACACGGCCCGACAGGATCCAGTCTCATCCGAATGTTTGTGACTCTCTCCGGGTTTCCACAAAAACAAACACCAAAAAACCCCCCAAGAGGGAGACTGTGGTCTCCAAGTCAGGAAAGAAAACGTCATGTTCCAAGTTCTTGAGGTTTTCATCATGCTATGCACCCATCCACTTGTCCAGAACTGGGAACCTATTATAATGTGTCCCTTGTTATTTTTAGAATTTAAGATGATATTTTCCTATTTTAGTTAATAGCCTGAGAATGAGATTTTGGTTGTTTGCAATAAATTGCCTGATTGGGAAGTATTGGTGCAGTGGGACTCTATAATTCAGTCTTCTTTATAGCATAGTTTCGTTGTTTTTTTTTTTTTTCTCCTCCCTTCTTGGTCTGGAGAGTTCCTTTAATCAGGTAGTGGGAGTGATTAATGACCACGTGTGCCTGCGTGCAGATGGAGGCCGCCGTGTCCTCCGAAGGAGGAGACCAGGGATCATGGCAACAGCACCGATGCAGGAAAGGAAATCCCGGGCCGCATTCTCTACCCAGAAGGTGCATGCGTGTAATTAAAACCCTGCCAAGTCCCACCCCGATGCAAATAGGGACGGATATAGTAATTGATGGAATGTACTCAAGGCTATGTTCTCAGATGTGCTGGCCCCATGCCCCCTTTCTGGTCCAGAAAAGCAAAGAGGTGGGAAGGTATAGAACATTCCACATCCTTTTTTTTTTTTTTTTTCCCCTTCTGCTCATTATACCAAAAAGGAAATACTTAAAATCTTCAACCAACATTTTTAAGCACTTATTATGAGCCAGGCACTAAATGGCAAAGGGGGGAGAGGCTATAAAAAGGGGTAATATTTCATCACTGCTTCTGGGGAGTTCACAGTTTAGTTGGGGGGAGGCTCATAAACAAATAATTACACCTGAAGATGGTAACAGTCACAGCAGGGAGCTGTGTTGGACCTCGCAGGAGCTCACCCAGCTGGGAAGGAGGGAAGGGTGTTCCCAGGGGAATAATGAGGTGTGCGACATCCCGGTGCCTGGAGGGTGAGGGCTGGCGGGTGTGCGACAGTGGGGCAGGGATGGGACGAGTAGGATGGACCCAGAACAGGGAGAGTTTATATGCCCCCCGTGAAGAGTTTGGATTTGCTTCTGCAGGCAATAGGGAGCAATGGGCTATTCTACAGCAGGAGACTTGAAATGGCTGCACACATTTCATTGCAAAGATGTGAAAGCCGAGGTCACACGGCTGATGGGTGGCCGTGCCTACTGTCCTGAAAGCAGCTAGACTCAGGATGATTCTGGAGTTTCTCATGAATGCTTTCATTCTGAATTCATCCTCTCTGGTTCTCTTTCCAAAAGGAATACATCCTTATTATGTTTCTCACAACTGTTCCAGGTGCAGTTTTCCTTCACAAATCACTTTTCAAATTTGTCCTATCTTTACCCTGCTGGACACGCTCTCTAATGGTATTTTCAAAAAAAAAAAAAGGCTCTAGCCATAGGACAAACAACCTAACAGTGAGGTTCTCCACATAACTCACATTTTTCAAAGGATACAAAAAAAAAAAAAAAAAAGAAGTACATGCAGCCTTGCACTCTGTCTGGGACGTCTATACCCGGGATGTTTCTCAGAGGGGGTCTGATCCTGAGCCTACCCAGTCCAAGGCCTCTGTTGGTAGGATACCCTACGCCTTGGAGTGCCAGCACTCTCTCAGGCGGAGGCACAGACGCTGAGCCCTCCCCCATCTGAAATGTGCCTTCCAGGACTCAGGTCATGCTGGCTTCCTGCGCTCCCATCTCACCTGGATGACAAGGTCTCACAGTTCACGTTTACAGAGACCCAAGGGCGAGCCTCATCACTTCCGCTGTAGTGAGGAGAAAGCAAGGTCTTTCCCCTGCAGAAACCAGGGACATCTCAATGATGGAGAGGGCGAAAACATTTCAGAGGCACTTCTTCGGTGTCCCCAAAGCCAGCATGAACTCTCTTTCGGTCACACCTCCCTCTGCCTGCCTGGCTCCCTTGCACGTGATACTCTTTCTTATTCCCAGGCTTTCCCTGGAGAACACCTTGCCTGTTCTGTCTCATCCATCTTCAGGGCATCCGCTCCAGCCTCACTTCGAAGTCTGTTCTCATAATGGAGCCACGTGTGTCCTCCTGTCTTGGGCCCCTTTGGGCTTTATTGGCCACAATTAGCAATTAACCTTGACCTGGTCATAGGCAGGCTCCGAATTACAGAGATACCCTTCCCAGAATGGGCTGCATGCCGTGGGTGCCAGGATTGACACCCTGCCCTTTCCCACCATGCCCATTACCCAGCTTCCAGCACCAGGCAGAGCATCTCTTCTCTGGAAGAAGTGACCCACGGAGCCGATGGCTATGCTGAGCTCCGCTGAGGGGGCTGGTCTCCCTGGGGGGGCGTGGCCACATCGTGATGTAAATTTATGGAGTAGAGCAGTGGACGGGGTTGGGCTTGGAATTAAATAGATCCAAGTTCAAAAGCTTTTCTTCATAACTCATCAGGGAAATTCAACTAAAAGCACGCGAAGATACCATTGCACCTCTGCCAGAGCAACTCAAGTTAAAAGGACTGATAATACTCAGTGCTGAAGAGGACGCAGAACAACTCGAATCTGTGTCTGTAGTGGAGTGTGAACTGGTGCTTTGGAAAGCACTTTCCAACCACTTTGGGAAGCTGAAATTATCTTCTAGGCTTAAACATGTGTCACGGGGCCCAGAAGCTTCGCGCCCGCGTGTCTCCAACAGAAAGGAGTGCTTGTGGCCACCGAAGGCATGGCAAATATGTTCATGGAAACCTGATTCATAATAGCCCCACACTGGGGAGGACCCAAACGTCCAACAGTAGAAAAACGGATAAACAAGTTATGGTGTGTCTGTACAAGAAACCCAACGACAGCAATAAAATGCAATAAATTATCGCCACATGCATCAGCCCGGAGAAATCTCACAGACCTGACATGCAGAATAAGTTGGACACAAAATAGTGATTACTGCCTGTTTCCATTTATATGAAGTCTACAGGCAAGGAAAATTCATATAGGGACTTAACCATAGTCCCTACATGGGGGTCTTGATGGGAGGGGAACAGGGGAGCCCCCGGTGGGGGCTGGAGATGTTCTAGGTCAAGGTCTGGGAAGTGGGTCCTGCCTCAGTTCTTTTCATTTTAAAATGGAATAATAAAATGTGACTTTGGGCTCTTAAGGAGTAAGTGAAGAGATGGCTGTTGGGACTTTGCAGGGTGCTGGGTGAGAAGGGGGCCTGAAGGGGTACAGGGTGAGTGCTTGTTTTCTCCTCTCCTCTGGTCCTTGGTAGAAATGGACCTGGGGTAGAATATGGAGTCTAGAGATTGTATGTAGGCCAGATTTTATTCAATGTTTATTTATTTTTGGGACAGAGAGAGACAGAGCATGAACGGGGGAGGGGCAGAGAGAGAGGGAGACACAGAATCGGAAACAGGCTCCAGGCTCTGAGCCATCAGCCCGGAGCCCGATGTGGGGCTCGAACTCCCGGACCGCGAGATCGTGACCTGGATGAAGTCGGATGCTTAACCGAATGCGCCACCCAGGCGCCCCTATGTAGGCCAGATTTTAGGAGGCAGAGGGCTCCCACGTTTCCTTTGCAACCAGGGGAGCCCCGATATCCTTCCCAGCACCAGGCTCCCTGCCTTGTCCCCAGCACCCCCGCCAGAAACTAAGGTAGCTCTCATAGCAGCAAATGACCCACACCCAGGGAAGGACTCCAAAGACCCCAGGCTCACTCTAGCAAGGGAGACTGAGCCTGGCTGGTCCCAGTGGCCACTTGCTCACCTTGGAACGTCATCGTTGGCTTTGACGTTTCCGCCGGATTCCAGTTCCCATGCTGCGTCATAGTTAGACACACCACTGGCCCGGTTTCACCTGGACTTGTGTCCCTGTAACTAGGGGCAACAATTCCTTGCAAAGATCGATGTCTTTGGCTCACCCCTTGGTCCTGGTGCCTCCGTGTTCCTTCAAGCCTCTTCCTGGGGGGACTCCAGCCACTACAAAGAACTGAACTGGGGCAGGGAAATCAGCTTCTCCGATCACTACTGGATTCCATCCCTGCCAGAAATGCATGAGCCAGAGACCCTGCTCGGGGGCTGCCTCTGGGACCTCCTCTCTGTCCCCTTCCCTTGTCTTCCTCTTTCCCCAGGAAGCCTTCCCCCTGCCCACATGCCTCTGTGCCTTAGGGGCACATTGTGCTGCTCTCCTCAGTGACAAAAATCTCCGGTTTTCACTCCCTTCACTGCTTACTTTTGGGCTGTCCTGGAACAACCCTAACGTATAGTTGGTGGATATGGTGGCACATGTATAGACACATGAATATGCATCATTCATGCTTGCAAAGCTCTCAAATGCCACTGTGGTACCCCATCATGAGAGAATCCCGGATTTGAGTGGGTAATTAGGGGTCCCAGGACATGGAGGTTAAGGGGCACCTCTTTCCTGTTCCTCGCTCCTGCCTTCTTGGTCCCCACCCCAGCCCTTCCAACCCAACCTGTTCTCCCCTCCCCTGCTCCCGGTTGCTACGAAATGGAGAACCGAGTCTGACACCGGTCACCCCGGCCAGGCTGAGTATGTCATTGGGATGTCCTGATGGCAGAAACGCTCCCGGCATGAGCTCGGCCACCAAACAACTCTTCAGCCAGCCCGTCAGCAGAGAACCCTCCGAAGACCCCACACCTGTGTTGATGAGACAGATGTCACGTTTGTCCCCAGAAGGCAGAAAGCAATGGCTTTTTATCTGCTCTCCATTTTACGTGACTCCTTTTATTACTGACAGGAAGCTGACTGATTTCCACCTGGTTAAGTGGCAATGTGTGCATGTTCAATTTTTGTATCTCTGTTATGTATATATTCCACGTATTAATTTATATTAATTATCTCTATACTTGCATGCATTCACGCATTCTATTGAAAGTGTATTCAGCCAACGAAAAAGAAGAGGGAGAATGGTTATTTATCGAGGGTCTACCAGGTGCTAGGTGCTTTACGTAAATTAGATAATTTCATTTTCAATAATAATAACTCTTTAAAGTAGGGAGTCTCAAACTTGAGTGGGTCATCAGGATCACCCGGAACAATTATTAAAACACAGACTGTTGGGCCTCACCCCCAAGTTTCTGATGCCGAAGATTTGGTCTGGGGGTCTGACCCTCTGCATTCCTGGTAAGTTTCTAGGTGATGGGGTAGCTGCGGCTCCACGGACCACACGGTGAGACGCACAGCTTTCAAGCGTTAGCCTCAATTTCAGATAAAGAATTTGAGGGCTCAGAGATGTAAAGTTAACATAGCTAGAGAGTGACAGATCTGAGGCTCAGGCCCAATGACACCCTGCCACCCTACAAAGCCTGGTTACTTGAGCATTTTTAAATATGTGAGTCTAGGATCCTGCAATGCTGCAGAGTTTTTGATGTCCTGTACCGTGGGTCGAGGGTGATAATATATTACTGGACCATGTGGTTGGAATTGTCACAGCTAACCCTGCCCTCTGGATGTCTGACTGTATGCATCAGCTTTTGCCTTGTGAGAAACTGCCTCACAACTTAGGGGCTTAAATAACTATTTATTAATGCTTACAAGTCCACGGATCGTTTGTGCCGTTTTGCTGCTAAGGGTTGGAAAGCAGATGGGCTCTTGCCTGTTGTCAGCTGGCAGGTGGGTGGGTCTGCTGGTCTGGGGGCCTCAGCTGCCTGCCTGAAGGCTGGCTTCATATTCGTATTTAGGAATAGGGGACACTGAGCCATGGGCATCTCATACTCCAGCAGGAAATCCAGCCCTATATATACAGTTGCTGCAAGTTCCGGAAGAAAGAGCAGAATCTCGTACTGCGTGCTTGGGGCCCAGTGTAGACCTGACACACATCGCTCATACCGTTGACTTACGCATCAGACCAGCCAAGAAGTAAAGGGGGAAAATGCGTTCCACCCCTCCCTGGTGGATACAGGAAGAACGTGTGGCTATTTAAACACGGACCCTACTGCGTGTTCGATATCACAGTCTCTGCAAATCCTCTTTGAGTCTCTTTCTTACCTGGTCCAAAAGCAACAAAGAGGAAGGAGTACAGCTCTGCCCCACTTTTTGCTCCCTTTGTGGAAGCCAGGGTAACACAAGCTGTCACGAACAACAGCCACCAGGATTTCTCTCGAGAAACGCGTGTTTCGTTTTCCATTGAAAACTTTGAAAATGACATTTCCTTGGGACAGCATAAATATGGGAGTTCAAATGGAATACCCGGTTTTCACAGCTGTATCTGTGCTAAATTAAAGGGGACAGAAAAACAAAGAGAAAGAAAAACAAGATGACCCATGGCTTTTTGCAGCAGTACGGAGGCATCGCGAGGGAATCTTTCCAATACCGTGCTGCCTGCCCAGCGACTCCATCGTTTTTCCAGACTGGACTCTTTTAATTAATCGTGGCTGGATTTCTGCACTTTGATTCCCGGGCTGGTGTTTTATTTTCTCGTTCTAGTGCCCACATGAGCATCCTCTGGCAATAAAACATCCAGGGAGAAGTTATAAAAACATGTCATCTTGGTAATAACATATGGCTAATTGATTTTTGAGAATCGCTTAATTGTACGACGTTAGTTAACTAAACAACAATGCCTGTTTTCACACCCCAGATATTAGCTCATACGATTTCATGACCTGCCCCTGCTGAGACACACTCCATATTTCTGACCGTAAATCTGGCCTCTGCCGAGGCTTGCAGATTTCTTCCAGCTTTGTTGTGGTGGTTTTACTGCGTTGGTTGCTTTTCTTTCTTTCTTTTTTCATTTTATAGCGCGCAATAAACATGGAGAAAGTTTTAAGGGTAGAAGAAAGTGTTTGTTTCCAATCCTTGTGAGCTGCATTTTTAATTTCTTCCTCAACTAAAAGAATAAAAGGTAGCTTTCTTCACTACTTGGTGCAACACGTATCTCTGTAGGTTCCACTTAAATGGTATGTGAGAGAAACGTGAGCTTGTGGACTTTTTTAAACAGAGGTCTCTGAGAGCTCTGCCCAGTTAGATGAATTGCCTGGAAGTCTCACCGGGTTCTATGTCAGTTACAAGCAGGTTTTAACGTGGAAAAGTCCAGATGACAGGCGTGTGGGAAGAGGCACTGGCAGGGACGGTAGAGAGGAAAGTAACAGCGTTTGAGACCAGCAGGAAAAACCTGGCTGGTGGAAAATAAGAGAGGACGAAGGCTGGGAATACTTCCGCAGATCGTGGTCTGAGCTACAAGGAAGCGGCGAAGGAAGAGATCATATTCCAGTCTCCCGCCTCTGGAAACTGCCTGCTTGATCAAAAGTCTGCCCGCCATGTTACTATACAGTGTCAAGGTGCAAGATCCCTATAAAAAGTCACAACCTGGGATGTGGGAAATAACCTCAGCTTTCTGGAAGTCAGCTTGAGGCTGCTGACGTTTTAATTTTCTTTCTCCTCATGAAGGAAGCCCAGAGTAATCATTAAATCTATACGAATAGCTTGATACTTTCCTCCTACTTACCATGTGATCGAGCATATTCTAAGGGTTTTGTGGGTGTTAATTCCTTCAAACCTCATAAGGACACTATGATGCAGGTGCTGGTGTTGCCCCATTTCACAGAAGAAACTACTGAGGCACGCTGAGTCGAATGACTTATGCAGTCACACGGGTGTTACGTAGAGGAGCTCAGCCTGGCTCTGACTGCCATCCTAGGAAGCTCTTTGCTACTTTGTCTCCTTGTTTGGATGGTTCTCAGACAAAGGTTCAACAAATCCCTGGTGCCGGGCCCACGTAGTCACAGATGCGAGGAATACACTGGGGCTATTTCCCAAGGTGGGATGTATGGTTTTATTTCCTTTTCTTGTCTTGTTGCATTGGCTAGAACCTCCAGGGTGATGCTGAGCAAGCAGTGGTGAGGGAATATCCTTGCCTTATTCCCCCGGTTGGGAGGAAGGCATTCAGTCTTTTGCCATTAATTACAATGCTAGCTCTAGGTTTTGGTCGATGCTCTTTGTCAAGTTGATGTCACGCCGTGCGAGATGGACTTTCATGTGAAGAAGATTCAGCATGTAAGGTCACACACGGCCCCACACGGAAAAAAAACAAAAACAAAAACGAACCCCACACTCTATGAGTTTTGTTTCTGAGGCCCCCCGGGACCCTAGCGTAAATAGTGAAATCAATAGAATTAGCTTTCCTGCCAGCCGCATCAGATCTGGGTAAAGTCTTCTGGAAAATATGAGCTGAGTTTTCATGTGGTGAAGGTCTCCCATATTGTGGCCCCAATGATATTTTTATCCACTGTCCTTGTGGGCCCCGTGTCCAGCACTCACTCCCTGAAAGACTCTTGACAGATCGTCAGACCTCCCAGCCTTGGGTGGGGACGAGAAGGAGCTGTAGCATGTGTTCTTTGACGGATGGTCCAGCTTCCATGTGAACGCCTCCATGCCTGGTAGGTGGGCTTCCTGGTCCCTTAGGCCCAAGTTGAACTAATGCAGACTGCAAGTACCCCGGGACCGCTGGGCAGTGTTTCCTGGAGAGTCAGCCCATCACTGCCTCCCTTCTACTGTTCTCTCTCCTGCCCACGATCCTCTGTTAAAGGTCCAAAAGAGCAAGTCAACCCACAGGTGTCCAGGTAAATACCCCCGATCTGTGAGGCAGAACCAATGTTCCTCTAAGGATGAGGGGGAAAATGATCCTCAGGCTGTGTTTACTTGGGCACAGCCCCCTCTCTCAGGAGGTTGTGGACACCATGCTCCAATTATGCAGCTGGGTCTGGACCTGGGGAGCTGGGTTCTGGAACAGTTCTTCCTCTGGGATGAGAGGGTACCTGGCAATAGACTATCTGTAGATTCTGGGGGAATGCAGGCAGGTCAGGGGGCTATAGAAGTAGCTGGTTGTCTTTCCAGACCACTCAAGTCAACTATGTGAAATGTTTTAAAAAATAAAAATGACTTAGAAAAGTAGACTACTTTGCATTCCAGGAACCGGAGACGTTGAGTGCATCTTGGAACGCTGTTCCAGGCCCCACCGTTCTGATGCCTATCGATCCAGAAAAACGTCTTCTCTAATCTCGTCCTTATCACTTGCAAAGTGGGCACAGTAACTGCTTATCTCTTTGGAATGTGGCAAAGAACGCCGAACTGAAATGATCACAAGGCATCAGGTCAAGTTTATAAACTGCTATGTGGAACAAGTAAAGAAATAAATACAGAGATACATGGCTTTTTTTTTTTTTTTCTTCTGGAAAGTAGTTTAGTTTTATGGACTAAGGAGAGACTTCCAGTCTGAGTGAAGACTTTTGGACAGTGGGCCATTTGACGTGCACTCCATACTGTCAAGTTCATTAGTTCATTCACAAACTTCCCCTCCAAGGTTTGCATGCTGAAGCAGTTCGCTGAAACCTGTCTGGTAAACTGCGATATATTAGCAGCTACATGTCCCAGCAGAGTACGCTGCCTTTCTTTTTTTTTTTTTTTTTTTTTTGTGGCGACTTTGCTCGCATTTTAATTCCCTTTGACCTATGGGCCATCGTAGCCCTTCTGGTTTTAATTACATCTGTCTCTGATTAATCCCTTGGCGTTCTTCACCTCCTCTGCTGTCTCTGGCAGAATAGCTAAGTTGCAAAGTACAAAATGCCTTTTGGTATGTTTACTAATTTAACTGGTCCCAAATGTAGAGGACAGATACTTTCAGGAGTTTAGTTCTGGAATTTTCACCTCTCTGAATTTCATAAGTTCTTTCTCCGTGTCTTCAATGAAGCCTTTGGGGAAATGTTTTGTCACTTTATTTTTCTGTAATTAAATGTTTTTCCTATATTTCCTCTATATTCTCTATATTTCTAACAACAAGAACTCAGGGGCGCCTGGGTGGCTCAGTCGGTTGGACGTCCGACTTCGGCTCGGGTCATGATCTCACAGCTCATGAGTTCGAGCCCCGTGTCGGGCTCTGTGCGGACAGCTCAGAGCCTGCAGCCTGCTTCGGATTCCGTGTCTCCCTCTCTCTCTGCCCCTAACCCACTCGCATTCTGTCTCTGTCTCTCTCAAAAATAAACAAACGTTAAAAATAAATAAATAAATAAACAAGAATTCTATCTTGCTCACAAACTATACAAGTCAGATGTGTAATTAATAGGCTCTGTGTTTCTGCCTTATCTTCTCATGAGGATTTTAGCTAATATCTGTGCCTCATAATCCAGCATTGCTAGAAACAGCAGCAGGAGGCCTCTGGCTTCCTTGTAACCTGAGTCGGGCCGCTCCTCCCCAGCAACCATTGAGCAGAGGGAGAACGGGTGAGGGGGTAAGGGTGTGAGGACCTGGGCATGGACTTTAGCTCTGATACGAAGTCCGTATTTAATTCTGGGCAAGTGTTTCAAGGTTTTTCATTAGTAAGACTCAGTGAAGCTGTTTTACGTAAAAGCCAAAAAGTGAAAAGGACTCTATTAAAAAGGGGATTTATGCATATACTCATATACATGCATACGTTTGAGAACACAGAATCGGTGCACATGCGTGGTTTCGTATGGGTGGTGACGTAGGAGATAAACCAGCTTCAAAATTCTTAGAATTTGTCAAGAAACTCTGCCTCTCTTTTTGTCTCTTTCTCTCTGTCCTCCTCCCTCTGTCCCCCTCTCTTCCCCCTACCCTCCCTCCATTTCTCTCTCTCTCTCATATAAACACACACACACACACAGAGCTTTGGAATATTGATATGAAAAATTAAATTATCAATTGCATTAGAGGTTAAATTTGTTATTGTTTACAGGTGTTATACTTTAGGGAATTTGATAGCTACATTTGTTTAATTTATATAAATTTACTTAAGAGTGGTATTACTGTTACATCAATGTTACATTTGTCTACCAATGACTAAGAATTATATTACATCCATTAAATACCTTTTGATACTTTATTTCTCAAATATTTTTACTGTTGTTCATTACAGATTATTTTTGAATGCAAACTCTCAAATCCCTTGTCATATCTGTTTGTCATGATATTACAAAATGATTATACACACACACAATGGGTTATGCTTTTTTGGTCTCTTATTTTGTTGTGGTGGTATAGAATTTACAATCAAAGTGGGTGTCTCCAACGTTTTCAGTGAAATGAGGTACAACAATTATATATACATCCATGCAACCACCACTCGAAGCAAGAGGGAGAACATCTCTGTGACCCTAAAAAGTTCCCTAACGCTCCTTTCCGGTCAATGCCCAGGCAGCCACTTTCTGATTTCAATCTCTATAGATTTATTTTGTCCATTATGTGGTTTTATGTACATGGGGTTATTCAGTAGGTTCTATTTTGTGGTCTGGCTTTGCTTATCGACATCATGTTTTTGAGATTCACCCATGTTCTTGCTGCCGTTCCTATTTGGGAACAGACACACACACACAATGTCATCTTTCAATCATGAGCATGATCGTGGTACACTTTTTAGGTCTTTCTTCATTTCTCCAAACCATGCTGTAAAATTTTCAGCATAGAATATTTTTGATGCTTTCAAATGGCGTTTTCGTTTCATTTTAAGAATTGTTTGCTGCTGGCACATAGGAATATAGATACTTCTGTATATTGGCCCTGTGTCCCGCGGCTTCATGGAATTCACTTCTGCTTCTAGTAGTGTTCTTTTCTCATAGGTTTCATGGGTTTCCGTGTACATAATTGTCATCTGTAAATAACAACCGTTTTACTTTTTCTTTTCTAATTTTTGTATATTTCTTTTTCTTGCCTTACTAGGACTTCCAGTATAAGAATGTTGAATAGAAGAGGGGAAGAGTGGACATCCTAATCTTGTGTCTTATCCTACGGAGAAAGTGTTCAATCTTACTAACACTACAATTATAGGTATAGGTTTACATACGTGCCTTTTATTGGATTGAAAGGCTTCCTTTTTATTCCTAGCCTACGGAGATTTTTTGGTAATGTTGTATTTATTTTTGAGAGACAGAGAGAGACAGAGTGCAAGCAGAGGAGGGACAGAGGGGGAGGGAGACAGGATCCGTAGCAGGCTCCAGGCTCTGAGCTGTCAGCACAGGGCCTGAGGCAGGGCTTGAAATCACAAACTGTGAGATTATGACCTGAGCCAAAGTCAGATGCTTAAATGACTGAGCCGCCCAGGCCCCCCTCCCTGCCCCCCACCCCCAGTATACAGAGAGATTTTATCACAAGTGGGCATTGTCTGCATACATATTTTTCATTATTGCCTCTCGTTTCCCGTAAGAGATGGTCTCAGCTTCCTTCCTAGCAGGTGTCTACCTCGTCACGTAGGTCTGCCTCTGATCAAGACCCTGATCCTACTACTTTCATTGATTTCATTTCAGCAGAGCTTAAAAAGTCCCAAGGTGTTTTGACATGAACAGCTAGTAGGCTAAACATTGCCCACTCTGTTTGTGTAGTTGTTTTTTGAAACTAGATGTCAGACTTTACACTGTTTATTGTACAAACTGGGATTAATCATTAATTACTTACCAGTTCTTTCACCCCATCCAATTTTCATTCTTTCACAAGGGTATCGTTGGAATTTAATAAAATATTTCACTATCAGGTGACCCGAAATCAAGTAATCAAGCTTAAAGTCAAGGAAATCCGTTCATTCAAGCCTGTTGTCTGGGATCATTCACTTTTCAAAGGGTTAACAGGTAATATGCATCATAGAATTTTACAACAGGATCCCCCTTATGGTCCTGCATTTTTACTTTTGAAATGCATATGAAAACCCAAGAAATTAAATAAAAATGCCATGATTTGAAATCTGTAAGAAATACCAGTAGGAACTTGGGTCATATGTATATTTTTTCCTTTAAAAGAAGACACATTTTCCTGCTCTTTCCACTGAAAACATCTAAAAGCAAAAACAAACCGATCCCATTTAGTACCTCTAGGACCCGGTTTGTGGATTTTAAACGTAATTTTCCACTAAACCAACTGAAGGCTTCTTGCAGAAAATTTTGGTTCCAGGTTTGAAACAGGAGCTAAAAAAGATGAGTTGTCTTGTGGTTTTCAACTTGAAGAACTCCTACTGGCCTGGTTTGGGCACCAAAAGTAATGATACTACAATGGGTTGAAATTTAATATTATGTTTAAAATGTGTATGTGTCCTAATTACATTTTTTTAAAGAAGCAAAATGCTCATCGGTCACATTTCAATATTGCCAGCTTCCTCATTCATTACTCTGAAAATTTATCATTAAAGGAAACAATTCAAACATTCACCCTGCATCTCCTATACAAACTACAACCAAGTAATTTCTTCTCTATAGAACATGCTGGTTAATGCAAACAGAAGAAATGATAGAAACAGAGTTTTATGACTCCATAACCCCTAATGAATAATGGATTTAGGCAATGATCATGCATGGCTGCTAAAAACTTTTGAGGGAGATTTTGGTGAGGAATGTTATAATAGCCAGATAAGAGTGACAATACCTGAGGGGCGCCTGGGTGACTCAGTCGGTTAAGCATCGGACTCTTGATTTCAGCTCAAGTCATGATCTCATAGGTCATGGGATCCAGCCCCACGTCGGGCTCCACTCTGACAGCACGGAGACTGCTTGGGATTCTCTCTCCTTCTACCCCTAGTCCCCCTCTCAAAACAACAACAACAACAACAAAAGAACCTGAACCTATTAATCAATCCTAATATCACAAAAAGAAAGGCAATCACACATTCTATATCTTCTGATATAACAAGAGGTACATAGGAAATATTATTCTTTCCAAACAACACGAACCGGCATACAATTAAGTCTCTAGATCTAGCTACATTTTACAGGAAGTCAGGGGACGAAGTAATGTGTTAAGTGACCCCATGAGGATGGTGAGTCTGGAATGTGGGAAAATTTACAGAAAATGACCTGCTTTCTTAAATAAATAGATGGTACGAAAAAATAAGAGGTGAAGTGTAAAATAAAAAAGTGAGGGGGAGAAGTGAGGTCTATAGGACACTGTGTGGACCTCATTGAGATTCTATCTCATGTAAGTCAATTGTAAAAAAAAAACATTTTTGAAACGATTGGAAAAGTTTGAACAGTGACTAGACATTTGCCGATATTCAGGAATTATAGGTCATTTTGCTCAGTAGGATGAAGACATTACAGTTATGTAGTAAGTGCCTTTATCAGTTAGAGATTAAAAACAGAAGCAGTTTTTGGTAAAATATGTCTGTGGAATTTGCTTGAGAATGCTCCAGTGCGTAATGGAGGTAGTGAAAAAAAATGTGTGGGAAGCATATAGGGTGGTCATATCATTTATCATCAAAACCGGAACACTTGGGAGTAATGTCAGTGCTCTTCGTAATTGTTCAGGCATAAATAGGCACAAAATGGCTGTGGTCTTGCACGCATGTCTGCTGAGGGCTGTGGAATGCAGTGCTCTGGTCTGGACCTTACATTCAAGTTTCTCACGGGGAAGTTCAAGAGACAGTGCTCCCGCAGAACAGCATAAAGTTCCTAGCTGAGGCCAAGGTGGCATCTGATCGAAGGAGAGGGAACGTATGGTTTATAGACTGCTCTGAGCTTAGTCTCTCTGTCTTCCTGCATGCTTGGCTGAAATAGAGATACCTTTGTCTTAGTGAGGAGGCCTCATTAGGAGGCCTGTTCACCTCAGGCAAAGGGGAATCTGATCTTGGCCATTGGCCCTTCACTGACAAACAATATCTCTTAGAACGCAAGGACAGCAGCTGAGGAAGTCTGCTCCTGGTCCTAAGAAAATAGGCAGCACTGAATATCTCTTGTCTTTGATATGGAGGACCTCGAAGTACCCAGAAACTATATTATTCATTCATTTTGTGTTCATTTCACAAATATTTATTGAGCCTTCTCTTACTGCCGGGTTCTGGGCTGGGCTGTAAGAAAAGGGACACAAATAGAGACTCAGCCCCTGTTCTCAAAGAGCTTGTGGTCTGATTGGGGCAGACAGGCAAATATATAGACCATTTCCTGTCAAGAGTATAGACTTAGAGACATATACTTCATTAGTTCATCCAAACAACACTCCTGAGTATCTATGGAGGGTCGAGCATCATTTTAGACACAGGAGAACAGTTTTGGGTAAGATGGTCATTCCCTTTCTCAGGAAAATTAACATCAGGCTTGAGTGGCCAGAAAGGGCTGTGCAGGCAGGTGAATTCTGGGCAGAGTTTAGTAGGAGGAGATAACTGGAGGGAGGAAATCAGAGCCGGGCATTCAAGCAGAGGGAACACCACAGGCCAAGGGACAGAGGCAGAGAAAAGCCAGTGCAAATGTCAGAGGAGGAAAAACTAAGTTCTCACCCCTGGGTGGTTTCTAGCCTTTCAGCTAACAGCCAAATGTGCTAATTGATTGCTTTATGAGCTGATTATCCATGGACACCAGCTTCTTTCATTGAGTTGTAGACAGGCCCAGCTTCCATTTTTACTGAACTTCACATCTAACTCTGTGCCTCCCACAGTCTGGGCAAGGAGTCAGGAAGAGTAAAACATGTCTAGGCAGCGCTGGACTTTCCGTCATGTTGGCCCAAGAGCTTTAGCTGGCATTGTCTCCAGGGATTTTTCTCCAGGCTGTTGTTGGGCATCAGGGAAATCTAAACATCTTTATAGGAAAAGAATTCTTTCTAATGAAATAGGAATTATTGTCCATATCACAGTCTTAGACACCAGAACTCACCCCAAATTATCAAGGGACTCTGTAGCTGGGTTTCTAATTTTAAAAACATTGTTTAACGCGTAGCTATTAAAGCTTGGAATGGGTTGGAAGGGAGGGCTTGGGTTTTATGGGTAACTCTATAGGTTGCTAGGGGTGACAGTCACTAAGTAAGTGGCCCCACTAGAATCCATCACTTCCGCCAATTACTCCTCCTATGCCTGTCTTTCTATCATTTGTTTCTTAAACTCTTACCCATGGGCCAACGCCACCTATCTGGTGGCATAAAGATGACATTTCAACATACAGCGAGACTTAGAAAGAGACTGCTTTACCATTTGTCCAGTCTTTTATATCTTGAAAGTGTAGAAAAAACTACAGGCATGATCTTCAGGTAAAGTTTTCCTTATTGTCACCAAGGAAACACAAGGAACATGACCAGTTTCAGTTTCTGCTCTGACATACAAAAAGGTCAGAACTCCCATCCTCACCATAAACAAAAATCTGAAGGAAAAAAATGGATCTTCTTAGATCCATTAGAGATTTTGAGATCACGGGGCAAAATGATGCTTCCAAAGTTGGAGAAAGAAGTGAATACAGAAAATGGGGGAAGGAGGGATCCTGTATAATGAGAGGAAGGTTACAGCTATAAGCGCTGCAAGGCCCAGACTTTATTCAAGAAGGAGTTTCTAGGGAAACCCAAAGGCAATAGTGGAGATAAAAACAAGGACACCAGAGGAAAGTGAAGCTTTAGAGGCCTATGGCAATAGTAACAAGTAAACAACATAACTCCTAATCAGATAAAAATAAACCCTCACACTGCCAGCCTCAATTTCAGTGATACAATACACAATATACAACTTGCAACAGAAAATCCCAAGGCATGCTAACAGGCAAGAAAGTACACAGTAAGAAGAACCAACACAAACGATAGAACTAGACTCAAGTATGACACAGATTTTGGAATTATCACAGCGTGGATTTAAAATCACAACAATTAATACGCTTAGGGCTCTGGTGGAAAAAGTGGACACTATGCAAGAACAGATAGGTGATGTAATCAGAGGGATGGAAACTTTAAGAAAGAATCCACAGGGATGCAGATATCCATACACTCCAACAGAAAGAATGCCTTTGATGGGCTCACCAGTAGGCTGGACATGGTCAAGGAAAGAACGAGTGAGCCTGAGATATGCCAATAGAAAACTTCCCAAACTGGAATGCAAAGGGAAACAAAAATAATAATAAAAAAGGAACGAAATATCCAAGAACCGTGAGACAAGTGCAAAAAGTGCAGCAGGTGGATAATGGTACCACCACGAGGGGACGGAAGAAAAGAGCAAAGAAATCATTTGAAGTAATAATGGCTGAAAATTTTCCAAAATTAGTGGCAGACTCCAAACCACAGATTCAGGAAGTTCGGAGAGCACCAAGCAGGATAAATACCGAAACATTTACACTCTGGTATATCCTCTTCCAAGACAAAGAGAAAATCTTTGAAAGAGGAAACCAGAAGAAATGAACGCTTTATCTATGGAGGAACAAGGATAACAATTACATCAGACTTCTCTTTAGAAACCATTCTAGTGTTTCTTCGGGATGAAATATTCGAAGTGATAAAAACAGATCAGTTTGGGATTCTGTCTCCAGCAAAATTGTCCTTCAAAAGTGAAGGAGAAATACAGACAAACACGATTTTGTCTCTAGGGCACTTGCCTTGCGTAAGTTCTCCAAAGAAGGAGGAAAGATCTTCAAAGAGAAGGAAAATGGGGCGCCTGGACGGCTCAGTTGGTTGAGTGTCTGACTTCAGCTCAGGTCATGATCTCGAGGCTTGTGAGTTCGAGCCCTGGGCCGGGCTCTGTGCTGACGGCTCAGAGCCTGGAGCCTCTTCAGATTCTGTCTTTCTCTCTCTCTCTGCCCCTCCCCCACTCACACTCTGTCTCTCTCTATCTCTCAAAAATAAATAAACATTAAAAAAAATAAAAAATAAAAAGAGAAGGAAAATGATATAGGTCAGAAACTCAGATCTGTATAAAACAAAGGAAGCACAATAGGGAAGTGAATAAGTGAAAATAACATTTAAAAATGTTTAATTGCTTTAACATAAAACTGTTCAAAATAATTATAGCAACACTGCACTGGGTATTTATAACTTACAAAATGGAATGACTAGAAAACAGTAACAAATATGGTAGCTATTAATCCAACTATATAATTTTAAACATCAATGATCCAAACATGCTACTTAGAAACTGACAGAATGGATAAAAAAAACCCAAGACTAACCTATATATTGTCTATAAGAAACCTACTTTAAAAACAAGTATAGGTAGATTAAAAGTAAGGGAATCTTACTAACATGCTAACAAAAAAAAAATAAAAGAAAGCTGGAGTGGCCAAGAAAAACAATCAGGAGTACAAAGGGACACTGCACAATGATAAAGGGTCAATTTTCTTTTCTTTTTCTTTTTAAAGTTTATTTATCCATTTTGAGAGACAGAGCACACACAGAAGCGGGGGGGGGGGGTGGTGGGGCAGAGAGAATCCCAAGTCCACTCTGTGCTGTCACCGCGGAGCCTGACATGGGGCTCGAACTCAGGAACTGTGAGACAAAGACCTGAGCTGAAATCAATAGTTGGATGCTCAACCGACTGAGCTACCCAGGCACCCGATGGGGTCAATTTTCTAAGAAGACATACTACTTACTGTGTATACACCTCCCAACGGAGTGTCAAAAGACAGAGACAAAGACTGGTGGGTCTGCTGGGAGAAATAGAGGTTGGAGACTTCAGCCCTCCTTAATCAGTATTGACGGATCCAGCATGCAGGAAATCAGTACGAACATAGTTGAACTGAGCAACACCATCAAAACATTGTGGCACACACATTCTTCACAAGCTCATTGGGAACGTTCACCAACATAGACCACATTCTGGGCCATAAAACACATTGAACACACTTTAGAAAACAAGTTATCAAACTCGGGAGCATAGAATTATTAATAATATTCCCTTTTAGTGCTTTTTTTTGTGGACAAAGTGTGCTCTCAGACCACAGAGGGATAAACTAGAAAGCAATAACAAAAAGATAGCTGGAAAGTCTCAAAATGTTTGGAGATGAAACTTCAAAATAACTCACGAGTCAAAGAGAAAATCTCAAGAGAAATTTAAAACATTTTCTTTTGTTTTTAATGGTATAAATATTTTTATTTTTTATTTTTAAATTAATTATTATTATTTTAAACACAATTTGTTGTCAAGCTAGCTAATATACGTTGTATACCGTGTGCTCTTGGCTTCAGGAGTAGATTCCCATGATTCGTCCCTTACATACATCATCCAGTGCTCATCTCAACAAGTGCCCTCCTCAATGCCCATCACCCATTTTCCCCTCCCCCCAACCTCCCCTGCCATCAACCCTCAGTTTGTTCACTGTATTTAAGAGTCTCTTATGGTTTGCCTTCCTCTCTGTTTGAAATGATTTTTTTCCCCTTCCCATCCCCCATGGTCTTCGAAGTTTCTCAAATTCCACATGAGTGAAAACATATGATATCTGTCTTTCTCTGCTTGACTTATTTCACTTAGCATAATACCATCCGGTTCCATCCACGTTGTTGCAAATGGCAAGCTTTCATTCTTTCCCATTGCCAAGTAGTATTCCATTGTATATTTAAACCACATCTTCTTTATCCATTCAACAGTTGATGGACATTTGGGCTCTTTCCATAATTTGGCTATTGTTGATAGCACTGCTATAAACATCGGGGCACTAAAAATATAACATCAAAACTTGTGAAATGTGGCAAAAGGAGTGATTGGAAGGAACTTTACGGCCTTGAAAGCATATATGAGAAAAGAAGCAAGATTTAAAATTCATAATCTTAGAACACTAGCAAGAGAAGAGTGATACAAGCTTAAAGCAAGCAAAAGAAAACAAATAATAAAAATTAGAGCAGAAATCAATGAAATTGGAAACAGAAAAGCAATTGATAAAATCGACAAAATCAAAATACAATTCTTTGAAAAGATATATGAAGTTGATGAACTTCTATCCAGGTTAACCAAGAAAAAAAGTGAGAGACAAAACGCTAGTATGAGAAGCGAAAGAGGGATAAGTACTAGGACCGTATGGGCACAAAAGGGACAAAAAGGGAATATGATGAGCAATTCTGTGTTCACAAATTTGATAACTTAGATGAAATGAACCAATTCCTTAAAAAAATGCAGAAGACAAGAAATGGGGAAAGGGCACGATTATTTAAATAGGAAATACCAACATACCCTAAAAACCACAAGACGCAAATGCTGTCATTGACACAGTTCAAGAAATTTTAGCGCTTAGGCTAAATCGTTACTTATCATTTGTAGTAAGCATGTGATGATTGCAAAGGAAGAATAAGGTTCAGTAATGGTAAATCATGTCAGTCTGTTCTCAAGGACCAGAGGAAGGCTTTGAAAACACGAACCGGGTCTCTCCATTCCCTTCCAGAGGTGATTCCAGCAGCCCCGTGTTGTTCATAGCATAGGGACTAGACTCTCCCAGGCCCGGCTCACTTCTCCTTATCCCAGGCTGTTCTTTTTCACATTTTGTGCCGCCTGCCATCCTGGCCTTTCAGGTCCCTAGAGTGCTATGGTTTCCTGCTGGAGTCCTCTGCTAACTCCTTAACTTCTGGATCTTGGCTCATAATCACTTCCTCAGGGAAGATTCCCTGTCTGGGGCAGGGTTCCTCTCCCACCTCTGTGTTCTCATGATTTAAAAACAAAGAGCAAATTTGTCTGAGAGCAGTTATATATGTCAACCCTTTTCCCCATGTTAGCTCATCAAATCCTCCAATCCCATAAGGAAGGTGCTAAGGTCCTCTAGTTTACAAATGGAGAGACCGAGGGGCGCCTGGGTGGCTCAGTCGGTTAAGCGGCCGACTTTGGCTCAGGTCATGATCTCGCGGTCCGTGAGTTCGAGCCCGCGTCGGGCTCTGTGCTGACAGCTCAGAGCCTGGAGCCTGTTTCAGATTCTGTGTCTCTCTCTCTCTGACCCTCCCCCGTTCATGCTCTGTCTCTTTCTGTCTCAAAAATAAATAAACATTAAAAAAAATTACAAATGGGGAGACTGAGACCGAGGCATGGAGAAGTATGGTCACTGGCCCAAGATAACATGGTTGGCAAGCAGCAGGACCGGGATCCAATTCAGGAAGGTAGTGCCTATACTAAAACGGAGAAAATGATTAATTTAATGAATACCTGTTACCTCCACTCTGAAAGGGGAGACACGGGTCTTTGGTCATAGTTGTGCCACCAGCGCCCGGCAAAGGCTCTTATTTAGAGAACTATGCAGTGTAGTGCTTCTAACCAGAAGATGAGCACCCCTTCATCTTGGGTTTTAGCTGCCCACCTGTGCCCCCCATCTTCCTTCCCTTCCCTTCCCTTCCCTTCCCTTCCCTTCCCTTCCCTTCCCTTCCCTTCCCTTTCTTCCTTCCTTCCTTCCTTCCTTCCCTCCTTCCTCCCTCCCTCCCTCCCTCCCTCTTTATTTCCTCCCTCACTCCTTTCTCCTTCCTTCCCTCCCTCCTTTCTCCCTCCTCTCTCTTTTCTTTCTTTATTTCTTTCTTTTTCTTTCTTTTCTTTCCTTCTTCCTCCAAACTCAGAGAACACATTTATTCCTCAGAATTTTCTTGAAAAAAATTAGTTATATATATTTAAAATTTAAAAAAAATTTTAAACATTTTTTTTGAGAGACAGAGAGAGGCAGAGCATGAACAAGGGAGGGGGAGGGGAAGAGAGAGAGGGAGACAGAATCTGAAGCAGGCTCCAGGCTCCGAGATGTCAGCACAGAGCCCGATATGAGGCTCGAACTCAAGAACTGTGAGACCATGAGCTGAGCTGAAGTCAGACGCTCAACTGACTGAGCCACACAGGTGCCCCTATATATTTAAAAATTTTTAATGCTTATTTATTTTTGAGAGAGACAGACAGAGAGAGAATGAGTGGGGGAGGGATGGAGAGAGAGGGAGACACACACAGAATCCGAAGCAGGCTCCAGGCTCTGAGCTGTCAGCACAGAGCCCGATCTGGGGCTCCCACTCACAGACCATGAGATCATGACCTGAGCTGGTCAGATGCTCAACCAACTGAGCCATCTAGGCACCCTGGAAGTATGTTCTTTTCAATATTATTTGTAGAAAAATATATAACTGGTTTAGCAACTCTGCCCTAACATTTTGATTAATAGCTTAATGTCAACACAGAGGAAGGGTTCAGGAGACAACCACAATACTGTGTTTTGACCCTCTCAATCAAAGTTTTTTATCAAGGAATGAATACCTAGAAGGAATGTATATGAAGTTAAATATTAAGAGAAAAATAGGACGAGAGGATCAGGATTCAAAGTTACCATGTACGGATTAAATGTAGCAGGAACAAGTATAAAGTCCCTGGGTTGGGGATCTCTGAGACAATGCCCTGGTTTAGTGATTTGCTACGAGGACTCAGAACACTCACTATATTGTACTAATGTCTATGATTTATTACAGTGAAAGGATACAAAGCAAAATCAGCAAAGAGACAAGGCTCATGAGCAAAGTCCAGAGGAAACCAGACACAAGCTGCTACGAGTCCTCTCCCAGTGGAATCACACAGGATGTGCTTATTTCTCTCGGCAAGTAATTGTGACAACATGCGTTAAACATCTACTGGGACGCTCATTACGGAATCAGTGCCCAGGGTTTTTACCGAGAGCTGGTGATGTAGGCACTTTTTGCCTAACATGTTCCCAAATTCCATGCTCCTGGAAAGAAAGCATGCGTTCAGCATAAACTTACGTTGTCTGCGCAGTTTAGACACAATGAGCCATTCTTGTCAGGGAATGCTGGGAACCTTCCCAAAATCCAGGTCCCCAGGCTCTGGTCAAGGACTAACTCTGTAAGCAGGTCTTTCTAAGAATAACAGTCTCGGGCTTGCTATGTTACCTGTTTGATGCATTGCTCCACATTAAGGTGAGCACAAATTCATTATCCACAAGTGTAAGTGTGGACAGCGATTGACAGGAGTTCAAATAACACAGATCTGATCTCAGTTGACCTCAAGCGTGGAGCTTCAAGTATGATGGAAAGAACTTGGTTTTGGAGTCCAAAACATCTGAGCTCAAATAGCACTTGACCACCGACCAACTCTGAGCTCTTTTCAAGCTACTTGAGCGTCAGCTTCCTTGACTATTAAATGGGACGGTAGCGATAGTCATTAATCTTGAGAGTTATAGCAGGGATTATAGATAAATTATGTCAGGGATCTGGCACTCAATAAATGGTAACTAATACTATTCAGCTTAATATGAGCCAAAATTATGATGTGACGGGCACAACATAACTCATATTTGGGCTTACCATGGGAGTCAGAAGCAGATTTTAATCAATATTTCGAAACTATTTCCAACACACAAGCCATTAAATTGTTTCATCGTATAATCCATACCAGGCGGAACTCTCTGGTGGCTGGTGAAGTCCAAAAGATCATTAGAGTCCACTGGATCTGTAAAGAATATTTTTGGTCTGGAATGGAGATTATATCAGGAACCATCATCAAGTACTGGCAAGGTAGAACAAGAAATACAAAAATCACGTTGAAATAGGACTCGAATTTAAAGCATTTTTAGGAAGATGAGAAGATAATTTTAAATCCTTGAACTCTGATGTATAGAGTTAAGACAATGCCTTAGAAATTACAGGCAGACTCCGGCTGGCTAAAACAAAGACTATTTTTCTGATAACCAGGTTGGTCCAGCATCGGAATGGAGACAACAGAAAGTAGCGAGTTCTGTGATGTGTTCAAAGGGAAAGCAGACGCCACATCTGGCAAGAGCATTGTAGAAGAGATTCCTGTGTGATGGGGAATGAGTTCGTATTCTTGAGGAATCCTTTTAGGTACGGCAGAGAGAAAATCAGTCATTTTTGCCTGCTTAGGACCCCTTTGTACCCTTTTTAGCAACAGCATGGCAGTTTTCCGACTCCCATGCTCCGTTCAGGGAGGTTTAGTGCCAGGACTCGATCCCTAGCAGTGGGGGAGCCACGTGGCTCGGACACGACCACCCAGGGTACTAACTGCTCCTGCTGTGGTGATGGGTCCAAGGGTGGGCCCGTGGGCCCAGATAGGCCAATGAGAACCCTCCTGGGGTTTAAGCTGGAGCCACTGGGGAGATGCAGCTCCTGCTGGCCCCCTGGGATTGCTAAGGAGGTGGCCTCTAAGTTAGTCCTTTGGGACCAATTTGCCACCTGACAGAAGAACCCTACTGAGAATGCAACCATCACATAGGAAACAAAAGCTAGAGTCAGAGACAGGAAATGGGAGAAACTGTCCTGATCGTGTCTTTTGAGGAGATCCTAGATCCAGCCATTCTTTCCAGTTGTATGAACAAATGGAACCCCATTTTTTAATTAATTATTTATTTACTTATTTTTATTTTTATTTTTTTTTGCCTAAAGAGGTTTGAGTTAGTTTTTGGTTAAATGCAACCGAATGAGCCTTACTCATATGTATGTTCTGTTAGTTGTCAGATACAGATGTTTTATGAAATGAAATATGTCTGCGAGCTTCTTCTCATTCCAGAGTACTGATGCCATTCATGAATACAGTAGGGCTAGCTAAGGCTGGTGCTCAAAAATATACGCCAGAAGGCTCTGCACTATTGTTAAAGGTGGGTTGCACATTTACCTTGAAGTGTCTCAGGAACCAATCAACACAGAAAAAGAGCATTATTTATAACACCAGCCGGAGAAGACCAGCTGGTGTTCGTGTAATACGCACAGTGATTGTGGATGCTACAGATTTCTCTTATGGGTCTGGGTGAGGAGCTCACATTCTCAGCAATCCCCTAGAGCAAGGGCAACGAACAGGTGCTTCCTATGGCTCTTCGTGATACCCTCACCTTAAACTGGGCATCACAGAAAAGCAAAGAGAAATGAGATCCCATCTGTACAATGTCAAAGCGGTTTGGTGCATTTCAATGTCTAATCACTGAGCACGGTCAGCAGCTCTGACAATCTGGCTTCGCTAAAGGGAAGAATTGATCAGATTTAGAAGACTGAATGGATCGTCTGTCCCTCAGGCAGTACTCCCTGAGCAGCAAGACCTCTAGAGCTGGGTGTGCAGGCTGATCCCTTTATGTGGGTTTTCAGGTGAGGGGTCAGTTCTGCTCAAGAAGCTGAATGTCCTGGGCTACATCCCAGGAGGAAGGTATGCCTTTTCCTCAGTCATCCAAAGTGCAGTCTTCTTCAAATAGCCAAAACATGAAAAATAAGAATGAAGTTAGAGGTCTCAGAGATGCCGATCTCCAAACTTACTAGAAAGCTACAATAATTGAAACATTATGACACTGGAGAAAAGAGAGACCTATAGACCAATGGGATAGAATAGGGATCCCAGAAATAAACCCTCATATATAAGGGTTTGATCTTTGATCTCATTTGATCTTTGTCAAGGGAGCCAAGGTCATTCCAAGGGGGAAAGGCTTGTCTTTTTAACAAATGATGTTGGAAAAATGGATATCCAAATGCAAAAGAAAGAAGGTGAACCCTTACTTCATGCCATCTACAGAACTTAACTCAACATGGAACGAAGACCTAATTGTAACAGCTAAAACTACAAAACTCTTAGAAGAAAACATGGGGGAAATCTTCATGGTATTGGGTTTGGCAATTCTGATCTTACTTTTGTCTCCGATGCTTTTGGTGTCAGATCAGATACATTTGGCTGCACAAAAATGAAAAATTTCTGTGTGGCAAAAGGACAAAAATCAACAGAGTGCAAGCAATCTACAGAATGGGAGAAGATGCTTGCACATCATATAAGGGGTTAATTCCAGAACGTATGAAAAGCTCTTATCACTCAGCAACAAAAAACGAAACAACTCAAACAAAATAGGCAAAGCATTTGAATCGATTATTCCCCCCCCCAGAAGATATACAAATGGCCAATAAACTGATGAAAAGATGCTTAATATCACTAATAATTCAGAAAGCGCAAATCAGAACCACATGAGATACCACCTTACACTCACTGGGGTAACTATTGTAAAAGAACAAAGCAACAACAACAACAACAACACCCGGAAAACAAGAAAATAGCAAGTGATGGCAAAGATGAGGAGAAATTGGAACCCTGTGCATGTTGGTGGGAATGTAAAATGGTATAGTTACTATGGAAAATAGTGTGGCAGTCATCAAAAAATTAAAGATGGAATTATCATATGATTTAGTAATCTCACTACTGATCACATATCCAAAAGCACTGTAAGCAGGGTCTGGAAGCGACCCTCATATTCACAGCAGTATCATTTACAATCGCCAAAAGGTGGAAGCATCCCAAGCATTCATCCACAGATGAATGGGGAAAAGAAATGCCGTATACACACACGATGGAATATTACTCAGCCTTAAAAAGGGAGGAAATTCTGACACATGTGACAACATGGCTGACGCTTGAGGACATCCCGCAAAGTGCAATACTCCCGTCACAGAATGACAAATGCGGTATAATCCCACTTATACGAGGTGTCTAGAATAGTGTAATTCATAGAAACAGAAAGTCGAATGGTGGTTGGCAGGGGCTGCAGGGGAGGGAGAGATGGGGAGGTGTTTAATAGTACAGTTTCCATCTCCCAAGACGAAGCCACTCTGGAAATTGGTTGCACAATAATGTGAATATACTTAACCCCGGTGAGCTGGACCCTTAAAAATGGTTTGAGATGATAAATGGTATGTTATGCATTATACTACACTCAAAAAAGAAAAGGTACAGTTTTCTTCCAAGCTATAGCTTTACAGAGTTATATCCACCCAAAGGGTCTTCTGTGTCTGATTTTTATAGAGGTGTTGTGAAAAACAGCTGTGGCTCTGGATACATGTTTCACAATGACATTTTGGACAAAGGTCGAGGAACAGGTTGAGGTTATGCTGAAGAAAGGCCTGAAGCAGACCTGATGTGTGTCCCAAAGAAGATCTGATCCAAACATTCAGAAACGTAAATGGTCTGACTTGTCTTGAGTATAACTACGGTGTCTGAAAAGACTTGTTCCTGGAAAGAAGGCCATTCAATCTTCACACAGAAGTAGAACAAAGAAATGCATTTGAGCAGGAGTAAGAAAACAGTCCTGATAATATTCCTGAAACACAGGACAAACAGGTCCTAGGCCTCTGAGTTCAGAACTGTAAAATGCAGCCCCAGTGATTCCAGAAATGTTCTGAGTATTTGCAGTCCCCCAGCATGACCATAAAACTTTCCAATAAGTTACCCAGAAAATGATTAATTTTGAGCAATGTTATTTCTAACGAAACTTTCAAGATAAATTAGTTGCAAAAATGTACATTCAGTTAACTAAATGAATTGACCTACAGAGACGGAGTGTTACGTAGGAGTCAATTAAATGTTGGCAGGTGGCTGATTTGGAGGTGAGAATTGATCTTAATTCATTCTTAGATGCATGGTCTGGTGGACTGTTGGGCATCACAAAACTGATGACTATTCATGAGGGAATAGTTACAGTTTCTCTAAAAAAAGGCTTAGGTAGGACTTAAAGCAAAGGTGATACAGAACAGATTCCTCTTTTACCGGGTCATAAAATATTATCTTGTTGATAATATTCCCGCAGAACACATTTGTTCCAGAGACATTGAAGGAAAGTTGTATGTCCAAGCATCGATGATTAGGGATTTGATGCTAAATGCTCAGAAAATGGAAATGTTCAGAAAATGGAAAGACGTCATCGGAGGATGTGGATTCTCCCTCATTTTTCCATACGTTGAGAACAATTCCGATCGAACATGCCCCATGGTTGCTTTTTTAAAAACCTAGCGAGTGGAAAGAAATATGACTGCTACTAGCTACGAAGTTGTTACATAAGAAGAGTAAAGAGAGAATTTTGCCAACAGATGTGAGAACATATGGTTCTGAAACAGACACATGCATATTGATGGAGTATAGTGTGAAGCTGAATGAGAGGTGAAAGGTGCCTTGGTTATTTAGAACCCAGGGCTGATTGGGTAATCGTTTGGAAAGAACAGAAAGAGGTATAGGCCTCTATCACATGCCAGATTTAATTCAAATTGATCAAAGTTTGAAATACAAAATCTGAAAGCCTTATGCCCTGAAACAATATAGGTGAGTCTCTATAACCCCGAGGAGAGCGTGGCATTTCTAAACATTGTCCCAAAGGCAGAACCCACAGAGGGTTTGAAAGCTTTGAAAGATTTTACACACAAAATACACAGACTAGCACACCTTCCTTGCAAACATCCGAGGAACGGCCACAGAACAAACTCCGATGAGGACACAGAGGGCATTTCTGTTGGTTGGTAGGGACGGCAAATCCCCCAAACAGAAAACAAGGATCCATATCCATGGACTTGAATACAATTATGTATTTTTTTTTAATTTTTTTTTAACGTTTATTTATTTTTGAGACAGAGAGAGACAGAGCATGAACGGGGGAGGGTCAGAGAGAGAGGGAGACACAGAACCGGAAACAGGCTCCGGGCTCCGAGCCATCAGCCCAGAGCCCGACGCGGGGCTCGAACTCACGGACCGCGAGATCGTGACCTGGCTGAAGTCGGACGCTTAACCGACTGCGCCACCCAGGCGCCCCAATTCCAGGCTAATCTTGATCTATGACCCTAGTGTAAGACAAGTAGTAGGGGCTCGAACTCACGGACCGCGAGATCATGACCTGAGCCGAAGTCGGACGCTCAACCGACTGAGCCACCCAGGCGCCCCCAATTATGTATTTTTAGAAAGAAAGAAAGAAAGTACATCAACTCCCATCTCCCCCAGTGCCCTCCAAACCCCTGCAGAAAAACAAACAACCCCCCCGCCCCCAATAATCCTTACTACTTAGAAACTTAAAATTAAAACAACTTTATATCAAGTTTTTGGTTTAAAGCAAAAATCAAAAGTGGAACCGAAGGACCATCCACTAGAGCACAAAAGTGCCCAATATATCACTGCCAGGACGATTCCACAACTTTCAAAGCTTTTAGTAAACCTTAATACACAATGGAAGTCGGGGCATATAGTTTTTAAAACTTTTTTCCTCCTCCCATAATTAATGAAACCCTAAAGAGAACAAATCCTTTTATTTTTTTTATTTTTATTTGTTTTTTCAACGTTTATTTATTTTTGGGACAGAGAGAGACAGAGCATGAACGGGGGAGGGGCAGAGAGAGAGGGAGACAAAGAATCGGAAACAGGCTCCAGGCTCCGAGCCATCAGCCCAGAGCCCGATGCGGGGCTCGAACTCCCGGACCGCGAGATCGTGACCTGGCTGAAGTCGGATGCTTAACCGACTGCGCCACCCAGGCGCCCCGAGAACAAATCCTTTTAAGGGGATGGAATGGGTTTGGGGAGGGTGGGTCAGTGGCTAATGGGGGGGTTTCAGAAAATTTTGAGGCAATGCGGGAGAAATGGGAGCACGGAAGCATATGAAAAAGAGAGAGAAGCCATCTTTTTTGTGACTTTCTGTCACAAAGGGGCTGTGGTAAAAGTTGGAACCCCTCATCCTAATAAGTCCCCAAGGCCTCCCAAGCTCTCGGCATCCTGTCTATAGGGAAGCATGGCAGTTTCCTGTGCCCCACCCTTAGCACACACAGTTTGTTTTTGTTTTTGTTTTAATATAATTTATTGACAGAATGGTTTCCTTACAACACCCTGTGCTCATCCCAACAAGTACCTTCCTGAATGCCCATCACCCACTTTCCCCTCTCCCCCACCCCCCATCGACCCCTCAGTTTGTTTTCAGTATCCAAGAGTCTCTTGGTTTGCCTCCCTCCCTCTCTGTAATTTTTTAATTCCTTATTCACCCCCCAATCATAAAATGAATGTCTGCCTAGCATTTATCCATGAGCCAACAAACCCCAAACCAAACCCTGAGAGTTGTTTTGGAGAAAAGGCAAAGAGAGAGGCTGTAAAACTCGTATATAGGTATTGGCACGTCAGGTCAGGGCGGCCTTCACTTAGAAGCCTCTCTGCACATGCTCATCTCCTACCCCAGATGTCATTCCAGGGGATAAGAAGGGGGAGGGTGACTGAGGGACTTAGCCCTTCTATCACCACCCCCCCTAAAGATCGTGTGAAGTAAATGATCAGAATAAATTAGTTTGAACACATAGATGATTGTTTTTCTCAATCACCAGTGGTTGGGGCTCATGAAAGAGGCCAGTCGAACTATAGACAAAAACAAGCAGTTGTAGTGTGAGTTAAAAAGGGTGAGCCTGCGGGGCGCCTGGGTGGCTCAGTTGGTTAAACGCCCGACTTCAGCTCAGGTCACGATCTCACGGTCCGTGAGTTCGAGCCCTGCGTCGGGCTCTGGGCTGATGGCTCAGAGCCTGGAGCCTGCTTCTGATTCTGTGTCTCCTTCTCTCTCTCTGCCCCTCCCCTGTTCATGCTCTGTCTCTCTCTGTCTCAAAAATAAATAAATGTTAAAAAAAATTAAAAAAAAAAAAAAGGGTGAGCCTGCTACATTTGGGCCCATCTAAATGTTTTCCTCCCACTTTTGCACACAGGCTTCTGAGCACCCATCTACACAGCCTGGTACCCCTACTGCTTTCTGGCTTCTAATGTCTACCAAACACTCAAAAGCTGCAGCTATACTGAAAGGTATCCCTCTTTTTCCAATGAATCCATGGTTAGTGCCCTCATATCCCAGGGTCGTGGTCCTACATTGTCCTACGACAACATCCCCTCCTGTCTTCCCATCCTTTGAAATCTCGACTTACAAGGACACAGTAGCTTCCCTCCACCCCCAATCTCCTATTAATGTCTGTTTTTCTACCTCCAAAGCTCCAAACAATTTTCACAGGGGCCAGGAGCTGCTCTTGGGTCCTGTTGCTCCCGGTGGGGGCCCGGACACTGGCCGAGCAAGGTTGGCAGTGGGAAAGAACCCAAGCAGCCCGAGATGCCTGCCTGCACTGTTGGAGACAGTGCATTTGCCATAGAAGTGGAGCTCTGAGACTTGTCCCCAGGTCTGTTTTCTACTAATCAGATTGCTTTTGAACAATACCAGGGAATAGAGAAAACAGAGAACGTGTTTCCCCTTGGGTCTTAAAGCCTAAGGCCTGAGCCCCAGAAATCCCTCATCTGGGATGCACATACCTTGAACAACACCTCTTCTTCTATTTCCTTCATAGGTTGGGAGATGGGCAAGGACTTCTGCTCCTTTCTCTCTCCCTCTCTCCTGAGATATGCTCAAAGATGAGGGGGGCTCAGGGGTGTGATCACCTTGAATATGGAGACAGACTGACTGCAGAATTTCTGCCAGGGAACGGAATCTGGAGCTGTATTCATTCCGTTCACTTATTCATTCACGTACAGTATTCACTTCACAGCAGTTATCTCTTCATATACGTGGAGAATAAATAGCTTTTTGATTTTCTCTTTGAGACAGGCAAGCTGATGTATGGAAAGAGAGATCGTTAAGAGCAGAAGAGAGTGGAAGAATCCAGGAAGCACTTTCCAAGAGGAAAGCCCTCTGCCAGGTGAGGGGCGCAGTGGGAAACGGGAGGTGCCCACAGCTTCTGGAAGCTCTGTTTTCGCCTCCGTGCCATGTTCAGTAAGAAGAATGGATATCGCTGTGTTCAGCTTCTGGCTCTTTTGTTTTCCAGAAGAAGGTTATTATCCCAGGACAAGCAAACATTGATTTCAGGAAATTATTGACCAGGCACCTTTATCTGGATCTCTTTCTCTCTTACCATATTTTGATTTTGAAAGAGTAAATTCATTAAAAGCAAGAGCCTGGGCTGCCTCGTGGAAATTATAATGAGGACGGATGAAGTCATCAAGGACAGTACCTGGGGCTATGTAGAGAGATGTGCACCAAAACATTAGATCTGTATCCTCTAGGATCTGTATCCTAGAGGATGTGGAAGGCCAGGGCCCAAAGCTTTGAGAGGGACTCGCAGAATGTGAATAGAAAACGCCACCAGAGACAATTCCGTAGGGCACTGGGAAGAAAAGCAAAACAAACCCTTATTTGACATCTCTTTTTAAGGAAATGTATTCTTCTGTGCGGTGGAAATGTCCCATATCCGTACTGCTACCCTAGCCAGGAGCTACATGTGGCTCCCGAGCGCGTGAAATGTGGCCAATCGGCAAACCTGACCTAGCTGTGATGGGGACATGGGTAGGGCTGGGCCAAAGCCGCCCTTCAGCGACCATATTTCAGCTGCTACCCGGAGTGTCAGTGGGTGTTCTCCAGAAGAAGGAATGAGAACATTCCAGGAAGGGAAATCATTTGGGGATCTGAAAGACCACTGTGACTGGAGGCGGGAGAGTCACAGAGAGCTTGGAACACGCTCCAGAATTTTGGCATTTTATCCTAAGGGATTTTTGGTGGACTTCGCCCCCGAAAACACACATATGTCCAAAGAGCCTGCAGAACCACAGGCAGGAGCATATCCTCTTTTCCAGCTGTGGCTGCTTGCAGAGATGACTGAGAGGTCAGCCAGGATTTGGGCAAAGACAGTGTAGGACGACAGTGGTGTCCGTCTGTCCCAGCCAACTTGGTTTGTCACTAACAGCAAAGTTTAATCCCACAGAGCCTGCCTTATTTGGGTTTGCTGTAGACTCTTCCCAGCTGTGGTGTGCTTACTAAAAGGCAACGGGGCCCTTCAAAAACACATGAGCGTTGAAAGAGCGTGGACTTGTGGTGACAATTTTGCAGCAAATAACCCCCACAGAATCTGGTCTCCACACTTAAACTCACCTCTGACCGAACAGAAAGGAAATATAAGAAGGCAGTTTTAACTACCTTGCATTTACCCAACGTGAAACTGCCAAAGGCATTGCATCTCAGTGTTACCAGAAGCCCCAGCTTCCCGGGACATTCTGCCCCGTTCTCCACTGCAGAAACACGGACCTGAGAGCTTTCGTGGTCTGGGTCCCACATCCACTCTGTGGTTGTGTGAAGAAATCGGAAACCTTAGGATCTGTTCAGCTCTCCAGATCTGCCATGGTGAGGGAGAGTCATGAGCATTCTTGTCTGCAGTGACTGCATGAAACTCGCATTTCAACAACAGACTACTTTTTAGCTTAAGTAAGGGAGACAGATTTATACTAGCAAAATTATTTGAAGTGCAAATTTAACTGGACATTCCATATGTTATGTCAGGCAGCCCTGCGTGTGGGTGGCATCTCATTGGCATGGCGGGGAGGTGGGGACAGCCTTCTGGGAAAGGTTTGCAAATGAGCCGGCATATCTGGGGACAACTTGAATGACTGCAGGGTTCTGCGGTCTTGTGGCTCCGAAATAAAACCCCAAAGAACGGCAACATCGTGGACAGAAGCAGATACGGAGTTCAGCAAGCCTAGCTTTGAACTTCCATCATTGTGTGAAACTGGTGCAAGTACCTTGATGTCTCTGAGACCCGGGTTTCTCATTCACAATGAGGACTAATACTTGGTTTTGGAAGTTGAAGTAATGATTGAAGATAACTTATGCCAAGGATGTGGCACCTTATAAATATATGAATTTTTACAAATACGGTGGGACTGGTGGCTCAGTCAGTTAAGCATCCGAGTCTTGATTTCAGCTCAGGTACAATTTCATGGTTTGTGAGTTTGAACCCCACGTTGGGCTCTGCCCTGACAACGTGGAGCCTGCTTGGGATCCTCTCACCCCCTCTCTCTGTCCCTTCCCTGCTCACACTCTATCTCTCTCTATCAAAGAAGAAATAAATAAACTTAAAAAAATACAGTAGGACTGGTAAAAATCCTCCCAAGGGAAGACCAACACGACTGAAGACAATAGGTCTACGACAAAACTGAAGGTCAAGTGAAACCTGCTGGGCAGCTGTGGGGAGGGCTAGAAGAGGTATTCTGGGCGCAGGCTGACCCGGCCCACGGAATGTGGAAGTTAGCCTCTAGTTTGCTGCTGTGGATTTCCACCAGCAGGCTTCCCTGCATCTCTCAGGACACAGATGCTTCTTTTCTAAAATAAAGGAATTTTATTTAGACAGATGTATTGAAAGGAATCGAGGACAGTTTGCATTTAAAAAAGTTGAAGCATTGATCTCTTGCTTGCCCTGATTTACCATGAAACCAGAGACAAGAGTTACTGTGTAGATCTGGTGATGAAGGTGAGCAGGAGGTTGTAGGAGTGGGGTGAGGTTTATGGAAGGCATCTCAGTAAATGAGCTTTATGCATGGGTTGCGTTGTGTATACTGCTCTACTGACAGGGGCACCGAGGAGTGGAGGGGACCCTGCTGTGGCACAGGTGCTGAGTGGTCCTTCTGCATCTGTGTGGCATGTTACAGTGTGTCCACGAGCTCTTTGACACAGCTTGAAAAGTGGACCCTAAGTATTCTCTCCTTAAGTGAAATCAGGGCTTAATGATTCATGTTTAACAAATAGAGTGGAGGTGATGGTGTACTGGGCTTCCAAGACTAGGTCATGAAAGACATTGTCTCCTCCTCCTCTCTTTGGGATCACTCATGATAGGGAAAGTCGGACATAGTGTAAGGACACTGAAACAGCCCTACAGAGAAATCCGCAGGAAAAGGAACCGAGGCCTCCTGCCAACAGCCACGCGGAGGAGACATCTTGCAAGCAGATTCCCCCATTGTAGCTGAGCCTTCAGATGACTATCGCCTCACGAGTGACCCTGACTCAGAACCACCCCTCTAGGCTGCTTCCAGATCCCTGGCCATCAGACGCTATGTGACATGATAAATGCCTGTTGTTTTAAGCTGCTAAATTTGGAGGTGATTTGTTAAGTAGCAGTGAATAATTAATACAAAAACCAATAACAACTAAAACATATTGAGTGCTTAGTATGTGCCAAGGACTCTTTTAAGCATTTACACATGTTAACTGTTATTTTCTCTAGTTCACAAATGAAGACAATGAAATACAGAACTGTTACATAACTTGCCCAGGTAAATACACGGTAATGACCTAAATATATGTAGACCTAAATATATGTAGATTCTTTTTCCATATGTGATCTCTCATGCATGTTTGTTTTATTGCTGTACTGTCTGTTTCTTTACTAGATTATAAATCCCACAAGGTCAGGGAAGGCATTCTACCCATATCATCGGAACCTAGCAGAGTACTTAGAACACAGTATGCCTAGAATAAATATTTAGATAGATTGAATAAATGGATGATGAAGAAGTAAATTAAAAAATCATTACATTCTAGCTCTTTGCCCTAGAAGCTTAAGCTTTTGGGTCTAACACAGAGCCTTATATGGGAACTTCACTGTTGGGTAATATTAGTGTGTCCTTTCATTTAGAATTGAAAAATTGGACTTTATTTTGTTGCCAAATTTAGATGGTGCACAATGCCTCAATCTAACCCAGAAATCCACTGTTTCACAAATGTGTACTTAAATCCAAGGAAAATTGGAAATAACCTAAATACCCAACAATAAAGTTTAATAAATTATGTACTTCAGTGCAATGAAATTTTATGCAAGCTCTAAAATTATAGAACTATGTTGAATCAAGAAAAATATTTCAAACAATATTGAATGAAAATAGCAAAAACAAAGTAAATTTTAGGTAAATTTATATTACATACATTATGCAATTATTAAAAATAATTAAGCATATTTATTTATATTCCATGAAGTGAACTCAAAGACATATTTCTAAGTTTTAATGTTAGTAACATATGGATAGTATTGTGCAAAATAATATTTTTAGTTAAGTGCAAAGAAAAATCCCTTTCCAAGTATTGCCCTTAACCTAAGTGACAGCAAACACTGAAAGAATATTTTACAGGAAGGTTTGCTCCTGTGTGCAGAGCTTGAGGCAAGCCTGGCATGTCAATGAACATGGTACATCATGCCAATGGCACCACATGGCAATGAGCACGTGACCCAGCACAGAGCAAAATCAACTGGATGTTAGCAGATTCCCATTAGAAGATTCACCATGAAGATGCTCAGAATATAGTAGCTGAAGCCTTAAATATCATGTGGTCAAGCTCCTCACTTTATAGATGTGGAAACAGAGGCACAGAGAGGTGAGGTGTTGTGTACCCCAGGCCGGATGGCTATTAACTGCAGGAACCGAGACGAATATTCAGATCTCTGGAGTCTTAACTGAACTGTAGAGAGCGATGCACACTCTGTAGCTATTTCATGTATGTCGTATGTCATGATGATAAACTACTATTATGCCTATTTCACAGATGGTAGAATCGAGACCCAGGGAGTTTGAGTGACTTAATGTGTTGGTTTCAGAGTGTGACTTCTTATGTGAGACTGACTAGTTTCAAACTTTTCTCAAACATTTAACCAGTATGTATGACTTGGGAAAGTTGCTTAGTCTCTCTAAGACTTGGGATCATCTGGAAAGTGGGGGCAAAAATAGCCCTAAGTTATAGGGCTGTTGTGAGGATGACACGAGCTAGGTCGCCTAGAGTTCCCAGCAGTGTACCTGCACATCGTGAGAATTTCAACCAATCTTAGCTTTTTTCTTTATTGTTTATATATCAACCGTGAGAGATCAGAGCTCAAATTCCACACTGACGTTTGGAACTCTACAAATATTCTACAATACCAAGTCTGACATATTTATTTCATATCTCTGCTATCATCTGATGCTAATGCTGCCGTAAGTAAGGGTTGTGACCTTGAGCGATTTGTTTCCTTTCTCTTAGGGTCTTGCTCACCTTTGCAATGGGATGTGGGTGCTTGGGGCCGGGTTTGTGAGCTCTGAGGTTGCTTTTAGCTCCAGGATGCTATTCTTTTTTTTTTTTTAAATGTTTATTTACTTTTGAGAGACAGAAAGAGACAGAGTGCGAGCCGGGGAGGGGCAGAGAGAGAGGGAGACACAGAATCTGAAGCCGGGTCCAGGCTCCGAGCTGTCAGCACAGAGCCCGACGCGGGGCTCAAACCCACGAACTGTGGATCATGACCTGAGCCGAAGTCGGATGCTTAACTGACTGAGCCACCCAGGTACCCCACCAGGATGCTATTCTTTCCTGAGTGCCCGCCATGGAAAACGAGCGGCCTCAGGACCATACAGGATGCAGAGATGGTCCTGCCCACGGTCAGCTTAGACAAGATGTACGCACCATGTAGTGCATGATTGGGTAGAGAACAAAAGCTGCTCTGAGAGGGAGAGAGACAAAAGCAGGCCTCTTGGGGCTTCAGAAGGGTGTAATCCACTTTCACCGTGTGGAGTGAGGGGAGATTAAATGAAAAGGGGAGCTTTTAGGATGGGCCTTGAAGAGCAAGTGTGCTGGAGGAATAATGAGCCTGGAGATGGAGGGAGGCAGGTCCATATTGTGAGGGCTTCAAATACAGGTAACATGGAAATATATGTGTGGCAACACTGACCAGCCGTGGACAGTCCAGGCGGCAAAGCCCAGGCTATGACATATCGGTGGAAAGGGAGGGTGGGGAGGAGGAAGGAAAGAAGAAAGAGCCAGAGGAGACTCTGCCCTTCTATATGTGGAGCCTGGAGGCTGGCTGGGGAAGAGGGGCTGATCGATTTCTACGGGGTAACTGCTCCTCGTGGGTGTCCATGGGGCATCAGATAACGGTGGCCAGAAGAAAGCAGGTTTAAGGAGCCGCATCTCTGCAGAGAGGCCAGGACTGGCCGCACAAGAGGTGCACGCTGCTCCCGGATTCCTGCCTCCAGTGCTCACCAGGCACCACCCCCTCCACCAGGCGCCGTTAGGGACTGTGAATTCCCAGATGAGCCGAGCACCCTGCCCCTGGCCTCTGAGCAGTTTAGTTCTCAGCAGTGAGATTCAGAAGCATCAGAGTAGAGGAGGTGGGGCATCGCGACACCCTGTGTTCAGGTCCATGGCGCGTTAGTTCTGGAGTGGTCCAGCTCCTGGTCTCCACCTGCAGCAGACTGAACCAGCGCTGCTCAGGGCACCCAGGCCGCTGGCACAGAGCTCCCTGGAGGTCCTGGCAGCCCTGGGCCAATGGAGGTGAACAAAGGACTCAACTCAGGGATAGTGGTCTTTACTGATTTATTTTTTCCCAAAGCAGCTGTTCTTGATGTGGTAAGAATAGTATTCACCAAAGGCAGGAGACAGAAAGCAGGGTTTGATGGCGGTGTGGTGGGGAGGAGAGGAATGGGAAGGGAGGGCCGAGAGGGTGTCCCCCCCCTGCTGTGCTCACCGCGGGCCACCTTACAGTCACTGCTGCCATCACCTTCCCTCCTTGTAACCCAGGACTCTGACCCCAGGCTAGACACTGATTATTTGCTTTGGTGATTAAAATGAGTCGTGTGGGAGTTGGGGGGTGACAGATATGGCTTAGGAAGAACAGGTGTCTCATGACAAGATCAAAGGGCCAGTGAGGGTGTCGTGATGAATTTGAGCTGGAGCTGAAAACTGCGTGCGCCCCTGGCCTGCTTTGTCCCAGCCCCGCATCCCAGGGCCCCGGGGGTGCACGCAGGGGTGGGCTTGCTGCCTGGGGTGGCCGGGCCCAGAAGGAGCCAGAGGGTGATCCCAGGAGTTGCCCCTTGAGAACCTCATTTATAAAGTCAATATTGAAACTCAGGAGCTGGGAAGACCTGGGATAGAGCTGTTCATGGGGAGCAATGGCCACAAATGTAAAAGGAAGGAAAATGGCCGCAGTTTCAAGCTTTGGGGTGGCACCGACCTGATGTTGGGTCCAGCTGTGTCAGGCCCTATGTATGAAGCCCTAGGCAAGCCACATGACTCTTCTATTAGAGTTATGCTCAAATCCATACAGCGGAAACACAAGAGAATAGCTTAACCAATTAAGGATTTGCTTTCTCACACAAAACGAAGTCCTGCGATAGCGCAGTGGCTCTCAATGTCATCTGTGTACCAGGATCCTCTCTTTCCATGCTGCCCTTAGGTGAGTCTTTTGTCCTCTTGCTCCCTGCCTCACATTCATAGTAGGTTGCTTGCCCAGATCCTTGTGTCTGCATTCCAGACAGACAGAAGGAAAGAAGCAGAGAAGGGTGGCACCGGAACCTGGGAGGCAGCCTGTATGAGACCCCCCCCCCCCCCCCCCCCCCCCCCACCAGCTCAGGGCAGGTTGTCTGGAGAACAACTGGCTGTATTCCTGCCCTAAACAAAATATTCTGCAAGTGAATAAACGCTGCCTCGGCACCTAGGGGTGTCTGCTCTGCCTCTTCCCTATCTGTACAAGGGTCAGGCGATAATCTATTTAAGGAGCGTAGCATAGAACTTTCCATGTAGTAGACACAGTGTTGATAGCTGCTAATGATATGAAGTAACCCTGCTCAGCTACCTCTGAGAGTCACAGTGGAGGACAGGGTGAGCACCTGACCAAGGCTAAGAGAATTTTTCTTTTGAGCAAAGTCTATCAGGTACGTATATATCCAAACTCATCGAAATGTATATAACGTTAAATATGTGCAACTTTTTGTATACTGATATTTTCAATTCAGTTGGAAAAAACCAAGGAGTATTGATTGAAAATGCTTCCTCTCTTAGATTGTCATATTCATCCAGAAGTGTATGCTCCTTTGTTTTAAAATAAATTTAATTTTTTTAAGAGAGTTATTTTTTATTTTTATTTTTTGGTTATCAAATGATCCTTTACTGAAATATTTCCCTTTGTAGTTCTTAACTAGCTGGGCCTTCCACTATACCAGCATTGACGTTATGAGGTTGGTGCCCATCAACATTGCAGTCCACAGATTAGGCAGTCCCCAGGATCTCTTTTATGATTCCAGAGAGTTCTCCTGCTAGAGATCAGTGCCGCATCTGTTGGACAATGTTGACAACTTATCAAAAGTGATATTTCCACTGTGCTTGATGTTTTTCTGCTTCTTTCTGCCTTTTAGTGGTTCCTTGAGGGCTTTGATAATTAGGGCAGAGGCAGAAGGTTCCACTTCAGTCTCGGCCTGGGTCAGTTTCACTGTCATCCTCAGACCCTTCCAATCACCAGCTGCCTCGGTGATGTCATCACCATCATTTTTTGGAGATAGACCCAAGGGGTCGATCTTTGGAGCCAGGACAGATGCGGCGCCGACTTCCCCACTGGTGCACTTCAGATACACAACATTGATCTTGTTGGGGTCAACTTGGGCCACGTGGTGGAGGTGACTGATGTTGGATGAGCCTAGATTCAGGAGGACTGAAAACAGTTGCACTTTTGCCTCCTCCCAGCTGAAAGCCAAAAGCTAGGATAGTATTATATTTACAAAAATATCATGAAGGTAGTATAGAGGGTTCCCATATATTCCATACCCAGTTTCTCTTATTACTCTTATTAGTAACATCTTAGATTAGATGGTGCATTTGCCAAAATAAATGAACTGATATTGATATATTAGATTATAGACCTAAAGTCTATACTTTATGCACATTCCCTCAGTTTTTACCTACTGTCCTTTTTCTGTTTCAGGATCCCATCCAGGATACTATATTTCATTTAGTTATCATGTTTTCTTAGGCTCCCCTTGGCTGGGATAGTTTTTCACACTTTCTTTGGTTTTGATGATCTTGATAGTTTGGGGGAGTACTGGTCAGGTGTATTTTAAAATTTTAGAATGCCCCTCTACCGGGATTTGTGTGATGCCTTTTCTCATAATTAGACTGGGGTTTTGTGTTCTTGGGAGGAAGATCATAGAGGTAAAGAGCCATTCTCACATCAAGGGTACATGTTCTCAATATGACATCACTGTTGATATTGACCTTGATCACCTGACTGAGAAAGTATTTGTCAGGCTTCCCCACTGTGAAGTTACTCTCCCCCCTCTTTTCATGTTTTGCTTTTTGGTAGGAAGTCATTATGTACCATCCCCACCTGGAGAGTTACGAAGAGTTCTGCTCTACCTTGTGGAGGGCTGAGTATCTACATAATTTATTTGTAATGCTGCATAGGAGATTTATCTCTTCTCCATAATGATTTACTTATTCAGTCATTTATTTATATCAGTATGGACTCATGAATACTTACTTTATATTTTGGGCTATAATCGATTACAGTTGACCCTTGGGTAATACAGGGGTTTGGGTGCCGGCCTCCTATGCAGTCAAAAATTTACATATAACTTTTGATTTCTTAAAACTTTACTAATAGCCTACTATTGACTGGAAGTCTTAGCAATAACATGAATGGTTGATTAACAAACAGTTTGTATATGTATTATATACTGTATGCTTATGATAAAGTAAGGTAAAAGAAGGAAACCATTATTTAAGAAATCATAAGGAAAAGACAATACATTTACAGTATCGTACTGTATCTATTGAAAAGAGTTCACAGTTAAGTGGACCCGCACAGTTCAAACCCATGTTGTTCAAGGATCAACTGTACAACATCATTTATGTTGTTGCTCAAATTGTTCCAACTTTGGCCATTGGGAGCTTTCTCAGTTGTCTCTTGTGTCCTTTGAACATGCCCTCATCAATATATTTTGTTGTTTGAGCGTTTCCTTCCTTTCTGGCCTTCTAAGATGCTCTAGGTTCGCTTTGTGTATTTCCTGCCCTAGTCCTACAACACCATTTTTCTCCAGGAAGCACAGTTTCTTTACATTAAAAATGATATTAGAACCAAGATCTGGGTGCTAGGTATGTTCCTTGCTATTGAGGTGTCCTTGTTTCTAGGTCCTCTCAGGGGACAGAGAAAGGAAATGTATGTGTGTATACTATATAGTATACATACTATATGTGTGTATACTATACCACGTGGGTATGCTTGTGCTTGCATGCAGATATATATCCACTTGTATCTATATTAATCTAAACATGAATTTATACTATTTCACCGACTCTAGTGCATTACTGTATGGAACATTTTAACCTCCTTCCCTTGTTTATCTGTCAACACCCACTTCAAAAGTGAAAAATATGGCTCTTACTCTCTGTATCCTGGAAAATTATTCTCCAAAAGTTAAGGAGAAATAAAAACTTTCTTAGGAAAAAAAACTGAGGAAATTCATCACTGTCAGACCTGTCCTCTAAGAAATGTTTTAGAAGTGCTTCAGGTAAAAGGAAAATGAGATAGTGACAAACGGGTCTACGTAAAGAAAGAAAGAAAAAGTATTGGAGAAGAAAAAAAAATGAAAGTCAAATAGAACCTTTATTTTTCTTATTTTTAATTAATCTAAATTTTAACCATTTAAAGTATAATAGTAACAATTATTGAGTGATTATAGCATACGAATAAGTAAAATAAGTGAATGACTGTGGTTGTCTCATGTCAGGAACCAGGAACTCCTTGAACATGACCTTGAACGCTCTTTGTCCCCATCAAGAGTTGTCTCTGTTGTAATCCTTACAGCATTTGATAACATCTTGTGGCAGATATAGCTTCCTCTCAGTGCCTCACCCCATTTTGTTTGCCTAGTAAAAGTAGAACAGGACATTAGTCCTTGCAGTGGCTGGGGAATTGGGGAGGTAATAGAAGAAGAAATCAGAAGGAGCTGGAGACATATGCCCAGTTTTATAAATGGGAGCCATAGGGGTTGATATTGGGAGTAGGAGGGCAGAGTCACATTTGAGAATACAGTAGGTGATGCCATTTGAACATAAGGGAATACTGCAGAGTCAAAGTTTGTGACCTGGGCAACCAGGCATAGCAAATTTCCAACCACCATTCTAGTTCATTATTATTATTAACTTTCCTGTGTCCTTGATGGGTTTTGGGGGTCACTGCTGAATTCACCCGGGACATAGATGCCCTGCTACCCTCAACGGGCCTGAGTGACTTAAGGTACAATCCTTCAAAATTTTGAGTACATGAATTGAATGAAGTTGTATGAGCCTGCAGGTTAGCTCATGTAAAAGTGTAGGGATGGCTGTCTCCAAGAATATTCTACTGGAGAATTTGGGAAAGGATAAACTGGGTTGAGACCCTGCATAATACACACAGCGCAATGCGTTCTTGTTGATGAGTAGAGGGAGAGATGACCATAGGAACCCCATAAATATATTAGAGGAAACAGTGCTTATAACAAACTCACATCATTGTGGAAATTGCTGTACTGGGCTTTCACTTGGACAAAACATTGAGGGTTAGAGTGAAATGTCCCTACAACTTGAATGCAAATATCTCTTCTGAGATTTCATGTCATAAAGTGAAGAAATGTTTTTTTCTTCTTAGTGGTTATTACAAGAATTCTTTATTCAGAAGGGACATGGATTTTTTTGGGGGGGGGTGGAATTGGTTTTATAAGCCTATTGAGGGAATAGAAACAAGCTTTAAGGACATGGGTTTTGGGCTGGTGCCTAGTTTCCACGAGGAAGAGAAAAGCTCTGTTTAATAAATGGGAAGGGGAGGAGTTTAATGTTCCTAAACAGACAAATCCAGGAAGAAAGAAAAAGAATCAAGAAAGATTGACTCCCATGGGAAAGGATGATTAATGGCTCTGGAATTGAGAGCAGATCCCAAAAGAGCAAATAGAAATGTCTGATAGCTTTTTGTTTTGTTCTGTTTTTACCATGTTGGGACTGCATGATAGAAATCCTCTTTGCCATCTCCTCTGTAAAATTGCCCCCAATCTGGAGTGTGTGGATTGGGGGTGGGGAATTATGAAGGGAAGAAGCAGATCCAGACAATAGATTGAACCCATGTAATTGATGAGAGAAGCTCTTTGCCATAAGTCACTAGGCATGATAAGTTGAGTGTGTGTGTTTTCTTGATCAAGGCAGGATGAGTGAAGCCTAAAAATCCTTTAAGTCTTGGCTTCATATGAAAGAAAGTGTAATAATAATTAACTTACCTGTGTGAACCAGAGTGTGAAAAGTTCACAGTACCAACATATCTCTTATTGTTTAAGGGAGCTTGTCAAATTTGCTCTGACTTCACAGGAAGACATGAGTATGTCCATGAATGTGTCCATTCTGGCAACCTATATTCATCATCCTTTAAATAATGAAGATGAGAGATGAAAGCCAGCAGACCTGTTCTAAAAGAATTGCTATAGTAATTTCTTTTGGCAGAAGGGAAATTATATCAGAGGGAAACCTGAAATATCAAGGATGAAGGAAGAGCAATAGAAATGGTAAATATTTGTATAAATTTGAAAGCAAATGTTATAACATTGTCTGTTGAAGTTTTCAACACGTATAGATGTAATACTTCAGATAACTACAACATAGAAGGGAGAGGGAAAAGGGACCTGTATAATGGTAAGGTCTAAATATCTCACTTAAGGTTGTAAAACATTGACTCTAGATGTTTTAGTTAAATATGTTTATCATAATCCCCAGAGCAATCACTAAAACAGACAAATGAAATGCAAGAAAAAAAATATACACAGAAAAATATCGTCATTTATACAACAGATAAATAAAAATAGAATATTAAAAAGTATCTGAATATTCCCAAAAGAAGGCAGGGAAAAGGAAACAAAAATATGAAAAAATGACATAATAAGCAAAGATCAAATACAAAGCAGTAGACTTAAATCTAAACATATGAATAATTACATTAAATGTAAATGGTCTAGACACACCAATTAAGAAACAGAAATGTCAGAATTGATAAACACATGGTACAGCTATATGCTGTCTAAATGATAATCACACAGGTAAGTTAAAAGTTAAAGGATGGAAAAACATACACTATGTAAACACTAAGCTAACACCAAAATAGCTCTATTAATATCAAAGTAGACTTCAGAGCAAAGAAAATTACCAGGGACAAAGAAGGAAAATATATTCTAAAAGAGAGTCAGTTCTTCCTGTAGACTTAACAACAGTACATGTGTAAAAACTAAAATCAGAGCTTCAAAATACATGACGTAGGGTTGCCTGGGTGGCTCAGTCGGTTAAGCGTCCGACTTCGGCTCAGGTCACGATCTCGCGGTCCGTGAGTTCGAGCCCCGCGTCAGGCTCTGGGCTGATGGCTCAGAGCCTGGTGCCTGCTTCCGATTCTGTGTCTCCCTCTCTCTCTGCCCCTCCCCGATTCATGCTCTGTCTCTCTCTGTCTCAAACAGAGACAATAAAAAACATTAAAAACATTAAATAAATAAAAAACATTAAATTAAAAACAATAAATAAAACGCATTAAAAAAAAATTTTAAATACATGATGTAAAAGCCAGCAGAACTGAAAGGATTACAGACAAACCCACAAGCTCAGTTGGAGATTTCAACATTGTGTCCGTAATGATAGAACCAACAGAAAATCATCAAAGATGTAGAAGAACAGGTAAGCACCATCAACCAAAAGGATCTAATTGACATTCATAGAATTGTCCACCTGAACCAGAACACACATTTCAGGGGAAAGTAGAGTATTTGAACTGAGCAGAAGTGAAAATATAACATATAACATTTGTAGAATAAAGGTAAAGGAATGTCATCAGGGAAATTTATAGAATTAAGTGCTTATGTTGAAAAAAAGAGAAGTTTCAAATAAATGTTCTGAGCTAGTTTCTATAAAAAGACAAGCTAAAGAATGCCAAAGCAAGCAGAAGAAACAAAATAAATTAAAAAAATATAATAAAGGTAAGACCAAAAATCAAATAAATTTAAAACAGAAAAACAATCGAGAAGAATTGATAAAAACCAAAAGCTGGTTCTTTCAAAGACAAACCTCTAGAAAAACTGACAAAGATAAAAGGAGAGAAGAGTCAAGTTATCAGTATCAGGAATGAAAGAAGGGATATTACTATGGATCCTGTAGACATGAAAAGAATAAGGGAGTATTATAAACAGCATTATGCTCATAAATATGACACCTTAAAAGAAATGGACAAATTTCTAAAAACCGTAAATTACCGAGACACGCTCAAAATTAAGTATATAACCACTATAAAACAAATTGACTTTATAGTTAAAGCCATTTTCAAAAAAGAGATGTGTAGTCCAGGTGGTTTCACTGGCAAATTCTAAAGAACATTTAAAGAAGAAATAACACCAATTTTAAACAAAATTTTTTTTTTCCAGAAAATAGAAGAGGGAGGAACAGTTTATAAATGATGGCAACCTCCAGAACCCAAGATTGTCCTTGGGGAGTAGATCAGGGACAAGGAATATATTTTTTTCTTTCATTTGAAGCCACTTTATAGGAGGGGACAGGCATTCGATTTTTAACCATGTGCGTGCATTACTTTATTTGTAATTGCAATTAAATATGAGCATCCTGATTATAGGTCTCTGAGGCAGTCAGCACAGAGCTATTAGCTGTATCACCTTATGGACGCTATCACTGGAAGCCAGTGACCTGGCCGTCATTTTCCTCTGTGTTCTTTTCCTGCAACTCCAGAGCTGTCTCAGAGGATTTTCAATTGTAGGACATCTGACCTGCCTCATCTCAGCTCTTTTTTAATCTTAATTTCCCCTAAATGAGGCCCATGATCTACCAAAATGGGGTGAGTTCAGAGTTTTTTCCACAATCAGCCTCAGGAGAGCAATCAATGAGGTTCTCAGAAAAGAATGCACATTGAGGAAATCCCCTTTGAGCTGACCATGTCTGTGAACTCCAGTTCTGTTTGTGGTTTCATACTTGCCAAGCACCCAGAGCGTATCAGGGGACTCTCAGAGAGAGCACATGGGGAGTACTTGTGGGAGGCCGTGACACCACGCATTGTGAAACTGTCCTGGCTGGGACTATGGCTAACCTTGGGCAAATATCCACTTGGGCTGGATGAGTGGGGCTGGGCCATGCTATGTAGCCCACTTGGGAGAATTGCCATGGCATGGGGGCAGCATAGAGTCAAAGTTTTGTGGACATAGAACAATCCCATGGTCCTTATGTAACTGTTGACAGAGGCCAGGAAAAAGGAATCAGAACCACAGAGAATGGACCTCAGGGCTTTAGCAGGGGAGAATTGGTTGGCAAAATCCTGTTATCTACCAAGAACCAGATGTTTTGAAAAACACTCTCCGCTATTTTTTCAAGCCAGATATCTTTGGATGGATCTCAGTTTTATTTCTCCCTAGCTTATTGTAGAAGCCTATCAGACCTTTTGGGATGCTTAAAATTGTTGATTGTTTTCTGATCCTCTGAGGTGTGTGGGGACAGTAGTGGGGGATCTGGCTGGTTTCACATCTGAGGTCTGATTTCCCCACAACTGGTCCAAAGCCAGCTGTTGGCGGCATGATTTGAGGCAGCTCAGGTGTCACTCTGTGAGAACTCAGCATCTGCTACTCCCACAGACAAGCTCATGGAGGAGCCACGAGAAGACTGGATAGAATCCCTTTTATGGCATCGGCTGTCAGTTCTGCCCATGAAGCATTCAGAAGGGGCAGCACAGAGAACAGAAAGGAAAGGCAAAGCTTCTCTCCAAACCACATTTCTTGCCAGATCCAGCAGTGCCACAAGCACAATCACATTTGGGAAAACAGGAGACGGGCTTTGAGAGAGCAGCAAAGATCCACAGAACCAACCACCCTCTTCCTGACCTATAGACAGGTGGGAATATAGAGAACGAGCAATTTTAATAGCAAATGTATATGTAGCATTTACTTCGTACTGGGCACTGTTTTGAGGGTGCTGTGTAGTTAACCTATGGCCTTTGTAACTCTCACACCAACTCCATGAATTGTTATCATCAACATCTGTTAGATAAGGGGACTAAAGAACACAGGGGCAAATAACTTGCTGGTATGGTCACACAGCTAATAAATGGCAGGGCCAGGATTCAAAGTTGGGTGGGCTGGCTCCAGAATCTGGGTGTGCAAAGCCTCTAAACTTCCTCTCTCCTCCCAGAAAGCGATGCTCATTTGGATGTGCCAAGGCCCCTCTCAGCTCAATGCCATGGCTCCTCTGTTGTCTAGAGCTAACACATGTCTTAGTCAAGCAGTGTGGTGGTCTTTGGAGATCAGTGTTCTTTATCGATTATGTGTCTTCATCATGCCCAGGAACACGAGTAAGATGTTAATTTCAAACAGCATTTAGCACCTCATTTCATCCTGAAGTCTCCGACTCAACACATTTTTGTGTTCTTCGTCCGCGGACTGAGTGGGGAGTAGGGTCAGAGAGCGGGACACAGGGGCCTGAGTGTCCCTGAGACGAGTTCCAATTCTGGGTGGGCTGTGTAACTCAGGGGAAATATGAATGGCTGAGTTGAAGTACAGGGCAAGAGTGTGGTCAGAAGAACAGCAAACAGCAAGTCTACAACAGAAACCCATATGCAGAGAGCACAAGTGGTAGGAAGATCAGAGTGACGTTAGACTCAACTAACTCACAAATCCAGGGAACTGGATGAGGAGTCATATACAGACAGGTGGAGATGGACGGTTCTCCATGCTGAGTCTGCTCGGAGACTCAAGCTTGGACTTGGGCTTGGAGGTTTGCCCTTATCGACAACCGTTGTAACATTTTGTGGCAAGCTGGCCTTGGTCACACCAGACAAAATTAAAATGATGCCTCCTTCTTCATAATGATCTGTAGCTACAGTTTCCCATTCGGTTGATGTTCCACAGTGTTTGAATCTCTCTTTTCCTCACCTTAAGCACACAACATCATTTTGGTTCATGATACTACCCTCATTGGTCAATTCATGGCCTGATTTTATTCATATGTTTATGGATTTTTCTAGTAATACATTTTTGATAATGTGATAAGCACCCATGAGCCACTATCCAACATACAAACTAGAACTCAGAATCTTCTAGATTCCCAGGGATATGTCTGAGCTTTTCCAATCTCAATCCCTAGATTTCCTCAAAAAAAAATTTTTTTTTTTTTTTTTTTTTGGTCACTTCCATGTTAGCCCAGTTATCAGCATTGCCTCGGTCCGCTTGGATGTTAAACAGTTGCAGCTGATTTTTCAACAAATGCCCTGGGGATAGAATTCTCTTCACTGAGCAAGCTTGGAGTCAGGTCAAATAACGATAAGTCTTGTTGTTAGGGCTTTTTCAGGGAGCTGCCAGACAGGTAAAATAGTGACAATTCTTTCAGGATGAGGCTTTGGGACAGCTACAAACCCATTCTGCCCCCTTCATGTCTGCTAGGCTGTTGTTTTTTACATCTATAATGGTTCCGAGTTGGCTGGTTTTCAAGACGACCTTGGAGCTAAGTATAGGGGGATGAGAATATTTGGGACACTGGGGTGGCTCAGTCGATTGGGTATCCAACTCTTGATTTTGACTCAGGTTGTGATCTTGCAGTTCATGGGATAGAGCCCTGCATTAGGCTCTGTGCTCACAGCTTGGAGCCTGCTTGGGATTCTCTCTCTCTCTCTCTCTCTCTCTCTCAGAATACATAAATAAACATTAAAAAAAAAAAGAGGACGGGAATATGGCAAGTCGAAATGCCCCAATGCTTGCTGTTTTTACTGGGATTCATTTACATTTTCCTTGAATAAATGTTCTTTGGATGGTTTCAAGCCTTTGGTTAATTTCTGGAGTTCTGAAAAAGTTAATTTTGACAATGTTATAGTTGCTTTTATAGAGAGGCATATTTTAGGAGATACTTACTCTACCCTCCTAGAAGTACTCCCCATGAGGTATATTTTATAACAAAATTGTCAATTCCATTCAATTATCAGGAAGACATTACAATCATTAATGTTTATGTACCTAAGAGTTTCAAAGCGGTTGGAGCAAAACTGCAAGAATGAGGAGAGTAAAAGAGAGATTCACAGGGGCGCCTGGGTGGCGCAGTCGGTTAAACGTCCGACTTCAGCCAGGTCACGATCTCGTGGTCCAGGAGTTCGAGCCCCGCGTCGGGCTCTGGGCTGATGTCTCAGAGCCTGGAGCCTGTTTCCGATTCTGTGTCTCCCTCTCTCTCTGCCCCTCCCCCGTTCATGCTCTGTCTCTCTCTGTCCCAAAGATAAATAAACGTTGAAAAAAAAATTAAAAAAAAAAAAAGAGAGATTCACACTAATAGCAGGGCATTTTGTGACACTGAGTTGCACTCAAAACAAGGAGAGAAAATATCACGAAGATATTGCCAGCAGCTTGAAAAACACAATCCATACACTTGATTTAATGGCCTTTCACAGAATACTACATCTAACAATTTCAGAATACGTCTTCTCTTAAAGTACACATGGAACATTGATCAAGAGAAGCCATATTTTGGGCCATGAGTACCAATAAGTTTATAAGAGTTGCAATAATAAATAGTTGATCACAAAATATATTAGGTAGAAGAAAATTCAAACATCTCCAGATACTAGACCACCAGACAGAAAGCTTCTAAGCAGCTCGTGAGTTAAAGAAGAAATCACAAGGGAAATTAGAAACTGTTTTAACTTCTAGAACTATGAAAATGCCACATATAAAAATTTTGTGGGATGCAAAGAAGGCATATTCAGAGTTTTAAATATTTATGTTAGAAAAGAAGATATCAAATAAGTTACCTAAGCTTCTATCTTAATAAGCTAAAAAAGCAAGTGAAAAGTACCCAAAGTGTTAGAAGGAAAGAAGTAATAAAGAGCATAAAAAAAAAAAGATGCATAATAGAGAAAATTAACAAAGCCAAAAGTTTGTGCTTTGACAGGATTAATAAACCTGGTAAACATCCGGCAAAACTGATCTAGAAAAAAAAAGAGAAACTATAATTGCCAATACCAGGAATGATAAAGAAATTATTACTATAAATCCTAAAAACCATCAAAAGGATAATAAAAAATTTAATGAATAATATTACACCATTAAATTTGATAACTAGGATGAAATGGACAAATTCTATAAAAAATACAACTTTAGTAAAACTTATGAGAAATGAAATAAGAAATCTGAATACCTTTATATTTATTAAAGGAATTGAACTCATTAGCGCCACCCCCCCCTTAAAAAATCCACAGTGAAATCTCTGGGTCTAGATAGATTTCACTGATAAATTCTATCACTATTAAACATCTAAGAAAAAAATACCAATCTTACTTGAATTCTCTTAGAGAATGAATGTGAAAACGCTTCCCAAATCAAAGTGTATATAACCTTAATACCAAAACCAAACAGATATTATAAGAAAAGGAAACTATAATATCCCTTAAGAACATAAACACACATTTTTAGCAAAATTGAACAAAATGAACCAAACGGCATTTTAAAAGATAATCATTATGGTCATGTACAGTGTCTCCTAGGAATGCATGTTGGCGTAATATTTAACAATTCATCCATGTAATTCAGCACATTAACAGAATAAGAGAAAATACATATGGTTATCCTAATAGATGCAAGGAAAAGATGTGACAAAATTCAGCCCTCACTTAAGATTTGGAGAGTGAACTCTCAGCAAAGTAGAATAAGGGGCTGAGATACTTAATGGGGAAAGAGGTCTGCTTACCAGTTCTAATTAGCATTGCTAAGGAGGTTCTATCCAAGGCAATAAGGCAATTTTTAAAAATGCTTAGCAAAAAGAATAGAAAGGGAAAGAAAATATGTCTATCCTTGCTCAGGGTAGGCAGTAAATACATGAAGTTTAAACACTACACTATCAGCTATAGTCTTCATGGGGGACAATTTGGCAATATCTATCGAAATGTGAAATACACATGTCATTTGACTTACAAATCTACTTCTAAAAACTCTTCCTAAAGATATATTTGGCACATGTGTGAAATAATGTATGTGTAAGGATATCATTGCGGTCTTTTAAAAGTTTTTATAACTAGCAAATGTTTGGAAACAATCTAAATATTCATCAACATGAAACCGGCTAAAACACATGAGGTACTCTGCAGCTGTAAAAAGAATGAGGATCGTAAGCGCCTCAATGTGTCCTGCTATGGAACAATATGCAAGATATTTTTTATAGTTAAAAAAAAAAAGCCAGTTGCAAAACAGTGAATGGATTCTGGCTCACTCCTCATTGAACTGCGCACATCTAATTCAACTTCATTAAGGGTACCCCAAGGACTGCCTGCACCAGGGTCTTCTGAGGTCTCTTCTAGGAACACCTATTTCCTATCCATTCACGCCTCACCCAGATGTACCGTGATGCATAACAGACATTGGAGAAGCGATAAACAAATGAATGAATGTACATTTGTCATCATATCCATGTTGTTTCCTCTCCCGCCCTAATCTGAAATGCTTTATTGTTCATAGTCACCCAAGAACTATGTCCTCTGTACTACACAGCTAATGATAATGCTGTGCAAAAGCAGCGTCTGCTATTGGCCAAAGGGTGAGACGCAAATGCTTCAATTCTATTTCGGGCTCTGACGGACACATAGAAATGTGTCTGTCCCTTGTGACATTTCCTTTTCTGTGCTTTGATTTGTGCATCAGCTTGATGGGGAAAATGATACCCCAGGGACAAAGTACAAAACCTACGGAGACATTTTCTTAGGGCCCTGGATTCAAAGTGAAGGACTCAGAAGTTTCTAAGGCATTCTCATGATTCAGAAATTCCCTTTAAAGAAACAAGTTACTGGGGCATCTGGGTGGTTCAGTCAGTTGAGCGTCCGACTCTTGATTTCAGCCCAGGTCATGATCCCAGGGTTGTGAGATTGAGTCCTGAGTTGGGCTCTGTGTGGAGCATGGAGCCTGCTTAAGATCCTCTCTCTCTCTCTCTCTCTCTCTCTCTCTCTCTCTCCCACTTGCACTCTCTCTCTCTCTCTTGGATTAAAAAAATAAAATAAAATGAAGAAATGAAGGACTGCTTACCAGTTTGTAGAAGTGAGTCATCCAAAATTTCAATTTGATTTAACTTTCTCTATTGCTTGGGGTGTTGTTGTAGATTATGAGCGGATTATCTTTTTGCGTTGAAAACTTACCACTTATTCATCCAAATTAAACCAATATCTGCACATGCGTATTAGGCACTAATTTTAGGCGAGACACCATGCTTGGTACTATGGGAGTGCCAAGGTAAGTAAGAAAGACTGGCACAGTTCACAAAAACCTCCTAGCTGGGGAGAAGGGCATCATCTAGATGAAGGCAGGGTCTGCCAGAGCCTGGTAAGAGCTCTAAGGGAGGCACGGGCAGCCATGTCTCTTGAAATTAGAACACCAGCTCCCCTGAATGGGGAGTGCAGATGAGGGCAAGGTGCGTGAGCTCAACCTTGAGGTCAGACAAGGCTTCAAGAGAGGAGCTGAGTTTGTGGTAGCAGGAACAGCACTGCAAAGGCACTGGGTCAGGAAATCACGGAGCCTGTCTGAGATCTAGTGCAGATTTTGAACAATTTCACAGATCGTGCCGAACACTGTGATGGTTGACTGGTGCGTGCACAGGAGAGGAGTGGGGGCTAAGGGAAAAGATGGGCAGGATTTTGGAGGGGAGTTTGGTTTCCCTTGGTGAAAAACACTGGATTAGATCTAGAACACGTGAAGCTAGAATAAAAATGCTCTTATGGCAAATCTTTCGGATGATTAGGCTTGAATTTCCTCCCACGCAGTAAAGGAAAACACACTTCTCGTCATCGCTGTTGCATGGCTGGCGTTCAACTATTTGCCAACTAAACCATTAGATAAATGGAAACAAAGGAAGCATGAGTCCGAGAGAGAGCTACTGGTCAGTCCCAGTGCCACAGGGAGGCCATTGCTCCTCGTATTCCCATTTTCCCAGCACTGGACAAATAGCAGCACCAAGTTTAAAGGGAGAACTTCAAACTCTATTACATGAAATAGTCAAATACAAGACCACAGAAGAAGGGTCTATATCTGAGGGAATACGTGCTGAGCATTGTAGAACTTTCTGTCCTGCTTTGCTGATGTCACCTTAGGAGTTTGATGTCAACTGGCGGAGACCAGAGGAACTCAGTTCTCTCTTGTTCTCCCTGTCCTGGCGAGAAAGAAGTGAACGAATGATCATTTCATAGACTGTTACTTTTCCTTAGCATCTTTCACTTAACCAGAGCTTATGCCTTTTCAAAGGCCTTTCATAATATTATTCCATTGGCTTTCACAACCCATTCTTTACGTGAGACAACAGGGGAGGGATTATTTTCATTTGGTTTGACAATGAAGAAACTGCGGCCTACAGGGATTTCATGGCTTTTCTAAGATCCAGTTGCTAAACGGAGAAGGTGAGATTCATCTCAGGTTTTATTTATTCAGTAGTCAAAGTCTAAGTATTTCGTACATCGCAGGCACTTGCTGAATGCTGAATAAACCACATGTCCTAATTCACGGCCTGCAGAGCCCAGAGGGAAGATTCTAGTTCATAAAACAAGAGAATGGAGCTAATGTGTGGAATACCTTTCCAGTTATAAAAGCAGAAAAATACTGGGATAAGTGTAACCCAAACAAAGTCTTTTCAGACACATGGCTGAACTTAGTAGAAAGACGGAAAAATTCCCACATGCCGGAAATGAAATGGAAACTGATGGCTAGAAAAGTAGGGTGCGGTCAAATTCTTCAGCCAGCAGAGGACTGGAATCTGGATGGAGGTCCTAGTGGCTGGGATTGGGGCCCGGGTGCCCTATCAGGATATGAGAAGGGGCAGAAGACTTGTGGAAGGCTGGAGGTTGGATCTGGGATGGCCTAGAAAGAGCTGGAAGTCTGAAAGGGCTGTCATTCCATAAAGCGGAACTCTAACCATGAAAGTCATCAGGAAGCCTACTGTTCATCTGGGGCTCGGAGTCAAAAGGAAAGAAAAGTAACCTGCAAGGTACCAAAACGTGAAGCTCGTGCCGTGCACAGGGGTGGAATGGAGTTCAAGTGTATGTCCCCACACGGTGTGGGGATGCCTCCGAAGTGAGTGTGACAGTGGGCCGAGCCAGGTGCTGTCGTGTAAGCACTTGACCATCAGTTTTCTTATTTTAATAGAATAAGTGACTAACATCAAACCCTGGATTGCGGAGACATACATTTCGAAGACATCCATCTGGAATAAACACACTGCCAGCTACACAGCTGATAAGGAGCCAGGCTACACTGCCCATGAAGTCCCCTTATAGAAAGTTTTGAGTGATCAAGACAACTGACCGCTTGAGCATCCCTGCTTTCCCCTTCCCCCTCTTCACTCACCACTCTTATGTTTTCAATTCAACAATAGTGAATCTATGGAGCCCCCCTCCCCCGCACTCTTGACTCCAATAACGCAGAACCCCAGGCCCATGCTCGCTTTGTCTCTCTTTCTACCCATAGCCTCACTTTGTGGCCCCAGGCCTGCCATGTACCCTGTAAGACCCATGAGCAAGAAAATAAACCTTGTCTTTCCAAAGTTCCCTGATAATGGCCGCTGACGTTCATCTTGTAATCATAAAACGCGCGAGGTCTGGTCCACCCTCAACATTGGCTCTGGTTGAGAAAATGTCTGTGGGGTCTCAGCTATAAGAGGTACGGTCCTGGTGAGCACCCCAGGCAGTCCTAGTTTGACATCACTATCAATAGGCTGAGCCCCACACAAAACAGGTACCCTGTAGGAGCCAAGGCAAAGCCTCTCTCTCTGGATCTTTCCCCCGTCCAGAGTGCCCAGAGAAATAAAGTCCTTGGAAGGTGCACCTTAAAACAGATATGATGAACTGTATGAGAAAGCTATCGGCTGGCTGTGAGAAGGGCTTAGAAAACACAGCAAACATGAAAACGATGCATGGGAATGTGGGATAATTAAGCTGTTTGAAAGAGGCTAAAAATAAGCCTATCTTAATGTATTCAAGAGATGAAAGAATGATCAGAATCTCAAGTGAAATAACAGATTCTGGGGAAAAACAAAACAAGCGGGACAAAGTTAAGTAAATGAACTTCCCCAAATAAAAATGCAGTAATCGAGCTAAACTAGAAGATAACGTGCCAGCAAGTTAGACTGAACTGAAGAAAGAGTGAATGCTTGGGCGATGGTCCTGGGGTAACTGTCTGGAGATAGAAAATATAAACCACAGTTTAGGGAACATAGAGAATAAGATGATCCAGCATACAACTCCGACAGGAGTTGTAGAAGAAGGTAAGACAGAGTGGATGTGGGAGGCCATATCAAAGTCTCAGAACTTCCCGTACAGAATAAATCTTCAGTTGCCATTGTGTCTTGAGTCCCAACGGGGATAAGGAAAAACGAAGAGTCATGGCGGTTGAGCCACAGCACGCTCTAGACCGGCAGGCATGTGGAGGAGATGAGCATTTAGAGAACTAGTTGCTGAGGGGAGCCCAGTGGACACAGGCACCAGGAAGGGACAGCGGGCTTAGGGAAGTAGCTGCTCTAGAAGCCCGATGAGGGGATGTGGAGGGCAAATGGAGCAGGGTGATGGGGTGCTGAATCAGGCCCCAACTTGCTAGGCTCTGGGGAAAATGATGCAGTTAGTGGGGGAGTGGAAAGGGGCCGTTGTAGGAGCTAGAGCCCCAGAGGGAGGCAGGCCCTCTTCTGGGAGAACATGACGTGTTGTTCTTCTTCATGGGCCCGTGAGAATCTAAGGATTTTAAGCAGAGCAAGGACAGGGTAACAACTGCACTTTAGAAGACATCCTGGCTCTATGTGGAGAATGGACCGGAAGTGGATTAAAATGGAAGCAGGGGGATGAGCTAGAAGGTCGTTACCACAGTTCAAGAGGGCTGGCATGCAGCCAGAACCAGGGGAGTGAGAGAAAGGAGACGGCCCTGCAAAGGGCTGAAGGACAGGTGGTATGCAGGACACGGTGGCTGTAGGGAGAAGGAGGACAAATAAAGCATGGCTTCCCTGTGTGGCGAGGGAACAGGGATGCCTGGTCCCCTGACACAGGCCATTCTCGCTTTCTGATCTTCGTGGTTGGGTGGGGTTTAGACTATGGGTCACTGTCTCTTCACCCTTTACTATTTCACTCTCTCTCTTTTTAATATCCAACAGCAAACATCATAGATTCACAATTACTAATTCACCATTATGAATAATTGTGAAAGGAAATTCATGTTTACTTTGGGACAAATGGTGACATATGGTGTTCTTTGCAAGGCAATATTACATTAACAAGTAGAACGCTTACACTGTTTATCTGCTATATAGAGAGGCCTCTTTAGAAAGGAAGTAAACACTTATAAATATGTGAAGGCCCAGAGTACACTTGTAAACAGCAAGTATTTGTGGTGAGGGATTGGGGGAGACGATGTTTATGACCAACAATTTCTCAGCATCCTAAAAGGGTGCTAATGGCATAGATAACAAGGTACAGGTGAAATCTCGTAGGCCATTCCAGGCCTGTAGAGAGCCTAGGCTGGCCCTGTCCACCCTCCTCAGTCTTCCTGATGGGTGGCACGGTGGATATAGGGTTTCTCAGTCCAGGAATGGGAGGAAAGAATAGTTTTCTACCTGTGGGTGAGTTGCAGGTTCAAAGGGAGACAACACTACTGAATGTCCATAATGTGCCACAGACTCTTCATACATGAATTTTTTTTTAATATTTATTTGTTTTTTAGAGAGCGAGAGAGCAGGAACAGGTAAGGGGCAGAAAGAGAGAGGGGACAGAGGATCCAAAGAGGGCTCCATGCTGACAGCAGAGATCCCAATGTTGGGCTCCAACTCCTGAACCGTGGGATCATGACCTGAGCCCGAGTGCGAACACCCAATGGAGTCACCAAGGTGCCCCCATATGTGAATTCTAAGTGAACCTTACCACAAACCTCATTGTGACTATTGTTATAACTATCTGGAAAGGGAGGAAATGGGACTCGGAGAAGCTCCTTGGGTGACGTTACCATCTGTGAGTTGGGAGATGTTTTGAAGGCGGGCCTGCGGGTTTCCTACTGAAACCCCACCCTGAGTCAAGAGCCCCCCAACCAGGCCCTCTTTGAGGCTCCCCACTTCTTCAGGAGGAGCCTCATGGAGCCTGCTAGGACAGCTCAGAGCAGTGGCCGACCCTCCTCCTCCGTGCTCCTGCTGTGTGGTCTTCAAAAATCACTTAACCTCTCGCCGCCTTGGCCTCCCCATCTGTGAAATGGGGATTGAATTTCATTCCTGTGCTGCCCTTGACTGTCTACCCAGTGAAGCCTCAAGGATTAATGATTAATTAGATCGGGGGGTGGAGCGTGTTGTGCCCCAGGGTAGACCCATTTATTATGGAGCAGAGTCCATATTTCTTCCTCCTTCCAAACACTGACAAAGATTTAAAAGAAAAAAAGTAAAACAGGGTAAGGTAAAAATTGCCAGAATTTTATTGCGTAACATTTAATAATTTCAAACTAGTTTAAGCTAAAGACCTTTAATAAGTTAATAGTGTGAGATTACCATCCGAGAAAACTGATTTGGTTTTGGTGCTGGTATCATTTCCAAGAGTTTAACCAGACTTAGCTTTTTTTTTTTTTTTCCCTAAATAAAGTGGATTATGCACGAAGTGACATGACAAATTACTAGAGTTTCCAAACACCTTCAGGGCTTTGAGGTTTAGTCCCTTCTGTAGGGAGAGACTGGGGAATGGTTTAAATAATTCTAAACCAACTCTCAGCTTGTTATGGCTTTTCCAAACATGAGGATTGAATGAATTTCTATGCGTTTCTTTAAAAAATTAAAACTAAGAGCTAAGGGCAGAGCAGTGGCCTCGATCTCTAAAAATATCACTGACCTGGAGGATTTACACATAAAAGCCATTGTTCTGTGGGGGGGGGGGGGGGTGCGGTGAGTGGTGCCTGCCTGGGGTGGTTCAGAGTCTTCAGGGACGTGTATTTATGTAAACAGGTCATTTTAATATAAGGCACATGTGATTAGAATTCAGGCGGCGCTCTGATTCTCATAGTCTGAGGATATATCTTTGCACGTTTCTGATACTTTCCTAGAGGATTCTTTCATTAATGTAACACACTTGATGTGAGCATGGTAGATGGTAAAGACCGGCAGGAATGGGCTTTAAGACTCCAATGCCTAAACCAACGGAATGGGAAAAGATATTCGCAAATGACATATCGGACAAAGGGCTAGTATCCAAAATCTATAAAGAGCTCACCAAACTCCACACCCGAAAAACAAATAACCCAATGAAGAAATGGGCAGAAAACATGAATAGACACTTCTCTAAAGAAGACATCCAGATGGCCAACAGGCACATGAAAAGATGTTCAGCGTCGCTCCTTATCAGGGACATACAAATCAAAACCACACTCAGGTATCACCTCACGCCAGTCAGAGTGGCCAAAATGAACAAATCAGGAGACTATAGATGCTGGAGAGGATGTGGAGAAACGGGAACCCTCTTGCACTGTTGGTGGGAATGCAAATTGGTGCAGCCGCTCTGGAAAGCAGTGTGGAGGTTCCTCAGAAAATTAAAAATAGACCTACCCTATGACCCAGCAATAGCACTGCTAGGAATTTATCCAAGGGATACAGGAGTACTGATGCATAGGGCCACTTGTACCCCAATGTTCATAGCAGCACTCTCAACAATAGCCAAATTATGGAAAGAGCCTAAATGTCCATCAACTGATGAATGGATAAAGAAATTGTGGTTTATATACACAATGGAATATTACGTGGCAATGAGAAAAAATGAAATATGGCCTTTTGTAGCAACGTGGATGGAACTGGAGAGTGTGATGCTAAGTGAAATAAGCCATACAGAGAAAGACAGATACCATATGGTTTCACTCTTATGTGGATCCTGAGAAACTTAACAGGAACCCATGGGGGAGGGGAAGAAAAAAAAAAAAAGAGGTTAGAGTGGGAGAGAGCCAAAGCATAAGAGACTGTTAAAAACTGAGAACAAACTGAGGGTTGATGGGGGGTGGGAGGGAGGGGTGGGTGGGTGATGGGTATTGAGGAGGGCACCTTTTGGGATGAGCACTGGGTGTTGTATGGAAACCAGTTTGTCAATAAATTTCATATATAAAAAAAAAAAAGACTCCAATGCCTACAGGTAGGAAGCTAGTGGGCGTGGGCTGGCGAAGGGGGCGGAGCATCTCTGACAGGTGCCGCAGCAGAATGAAAGCCAGGAGTTCTTCCAAGAGATGGCAGGAGTTTGGATTTTTACGTGAAGCTGCCTGGTTTTCAAATACTGGTAATTCATTGCAAAACCGTATCTCTTTAGACACTGGGCACTGTGTGGGGCCTAATAAAACTAGTTAGCTACCTTTGCTCTCCATGTTCTTTCTGCCCCCAGCATCTTATTTCCGTCAACTGTTGCCATAATTACTCTCTACATACATAATTACAGCCTTTCTGCCTCTGTCTCAAGTAGGAATGTTACACAGGGCATCTAAAAATGCAACAGCTCAGTTGTAGTTCTTATTTGGTGCCATAGCTACCTTACTTCTCAAAGAGAGCAGTTCTGTTATTAATTAAGAAAGGAGGCCTAACCTGAATGCTTTGCTCAAGGGAACCGAATTCAAAATGCATGTATTTCCAGGTGGCCAGCCAAGCATTCTCCTTAATAGTATCTTTCTTCCAAAGAAACTCAATATGCATTTATTTATTGCATGTTTATTCTTCCTTGCAAAGAAACTCAATAGGCATTATTTAAGCTCTCTGTTGGCTCCACGGTCTTTTAAATTAAGAAAAAAAAAAAAAGGGAGAACTCTAGAGCCACTTTCAGAAGCTGGTTTCCTACGTATTTCTGTGTTATCATTTCTCTTTGTGAGCAAAGCCCATAGAGAAGGCTGGAGAGATGCAGAACTCCCCATTAACAAATCATCAGTCCGGAATTAGATATATGGCCCAAAGATGTCAATCTGACCCACTGCGGCAATCTTGGGCTCCTGGTGACCTTGACTTATCATCTTTCAGTGGCTGTGCCAGTTACAGTGTAGCTGAAGTGGACAAATGTGCCTCAGGACACTGGACATGTCTGCCCGGCACCCATTTAAGTCAACGTTGTCCTGAAACTGTCCTTTAGGTGAGGCACGGAAGAAAAAGGGTTAGTGCTGTGATCAGGACATAATATCCTCCTCGTTCTGTTGCACTTATTTGGACACACCGGACGGGAGACCTGAGAAGTTAGAGCAAACTTTCCGACAGCTCACAGTAGAAGCGTTTAAAGACTTCTCCACAACCGCATATTCCCAATGGCAAAGCTAAGTTAAGACGTAGACAAACAGAAGGCGCCTCTGCCTCTTTTGAGATCGAAAGAGCACCCTGGAAACAATGGAAACAATGAGTCTCACTGGAAACAAGGAGTCGAGATCCGCCGTTTGGCAGCCGATTGGTCCTGTGTTGGGGAATGGGGGGAGGAATAGCAATTTGCAAGATGGCAGCGGTTTGAAGTTTGCGATTCTGTTGACACATATTAGCCGAACTCATTCTGTTTGTCTTTTAGAATGACATCATCCCCTGCCCTGATGAGAAATTATGAGTGTAAGAGAGTTAATACTTCAAGGCCAAAGAGTATTGATCTGAGTAGAAGTAAAACGTAAGCATACTTGCCCTAGAGAATCACGTATGGGATTTGTGGGTCTTATTTTGAATTTCTCTGTCATCTGGGGCACTCACTATACCTGGTTGCAACTGAATTAGATATTGATTGAGACCTCTGGGAGGAGAAGCCAAGTCCTCTCCGTTATGTATCCTGAATACATAATATGACTTAATGGGAGCGAAGGAGGGTTAGTAGCAGCAGCAATTACTCGTGGTCTAACAAGACAGTTTCTCCAAGAAAGTGAGATTTACTGAAACGGAGGCTGGATAATTACCGATTCTCTGTGTGGCTCAGAGCTCTTGCTCTTTTTGGTTTTAGGAGGAGCCACGCTTATTCAGTGGAAAATGCGATGTTGGTACAGCACTTACCAAATACCTTGAGCTCCTTGATGGGGAATCAATAGCAGATTTAATCACCGACCAGATTATTAATTGGAAGTCCAGTTGTCAAGAACAGACCTTCCATTAGAGTTAACGGCTCGTCCTTGTATTTACGTTCACTTGGGTTAAAGAAAAAAAAAAGGTGGGTGTCAAGGTCCTTGGGGGATGGATGCAGGGACAGAATACAGAAAGGGAGGTGCGTATTTGTGTACTCCTAGGCACGATTTTGAGAGCAAATGTCCAGTCTTTGGAAAAAGCTCTTACCTGGGGGGATTTTAATATCTTCTGGTTTCAATCTCTCACATTCTACTGGACTGTGTTTCCTTATTAGAGTCTGGCAGTTTCCTGGGTATCACACAGCTACCACTGATTTAATCAGTAGCAGGCACCCATCAGGAGCAAAGAAGGGCCACCCCTGCCCCCTTGTAGCCCCCCATTAATGAAATATTCACCGAGAAAACAGTGCCAGGACACAGAAAAAACAGTATTGACTATATCCTCGCCCCACTTCTAACCTCCTGTGATCTTTGGCTTCTGTTCAGTAATTGTATTTATTTTGATTTCATTAAAAAATGTGAGAGAAGGAATTCCACTTAGGCCTGAAGTTCAAAGATTTACAGCCCAGATACAGCAGAGAGAACAGTCTGGTGTTCGTATCAGTTTGGGGTTAGAAGCCCTGATCTAATTAGGATGTTGGCCTACAAATGAGGTAACAAACGGCTCTCATATTTTCTCAGCAGTTTATACACCATTCAGAACATGCTAGCACAATCATTTTCTCACCTGATCTCAATAACTGTGAGTCGGGTGTGGTCATTCTCATTGGACAGATCTCAAGTCCTCATTTCCCCAGATTTCTGGGATTGAAGATAGAATGCTTTGGAGGTATCACAGGTTGAGGTCAGCATTTCTTCTGTTCATAGATGTCTACATGTTCGAAGTGCCCCTTCCCTGTGTCAGGCCCCCTGTGCTGGGACCACACATATGAAATGTATCATGGATAACATACATGCCAGAGAAGAGGCAACGTGTCTACATTTGGACCCCTACAAATTAACTCGCAAATCCAACTTGAAAATAACAATTCACAAATTGATGTCACCAGACATTGTTGAAAACAGTTCCATGATCAGAGTCTTCATTGCCATGCTTCTCCATTGTCTGTACCCGAGTCTTTAAACCACACTGCACGAGACGGGGTAACGTCTTACCAGGGCTCCATTGTTGGATGGGCACCTCAGCCTCATCCCGAGTCTTATCTGGCAAGACTCCACCAACTGAAGGGAGCCACTCATTTTCCCCCGGCAGTATTCCATTCTAAAAAAATTACTGTCCCATAAAACCACGTACAATATATTCCAAACTTCCAAAGAGACGAGAAAACTAAGGTTTAGAGAGACTGTCGTGCATGGAGGGGAATCAAGATGATGTGACCAAGAGGCTTCTTAGCTGGGTGATGAGCCGATTTGACTAATAACTCAAGAACACGTTGGGGAACGGCTGAGATGAGACACCAGGCATATCCTCTGGGAGCAGGAATAAGGCAAGTGCTAACCACAGAGGTATGGACCGAAGGCGCTGAGTGTAGCCGACATGGATCGGAAATGGAGACCCACACCGAGGAACCAGTGTGGCCTTGAAGGCTGCTGAAGCACAGTGAAGAGAAGCAAATATTGTGAGTTTGTGTTCTGTGCGTGTTGACACCCTCAGCGACCAACAAAGTGCCTGGCTCAGAGGGGAATTCGATCATGTTTGCCAGAAGATAATGCACTGCAGATGAGTTTTAGGGCAACTGGATTGCCAGGACATCTAGGTCAGAGGGTTTTCTCAATAAAAGCAGTGCCTTTTAATTTTCAAGTCTTTTCCGGTTAAGGGAGTCCGGCTGACACACTGGATAATAATCTCTCAATATTGAAGCTGTTATTACCATTATTATATTGTTCTTCAGTGTTTTTTTTTCCTCCTTTTCTTTTCATTATGAGTTGAAAGCCAAGTCCCTAAAGGTTGACCTTAGTGATTTTTCCTCTTTCTCTCCTTTGATTACTGCTGAGAACGGTTCTGACAGTCAATGTTGTGGTGGCGGGGGGGATGCTTTTCATTTCCTCTGCTTCTTTTCATCAGATGAGGATCATAATAGTAAAGAAAAGGTCCTTAATTGTCCAGAACAAGCACAGTGTTAGCACCAATTTATGACTTTATCCTAATGCGTCCCATATTTGGAGTGACAGACTTCTTTGAGGTCTAGGATTGTGTGAGACATAAACAACGTTGTCACAACAAGCCGTGGAGATTGTCAATGTCCTCACCCCGTGAAACCTCACAAAGTTGAGCTCACTGAGCCTTCCGCCAGAGAAACGGCCCGTTATTTCTTTCTCTCCTGATTCATGCTGCGAATTCGTTCCCCACGCCTCGCCTGGAAGAACTTTATAACCACTCAGATCGATGTGAGAGCTGGCACTTTTGGGGGGAAAAGCTCAACCACAATTACACAGATATACTTGGCACGTATAGATGAAAGGGAAAAGACGGCATCGAGATGAAAAGCTAAAGATGAGGAATATTCAACCGCAAACATAAACTTCACATTTTATAAGACAGCACTGAGAATAAACCCACATTAATGTGTTTAAAACTGTCTATGAAATTCATTCTTTCCCAGGAAGAGGAATTACCAAGATTAACTGAAAGAACGTAACACTTGAACTGAGCCGCAGGAATAGAGGCGACGGTGATGGGGACGTGACAGAATGGTCCGTCCGGTGGCGGTGTAGTATTGACAATTTTTTTCAAGCTTGCAACACTGAGATCATCTTTACATTACGTACACTGTTCCGGACAACATGGAAATGTGCAAAGTTTCCCAAGTCACTTTTCATGTGAGCACAACAGTAGCATCTAAATCAGAAAATGCTGAAACAAAGAGGAAAACTTGAGGCTTCACTGAGTGATGAGCAACAAGGCAAAAATTATAAATTGAAGACTAGCAAATAGAATCCAGCAACATGTTTAAAGACTAGCATCCTATGTCTGCTTTCTTCGGAAATGCATTGCGGATCTGTTTAAAATAAATCCATTAGGAGACTACCTAAAAGAAATTGGCCAAAGGGGGAAATGATACACGTTCATTTAAAAAAATATCAAAGCTTGGGCGCCTGGGTAGCTGAGTCGGTTGAGCATCCTACTCTTGATTTCGGCTCAGGTCATGATCCTAGGGTCATGGGATTGATCCCTGCATGGGGCTCTGTGCTGTGTGGAGCCTGCTTGAGATTCTCTCTTTCTCCCTCTTTCTCTGTCCCTCCCCCACTCACATTTTCTCCCTCTGTCTCTCTGAAATAATAACATAAAAAGGAAAACAATATTTAAAAAAACATCAAAGATCATTTGCTGAATTTCAACATATAGTCCTATGAAAACTGTGTATCCGCAACGCGGGTGACTAGAAATGCTGAATGAAATTCAACAGTGGACGTCATTCATGATGCAAAACTCTTGACGTGTTGCTTTTAAGAACAGATGCTGGGGCGCCTGGGTGGCGCAGTCGGTTAAGCGTCCAACTTCAGCCAGGTCACGATCTCGCGGTCCGTGAGTTCGAGCCCCGCGTCGGGCTCTGGGCTGATGGCTCAGAGCCTGGAGCCTGTTTCCGATTCTGTGTCTCCCTCTCTCTCTGCCCCACCCCCGTTCATGCTCTGTCTCTCTCTGTCCCAAAAATAAATTAAAAAAAAAAAAAAAAAAAGAACAGATGCAAAGAAGCGGTGTCTATTATTATTTACCATATTTCTGGAATTTTCAGCCATTACACTGAGACATGGAGACAGAAATAAGGAATATAGCAATTACTAAGTGAAGGCTAAAGATGTTTGAATTGTTGCTTTATTCAACAGCCATCTCAATGGCTCTCTGGTATTATATTCAAATACGATACTTAGCTTTGGGACACAAAGTTGGGAATCCTAGCCTTTCTCCATCTTGGAAAAGGTGGGTAAGGAAAAGCATGAGGTGCCACATTCCTCTCTACTCTTTGTTATGTGCTGAATTGCGTCCCCCACCCGCCAGTTCATATGGTGAAGTTATTCCCAGTACCTAAGGATGTGAGTGTGTTTAGAGATAGGGCCTTCCAAGAGGTAGTGAAGTTACAATGATGTCACGAGGCTGGGCTGTCATCCTATACGACTGGTGTCCTTGTAAGAAGAGATTAGGACATGGAGAGATGACACACACAGGGAGCAGGAGGCCAGCCGCAAGCCGAGGAGAGAAACAAAGCCTCCGAAGAAACAAACCCTGCTGATACCCTGATCTCAGGCTGCAAGCCTCCCGAACTGAGAGAGATAATTTCTGTTTGTTAAGCCACTAAGAACTATGGGGTGTCGTTGTGGTGTTCCTGGCACACTAATATGCCCTTTCCCTCACCATGTTCTTGTGTTCTCGTTGACGGCTTGGCTGGGACCACAGCAGTGATTCCGGTGAGATAGGAGAAGCAGGCTTTTCTTCTCCAAATCTTCAGGAACCTCTGAGTTTCCTTTTCTTTCCCCTCAGAGCCACTTATCTCTGATGACTCATGTGCCATGGCATGCAGCTAATGGTTGGAACACAGTGGGTTCTATTTCCCAAAGTCCGTCTGATTGAGTCATTTGAAAGAGTGGTCTTGTCAAACCCCAGATGTTCTATCTTCCCTCTCCGATCCCGTGAAGTGGACTTTGTCAGTCTTTCAGGGGGCCTGACTCTCCCGCCTTGCTCGGATGGCTCTGGCAAGGTACACTGATGCCTCCAGAGAGAAAGCATTTCTTAGTTCCATCTAAGGCACTGAAACTCCCCCCTAAATGAGAGACAGTGCTCTAATGAGGAACACATGCAGGGCACAGATGCCTTAGCCAAAGGGCTGGGAAAGTTGAGAAAGGAAAATACCAATATTGCCAAATCCATCCGAGCTACAAGTTCAAAAACATGCTTCCTTCAGCTACAGTTTGTAATTAGGTAATTCGAAAATTACAGCATTGCTCCATTGAACAGTTCAGAGTCGTGTGGAATTAAAAAATAAATGAATTTCATCAAGAAGCTATAACTCTTGTATGCATTCAACAGAAGGAATGTCTTCATTTGTCTTTAAGAGCTTGAGTTAAACAAACAAAAAAAAAAACCCTGCAGTAATCCAAACCCAAACCAGTGACTAATTACATTTCAGCTGAGCGGTAAAAATATGATGCAGCCAGCAACAAATTGTGAGTGTGATGTCTTTGTTTACACATCATACGTGGTAGCTTTGCCCTGAGGGCCCTGTGCCATGCATCATGTACCAAATGCATACACAGTGACCAATTTTTCCACCCCTGTCTTCGTTTGGTGACATTTGCACAGCTTCAGATCCTTGTTTGTGTACTTTCCCGTGAAGGGCTCTTGTCGGAGGAATTACTAGCTATGTGCTATTCCTGAACAAGCGGATGATACCAACAAAGAACTTCAGAAGCTGTCAAATGTCTTGCCCTCATCTTTGCACTGTCTAGGCGCACCAAGAGGAGTAAAGCCAGGGGCTCTGGGACACTCCGATTTGAGTGGTGAAAACGGGTGCACAGAAGATTGCATTGTAATGCAAAGCCCGATCTGTGGGTATTCAGCAGTGATCATGATTTTCACCAAATGGCAGAAGATAAAGGGATGGAGGGGAAAAAGGAACGTATCAGAGGTTCTGGTGTGTCTTCCTCAGACACACACATGCTTCTCCTTGGTCACGAGCTCATTCCCCTCAATTCCCTGGCCTTGAATTCTGGAATTTTCCCTTACAAACCCATGCGACATGGGCTTTAAATGAAATGAAAATACTCTTTCCAGAAAATATTCTTTAAACATCTCTGAATGTTCCAGATCTTTTTCTCTTTCATGGAGTCTTTTTTTTCTATTATGAAAGGAAATCATGTTCATTAAATGATTTAAAAATACAGGGGCGCCTGGGTGGCTCAGTGGGTTAAGCGTCCGATTGGGCTAAGGTCATGATCTCGCAGTCCGTGAGTTCGAGCCCTGCGTCGGGCTCTGTGCTGACAGTCTGTTTCAGATTCTGTGTCTCCCTCTCTCTCTGGCCCTCCCCTGTTCATGCTCTGTCTCTCTCTGTCTCAAAAATAAATAAACATTAAAAAAAAATACAGAAAAACGAAAGAATAACAACAAAACCCTCCACAGCCCCACCCACCTTTGAACAACCATTCAGCCCCGTGTTGGAATTACATCCTTAAATATCTTTTCTATGTAAATTAAATCCTACAAATTGCTGTTATTTTTCTGAGAAATTGTCCCAGATAATCTACTGTTGGGCATTATTTGTTCCATCTTTTTACTAAAAGTTCTACAGAGTAGGAACAACAACCTAAAATTGAATCACATTTATGGGCATTAGAAGGAGTTGCTGAAAACCTGACGTACTTGCCCTGAGACAGATCAAGGTTTATAAAACTACCCACCAGGATGTGTCCAAAGTGACCCAGGAGTTTAATGTTCGCTTTTTGATGCCCTTAGGCCACATTGCCTTGTTTTTCAACATGAACTTGAGTCAACTTACCTTTAGGTAAGATTCTCAAGGAAATTTAGGCCAATGGACCTTTAGGCCAACACAATGTTGCTAAAATCATGTGTAACAATTCTAAGAGACTTTCTTAGTTTTTATCTCAATATTCTGTTCTATTGAATTTGATATCTTTGGTTCTTTTCTTTTTAAGGTTTATTTATTTTTGAGAGTGTGAGCAGGGGAGAGGCAGAGAGAAAGGAGGACAAAGAATCTGGAGCGGGCTCTGCACTGACAGCAGAGAGCCCGATGTGGGATTCGAACTCACGAACTGAGCTGTGAGATTAGGACTTGAGTGGAAGTCGACACTCAACCTACCGAGCCACTGAAGCGCCCTGGTACCTTTTGTTCTTATCTTTGTGCTGTGTCTTCTCCCTCTGCCCATTCTAAACACTCCATGGGACTCCACCTGGCTGCCTGCCTAAATTTCAGTTTCTTAAACTTCTTTCAACTTGAGATGTTCAAAATCTCTTGGGGAAAAATCTATGGACATAAGTAAATTGTGTAGCATATAGCAAATATCATCCCCCAAACCAGTATCTACTATTATTTTTTGAGCCTTTTATCTAAAAACAAGGATAGCATGTATATTTTCTGCGTTAAGATTCATAAAAATCATGAAAAGTGTTCCATGTTTCCCACTTGAGTAGAAGGCACCAAGATGTGGTGAATGCATGTGATTTCCCTAAGGGCAGAGCTAGATTTTAAACAAAGATCTAACTATTACAGAGTTATTTTCTGCACTGAGTTGGTTGCAATATTTGGATATGAGAGTTAGCTTTGTATGAAAGTGAAGGAAATTTAAAACTTGAAAAGCCAGTCACAAACCTAAAAACTTGCTGAGTTTTCAAATTCTCTTATGGCAAATTCTTTCACAAACCTTAAATTTGCAAATGTAAATAACATTCCTCCAGGCAATGCAGAGCTATTATTTAGAAGTTAAGAAAACAGACTCCCCAAGCAATTGTTTTTGTGAACTTGGTTGGCACCGCAGAATGTGTTTTGCAGAAATTCAAAGCAAAATTATTTACAGGGGGCCCTGTTGCTCAATGTGGCTGCCCTTGTGTTTGATTGAATTTCCTAGAACATGATGAAAGTGCTCAGATTGGGATTCGAAAGGGTCCGTGTGGCTCTGACGGACACCAACGGCTCCGGATCTGATCTATTACAGAGTGGGCATCAGTACTTGGAGAGTTTCCCCTGGAGCAGTTACTACTCTGAGTATTTACATAATTACTGAAGCCTCACAACAAACCTATGGGGTCTACACATTACTGTAATGTTACAGACGAGTGGACAGAGGCACAAGAAGGGTAGGCCCGCTGCCCACATCACCAGCTAATTGTGGGACAACTCGGGGTTGAGCCTGGACAGCCTGGCTCAGAGTTGCCCTGAGGTACGACCTCTCCGTGGTCTATGAGGTCAGTTCTGGTGCCCTTGGCATTAGTTGGGAGCTCCACAAAAGCAACCCATGTAATTCTTTTTTTTTTTTTTTTTAATTTTTTTTTCAACGTTTTTTTAAATTTATTTTTGGGACAGAGAGAGACAGAGCATGAACGAGGGAGGAGCAGAGAGAGAGGGAGACACAGAATCGGAAACAGCCTCCAGGCCCCGAGCCATCAGCCCAGAGCCCGACGCGGGGCTCGAACTCCCGGACCGCGAGATCGTGACCTGGCTGAAGTCGGACGCTTAACCGATTGCGCCACCCAGGCGCCCCAACCATGTAATTCTTAAAAATAAAATGAAATCGTTTGGGCTGCTATGAAATACATTGCATTTATTTCATGTCCCTGTGGATTCGTCAGTCAGCCCAATTGCCCTTCTGTATGACAATAGGTAAGAAGGAGGATGATGTAGTGGTCAGAGCTGCGGATGTCACCCTCGGGCCGACCCCGCACTGCCTGTCTCTTCAGCTTCACCGCCTGCTCCTCTGGCCTTAACCCTTCCTGTAGGAGAGCCCAGCCCCGCATCCCAGAGCATGGACGTCGCTGGGTGGCTTGAATTAGAACAGAAAACACTGTGGTTCAGGGGAAGAAATCCAAAGCTACTGAGGAGGGTCAGGAAACCTCTGCACAAAGGAGGTAGCTTGCACTTGAATGCTGGTAGAACTTCCATCAGGTAGGAAGGCACGAGTGAAGAAATGTTTATTCTAGGAAGCGTGGGGAACTCTCATGAGCCTTGAAGGGCCAGGCACAGTCAACAATGGGGAAAGCTAGGGGGCGCCTGGGGGCTCAGTCTGTTAAGCCTCTGACTTCGCGCTCAGGTCACGATTTCATGGTTCGCGAGTTCGAGTCCCATAACAGGCTCTGTGCTGACAGTGTGGAACCTGGAACCTGCTTCAGATTCTGTGTCTCCCTCTCTCTCTGCCCCTCCCCCGTTCATGCTCTGTCTCTCTCTGTCCCAAAAATAAATAAACGTTGAAAACAAAAAATTAAAAAAAAAAAATTTAAATTAAAAAAAAATGGGGAAAGCTGGGATCACTGGTGCCCAGGCAGCACAGGGGAAAAGTAGAACAGGGAGGCCTTGACATACTAGGGTTTTCCACCTAAGTCCTGTACATCCTTTCTTCTCCAGGCTACTTCCCCTCAGTTTATAAATAGCTTCCTCACCTGCTCTGTCATGGAGAAACCCTCAGCCTCCCAAGTCTTCCTTCTGAAAGATGGTGAGTTGAAACCACATGGTAGAAAGACTCAAATGCCAAGCTGAAGTTTCAATGTCATGGAACAGGGCAATGGGAGAGGAATTCTGTCAGGGGCTCTGTGCATGATATTGACATGGTGGAGCTAGGTATCAGCACAGTAAACCTCTTCTGCATCAGATAGATTGGGAAAGAAAGAAAGGAAGGAGGGGAAGGAGGGAGAGAAGGGGGGAAAGGGAAGAAAGAAGAGGGAAGAAGGATAAAGCAGGAGCCCAATGAGAAAGCCAAGTGCATCTGGAGAAGTAGAGATTGAATGGGAAAGCCCAAAGATTCTCTTAGGATCCTTCTCTCTACTGTGCTTATCCTGAGTGAAGCCAGCATTGTCACATGTTTACTCTTCACATTCCTCTCCACATTTCGCAGGGGAAACAGGCAATTTCCATCGGGTAAAAGAGGAAACTATTGCACAGGAAGAAGGCCAATGTAAGTGTTGAAGTTGGTGTTACCTGGACAAGTTCTGGCACCCAAACAAATGCTTGGGGGAAAACATAGGATTTTTTCTTGCATATTTGCATCTCATCACGAATGTAGTGACTTCGACTCATTTATTATTCATTGCGTTTGTAGTCATCTCAATTTGTAAATAGAAAACAAAATTAATATGTTTGACCTGTGCCCAGCCCCCACCGTGTGTACAGGAAATGCAGTGACGAGTAAGACAAAGGCCCTTGATCCATGTAGAAATGAGGAAAGAGAGCATTTGAGTGGTGGCAGAAGGAGACCTTTCCAAATCTTCATTTGTGGTGTTATTTATTTGTGGGTGGGGAGGGGGCCCAAGGAGAGAGAACATTTTGAAATAGTTACATAAGAGACTCTGTGGTTTTAGAATCTCCACTTCTCTGTATTCGTTAATGTTGGTCTGACTCTTGTGTTACACTAACTGCATCTGACGGGATGCTCAGGATCAGTGTTCACTGTTGGTGACACTTGACAAATGGAGAGAAACCTCAGCACACACACTATCTTCTTTCTCTGCCCCTGGGAAGAGGCACTTTCAGATAACTTAGGGGACAGTGATTCTGGCCAAACTCAGAATGTGTGTTGCAAGACAGGAAAAGTGTCAGTGAGCCCAGCTGGCAATCCCACAGTCTCTTCCAAGGATTACGTTAGTTTCCCATTTCAAACCCTGACTCCAGGTCTGTAGCCTTCGTCTTTTAAAGAGAGCCCAGTAGGACATTCGCTCCATGCAGTAGGCATGGCAGAGTCCAATGTGACGGTGTCTAGAAGAGCTGCCTGGGGAAGGACACCACCCTGTTGAGATTCTAGCTCTCCTCAGGGTGGGGACGGGCACAGAGTGGACCTCATTTTGAAGCGGTATCACCGTGGGAAGCTGTTTTTAATTTTTTTCCTTCTCCGTACACATCATCAAGGAAAACTGTTGGCTTTGGTTTCTTTAATACTAAAAAGCTGGTTGTGACCATTTCAGAAACCCACTGGAGAGTTGTTCCTCCAAACAATGACAGTTTTGGCCATTGTGCGTCTCAAGGTTATGGACTTGAGCCAGTGTCCAAGCGAAGCTTTGGCTAGGACGTCTCCCTCCCTTAGAAGAACCCCAGACCAAGGAACGCCACACCCAGAGACAGGTTGAAGTCATTGGCTGTTTTTCAGCTCCTTAGATTACAAAAGAACCACCTCCTCCATAAATCCAACACACCTACACGCTACGTGCACACACAGGCACGCCCCCGCCCACCACTCTCTCACATGCTTGTGAGTGCAGACTCACACTCATACTCACTCATACTGCCCACTCCACTGTATCTCGGTGTCAGGAAAGCAGGGTACTTAGGGCCAGAGGCAAATACAGCATCAGTTGTAGGAATTGGGGCATCTCTCTGCTTGTATTACCCATTACCTTGTCTTGGAAGGAAAACTTAGCAGGGTAATGGTAAGGTCGGGGGTATTGACTCCCCAGAAAGAGAGGGTTTGTGTAAAGGGGGGAGAGATCTGACACTCTCAGAAAGACTCCACAACCTGGTAGGGTCTCTATTCCCACAAGATCTTTGTGGCCTGGGCGTCAGATGAGTATTCCCAATAGCTTAGTTGTATCCTAAAGCCCTGTCTGCTGATGGGTGCAGGGTCCCGAAGGAATGGAGTAGGGTCCTCTGGTGAAGGGGGCTTCTCAAACACAACCCTGACCCCAGCAGAACCCCTGAAATCCCCCAGCAGGCACCAGCTTCTCTGCTTCAGAAAATGCCTGCCTCCAGGAGATTTCTTTTGCCATTTTAGGACAGTTTGCCACTTTGGCCTAAATATGTACATAATCAGTATCTCCAAACAGTGAAGTGCTTGTTCCTTTGGTTTGTAATTAATCCATTCTTCCCTACATCCAAACTTTCATAAATCACGACAGCGTACTAATTGCCAAACCTCCGTCAAGAAGAATGGATAAGATGCAGACCCTTCTATCTATGAAAGAAACTGAATTTTTTTTTAATTTTTAATGTTTTCATTTATTTTTGAGGGAGAGAGACAGAATGCAAGTGAGGGAGTGGTAGAGAGAGAGAGAGAGGGAGACAGAGAATCTGAAGCAGCCTCTAGGCTCTGAGCCATCAGCACAGAGCCTGATGCGGGATTGGAACCCACAAACCAAGGGATTGTGACCTGTGCCGAAGTTGGACGCTCAACCGACTGAGCCACCCAGGCGCCCAAGAAGCTGAATTTGTAATGAAAAATCTTCCCACCAAAACCTTTCTCCTTCAGGTAGCTTCCCTCATGAAATTTACCAGAAAAGAAATAATACTCATTATATTCAATACTTCTGGAAAACTGAAGAGGAGGGAACACTTCCTAACTTATGTTTACAATCCAGTAATTACCGTGATATCAACCCAAGGAGAGACACGGCAAGCAAACTACAGACCAGTCTCTCTCCTGAAACAAGGTGCAAGGATTTGAACAAAATGAAACAAAATGTAGCAAATCAAATCCAAAAATATATCAAAAGGATGATACATCACAGCCAAGTGAGGTTTACCTCAAGAATGCAGGGTTGGTTTAACATTGGAAAATCTATCAGTATAATTTACCATACTAATGAACTAAAAAGGAAAAGCCATATGATCATTTAAATAGATGCAAAAAGGTTTTTGATAAAATGTACCATCGGCTGCTAACCAACTTTCACCAAATGAAGAATTTTCTCAACCTGATAAAGAACATCTACAAAAACCATACAGCTTATATCACATTGATTAGTGAAAAGTTGAATGTTTTCCTGCTTGAGATCAGGAAAAAAGACAAGGGTGTCCAGTCTCACATCTTCTTTTCAACATTGTATTGGAGCCTCAAGACAATGCATCCAGATTGGAAAAGAAGAAGAAGCAAGATGCTTTCTTTTATAGGTGTTTGACTGCCTATGTAGAAATGGAATCTAAAAAAAAAACAAAAACAAAAAACTACTAGCACTAATAAGTGAGTTAAGCAATTTACAGGCTACAGTATTAAGGAATCATGCCATTCCTATATACTAGCAATGAATGGTAAAATCCTACAAATTAAAAAGCCAGCACTATTTATAATAACATCAAAAATATTAATTACTTGTTGATAAATCTGACAAGATGTGAAAAATCTGTACTCTAACAATTAGAAAATATTGTTGAGTAAAATTTGAACAGACCCAAATAAGTGGAGAGGTATACCTTGTTCATGGATCAGAAAGTTCTATGTTTTTATGGTATCAATTCTCCCCAAACCAATCTAGAGATTCAGTATAATCCTAATCAAAATCCTAGCAGGCTTTCTTATAGAAATGTATAAGCTGAGGGGCGCCTGGGTGGCTCACTTGATTACGTGTCCGACTTTGGCTCAGGTCATGAACTCACGGTCAGTGAGTTCAAGCCCCACATTGGGCTCTGTGCTGACAGCTCAGAGTCTGGAGCCTGCTTTGGATTCTGTGTCTCTCCCTTTCTCTGCTCCTCCCCCCAACACATACTCTCTCTCTCTTTCTCTCTGAAAAATAAAGAAACATTAAAAACATTAAAAAAAGAAAGAAATTTACAAGCTGGTACTAAACATTCACATGGAAATACAAAGGATCTAGATTTGCCAAAAACAGCATAGAGGAAGAAGAGCCAAGTTAGAGAGCTAGCACAACTTAAGACTTATTATAAAGCTATGGTAATCAAAACAGTGTGCTATTGGCACAAAGATAGAAAAGCTCATCAAAGGAACAGAACAGAGGCCAGAAATGGACCGGCACACATGTAGGACAAGTAATTTTTGACAAAAGCACAGAGGCAATTCAGTGGAGAAAAGAGTCGTTTCAACAATTAGTGCTGGGACAATTGGATCTCTACACGCACGAATGATGAACTTTGATCCAGATGCAAAAAGTAATTCAAAACGGATAGTAGATCTAAATGTAAAGTCTAAAGTGATAAAACTTATGAAACATATGAAACATATGAAAACATAGGAGAAAATATTTGTGCGCTTGTGTAAGGCGAAGATTTCTTAGCAACACCACCGAAAGTGCAGTCTATTTTTAAAAAATGATGAATTTGACTTCGTAAATATTAAAAACACTTCTTTGAAAGACACTGTGAGGGGAATGAGAAGATGAGCAATTACTGGGTGAAAATACTTGCAGAGCAAATATTTGATAAATGACTTATAGCCAACATATAATGGACCCTCAAAAGTTAATAAGATGAAAACGAACAACCCAGTAAAAGAATAGTTAAAAGATTTGAACAGATACTCCCCCAAAGAGCAAATAACATATGAAAAGACACTCAACATTAGTTCTCTGAAAAGTATAAATTAAAATCCCAGTGAAATGCCACTTCTCATCTGTTGGTATGGTTCATATTAAAGGAGTGGACATACCAAGTGCTGGTAAGGATGTGGAGAAACTGGAACTTTCATCTGTTACTTGGGGAGAAGATGTTAGCTGGGGCTATGAAATGAGACAGCCAGTTTGGCAAAGTTTGTCAGTTTCTTAAAAAGCTAAGCATATGCCTACCAAATGATCTAGCCATTTCATTCTGGGTGTTTCCCCCAAAGAAACGAAAGCCTATGTCTCCGTGAAGACTTGTACATGAGTGTTGATGCAGCCTTATTTTTTTTTAATGTTTATTTATTTTTCAGAGAAAGAGTATGAGCGGGGGAGGTGCAAAGAGAGAGGGGGAACAGAGGATCCAAAGTGGGCTCTGGGCTGACAGCAGAGAGCCCAATGTGGGGCTCAAACTCGCAAATCACGAGATCATGATCTGAGCCGGAGTTGGACACTGTGCCAACTGAGCCACCCAGGTGCCCCTGTACAGCTTTTTTTTTGTAACAGCCAAAGTCCGAAAGCAGTCCTGATGTCCCTCAGCGCCTCAACGGATACGCAATTGTGCTACCTCCATACATTAAGGCTACGCAGTAATATAAAGGGGTACTGTATTGCTATGGGCAACGTGGATGAATCTCAAAATAATTATACTGAGGGAAAGAAGCCAGACCAAAAGGGGACATAGTATCCTGTTCATAAAAACTCCAAAATACAAAGTAATTATTTAGTGACAAAAGTAACAGCGGTTGAATTGCCCCAGCATGGGACTGATTACAAGGATGTATTACTAATGTGCACAGGAACACATTTGGTGGTGATGGTTATGTTTACCATCTTGACTGTAGTGATGCCTTCATGAATGTATTATAGATAAATGTGTGAAGTTTTAATACCTCAATAAAGGTATGAAAAAATAGAAGAAGGAAGGAAAGAAGGAAGGAAGGAAGGAAGGAAGGAAGGAAGGAAGGAAGGACAGATTGGGGCAGAAGGCAGGAGGAAGAGAGAAATGGAAGGAGAATAAAAGGAGGAAGGGAAAATTTGAAGAAAGTGATCTCTCTGGGCTTAGAGTGAATGCGGGATGGATGGTGGTGAGTAGGTGACTGGGAATGTTCCAGATGGTCTCTACCCAGTTGGCACACTGAAGTCCACTGTTTCCATTTCAGCATGACTGTACATCGTTGATGGGAGGGACCTTCGGTCTGAAAGTGGAAGGATCTTCCATTTCCAAAGGACTTATCCTTAAGGCAGAGCTTTTCCAATATTTTGTGGCCTCTAGAGAGACATTTCATCTGCATTGCTCTTGGTGACACGCCCACACCATGGCAGAGAATTTTCTTTCAGTGCTTAGAATGGCCTACAAAGCCCTGAATCATGAGTCTCTGGCCCCCTCTTCCAGCTCTATCTTCTATCTCAACACTGTCACACATGGCTGTAGCCGTAACAGTCTTCTCTCTTCTCTTGAAACCCATCAGACTCCTTTCTGCCTCAGGGCCTTTGAACATGCAGTTCTTATGCCTGGGTTACTCTCCCCGACACTCCTGAGCTCTAACATCAATGTTAGACCTGAGCTCTAACATCAATGTTACTGACTCAGAGGCCTTTCTTTTCCCACCCCAGACTAGATTTGACTCCTTTACATTGGCCACAAATTCCCATTTCCCATCCAATCCTAGTTTAGAATCACAGTGCTGCCTTAATAAGATAAAAGGTGAGGTTTGTCCTTCCCTCTTCATTTCATTTGCAAAACTACTCCCAAGCTCCATTTATGTCTGTGAGTAAAAGCAATCACCAGCCTGCTGAGCCTGCCTGCTCCTGGTCCCTGGCAGCCCTTGTGTATCTGGGGCTAGTCACCCTCCCCTGACACTGTCCCAACATTCAGAGAAATGAACACAAAACTCTTAGAAAGTCACCTGCTTCTGCACAGTGTGGAGCTTGGGATGTGTAAATTCTCTAGATTCCTTCCTGATTCATTGGGTTTGTAACTGGCTTTGTTGCTGCCCACTGCATAGCAATTTTGAAATCTGAGAGCCGTGACCTCAACCATGAAACACAAACTCAACACAATTCCCGACTGGAACTTATGGGTTCTTCTCTAAAACCCACAAGCTCGGCTTCCCAGCTTTGCCTGGGGTCTGTCTATAAATTACTTTTATAGGAACGTTATCACATAATTGAAAAGTAATAACGTCCTCCTGTTTTTGTAATCTTGCTGTGAATGAGCTTCTATGTGCTGCCTCTCCTGTCATCTTCCAAGCTGCTCAAACACTTGAATACCTCCTTCTAGATCTTTCCCATAGTCACCTCTTAGCTTAAGAACACGGAACATGCTCCAAATGAAATAACCTCACTACCAGATTACTCCTGTATCTCCATATCTACAGGGATATGGAACTAAGCAACAGTTCACTGGGCCAAACAAACGTAAATGACATGTGGATTTTATTTGTTAAACTCTTATCAATGGGGAAACTGCTGCTTCCTTATCGTTTCTATAAGGCCTCTCTGCCTTTCATACGGGACTGCTTTCACATGCACGAGATCTCAACTGCTCTTCAAGCTGATCATTCTAACCGAGATGTAATTGACGTATAACATTGTGTAAGTTTAAGGTGTACAATGTGTTGATTCGATACATTCATATATCACGGGATGATTACCACCGTGGTGTTAGCTAACACCACTCTCACATCACATAGATATCATGTTTGTGATGAGAACAATTGAGACCTTGTCTCTTAGCAACTTGGAAGTTTCTAAGACAGTACTGTTGTCTGTAATCACTATGCTGTGCATTACATCTCCAAGGCTTCGTTATTGGCTAGTTGTAAGTCTGTAACCCTAAACGGCTCCCCAGCTCCCCCCTGCCACCTCCAGCCCCTAGTGGCCACATTCTAGTCTCTGTTTTTGAGTTCGGCTTTTTTAGATTCCACGTAGAAGTGAGATCATACAGCAGTTGTCTTTGCCTGACTTACCTGACGTAGCGTAATGTCCTCAAGGTCCATCCGTGTCGCAAAGGGCAGGATTTCCTTATTTTTCATGGCTGAATAATACCATTCATTGTGTATATGCACGGCATCTTCTTTATCCATTTTGACAGACACTAGGTTGCTTCTACAGCTTGGCTCTTGTGAATAACGAATTTGCTCGTTTTCATTTCCTTTGGATATAGACCCAGAATTAGAATTACTGGATCATATGCCCTTCAAACGTTGCGAACTGCTTTGTTCTTTTAGCTCTGACAGTTAGAAAATAGTCCCTGAGACTGAGCTCCCCTCCCGCCCTCAGTGGCTGCAGAATACATCTGTCCTCCCTTGAACCCCTCCCCTGGCTGCTCTGGGGGTAGCAGAGAAATAGGAAAGGCAATGTGTGGTCGTCCCAGCTCATCATTGTGAGGTGCACCCAGGCCTGCAGAGTGCCACCATCATTCACAGGGACCTTTGGAGCGGTCTCCAGTGGAGCGGGTTTTCTGCTTCTGGTCTCTTTACAACCATCCAGGTCTCCTCTGCTGTCAGAGACGAAATCTGACCATACTTCCATGACTCAAATCCTTCGGGGGGGCCCCCATTGTTTATAGGATAAAGTGGGAGATCCTTAGCTGATAGACCAGATGCCCCAGGGCCCAGCCCTGCCTGCTGTTCCACCCTGGTCTCTGGAACGTTCCCGATTTTTCCTTATGTCTCCCCAGCTTCTTCACTGACCCCACCTGCCAGGCTGGCAGTCCCCCCACAATGTTCCTGACACTCTTTCCTTTCTTTTACATATTTTCTCATCGGCTTTACCTTTCTTTGTAATCAGATACTCATCCTTCAGAGTCCAAATGTGCTGGGTGCTGACCTAGGAGAGGAGAGAAACCCATCAAGGCAAGAACGAGACAATGGGCAGAAGCCTGAGGCGGCAGGCAGAGCAGAGAATGGGGACCGGCCCAGAGGCTTCTCTAGCTGCCACCTCCTGCGGTGTAGTCTAGGGGTGTATTAGTTTGCTAAGGCCGCCTTAACAAAGTGGCACACACTGAGTGCAGAAATGTATTTTCTCATCTGGAGGCTTGGAAGTCTGAGATCTAGGTGTCAGAAGGTTCACTTTCTTCTGAGGGCTCTACCTGGGCGTGTAGACGACTGCCTTCTCTCTGTGTCTTCACATGGTCTTCCTCTGTGCTGTGTCCAAGTTTTCCCAGTCATCCTGGATTAAGGCCCCTCTAATGACCTCATTTTAACGGAATCACCTCTGCAAAGACCTTGTCTGCAAATAAGGTTACATCTGAAGTACTGGGAGTTAGGGCTTCAACACATGAATTGTGGGAAAGGGACACGATTCGGCCCATAATGGGGTGGGACGGGGATCCTTCATCCTCCCTCGTCTTGATTTAATCTTCATCTATTACACAGAGATTGGGGTACTTTAACAGGTAATCTTGTGTGTCCTTTACAGTGCTAAACTTTTCTGGATTGAAAACCAGGCAACATGAAATAAAAACTTGAGCAATTAGATGCTTGTGTTTTCCCAACAGAAAACAGATCAGGGGTTTTAAACCCGAATGATCCACGTAAGTCTGAATCCTTCCTCTGCTTTTCTTGAAGGCATGCGTCACTAAAGAGAATCGGTGTAGACAAGAAACCGAGTTGGCTGCCTACGCTCCCCTCTCATGAGGGGAAGATGGAAGAGGGAGCCAGAGAAGGTGGGGGGGGGGGGAGGTGAAAATGGCCAGACTAAGTGTTTCACCGGCATGAGTTGGATGACTTAGAGAGGTGGAGGGAGAATGAGTGGAAGGGAGAAAACAGTCCTGGCATGTGTGTCTGTGTCCTAAACGGACAAGAAAAGCCATTTGAGGTCCACAGTAGCCAGAGAAGAGAGTAGCCACTCAGGAGGGGCTAGTGTCTTCTCCTTTACCCTCTCCAGTCTTTTGCATGCCACTAGCACGTGCTCATGTCACCAAGAGAGGGTGTCCCTCTTACTCCTGGGGGATACTCCAAAGGGTGCCCGGGGTCACAGGATGCTGGCCCTGGACAGCTCCTTTGGGGCTTCCCCAAGTCATCCTAGCCAGATGTCTGCCTTAGGGTACGTTGGGCATGGAGCCCAGGACTGTGGTGGTGTGTACGTGGGGACAGAAAATATCTAACGTTGCTAAAAAGAAATATTCTAGCGTATTTACTTTTGAAACCCCTTGCCAGTATGTCCTGGAGGATTGGAAGGCAGAATAACTTGGTGAATTTGGAGACAGACCTCTCTTTTCCATTTCAGATCCAGCTATAGAGACCTTCTCTTTACTGGCCCAGGAATGGACACCTTCACTCCAAAACCTGTGCGTTCTCATGGCCATCATCACATAGGTGGTCCTTAGTGATTTTTCACTTCTTCAAGCACACGTGTGGACAGAACATAGAATACTCAGTCATGGTTATGACAAAAGAATGACTAAGTTGCACTGTGCGAAGCCCCTGACCCTTCTTCCCATATGTCACTTCCTCTACCTGGGACATTGCCCTTTGTCTCCCCATTCTTAGTCCACCTTCGAATCTCAGCCTCCAGTGGGAATCTCGCAGACCCCTTTTCAGGCTTGGACGGGGTCCTCTGACCCCAGGTCCCTCCTTGATAGAGTTATGATTGATCTCAGCTAAATCTCAATGAGCTGTACTTGCACCTCGTGACCATCTCTTCTTAGTTGATTTGAGTCACAATAAGCGTAATGACACTTGGTCTTAGCCAAAGGGCTGAGAAGCGATAGGCATAATGACAAACAACTAACAAGCCAGATTCTCTGTCAACATAGAACAGATCTCTATAAGCCACCAACCCATTGAGGGAGATGACCGGTTGGTCGGGTAAAATTTCCGATCATTGCTGCCACCATGGGGAATAACTTATCTGCTGTGAACTTCTCTGGCAACACATGTAACCTGCCTCTGTCAGGTGAGTCCACGGAGCATTTCAGTGGATGACATCCCAAACTGTTAAAAGATTATTTTTTCTAGCCACTTAAAAAATATTTATTTATTTATTTATTTGGAGAGAGACAGAGAGAGAGAGTGAGAGAGCGAGCGAGCAGGGGGAGGGGCAGAGAAAGAGGAGAGAAAGAATCCCACGTAGGCCCCACCCCATCAGTGCAGAGCCTGATTCGGGGCTTGATCCCATGAACCACAAGATTACGACCTGAGCAAAATCAAGGTCACTTGATTGGACACTGAACTGACTGAGCCACCCAGGCAACTCAAAATATAATTTGTTTCAAGAGGATACAACCATATCTCTCATACAAGTATGAAAAGAACACTTATACTTTACTCATTAATAATGTAATACAGTAATTTATTATAATAATGTTGGATTGATAATAATGTGATGAGTAAGATGTTTCCTTCAAGTAGTTCACAGGCAAATTCACAGTATCATGCACGCCTAGTCAGAGAAGAGATGTTGAAGTTAACTTAGATGCAAAAATGGCGTATTCACAGGGCAATAATGACATTCCATTGACTACAATTCGTTTGTATTTCTTTCTTTTTTTTTTTTCAACGTTTATTTATTTTTGGGACAGAGAGAGACAGAGCATGAACGGGGGAGGGGCAGAGAGAGAGGGAGACACAGAATCGGAAACAGGCTCCAGGCTCCGAGCCATCAGCCCAGAGCCTGACGCGGGGCTCGAACTCACGGACCGCGAGATCGTGACCTGGCTGAAGTCGGACGCTTAACCGACTGCGCCACCCAGGCGCCCCCAATTCGTTTGTATTTCTATAGACAAGAGTCATTTGCATCAATATCCATTTCCCACAATTTACAGAGTTGTGAAACAGCCCAAAGAACAGTGGAAAGTAGAGATAACCTGGAAGTGTTCACCGGACAGGACAGTGAGTAATCCTATTTTCCATACCAAAGTCTTTCATACTTTTTCTGATACTCCAGTGTGCCCCAACAGCATCTCAGTTAGCAAGAGTACTTCTGATCACTACTCATGCAGCACTGCATTATGTTGGACCTCAGGGAGGGTTTGCCCTCAACCTCCAATTTTCACATGGGTTTTTTTTTTTAGTGAAATAGTGCTCATTGTTTTTTTGAATACCCATCTCTTTAGTTCATTTACTACAGGGCAATCTACTGAGAATCCACCAAACTAGTCAAAGCCACCTCTCCCTGCAACACTGGACCATCATCCTTGCTCCAAGTTATCACATTCCCGATCTCCATTCTCTTGAAGTGGAAATATACAAAATCGCCTCTCCAGATCTGCCCAGTTATGCTTAAATTGAGAAACCAACATGATTTAGGCTACCAAGTTGGAGCTCTCTATTGCCAAAACAAAACAAAACAAAAAACCTAAAATTCAATAGTCACAAAAGAAGAAGACAGAAAAAATATTTTTAGTAGAGATTATAGGACTCAGTGTCCCTGTGTAAGGAAAAAATAGTGTGAAGACTAGACAATGTGATTCTTAACATTCCTTGTTAATCATTTGTTTATTTCTTTGCGTAAAGAAGAGCAGCTGCCATTTATCTCATCCATGTGCCAGGCGCTCTGCTAGGAATTCCTATATGCATTATACTTAACCTTTATTTAATGCCAGAAGAGAAATATTGTTATCCACATCTTGCAAAACAAAACAACAAAACAAAACAAAATCCATGGTGTAAAGAAGCTGAAAGTTTTGCTCAGAATCATAATTAAAAAGGGGTGGGTCTTGACTTAGTGTAATTCCAAAGCACATCCTCTTTCTTCACGCCCTTCAATAAATGCTTGCAGAATGAATCCTCCTGCTTCGCATCTGGCAGAGTGAGAGGCAACTGCCTTTCTGACTGGAATCTAGGAGCTGCTGTACATGATTATTGGTTCAAGGAATCTGCACCTCAAGCAGAAGCAGATCCCCTAGCCGATTACTCACAGTGGAGAGGATCTGGCATGTAGTCAGGCAGGGACCACAGAGAACACACCAAGCCCATTGAGGTGTCCATCCAAGCCCAAACATAGGGCCTTGAGAGATTTTACCCCCTGCCCCCAGTTTGATGGAGCTGCCTGCAGAGTAGAAGGCCAGCTGGGGAACCAGAAGGAGCCCAATTATCATAGGTAATCTTTATCTTGCTAGAGTTGATGTTTCAGAGAGGAAATACTCCAATGAGCCTTGGCAAATTTGATGGGCCTCCTGTTCAGTCTATAGCTCTGCCCATAAGTTCAAGCTCCAAAGTACTGGTTACTTTAAGGGAGGAGGGGGGAACATTTGGAAGCATAGAGTATTCAGGGCCAGAAGGAATCTAATGTTGATATTGGAAAAATTGGTGTGTGTGTAGAAGGTAATCTGATGTTAAAACACAGCAACAAAAATGTCTCAACAAAACTGAGAGTTGGTTTTTTAAAAAGATAAAAACAATTGGCAAATGCTTAACTAGACTAAGGAAAAAACAGAGAATACTCAAATAAATAAATTCAGAAACGAAACAGGAGGCATTATAACTGATGTCCCAGAAATAACAAGGATCACAAAAGACTACCATGAATGAATCTAGGCAATAAAATATACAACCTATAAGAAATGGATAAATCCCTAGAAACATACAACCTACTAAGACTAAATCATGAATAAATAGAATACCTGAACAGACCTATAACTAGTATGGAGATTGAATCAATAATCAAACCTCTCCCCTCGACAAAGAAAAGCCCAACACCAGGTGGCTTCACTGGTGAATTCTACCAAACATGTGAAGAATAATGAATTCCAATACTTCTCAAGTCATTCCAAAAAACTGAAGATGAAGGAACACTTCCAAACTCATTTTGTGAGGTCAGCATTACCCAGATACCAAAGTCAGACAAAGACATCACAAGAGAATAAAATGATGAGCTGATATCTTTGATGAATATAGATTCAAAAATCTTTGACAAAATACTAGCTAACTGAATTGTACAGCACACTAAAAGCATCATGCCCCATGACCAAGTAGGATTTATTCCTGGAGTGCAAGGATGGTTCGACAAATGCAATTTAATTAGTGTGATACACAACTTTAATGGAATAAAAGATAAAAATCAAATTATCATCTCAGTCGATGCAGAAAAAGCAATTAACTAGATTCAACACACTTTCATGATAAAAACATTCAATAAACTAGGAATACAAGAAAAGTATCTCAACATAATAAAGGCCATATATGAAAAATTCAAAGCTGGATAATTATCAATGGGGAAGACTGAAAACTTCTCCTTTGAGATCAGGAAAAACACAAGGATACCCACTCTTATCACTTCTATTCAACATATACATGGAAATCCTAGAGAGAGCAATTAGGAAAAAGAAAGAAATAAGAGACGTTCAAATGGAAAAGGAAGAAGTAAAATGTTCTTTGTCTATAGATGGCATGATCTTATTATATAGAGAGAAACCTAAAGACTCAAAACAAACAAACCTGTTAGAACTAAGAAATAAATTCAGTCAAGTTGCAGGATACAAAATCAATATACCACAGTCAGTTGTGTTTCTATACATTAACAATGAACTATCTGAAAAGCTAGGAAAACGATCCCATTACAACACCACTGAAAAGAACAGAACATTTAGAAACTATGGAGATGAAAGACTTGTATACTGAAAAGTATAAAACATTAATCAAAAAAATTAAAGAAGACACAAACAAGGGAAAGATATCCCCTATTTACAGACTGGGAGATTTAATATTGTTAAGATGTCCATTTTACCCAAAGTGATCTGACAGATTCATTGCAAACCCTATCAAAATCCTATGGCATTTTTACATAAATAGAAAAACCAATGATATAATTCATATAGAAGTACAGATTACAAATAGTTCCTCAGTCTTGAGGGGGAGAAAACCTGAAGGCGTCACTTTACATGATTTCAAAATATATAACAAAGTTACAGTAACCAAAACAGTATGCTACTGGCATAGAGACAGACATATATACAAATGGAACAGGTTAGAAAGCCCACAAATGATACAAATACAGTCAACCTGTCTTTGACAAGGGTGTCAAAAATACACAGTGGGGGAAGAATAGTCTGCTCAACAAAAAGGTGTTGGGAAAGCTGGATTTCCATAAGCAGAAGAATGAAATTGATTCTTGTCTTACACCATAGACAAAATGAACTCAAAATTAAAGACTGAAAGGTAAGACCCCAAACCGTAAAACTCCAGGAGAACACATAGAGGGAAAGCCTCGTGACATTGATCATGGCAATGATTTCATGGATGTAACATCAAAAGCACAGTCAGCAAAAATAAAAACAGACAAGTGGAAATATATCCAAATAAAAAGCTTCTGCCCACCAAAGGAAGCAATCAACAGAGGAATTTTTTCATACAGCACGAGAGAAAATTCTTATGGACTATATGACTGACAAGAATTTAATAGCCAAAATATATAAGAGCACCTGTAACCAAAGGCAAAAAATCCCAAATAACCTGATTAAGAAGCGGCATTAAGGACTCAAATAGACATTTCTCCAAAGAAAGCATACAAATAGCCAATACGTATATATAACAAAATGCTCAACAACTCTAAGTGCCCATGCCACTCTTCCGTCCAAAAGTCTTTCTAAGACAAAGATCCAGTCCAAAATTTCTCAGGCTACAAACTCCTGTGACCTGATCACTCCATCTGCTATTACTTCCTTCTTGTCCCTCTGTCACATGCTTCAAATGTCCTACAACAGTTTCTGCTAGAGGTCCTAAACTTTCACTTCTGGGCTTACACATACAGGCTGCCCGAAACTGTTCTTTCTCCTCCTTGTGTACTTGGGAAACTGGCTTGCATCCGTCTGGATTCAAATCCAGATGATTTCTCTGTGAAGGTTCCCATTTGATAGCTGGAAAGAAATAAGGACCTGTAGAGGTATGGATTTAAATGAGAAATCAGGGGGTCCTTGAGGGTAGAGACCGTTTCCTTCATGACTTCTTGATGTTTTGACAACCAAATGAATCCTTTATTTTATATTTGTAAATTGAGGTTAGGAAACAAATAACTACAAACTCAAAGGTCACATTTCAAAAGGGACGATTTATTGTGTGGCCATGATTTGAATATCTAATCAAAGCTTCTCAATAGATCACTAAGGAGAGATGTATAGGTACAGATATACAGACATACACATAGATGAACACACAATTAAAGAATAAATAGAACCTATGCTGGCACGTAAACCTTGCAAACACGGGTTCTGAGCCTCTCTTAACTAATTTGAAAATCAGGCATAAAGAAAGGTATGTTAGTCCAGCGTGTGTCCATCGTCGGGGTGCCACAGGCAGATTCTCCCAAGCACCTGCGGGAGCCAGCGGCAGGGGCACAGACAGCCCCTACAACGGGGGGCCTACAACAGGGACGGTCACCTGGGACGCCTTTGTCAGAAGTGCCCACACTTGGTTTAGTGTTCTGCTGCGGTCATCTTGAAATTCTTAACAACTTCATCCTTGGACTTGTGTTTTGTAAATGAAGTCAGACGGGACATGGGCGGATGAGCGTGAGCAGAGGGGATGCGTACGGGCCGCAGCAGGTGCGTCTTGGGTCAGGACAGCGGGGTACCGTGGGTGGCGGGCTCCATGCATGCCCGACGCTGCCCAGCACACGCATGTGCCTGCAGCCGTCTCGGGCACTGGTCAGTTCTGGGACCCGGGCTCAGGCTGGCAGTTCCAACAGGGGAAGCAGCGGCAGAAGCAGGAACAGCAGTGGCCCCGCCTCCAGAGAGGTGGAGCCATCCCTGTTCTTTTTTTTTTTTTTTTTTCCACGTTTTTATTTATTTTTGGGACAGAGAGAGACAGAGCATGAACGGGGGAGGGGCAGAGAGAGAGGGAGACACAGAATCGGAAACAGGCTCCAGGCTCCGAGCCATCAGCCCAGAGCCCGACGCGGGGCTCGAACTCACGGACCGCGAGATCGTGACCTGGCTGAAGTCGGACGCTTAACCGACTGCGCCACCCAGGCGCCCCATCCCTGTTCTTTTTATGTTATGTTATATTGTGACTAATATCACTTCTGTCTCATCAAATTTTATGAGTAAGAAAATGTTAGTAAGAGAAAACCTTAACAGTTTTACATTTGTGGCCCCACTCCTTTTCCTGTTTTTTGAACAAGAGAACCTGATTTTCTTTTTCCTCTGGGCCTCACAAATTATGTAGCCAGCCCCGAAGACAGGACTTGAGAGAAGGCAGAATATTTTAAATCTAAACAATGCAGACCGAGCAACAAGGGATACAGACGATAATATGAAAACGCAGAGATTTGGCAGAGGTTGGATGGAAATCAGGAAACAGAAGTAAGAATTAAGCGTGTGAGGAAGGAAGACGGGTTCTATAAAATGGCTATGAACATAATTTTAATAGCTGCGATAAAGAAATGGTTTTCAGAACTGCAGGCCCAGTAAACAGCCTATGAAATGAAAGGAGTGTCAAAGAAAGCCTATGTGACCTAGAAAGTTGCAAAATAAAATTTTTAAATTGATTGCACTGAACTGAATGATGTCTAGCAGATATGCAAGATGATGTGCCAGTAAGAACAGGCAAGGAAGAAAGGAAGAAAGAAGGGCATACCTTAAAAAAAAATGTTTAACGTTTGTTTATTTAAATGTCTATTTTTGAGAGAGGTAGAGAGAGAGTGTGAGTAGGGGAGGGGCAGAGAGAAAGGGAGACACAGAATCAGAAGCAGGCTCCAGGCTCTGAGCTGTCAGCACAGAGCCCGACACGGGGCTCAAACCCATGAACTGTGGATCATGACCTGAGTCAAAATCAGATGCCTAACCGACTGAGCCACCCAGACGCCCCAATGTTTACTTATTTTTGAGAGGCAGAGACAGGGCATGAGCAGGGGAGGGGCAGAGAGAGAAAGGGACACAGAATCCGAAGCAGGCTCCGGGCTCTGAGCTGTCAGCACTGAGCCCGATGCGGGGCTCAAAGTCACAGAACACAAGATCCTGAAGTGAGCTGAAGTTGGATAATTAACCAACTGAGCCACCCGGGAGCCCCAGGGCGTATCTTTTTCAAAGTGGTATTGCTGGTTAAAGAGATGGGCAGCCGGGGAAAAAGAAAAAAAAAGGAACTGTATATTGTATGGCCAGTATTTGAATGTCTAATCAAGGATTCTCAATAGGTCACTAAGGAGAGATGTATAGATACAGATATATAGATATACACATAGATGAATATTTTATTAAATATTAAATGAACTAAAGGTAGATTATATCAGATATAAAACTGATAATTTACAGATAATCTATATATGGATAAAGCTATAGAAGAAACTCTTATAAAGTTTGTAAAATTAAGATTAAGAAATTGCCCCAGATGGCACACAGAGGTTGGACTTGAACTCGGGATTTTTCTGGCTCAGAATCCTTTTGATTTTCTACTCTACCATGCTGCTTTTTCTTGCCATCTATCTCTTGAATCTGCTGTAGAAACCCTGCAATTTGACAGGGTTTAGGACAGATTACTGTATGTTTTGAAAAGTATGAATAAATAGAAGCTTTTAACTACCAACTAATTTATCTAAAGTCACCATAGTCTGAAATGTTATTTTAAAAAATGAAAAAGAACTCAACTTTCATTAAAAACAGAAAAGGCTGACCCAAGATAATATTAGTTGTACCCACTGATAAAAAGGAAAGAACAGGGGCTCCTGGGTGGCTCAGTCGGTTAAGCACCCAACTTCGGCTCAGGTCACGATCCCTTGGTTTGTGGGTTCGAGCCCCACATCAGGCTCTGTGCTGACAGCTCAGAGCCTGGAGCCTGCTTCGGATTCTGTGTCTCCCTCTCGCTGTGCCCCTCCCCGGCTTGCACTCTGTTTCTGCCTCTCTCAAAAATAAAGATTAAAAACTATTAAAAAGAAAAAAGGGAAAGGAGAATAAAAATCCATATGAGTGGACAACAGAAGGAAGAGCTCATTGGAAAAGCCGAGGCAAAGACAAAACCGGCACTGAGTTTGAAGATCTCTGCAGTTTATTGGGGCGCCTGGGTGGCGCAGTCGGTTAAGCGTCCGACTTCAGCCAGGTCACGATCTCGCGGTCCGTGAGTTCGAGCCCCGCGTCGGGCTCTGGGCTGATGGCTTGGAGCCTGGAGCCTGTTTCCGATTCTGTGTCTCCCTCTCTCTCTGCCCCTCCCCCGTTCATGCTCTGTCTCTCTCTGTCCAAAAAAAAAAAAAAAAAAACAAAACGTTGAAGATCTCTGCAGTTTATGAGGTGGAGATGGGCAGATCCTGAGAAGCACTCTGCTGAGATCTTATAAACATAACCCCCCTTCCTGCCCCCTCTTCAAGGCTGAACTTTCTTGCAGAAGTTGCCTAAACAGGCTGTGTCTCTTTCTTTATTGCTAATTCATTCTTTCACTCCTCTCTACCTGGCTTTGTCTACAAAAATCTCTGCACTTGTCGAAGCTTCCAACAGTTTTCCCAGCATCATATCTGACAAGCACTATTTTGCCCTCATCTTACCTTATATCGTAGCAGTGTTCACCAGGGCTGTTTACCTCTTTGTTCTAACGAGTTTCTCTGTTGCCAGCTTCTGTGATGCCACATCTCCACAATTTTTCACCTATTGCCTACCTGCAGCCCTCTTTCTCAACCCAATTTTACCATGTCCGTGTTGTTTCTCAGAACTGCGTTTGGGAATCTCTTCTCTTCTTTAACCTGTTTCCATAAAGGATGCTGTCTATTCCCACGTCATTAAATACTATCTGCAGGACGATGATGGATAATTGTAATCTTTTCATAGCATTAATCAGATATTATTTATTTATTTATTCCTATTACTTTTTTCCCCCTTCCATTAAAACGACAGCTCCAACAGTCATAGCACTTTGTAAATTTGGTCACTAAGAGGTTAAGTAGACAGGTTCAAGTTCTCAAAGTCAGTAAGTGGCAGAGCCAGAAATGAATCACAGATCTTTCTAATTCTAGAGTTGTTGATGTATGTTAGTCTGTCTTTCATAAAACGAAAATTAGAGGGAGTTCTAAGTCGGACCAAAATAGAGTAGCCTGAAGTAGACCGATGTTTCTGCCAAGAAAAATTTAAAAATCCAGATATAATGCAAAGTAAACAGCTTTTGAAGGCATTGAAGAGATACCAACATAGCTAGGAATTAAGTGGCAGAAATTCGTGAGAGGGGTGAACCACGTAAAATAAGCCCAGCACTTGGTGGTTTTCCCTTCAAGGTATTCATTGAAATCAATAATAGATACAGAAAAAAAAAAAAAGATGCTGAATAGACTGGAAGTTCTACAGCTCTTCTTGGATCTGTAAGAGTGGGGAGGACACAGGGCAAACCACAGCTTCAAAGATTGGGAAGACAGGCAAATACAGAGAGTCACAGCTTATACCAAAGACTCACGAGAGGAAACTGCCTTGGGAAGCAGTGGTGGGGTAGGAAAATACGAAAAGGAATTGAATTACTAGAGGCTCAGGGAAGAGAAATCTGGGAATTAAACATTCCAGGGTATCCAGTCATGGAGGGACTTCCACAATATTTTGAGATTTGCCTCCAGGAACTTGACCAGGGGCTCACCATAAATATAAGAGAAAAATCCCCTCATGCTTCTGGTAGGAGGAGAGGAAAGGAATCAGAACACTCTGTTCTGGTTAGTAAGACTTGAAATCAGGGGAAACTAGCTAACCAGAGCCTAACCTGCTGAGGTATTATCAAACCTGACTGATCTGGGGAAGGGAAATACCCAACTCCAGCCCACTCTAGCCATCCTGTCCCACCCAAGGTGGATAAAATCGCTGAGAAACACTTGTGAAGTTCACAGTCCAGAGACCTAATCATGGGACTGTAGGATGCTTCCCCTCCTCTGACACTAGAACCAGACATGACAGCTATATTGGAATTGTCAGAGTGAGAATTTAAAACAACCATGATTAGTATGCTAAGGGCTTTCATCGATAGAGTAGATAGCATGCAAGAACAGATGGGCAATGAAAGAGAGAGGTGGAAATCCTAAGAAAGAACCAAAAAGAAAGACTAGAGGTCAAAAACGCCATAACAGACATGAAGAATGTTTTTGATGGGTTTCTTAGTAGACTGGACATGGCTAAGGAAAGAATCTCTATGCTCTACGATATAGAATAGAATCCTCAACAACCAAAAAACAAAGAGAATAAAGACTGAAAAAAACCAGAATGGGATATCCAGAAGTTGTGGGACATCTAAAAAAGGTATAACGTATGAGTAATGGGAATACCGGAAGGAGAAGAAAGAGAGAAAGAAACAGAGAAAATATTTGAAACAATAATAATTGAGATCTCCCCAAATTAACATTAGATACCAAACCTCAGATCCAAGAATTTCATAGAACATCAAAGAGGATAAATGCTAAAACAACAACAATAGGCAAAACCCGAAATACCCTACATGTAGACACATCATTTTCAAACTACAGATCATCAAAGACAAAGAAAATATCCCGAAAGAAGCCAGAGGAAAAATCACCTTATTACAGATGGGAACATTATATCTGACTCTCCTCAGAAACCAGGCAAACAAGAAGAGAGTAATGTGAATTGTCTGAAATGTTGAGAGGAAAACTTCACCAACATAGAATTCCGTACCCTACAAAATTATCCTCTAAAAGTGAAGGAGAAATAAAGACTTTCAGACAAATAAAAATTGAGAAAATGTATCGCTCGTAGACTTGACTTACAAAAAATGTTAAAAGATGTTCTTTAAAAAGAGAAGAAAAATAATACATGTCAGAAACTCAGATCTATTGATTTCTGGCCAGAAAATTTGCAAAATGTTGTCTCAGTGGTGATGTTGACTCAAAAACTCTACCCACCTGCACAAGAATAGCTCTGGGGCCAGCTATTGACCTATGGGTCAAGGATATGCCTTTCATGTGTAGAAGGTGACTGCAGTCCAGTCACAGTGGGCAATGATGGGGCTACTCATCAGAGACTGGGCAGAGAAGGAAGGAGTCCCCAAAGCCATTTGCCTACTTCTTTCCCAGACCTGGCTTTGGGGAACCCACTTGAACATTCCAGCGACTGCAACTCAGCTCAGATTTCTAACATCTGCCCAGCTATGTGGTTGCCAAGGCCTCTAGCTGCCAGTTAGATGGAAACATGAAAGGCTGTGTGATCTCCAGATAAACAAAGCAAGATTTGTGGTAACAGCCCAAATCAGGCAAATATTTGCCACAGGAACTGCTTCTGATCTTCTCCCAGTTAGAAGGTGGTTTGCTAGCATGATCTGACCCCTGCAGTCTTGCCCTCTACTTGGTATTTTGGAATAATTTATATTATCGAAGAGGTTTCAAAACACTCAGTATAAGTCAACCAATGATCTTACGACCCCAAAGTATACTATTTGAGGTACTCTACGGGAAGATTAGTGGCGTTCCTGGGCAGGTAGATAATGGGGTTGTCTTAGACAAATACACCTAGACATTTTAGTTCTAGTACCCACATTTTTGAAAGGATGTAAAAAACTGACGAACAGCTCAAGCAGGAAGATGGCTCAAATGGATGATTTAATATAAAAAATGACCTCATCGCCTATACACACCACTTTGTGGCTCACACACTGTGGATTTCCCGTGGCCAATAGAAAAAAATCCTCATCCTAAAAAGATATGTTTTGATTATTTAGACTATCATTAAAAAGGAGAGGAAGAGGAGGAAGAAAAGAAGGAGAGGAGAAAAGAAGGAGGAAGTAGAGGAGGAGAAGGAGAAGGGGGAGGGTGGGAACAAGAGGAAGAGCTGGTATTTATTTAGGGCTCACTGCAAGTTAAGCATTTTGTACAAATTATCTTATTCGGTTGTTTAAACAATCTTATGAAGGAGTCACGCATATCTCCCAGCTTTGCAGATGAGAAACTCGGGTCTACTGCGGTTAGATAACTTCCCCAAGGTCACAGACATTCAGGAGGGATGCGCTGGAACTGGTCTGGACAGTGTGACCTGAGCCCCAGCTTCCTGCCCTAAGCTTCTTCTAGCAATCGGTATCCACACAGGATGCCAGCGTATGGGCGGTCTGGCCACCTGTGTTGGTGGATCCATGCTGTATCTTAGAAATCAACAGACACTAGGGGCACCTGGGTGGCTCAGTCGGTTGGGCGTCCGACTTCAGCTCAGGTCATGATCTCACACTCCGTGAGTTGGAGCCCCGTGTCGGGCGCTGTGCTGACAACTCAGAGCCTAGAGCCTACTTCAGATTCTGTGTCTCCCTCTCTTTCTGCCCCTCCCCTGCTCATGCTCTGTCTCTCTCTCACTCTCCAAAATGAAAAAATGTTTTAAAAAAATTAAAAAAAAAAAAAGAAATCAACAGACACTTTTAACTTCTAGACTGTACCCCTAAGGGAAGGCCTAGTACCTAAACCCTCAGCTAACAGGTTTATTCACTCAACAGTTTTTTGAAAGGATAAACTTCCAGGACAGTCAATGGGATCAAAGACATTAAATTAAATCTTCTATACTTTCTGAATGGGAAATTATATTCAGAATTATATCCCCAAAGCCCCACCAAATAGTCTCATCATCAGAGTAACTTATGGAGTCTACACTCTGAATCAGGGTTCCCGTGGATTCTGGTCCTGGCCCTGGCAATAACTGACAGGGTGACCTTGAAGGAGTCATTTAATATCTCTAAATCCCGGCCCCCTCCTCTATAAAATGAGAGGTTTACACCTCTTTGTCCTGTAACAGAAGATGAGTACATCTAAATAAATGTTGAAACTACAAAGATGGTCATATTGCCATCCTAATTTGCCAACTTGGCACTTGGGTCCCCACTTTGACTTGGGTGGGGTGGAGGAAATACAGGTTACTCTTGGTACAGACAACAAGGGGACCATCCTAAGACTGATTTGGAGCTAAGTAAGAGAACTTTCCAGAGAAAAGTGATGTTTTAGCTGGGATCTGAGTTGTTATCTGGGTAAAGGGGAACTGAGAACTTTCCAGCCAGAGGGAACGGCAAGGGTGAAGTCCAGAGGCAAGAGGGAGATGGCCATATTATTGATCATACAAATTGGAGCATGTTAATAATTGCATCAGGACCTTAGGCATAAGCCAAGATTGTGCCAGGCCAGCCAAGATAAATGGACATCCTAAATATAGGCCATGTTGAAATATTTGGTTTCATCCTAAAAGAGATTTGAAAGCCCTCATAGATTTTCAAAATGTTTTCCCTTTTCAATAGATTGTATAGATTTCTAAATTCTCTGTTTTTATTTTTTGACATATAATTAACATATACTAAAGTGTACAAGTGTTAAGTTCATGCTTGGTGAATGTCAACTTATTTATCCACCCAGGTAACCATCCCCTGGATTATGATATAGAACATTTCCAGATCTGCACAGGACTCCCTCCCTCCACCGCACCTCCGGAGATAGCTACTTTTTTTTTTTAAAGTTTATTATTTATGTTGAGAGAGAGAGAGACAGAGAGACAGAGGGACGGAGAGAATCCCAAGCAGGTTCCACACTTTTAGCACAGAGCCCGACTCTGGGCTCCATCTTATGAACTGTGAGACCGTGACTGGAGCTGAAATCAAGAGTCAGACGCTTAACCGACTGAGCCCCCAGGTAGCCACTTCCTTGACCTCAGCTGAACTTCATTGAAAACCGAGTCCTAAATTACATTGCTGCAGGACTCTAATGGGGGTTGGGTGATGTAATCCATCCGGTTTGCATTTGGAAAGACGGTGCTGATGGCAGCAAGAAGAATGGATGGGAGGGGGCGAGTTGTGGCTGGGACATGAATTGGAGGCTCTTCAGATACCAGGACAGAGGTGGTGGGACCTGAATGGGGAGGGGTGTGGAGCAGATGGAGAAGAGCGGCAGACGGAGGTGAAATCCACCAAATCTGGTGACTGTGTGTGGTGTGGAGCTGGAGAGGCCCAGTCTGAGCTCCCGGCTGCTGTCCTCCCCTGGCGGGGTGGGGAAGCCATGCACTGAGCCGAGGAACCTAGGGAGGAGCCTTCAGAGAAAAATGATGGGCAGATTCGGGGTGTGGGGCATGTCGAGCTTGAGATACTTGGAGCCACCAAATGAAGGCGCTGTGCAGGTGGTTGGACATGTGGGTCTGAAACAGAGGTGGGACAAGCAAAGGGAACGTGTCAATAATCCTGGGCAAGTAGATGATGCGGTGGGCATGGGGGTGCCCTGGGAGAAAGAAATCAGTGAGAGAACAGACAGGAACCCGGTGCTTACTCGGGGTAGAAGAGGATAGGCCCACAAAGAGCCTGAGGTGGATCCCACAGGAGGGGGAGGACAACCAGGAGAAAAGGAAACTGCAGAGTCAGAAGGAGAGAGTGTTTCCTAGAGGCTCAGGGCAGGAGTAAACTTTTACGAAGCAGCTCTGAGGCCCAAATTCTCCTTTTCCTACATCTTCTCTCCCAAGTAATGACTACTCGACTCTTAATGGGAAATTTTGGATCATATTATTGGGGTAGGTCTCAAAAACATAAGAACCCCCTTAAGGTCTAAACCTACCCCTTTATAACCTTAACATTCCTCACCTCCTGCCTGGAGAGCTAGGGGGAAGCACAGTTTTTCCTGCAGCTGTGGACAAGGGCATCCAAGGCAGGAGGAGTAATTCCTCTCAGCCAGGGGCTTCAGGGAACCCAGGCTGCTGCTCTCGCTTCCACCTCTAGTATCCCTGAGGTCATCAGCCCTAAAGTCCTGAGTGACCCGGGTCACTTTCCCTTTAGAAAAAAATTGAGTAAATAGAACAAACAACAAAACCGACAAAGGACCCCATGAGGTCATCAGGTATGATCATAGTAGCAATTGTTCCCTGACCATCTGTGCGGGACTGGGCACTTCGTGTGCTTTGTCTTGTTATCACAATAGGCTTGTAAGTTACAATTCCCAATTTTCAGAAATTGCAGCCAGGACTCCTAGAGCCATGGGGCTGGTATGCTGTGTTGGAATCCACATGGGGCTGACTATAGAACAGGCCAGGCCCCCCCCCCCCCCACTGTGGGTCCCCTTGAGAGTGGCACCCTGGCTCCTAAGTGACAGATGAAGATGCCAGGGTGAAGATATGTTGATTTATTTCAACAAACATGCATGAAACCCCTTCTGTGCCAGGTGTATTATTATATCGTTGGCGCTGGGGCTTCAGAGGAAAGCCCTTGGGTGGCCATCTTGTAGTTGAGACAGATAGACAACAAGCTAGTGGGAAAACAAAAGAATTTCAGCTCATGATAAGTGCTCTGAAGAGAATAAGGTGATGTGATCAAAAGTGACCTGGATAAAGGCCCGGAAAGGACACGGGATGTGGTATAACAAGCCCAGGCTTGCATCCCCAGAAGCCTAGGGTTCACCTGCCTGCTCCTTCTTGCTGTGTGGCCTCACCTCTGTCTCCTGTCAAAAGTTGGACTCATAACTTTGTCTTGAAGAGCCTTTGTTACATGGGCCTATCTGTGCATGAACTGGAGGAGCTGAACAGGGCAGTGCAGGTACCCCCTCCCCAGCCACCTCCAGAAGCTCAGACGGTAAGTCACCCAGTCCCTGTCCTCCTGTTCTGTCATCCTTCTCGTGATCTTTCCCATGGTTCCTTCTCTGCTGGTCCACCTGCTTTCAGTGTCTCCATGTCAAGCCACCTCTCTCTAACCTCACTCTGCTCATGGTGTTGCTGTCCTGATGTTTCAAGGATGCCTTGTCACGTGTGGACATTGCCCTTGGGTAGCAACATGCCCCCGTGCCCACCACTGGGTTCTCTGCACTGCACTGTGGTCCTGGCTTCTTTCCCAGGTCTTTTGCCTATAGTCTCCTCACCTTGGGATGGGTCTTCTCCTTGGTCATGGTGCGCTTGTGAATGTGTCCCTGCCGGCCTTCCCTCCAACTCCTCTGAGTCCCTCTGGATTCATCTTGTCCTATAGGGACTGACTTTTTGGTCTCCCCTCATCCTTGGAACCGTCACTGATAAGCATGCCTCTGAAATTTTAGAGGCGGTTGTACTGTATTATTAATTGCCTCCTTCCTTAAACAGAGCCTCCTTGAAAAATAATTGTCTCATCTTTCAGTCATTAGCCAATTTCACACAAGATGCCTCCATGGCACTGTGTCAAAAGAAGAACCCTAGTGAATCTGACAATCACTGGGAAGAAGAAAAAAATATTGCCTAGAAAGTTGTAATTAACAAACGAAGATGCATATTAAGGTGTTAAGAGAATTTGTGGAAGGAAAAATATAAGAACAGGATGTAATGAAATAGGAAGAAGATACACTTGAGAGGGCAAATAAAACCAAAGTTGTTTTGAAAAGACTAATCAAAAAGATGCACTCTGGGCAAGACTGGCCAAGGGATAAGTGGATAGCTCTTGATGGTTCTTAATCCAAATGCCATCCAGATGTTGGGTTTCATTTATCAAAACAAGTCTGAAATCCCTAAAAGACATTCCAAACTGAACCTGCTGGTTCATTAACATTTACTTAGCGATCCTCTCTAGGCCTCCCTTCCCATTGCCCTGGGGTCTCAGGTCCCCAAATCTAGAGTGCTTAAAGAGGAGGAGGAGGAAGTAAGCAGAGGACTGGAGCATGTTAAGCTCCATGCTTTCTTGCAATCAGAGATCTTCAGCAGCTTGAGAAATAGAGATGCTATCCCTGAGTCCTTAAACGACCACAGGTCATTAGAGATCATAGAATTGCCAAACAGCGCTCAAGCAAGGAGTATAATTCAACCCCACACGTGGAGACAAACGTGCAGCATCTGTGGAGGTGACTCCCTGAAACTCACCTTGAGGGCAGCGCTGCCTTTGTAAGAGGAATCCAAGAGCAAGAGCATATTTACAAAGCCTGCCACTGAGCTGAGATAATTAACCCAACTTGCTGAGCCATTGCAGGGGAGTTTCAAAGTTCTGATTTATAAATGAATAACTCGCATTAGAGGGACATGTACAATCTTGATCAAGCATTTATTGGCTTACTGTGAGCGTCTACTTCAGGACTAAAGGAAATGTTTCTAAGTATATTAAAAAAAACATAGAAAGCATCATCAGGAAAGATAAGACCCTACAAGGCATTTGGAAGTGGGTAACGAGTGAGAGAGAAATTTAGCTGAGACCCTTGTCTTCCCGTTGGGACCCTGTCTATCTATGCAAAGAGGCCGTCTCCAAGGGCACAGGGAAAGACCATTCTGAGGGTTCAACACCAATGAAGACCAGTCCCCCTTCACTTTTGTCTTTCATCTGTAACCAGGACATCTTGCAATTCCGTAGACATCTGCTGGGAACCCGATCATGTGTCAGGCATTGGGCTGGGGTCTGGGGACATTAGATGAATTAGGTATAAGTTCTGCCTTTGAAGAACTCACAGTCAATCTGAGAAGACAGTCACCTGAACACAAATTGTAGGGCCCAGTGTGCTAATGGGTACAAGGTACACAGGGGTCCTTCTTATGTGAATGAATGAATGAATGAATGAACGAATGTGGATGCTAGAGATACGCGTAATGTGCTCATTAGCTTTAAGTTCTCTGACTGTTCTTTGCTACCATAGGCATAATGGGTAAGATGAACATAATAATTATCACCCGTGACGCTTTTAAGAGTGAAAAGGACACCCATGAATCATTGCTTAAGGACAATAAGGGCGAACTGAGACTGTCCCAAGCAAACATGGCCGTATAGTAATCTTAACTATGGGAAGGTGAATATACAGGGAAGCATAGCAGGTGAAGGATATTTATCTTCTGCTCATTCCTTTTGGCTTTAAAAACAAAACCTTTGTGGTAAGACCTACATAACATAAAATTTACCATCATAACCATTGTTAAGTGAGTTCAGTGGCGTTAAGTATGTTCACACTGTCGTGCATAAAAATCTCCACAACTTTTCGTCTTGCAAAAACTGAACCTGCGTACGTTTTAAACAACAACTTCTCATCCTTCCTTCCCTTTGGCGCCTAGTGACCCCCATTCTACCTTGTGTATCTATGAATTTGTCTGCTCTAGGTACTTCACATCATACAGCATTCTTCTTTGTGCGACTGGCTTATTTAACATAATGTCCTCAAGGTTTATCTACTCATTCTTGATAGATATTGTCACAATGTCAAATTCATACTTCCAATGACATCACTGAGAACTAAAAACTATGTAAGTCATTACGTGATTGCCCTTCTCAGCTGATAAGATATTTGAGCTCTCTTCGTTGTTGCTTTTTCTTTTATTTACATTGAGTTAACTACATTTGAGAATTCTTAGACTATTTAAGTGAGGTTCTGCTGTGGAAAAACACAAACTGTTCAAGACTTTGTGTGTCATGGTCTGGGAGCTGCTCAGACAATAGCCAGACCAAGGCTCACAGGGGTTCTCGTGCTGGATATTGACCTGTCATCGACATGTCATTGTTTCAATGGTATTTCATCTGCAGGGGATTTTGTCTGTTCAGAGACTCCCATTGAGGGTTCGTGTCTATTTCATAAGTCTTTGCAATGCTTACCTTTGTTTTATTTGAAAGTGTTGTTTCAAAGAGTAAATTGCAAAATAGCACATACAGAGGCAAACAGATGCCTATCTGGCCAGCTGCCTGGATTTCTCAGTCTGTAAAGCTACAATTCAAACTATACCAGTATCTAACTCTAGGGAATGGAGTTTAAAAAAAAGTTCCATATGATTTTATATTGCATTTGTTAAAGATGCTGTATTTTAAAGACACAATTATTCTACTGAGCTTTATGAAACGATCTCCTAAGGGTACTGTAGGGTTGGGGAAGGGCAGGAAGCAGATCAGTGTAGTAAGAGAAACACTGGGTGTATGAATCCTGGCACAGGATGAGAAGTCACTATTGGCCCTCAGTGCCTGCCTTTTCATTTACAAAGCAGAGATGATCATGATGTCTACGTCCCATGGTGATTATGAAGTTTAAATGAGCCAGTGCACCGATAGTGCTTGAGATAGAGCAGTCAACGGCTATTTGCCTTGCCCTGAGAGTTATTTCTTGGGAGGCTGACCTAGCCTGGGATTCAGATTAACAGTTTGTGCTGAGGAAGCATGCTGGATGAGTGTGAGTGAACTCATTTTCTTCATGTTGTTCCGCTCATATTGGTGAGAATTTGACACTTCCTGAGACACATAAGCCAAATGGCCATATAGAACTTACTAGAAACCTGGTAGTAGAGACATTCAGCCTGTGGCTATGGACTTCACAGAGTTACTAAGGCAATGGGCTTGACTTAAAACTTTGTTAATTATGTTCTTTAACCATGCATTCTCTTTGAATCCTACATTGCCTTAGTATTTCTGTGCATTTCCTGCATTTGGGGGCCATCAACAAATTTCTGTCTGCTCACAGGGCAAGGAACGAGGGTTCTGGTCATCTCCTCTACACAGAGAAAGATGGAAGAAAGCAAAGGAAATATCTGTGCAGGGTGAACATCCACACAGAGCAAATGAGTGCCCGTGGAGTAGTGAACTTCCATGGGAAATAACAATCAGGAGCATTTTGGATGCATGGAGCCAGTGTTCACATGTAGTGAAGAAGTTACATTCATGAAGGCAGTTGCTTTGACTCTTGTCTCTTGTAACTTACTGGCTTGTGCCCCTGGCTGAGTTGTTTAACAGCGTGAGTCTTGGTTTCCAGATCTATAGAATGGGGATAGTACCTTATTATACTGTTGTGACAGCTCCTGGATCATAAACACATAGCTCTTAGGAGGGTCCTGGCACAGAGTGGTCAATAAATGTTAGGAAGTTGTTTTGGCAATAACTGAGTCTGCTCCTTAACACTGCCTAGTGGGTATTATTGTCCCTGCCTCAGATGTGAGGAAACACGAATGAGTGAGCTTAAGTAAGATTCAAGAGTAGAAAATTGCCGAGTGGCAGAAGCAGGTTTTGAACCCGGACCTGACCCTAAACCCACGTGCTTTATTGCAGCTCATGTCTCTCAGACTTGATGATGAGAACAATGTACTGACTATGAGAACAATGGAGGGGACAAAAGCGTTTTGAGGTGTTACGATGAGTATGAAAATGTTTGGGATGTCGGGAAGCACTTTGCATACGTAGGAGATGAAGCATTTCTCGCCATCTCCTGATCAGCCCAAGACTCACCCCAGAACTAGGAACACGAGCCTTGCAATGGTTCATGGTCACGCAATTTACATACAACTCTCTATAATGCTGATGTCATAGAAAAAAAGGCGAAGTGAAAAGGTTTTTCTCAGAATAGAATGCCCTGGCTTCACCAGTCCCCGGGATCGAGTGGACGAGGGGATCTGTGCATGGGAGCTAGAGCTCCTGGGGGTCTCATTTGGTAGCCCCCACTTCATCTCAAACCCTGCCCTGAAATCTTCATGCTGTTAGCATGCTCACAGCCTCCCTGTGTACCCCGTGGTCCCCGAAAGAGCTCTGGTCTCCCTCAGCTCCACTATACCCACCAGCAACCTCTTGGCTCTCCAGGCACAAACTCCATCCTGCACTTACTCTGAGTTACTTGATTTTCCCTCTTATGCTCCCTCTTTGAACTAGACCTGGAATTCTCCAACCAATGGTTTTGGGGTCCCTGGTTGGTTTGGCAATCAAAAAGCCAGTTAAGCAAAAACCCAAATAATATTTGGGTATCATAACTATTTTATTTTACTTTAAGTGTATACACGAATGTTTATTCGCTGATCTTTTGACATAAAGCCAAAGCCTCTTCTTAGGTTTAGGGCCCCGGCAGGAGCTCTGTGTTGCACAGAGCCTATCTATACCGCATCCTCTACAAATCCCAGTGTTCATTTCTTTTTTTTTTTTTTTTAATTTATATTTTGGGACAGAGAGAGACAGAGCATGAACGGGGGAGGGGCGGAGAGAGAGGGAGACACAGAATCGGAAACAGGCTCCAGGCTCCGAGCCATCAGCCCAGAGCCCGACGCGGGGCTCGAATTTAGGGACCGTGAGATCGTGACCTGGCTGAAGTCGGACGCTTAACCGACTGCGCCATCCAGGCGCCCCAGTGTTCATTTCTTTATAAGGATTAAGAAGTTTAAAACTGGTGCCACATTCTGCTTGTAGGATCCTGACGGAATGTTCCGGTTTCCTTTCTCCAATAATTTACAGCTTCTCATCTCCACCTAATTAAGTAGCCGTATATTTTAGTGGCTCAAACTTTAGCAAATTTTCTCAAAACTTACCATCTAATTTTCACCGAAACTACACTCGTGACACCCATATTTCATCCGCTTTAGTAACATTTACTTGAAGTAAACCACTTTGATAACAAGCATAACAATCATAAACAGATTTGGGAAAAAAGAAACTGACCCTCGAGGAGCACTGAGTCAGCTAGGGAAGGAGGAGTCAGGGCAGCCAGCGGAACAGGGTCAAAGCAACTGGACGCGGCTTCAGCGTGTCTGCAAAGGGAAAAGATCAGCTGAGTAGCAGTGGGCTACGGAAGCTTCTAGTGTGCATGCTGACCTTTTCCTTAAAATGCGTTCCCCACCAGGGGTGCCTGGGTGGCTCAGTCGGTTAAGCGTCTGACTCTTTGTTTTGGCTCAAGGCATGATCTCCTGGTTTTAGAGTTCGAGCCCTGACTGGGGCTCTGCACTGACAGCGCGTGGAGCCTGCTCGGGATCCTCCCCTTCTCTGTCCCTCTCTCATTGGTGCCTCTCTGTCTCTCTCAAAATAAACTTAAAAAAATGCGCTGCCCACCAGTTCACCTGACCATCTTCTTTTAATACTCTATGCATTCATTAGCTTATACAATATCTCTTCTGTAAAATTTCTATCTCCCTTCCCAGACTGAATTTCCCAGATACTTCAATTCCACCTAGAACTTTCCATTATCATGGAATTTAAAACACCATATTGCCATTGGGTCTTCATTTTTTATCTCCACTACTAAATTACCATTTCCTTGAGGTCAAGCCTTATGCCTTATTTACTATTGTTTACCTAGAGCTCAGCACAGCACCTGTCACAGAGCAAATATGAATGCTTATTGAAAGAATAGACAAACTTAAAATCTGAGAAAAACTGTAGAACCTAGAACTAAGCTCTCAAAGCTTGTCATTCTTGCACTGACCTACCCATTGTCTTAGTCAGTCTAGGCTGCTATAGCAAAGTGCCACAGACTGGGGCGGGGGGGGGGGTGCTTATAAACAGCACAGGTTTATTGCTTATAGCTCTGGAGGCTGGAGGTCCAAGACCACGGTACCAGCATGGTCCAGTTCTGGTGAGGGGCTGCTTCTGAGTTGCAGATGGCTGACTTCTCTTGTGTCCTCACGTGGTGGAAGGGACCAGAGAGCTCTCTGGGGTTGTTTCCATGAGGACACAAATCCCATTCGGAGGGCTCCCTCCTTTTGACTTACCTTTCAAAGGCCCCACCTTCTAATATCAACACCTTAAGGGTTAGCTTTTCGACATATGACTTTGGGGGGGACACAAATTTGTCCCCCATGGACACAAATGGTCCATTACAACCATGTACCCTACAATTAATATAGGCAATGCTGCTTTAAATATTTCATTCAGGACCTTCTCACTGTGACCCAGAACTATTTCAACCCAGTCAGTTTTTTTTGTGGATTTGCAATCTTGGCCGTGTGTGTAATTGACCCGTTTTGCCCCTTGAGCCTGGTTTTGGGTTCTGATATCCCCAGGGATCTGGATCGAATCTACCCCTTTTGCTCTTATGATACTGATATGTCTTAGGTAGGGTATACTCCTTGGCCTTGACCCTCAAGATTTGACCCGTTGCAGTGACCTCCCTGGTATTGTCTGAAACGAGAATAGTTGGAGGTAGGCTGGAGAGTTCTTCAGTGACACTCCTGCCAGTCTGAAAAAAAAGTGTCCTCAAAGCAATTGAGTGTCTTTGACATCTTCCCAAATTGAGGCTCCTTAACTTCCCAGAGTAATTCTTTGAGTCGTAAACCCAAAGCCCTAGAGGGTCAAAAAGGGTTTCAGATCTGTACTATGTCTACCAAAGGCTGAGAAATTTCTACAGAGACTATTGGTCTCCTGTCCTCTTGTTCCAGAGCCCTCACAGTGGAGTTCCAAGGCTTGCTTTTAGGTCCCCATTATAATAAGTGGGGCACAGTAGGGGACGAATCAATCGATCCTCTAAATTTAAGGAAAACATGATCCAAGTTATGCAGAAATAGTTGCTGGTAGCAAATATCAAGGCCTAGGAAGCCACATTTCTGTATTAACCCAGGCGTTTAAATTTGGTGAACATAAATGGCAAGCTACTAGCTCGCAGGTTCCCAATAGGCAACTTTCCTTCTAATCACCCACCGGTTGTGTATGCTATGAGCCTCTCCATTTCCATCACGTGCCATGTGCTTCCAGCGTGTTACCCCTTATTTCTCAGGTTGGTTGCTTTTGCTTAGGATGTTGACCTTAAGGCAGTTTTTTAAAAAAATCTTTATTTTTGAGAGAGAGAGAGTAAGCAGGGAAGGGGCGCAGAAGGAGGGAGACAGAGGATCTGAAGCAGTCTCCACGCTGAGAGCAGAGAGTCTGATGCGGTGCTCAAACTCATAGACTGCAAGATCATGACCTGAACTGAAGTTGGATGCTTAAGTGACTGAGCCACCCGGTGCCCTGACCTCAGGGCAGTTTTGAATTGCTGTCTTATAATACGATCCGGTAAGAACCTCTGGGAAATATTTTAAGTTTTGAATTGATAGCAATTACGTAAATAATTATTTATTAATTCACTCAAGGCAAGATCCCCACTCTTGCTCCCATTCTGTCTGTACCTTACATGAGTTGAGGGACATTCAATCTGAGACGTTTTCCCCTAAGCAAGGGAGAGAAGACATAGCCTCAAGAAAGGAATGAAGCCTGGATAGCTCTTTTTTTGTTGTTAATGTTTATTTATTTTTGAGAGAGAGAGAGAGAGAGAGAGACAGTGTATGAGCGAGGAGGGGCAGGGAGAGAGGGAGACACAGAATCCAAAGTAGCTCCAGGCTCTGAGCTGTCAATGCAGATCCCGATGCAGGGCTCAAACCCACGGACTGCGAGATCATGACCTGAGCTGAAGTCAGACACCTAACGGACAGATCCCCAAGCTTGGCTAGCTCTTAATGAAGGGAAATAACATCTGATCTTGCTGATTCCTGCCTTTCATGAGTGGTACATAGAAGAAATGTCATAATCCCAGACAAAACAAAACACACACACACACACACACACACACCAGTACCAACAGCTTCCACAAGGGAAAGTCATGTTTTCATTAGCAGGGTTGCAGGATTTCTGAACCTTAGACCAGATGCCGCCTTGTTTTCCAGTAAGTCATTCTTCCTCTTGCCCTCTCAAGACTGAGCTGTGAGAAGAACTTAGGTTTGCTCACACTCATCGGCCAGCCCAGTACTACTGCAACAATCATGACCTGCCACAGGAGAGACTTCAGGGGCTGGGAGGCCTTGGGCCATGGGCAGTTTGGAGATGCTGCTGGGCTAGCTTGGTCAGTATCTCTCAAATATACCAGACCAGGCAACACTTTAAAATTATAAGGTACGGATAGACACTAATAAGGGTTAGCCAGCTCATGCTTGCCTTAAAATAGGAAAATCAAACTAGGAGTCTATAATAGAACAAAAAACATACCGGTTAAAAATATTTTTCCATGATATCCTTTTTTTGGTGGAGAGACATTTTCTGGTTGTTTTAAACAAGCGTAATAGATCCTCCCTCGTTCCTGTTCTAAATCTTCGTCTCCCCCATCCTGAGGGGCAGTCTGCAGGGTGCACATGTGACGATGGGGCTCTTCCCCTGCATCACACAGAAGCCAGGCCTACCTGCCCGGCGGTGAGCTGGAGGCCAGCCTCATGTGCACCCCAGGCCTCTGGAGAACCCCCCCCCGGGTTCCTTTACACCCCTTACCTGCCTGACTCCTGGCTCCTACCGGCACTCGCCCTGAGGCCGCTCCCTGTCCTCCGCTCCTGGTGGTGGGGAGATGGGCCAGCAGGTGAATGTGGATCTGAGACCCGAAGGGCAGACAGAATCAGTGACAGAGGATCCCCTCCTGCGCTTTAGCTGCCTCTTTCTTTTTTTCTTTAATGTTTATTTTTGAGAGACAGAAAGATGGAGCATGAGTGGGGGAGGGGCACACACACACACACACACACACACACACACAGAATCCGAAGCAGGCTCCAGGCTCCGAGCTGTCAGCACAGAGCCCATCCCGGGGCTTGAACTCACCACCTGCGAGATCATGACCTGGGCCGAAGTCGGACGCTTAACCGACTGAGCCACCCAGGCACCCCAAGCTGCCTCTTTCTTAAAGTAGCTTAAATTAGGGGCGCCTGGGTGGCTCAGTGGGTTAAGCGTCCGACTTCAGCTCAGGTCATGATCTCACGGTCCGTGAGTTTGAGCCCCACATCGGGCTCAGTGCTGACAGCTCAGAGCCTGGAGTCCGTTTCGGATTCTGGGTCTCCCTCTCTCTCTGCCCCTCTCCCACTCATGCTCTGTCTCTCTCTGTCTCACAAAATAAATAAACGTTAAAAAAAAATAAAGTAGCTTAAATTAAACACACTTTGCCCTGTGAGAATTCATTTTTGTTTCAACGTGTGCTTTTATTTTTATTTTAAGATAATTGTAGGCTCACATGCCGTTGTGAGAAATAATACGGAGACACCCCCCGCCCCACTGTCCCTCAATGGCAAGGCCTTGCAAAACTGTAATATGGTGTCATAGCCAAAAACTGGCTTTGATGCCACCGGAGACCTTACTTAGATCTCACCAGTTCCACGTGCACTCGTTTGCACGTGTCTCTCCGCGTGTTTCATTCGACACAAATGAACACCTGTCAGTTCACGTGACCACTACCACAGACAAGATACAGAGCAGCTCCGTCACCAGGGGCCATCGCGTGACCTTTTATAACAATTCTTGTCTTAGCAAGACAAGTGTCTTGCCAGGTGAGATGTAAGAGGTGCCGAGCATGAGAGTGTCAGCCTATGACACATGACATTTCCTCTCCTGCTCCTGACGGGGAGCATCAAGGTGTGGGGCGGCAGGTGGGGGGACCGGCTAGTCACCCTATCCCTCAGCATCAATCAGCAAAGAGGAAACAGGTAAGAGGCAGAGCCGGTTGTCAGCAGATCCCCCGTTAGAGCCTTGGCTATGCCGTAGTCAGTGCTCGGCTCGTGGGAGGGAAACCGTGCCCTGACCTCTAAGACTGTGTCCACACCTCTGGAGCAGGGAGAAGGGCTGTACTGTCACCCCAGAGCACAGTCCACACAGTGGGCCATGTAAGACCACCGAGGTAGCTGTGGGCATTCACTCTGTTGGCCACACATGTCCCTCTAGCCTATCTCAGGCGACAGCGCCTCCGGGCAGGTAACCTCTGAGCCTGGGACCTCCCCCCTCCCCGGAAATTATGACGATTCATGGAGCACGAGGTACCAGAATCACAGATCGCTTTGACTCAACCGCCTCTAGGCGACAAGGAGCAGCCCGTGGTCATTGGTTCTCGGTGGCAGACAGCTTCACACATGTTCGTTTTCATATTGGGCCAAGGCTTCACCGTGTCGCTGAGGCCAGAGACCTCAGAGGAGGATGTGTATGGCAACAGGCTGTCGGGGTGACACGGAACTCTCCCTGGACGTCTTCGGTGTGAATTTGGGGCAACTGTGGCGGGCCGAGCTCCCAGGCCCCTGATGCTGGGCTGCCTGATGCTCAGCTAGCTCCTTGCGCCTCATAGACTCATTGTAATTTCCATAATGACCTCATTAGCATATCACAGGCCTGGTGCGACTTACAGCAGGAAACATGCCAGAAATGTCTGTCCCTGGCTTCACACATCCTGCAAAGGTGTCAGACGTTTGGTTTTCACAAACACCTTATAAGGCTTGGTCTCTAAATCTCAGGGAAGGAGCCAAAAAGTGGCATAGCTGTCCACAGGCCAATAATCAGATGGGAGCTGTTTTTATACCTACCGACGCATTGTAGAGCTAAAAGAATCATTCTTCACTTGCTTGAGGTCCCAAAACACGCACCCGGGGAGTATCTAATCCAGTCCGAATCACCTAATTTAGAGATACTCATTCTTGCCTCAAATTGTCATATAATGTCAGGTGCCTGGTGGTGCTTTTAAAAATCTTAGGGAGGGGCGCCTGGGTGGCTCAGTTGGTTGAGCGTCCGACTTCAGCTCAGGTCATGATCTCACGGCTTGTGAGTGTGAGCCCCCGCGTCGGGCTCTGTGCTGACAGCTCAGAGCCTGAAGCCTGCTTCAGATTCTGTATCTCCCTCTCTCTCTGACCCCTCTTCCACTCGTGCTCAGTCTCTCTCTCTCTGTCTCTCTCTCTCTCAAAAATAAATAAACATTAAAAAATATCTTAAAGAAAATCAACTCTTTGGAGCAAGAGTCGCACTCAACTAGGGCCCAGAATACCTGTGGGTGAAGAAGATACCACCTGCTAGCATCCTTAAACAGTGACAACTGTCTCCGGGTTCTGCCATGCGTGCCCTGCCAGCTTCCCTGGTTTTGGTTTTGACTAGTCTCACCCTCTGTTGGCTTATGACCTTTCAGAATCCCCTAGTACTGTATTCTGGTCACTGGGAGTATCAGCGACTTTCCAACACCCATCCTGCAGCTCGGTTTATTACTGATCTGACTCTGCAGGGTGATGGCAAAGCAGAATTGTCTGGTTACGGTCAAATGAAAGGCAGGTATGCTGTTGAGCCATGGAGAGGGCTGCTCTTCTTTCCCTTGTTATTTGTTTTTAATGTTTATTTAGAGGCAGAGAGTGTGTAAGAGCAGAGGGGAGAGCAGAGAGAGAGAATCCCAAGCAGGCTGCACGCTAAGTGCAGAGCCCAACTCGAGGCTTGGTCCCATGGTCATGAGATCACGACCTACCTGAGCCGAAATCAAGAGTTGGACGCTTGACCAACTGAGCCACCCAGGCGTCCCCCAAATTGTTATTTCTTTTTTTTTAATTTTTTTTTAACGTTTATTTATTTTTGAGACAGAGAGAGAGACAGAGCATGAACGGGGGAGGAGCAGAGAGAGAGGGAGACACAGAATCGGAAACAGGCTCCAGGCTCTGAGCCATCAGCCCAGAGTCTGACGCGGGGCTCGAACTCCTGGACTGCGAGATCGTGACCTGGCTGAAGTCGGACGCTTAACCGACTGAGCCACCCAGGCGCCCCCAAATTGTTATTTCTTAAGAGAGAAGCTGACATGATGCAAGGTCCAGTACTCCACATAGATGCCTTGGATTGCTCTCTCCTTTCCTCTGGACCAGTTTCCAACTGAAGTCTTTTACTTGTTAGCTCTTCTGATATGATTATCTTTGTAGGTCTCTCTCTCTCTCTCTCTCTCTCTCTCTCTCTCTGTGTGTGTGTGTGTGTGTGTGTTTGCATATAGATGTAGAACCAAGTTATAGCCAGTGCTGACCTGTGTCTAATCCCTCTCTAACCCACATTCCTCCAGAATTCCACTACCCAATATGGCAGCCACCAGCCACACACAACTGCAAGTATTTCAATTGAAAGGAGTTAAAAACAGATACAATTAAAAACTCTATCACACTTGACAAATCTTAAGTGTTCCAGAGCCACATGTGGTTAGTGGCTACCATATTGGGCACTGCAGATTTAGAACATTTCATCACTGCCAAACGTTCCTTTGAAGAGTGCTGCTCTGGAAAGTTCTAAATAAAGAGAAGGTATGGCCTCTTTGCTTTGAACTGTTTTTGTTTGGCAAAGAGGAGTTTTATACTTCTTGGTCTTTGTGTCCTGCCTTCTCTGTTAGTGACTTTGTACCTGGGTTTCACCAATACGTGAGGCTCTAGCCTGTGTTGCTCATAGTGTCCTACATCCTGCACATCGATCACTGGGGTGCTTGTTACAGCTGTGGATGCCTGTGTGTACTCCTCCCCAGCTGCTGGCTTGGGATTCCTGGAGTGGGACCCATGAATCTCCCTATTTTGAAAAAGCCTTGGGTTGTAAAGAGGCCAACAGTGAGCCTGGCTCCTGACTCAACATTAAGCAACGCAACGCCGGGGAAGAGAAAATTCAGAACAGAGGAGGGTGGTCATCGCCTACTCACCCAGGCAGGAAAACCCAAATCCAAAGTTATCAATTCCCCTAGAAAAAATACTCCTGAATTTCGCTGATTTTGAAGAAATGTGCTATGTGTCCCCTCCCCGGCCTGATGATTCAAGTGCCCTGAAGTGTTTGCAGCTGGGCCCCGGGGCCCACAGAACACCTCGGCTTCCCTTCCCAGCCAGTCTTCAACCTTCTTCCTCATCCTGAGCTTGGAGCTCTTTCTGTGGCCCAGATCTGTGTTGTTTCTCCCTCTGACCTCATCATGATGACAGCATGGCCGGAGCAGGTGCTGACCTTCAGACTGGGACCCATGCAACATCTTCCTCTCCATGCTCTGCAGGCCCAGTGCTCGTCCCCTCTGGGGTCCAGGCCCCAGGACAGCCTTTTCTCCTTCCTTTTCCCAAAGAAGAGTCCTGACATCGGCACTATTTCCTGGTCCATCACCTTGCCCTCTGCCTCTGCCTCCCCGCCCTCCCTCAGCCTCCATAGAACACCCATCCTGCTTTATTACACACAATGAGAGAACAATGGAGGCCAGGCTGTGTCCTAAGCTATTTCCACATGTTTGTTCAATCTACACAGCATCCCGAACACACAAGGGTTGACATCGTCCATGTCTGGCAAATGAGGAAACTGAGGCACAGAGAGATTAAGCCAATTACCCCAAATTACACACCTAGTTGATGGTGGAGCCAGGATTCAAACCCAGGGACTTTCACTTTGGCCCGAATCACCTTAACCAATTGTGTTATGTCCTTTTAATGGCTAGCAATTGCTTCAACTTTTTATTGAAAATGATGTCTAAGATATATGATTTTTCTGTTTCTCCCACTGACAACATCTTAGCCTGGGAGTCAGCGTTTTAAGAGAAAAATAGATGAGACAGGATTTTATTACCCTCTAATTGTGTGTGCTTTTAATTCTCTCCGACTCAGGGCAGGGGTCTGGCCCTTTGGGGGACAGAATGGCATCCGGATGGAATTCAGGGAAAGATTCCAAGTTGGCAGGCTGATTGCTCCCCGGGTGTGCCTACTTGGCCCAGGAGCAAACAAAAGCATGTTCTAGCTGGACACTTCTCACCTTCTGCATGAGAGCTCTCGCCAGGACTCTCCTGCTTGGCCCAAGCCTAACGGGGGGCCAGGCTGAGAGGCAGGGTGAGGCCCGTGGCTGCAGCACAGGGGAGATATGTACCCATATGGAACGGAGTGAAGAGAACTCAGTTCGCCCTGATGACCCACAAGCCTTCTAATGCCCACTTCCTGCAAGGGACAGAACAACTCTCAAGAAGGAGAGACGGCCAGCTCAACAGCACCTGGATGTACTCTGGGAGAGGCTTCCACAGCAAGAGCTGCCAAATTCAAAGGCAGGCTGGATGGAACGGCGACGCCTTCTCAAAGGCATGGGCTGGATGGAACGGAGTAGCTTTGAAGGGCTGGGCTGGGAGTGAGCCTCAAGGCATGAAGACACCAGAGGAGAGGGAAGAGGTCGATGGGGTTGGGGTGCGGGCCTCTCCAATCCTGTGCAAGGTGTCTCTGTTCCGTGGGAGGAGGGCTCTTGCAGGCTGGTGTGATTGTAGCAGAAAGACACAGGCTGGCTTCAAAAAATCAAATGTAGGGGCGCCTGGGTGGCTCAGTCGGTTAAGCGTCCGGCTTTGGCTCAGGTTATGATCTCGCGGTCAGTGGGTTCGAGCCCCGCATCGGGCTCTGTGCTGACAGCTCAGAGTCTGGAGCCTGTTTCAGATTCTGTGTCTCCCTCTTTCTCTGACCCTCCCCTGTTCATGCTCTCTCTCTGTCTCAAAAATAAATAAATGTAAAAAAAAAATTAAAAAAAAAATCAAATGCAGGGTGCAGTGGGGTGATTCAGAGTCAGGACCCAGGTATCTCCCAGTGGGCCTCTGTTGGTTAGTCTCCCTCTCTCTGGGCGCTGGGAGACTGAGCCCCATTCTGTCCCAGTGATGCAGGAAGGGACCGTCACGGTTTTCTCTCTCCTCTCAGTGACTTTTGCTCAGCCCTCTGGGCAAGTGACTGACTCAGAGCCTCTCTCTCCTCAACCGAGCGACTAGGGTACCGCGTCTGAAACACATCCCTCCTAGCATTCCGCTTGTGTCTGGGGGATCAGATGAGGTAATGGATGGGGAAGCACCCAGAGGGCTAGCTACTGGCCCCGAGAGGGTGCATCTCACTACCACCCTAGGGCGGGAAGGACGGGACCCGGGCTGCAGGGATCAGAAGATTTCAGAGCCCTCTTCCCTTAAGCCCTGGAGCCCGGGCAGGTTTCCATCAGGCGAGTCAAGTAATTGAGCTCAGGTTAGATTAAATCCAGACACATCCCGTGTTTAGTGCCAATTACTCACCGCCGGCAGGGGTGGGTGAGGGGTCTGCACTGTGTCACGCCGAGCCTTCTGGCGACTGACTGCTCCTTGGAGCTCAAGGTGAACTGACCTGCAATAATTATAGCTGCAGCCCCGGCTTTGTTGGGCTGGGAACTGGCACTTTGCTCAGACCTGCTGCTGCTCAGAGGAATGGCTTTTCTTCTCCCTGCTTACAGCGGAGGACAGGGCCCTCAGGACCCTCTGCCCCTCCTCTATCCACGCTGGGCTGGCAGCGGATTCCCAGGAGTGGCGGGGGTTGGGGACGGTAGCCCACCCTGCCCGTTTCACTCATCCAAACACAAGGCACGGGCTGGGTGTTTGCCTCCTGCAGACCCTTGGATTCCCCATCCCTGTCGGGAAGGGATGCAGCTTGTGGGGTGGCTGAACAGTCAGGAGGAAGCGATGCTGTGATTTGTCATCTAGTGCTGAGTTCACAGCTTGGGAGGAAAACAGCCCAGATTTAAGAGTGTCCCTTCCCACCATGAAATGGCTTAAATCAAGTCGTGGCTTTAAGCCAGGGTGTGGGAAGCCCCAGATGCGCCCTCTCCAGGGCCACCCAAGCTCCGCCTTCCACTTCCCCATCTCCTTCCCAGAGCTGGGATGCACAGAAGGGTCAAGGCCAGCCAGGGAGAAGCAGGGATGGGGAGGAATGGCACTTAGGCTGATGAGTTTGGTGCTCAGCGTGGAGCAAAGTACTAATTCAAACCAAGGAAAATGTTAGGGAGAAACTTGGAATGAACCGGCACCAGAACCCTGGGAAATGGGACCCGTGGTTTGGCTCTGTGGCCTTGCACCCCCCAAGGAGGAGGGAAGGCATCCAATGGTGAGCACAGTGTAATTGAGAGTCTTTGGCTGGTGTGACCAAGGCTCAGAGAAAAGCTCTGTCTCTGAGAATAGAAAGCAGCATTGTTGGGACTTTCATTCTCTTTTTTAAATCCCACATTTTCTTACTGTTTTTAATTGCTCTCTTAGCGAATAAAGTCTGTGCGTTAGTTATATACTGCCGGGTAACAAGTTGCCTGAAAATACCACATCTTAAAACAGTAGACCGTTGTTATACCACACAAGTTTTGAGGGTCAGGGATCCGGGAGCTGTTCAGTCGGGCAGTTTTGGCTCAGGGTCTGCCGAGAGGTTGAAGTCAGGATGTTGGACAGGGCTGCTGTCACCCGAAGGCTTGACCGAGGCTGGAGGACCGGCTTCCATGATGGCTTCTGGCACGATTAGTGCTTGTGGGCCTTGGTTCCTTGTTGACTCTAATAGGAGATCTCATTTTCACCCGGTGGTAGGCCTCTCTACAGAGCTGTTTGAGTATCGTCGCTTTACGGCAGTTGGCTTTCTCCAAAGTGAGAGATCCCAGAGAGAGGGAGGAAGACAAGCAGGGGTCTTGATGATTCAGAGCGACAGGCAGAATTCTGCAATGGCTCCCACAGATTCTGCCCCCTGGTGTCATACCTTGCTTTTGGATGAAAGCAGGACTTATAAATAGGATGGGATCTCACCCCCATGGCAGAAAGGATATTGCAGTTAAGACCCCTAACAAAATGACTTTGAGTTAATGACACAGGAGATTATCCCGGGTTGGCCTGATATAGTGAGGTGGCCCCCTAGAACGGATCAGAGAGATTTGAAACCGGGAATTTTCCATGGCCTTGAAGGAGCAAGGTGCTATACTGTGGAGGGATCGATGCGTCAGGGCTCCAAGAGCAGCTTCTAGGAGCTGGCAGTGGTCCCCAGCCAACAGGGGACCTCAGTCCTACAACAGCAAGGAACTGAATTCTGACAACAACCTGCACCAGCACGGAAGCGAACCCAGAGCCTCAGAAGAAATCTCAGTCCTGGCCACACCCGATTTCAGCTTCGTGAGACCCTGAGCAGAAGACCCCACGCTGTGCCTGGTCTTCTGAACTACAGAACTGTGAGGTAACAAATTTGTGTTGCTTAAGAGAAATTCATGGTAATTTTTTACCTGGCAATAAAAATTGAATACGTCTGTTTTCTGAAGCGTATGCCATCACTTCTGCCATCTTTCTGCTTGTCAGTAGGGAGTCACAGGGCCACCACACTCAAAGGGAAGGGTTTACTGTTTGAAGGGAGTGTCCAAGGATTTGTGAACATGATTCAAAGCCCCACAGACCAACGGCGAGTGCACGTGGGGCCGTGCTGCTCCACCCAACACAGAGATGAACACTGGCCAATGCTTTCAACCTCTTAAGTGCATTCACGCAGGATGCCTTCGCAGGCTTAGGTAAGGCAAGTGAGAGTGTTTTTTTAGGAAGTGACAATCCCAGCTACGATGTGGGAGGTGGGTGCTTAATTTTTTTTTTCTCTTTTGATGTTCTCTTGTGAGCATTCTATAGAGTAGTTGTGTCGAACCTGAACGAGGACGGGGAATTCCTGTCTTTAATTTGAAAGTTACAATGTGCTAATCAGCTCCAGTCTGAACCTTGCAGGAATGTTGACTTTGGGGAGCGTTAGCACCACCACTTTCCCAGATGGGACAGGGTGAGGAGGACTAGGGTGGCGTTCAGAGGACAGCCCACAGGCAAAATCTTCTGGGACCTTTTCAACAGGACAAAGCCAACTGTCCTCAAAGCTGCTATAAAACGAGTCGTGGCTTTGGATGAAACGGTCTTCAATATTAGCCATCATGTCCGTCTTGGAAGCAACAGGGAGTTTTCTGGATTTGCCTGGACCATTAGAGATCACCTGGTAAAAGCACATATACTACCTGGGAATTTCTTTAATTCCCACAAAATTTCCCATTATATGGCCATATAGATAAAATGAAAAAAAAAAAAAAAGAAAAAATACCTTTGTAGTGTAGCTTCTTCACTGAAACTGCCTGCTTTCTGCGTTCCTAAGGGCTAAATGCTTCTGAGGTCTGGGTTGAAATGATAAGTGAATGGCGGTCTGGGTGGGAGGCAATGGCCCAGAAAACCATCACTGCTGTGAACAGACTAGGACCACATGCTTGAGGCTTTATCTTCCCAAGAAGCAGAGACAAAGGAAAAACAAAAACTGGATAATTTAAGAACATGTCAGCAATTTGGCAAAAGTCAGGGAAGTCAAAAAGCCACATGAGTTCATAAATAAGCCACAGATCCAGACTGGATTTAGTAAAAATCCCTGGAGGCTTTGCCTATGGACAGCAGCTCACAGTTCGGTTTCACGTTTTAGCCGTGGCTGGCGGCCTGTGTGGGGCTGAGTAGATGGGCATGTGAGCATGTGCAGACTGTCAAGGGGCGGGGGTGAGGGGGATCCGAATGGAGGCCCCAGAGGGCCTCAGATCTCAAGGCGCAAGTCAGGACCACTTCCTGTGCTGCGTCTCCATGGTGTTAACATAACTGTTGTCATTGCTGATGATGGTGATGGTAACAAATATAATGGTCGGGCCTCCCAAGAGAAGGGGGTTCGCCAACAGGGCATTTAATCTCTCAATTTGAGCCTAGTGAGAGCTGTTCCTGCAGGGGAGAGTGCCTCTCACATCTCGGTGCAGAAAAGGAGTTCTAGGGCCTCTGATGACCTCTTTTTCCTATTTTGGGGGGAGTCTTTATATATTTGTGCATTTAAGATAGGAACCAGAAGGGAGAAATAATCTTGCATCATGCAGTGACTATCTTCTGTGCATTCATTTCTTATGTGCAGATCACTGCCACTTTCTCAAGTTCGCTGGAAGAAGGTAGGGGTGCCCTCGGAGTCTCTGGAACTTTCTGAACCAACTGAGTGGACAGTTAAGACTTGAGCAGAATGCTCCATTGATAGTAGACATTAGGACAACCAGCTCAATCCCTGGGCTCTTGTGGTGCTAAGAGTTGGGTTTTAATATACATATATGTTTATCATTTAATCCTTATGAAATCCTAAAATGTAGAGTTTATTCTTGCCCCTCTTTGTTGGTTGGAAAACCAGAAAGCAAATATCTTGTCAATGGCTTGTAAATGGCAGATCCAGGACTGAAGCCTAGGGCTTTCCTAATCACACTACAGCATCCTTGTATCCACACACTCCCACAAATCGGGTGTCTGACCATTGCCTTGAGGAATCTCTGGGACCAAAGCCAGCAGAAGGATCTTGAATTGGCCCCACAGGCACACACAATGGTCAGGGGAGCAAAGGAGAGTTGAGTCCACTTAACTCAGCACTTGGCAAAGAGAAACAAACCCTGACTGGGTACTGACTCACTGTTGCACTCATTTATTTGGAGGCGATTGTGTGAATAATTTTGACCCCTTTCAATACTTGACATCTGACATCTGGCTCAGTTCTATGAATATCGTGGGTGGGTGTGGTGGGGTGAATGGTGGCTCCAAAAGATATGTCCGTGTTCTGATCCCTGGAGCCTATGAATATCACCTTACAGGGCAAAAGATTTAATGACGTTAATGATCTTGAGTGGAGGAGCTTATCCTGAGTTATCTGAATGGGACATGAATGCAATCATATGTATTCTTTCTTTTTAAGTTGAGGCATAATTGATATATAATATTAGTTTCAGGTGTATGACATAGCGATGTGACATATGCATACATGCAAAATGATCACCATAGTCCATCTAGTTAACATCAATCACCATGCATAGTTATAAAAATTTTTGTTCTTGTGATGAGATCTTTTAAAAGGTACTCTTTAGCAACTTTCAAATATGTAATAAAGTATTATTAACTATAGTCAATGTGCTATACACTGCATCCCCATGACCTTCTTTTCTAACTGGAAATCTGTCATCCTTCACTCATTTTACCCATCCCCCAACCTTGCCTCTGGCAACCACCAGAGTTTTGTTGTTTTAGACTCCACATAAAAGTGAAATCAAACAAATGGTATTGTCTTTCTCTGACTTATTCACTTACCATAAGGCCCTCAAGGTCCATCCTGTTGTTGCAAATGGCAGGATTTCCTTCTTTTTCATGGCCCAATGACATTCCATTGTATAGACGTACCACATCTTTGTCCATTCATCCACTGGTGGACACTTAGGTTGTTTCCATATCTTGGCTATTGTAAATAATGCTGCCGTGAATAGGGGAGTAGAGATATCTTTTCTCATTATTGTTTTCATTTTGAATAACATGTATCCTTATAGGAGAGAAGCAGAGGGAGTTTTGACACAGACACACACAGAAGAGAAGGTGCTGTGCAGACCGAGATTGGGGAGATTCAGCCACAAGCCCAGCAGTGCCAGGGGAGCCACTCTTCCAGAAGGTGGGAGAGGGAGGGAAGGATTCTCCTAAGGGAGATTTTGGAGGCAATACGTCTCTGTTGACACCTTAACTTTAGACTCCTGGCCTCTAGGACTGTGAGAGAACATTCTGGTTATTTGAAACTACAGAGTTTGTGGTCATTTGTTACAGCAGCTGCCAGGAAACTAATACGATGGGTAAAGCCCCTTTCTCCAAGGCCCCGCCCACTTGCACTTAATCTGACCTAAAGAAGGTAATGTCCTGCTGGCCACTACTTGGTTGCACCGGGCAAAGAAGTGAGTGAGAAAATCAAAAAGCAATCACCCAGGCTAACTCTGAAGGCCATCCCTGGCTCACCAGCCAGCCAGCCAGCATGAAGGCTTCATGGAGGTACTATCCAGGACCCCGCACCCAGGGCCTAGAAACCCAGACATCCAGGAGAGGGACCTGCAGGAGACTAAGAAAATGAGATCCCTCTAAACATGCTGTCTTGCAGCTCTGTTGGAAATTGACACCGTGTCTGGGACTTCTTTCTATTCTAGTACTGGAATTCTTTCCACGGCTCATGGTATATCTCCTTGCAGGATGCCCTGAGAAAGAGAGAAGACCAAGGCTTGGGTTGAAGTTAGTGCTGAGGTTAGGATTAGGATTCAAAGCTGGTGTTGAAAAATCATAATTGGTCTAACGTAGCAGAATGACGGCCTTCTGTCCAAGAAAACTGGAGACAACCTGGGCAAGAGGAGAGAGCCTCTTTTGCCTGGAGAAGCACTGATGTAACCCATCTGGCATTGAATGGAAGGTCGAGGTGCTTGAGGAGCCAGAGCTTCAAGACCACACATGGCAAGCAGTTACCCAGGGGGATATCAGGTGATGGGCCTAAGTAAGACTGTCAGGCAAAGAATGCTAAAAAAAATTCACAGGGGAACGCAGTGATCAGGAAGAAAATTTAAAGCAATCCTCACCTCCTCAGATGTGTCTCCACTGCACACAGGGAGCCCGGAAAGGGAAAGTTAGCCCTGAGATCTTAGTGCCAGGGTCGTATGTGAGCTCAGGCATCCCTGAGACCTGGTGGAGTGGTCTTGTGTGGCAGAGGCAGAGCTGAGAGAGCTGAGAGCGCCTGTATGTCACAGTGGGAAGGTGACACATGAATGGGCGAAGATCCTGGGGGTGGAGGTTGGGAGGGGCTTCCTGGATGAGCCCTACCTCCACTGGCCATGCTCTCCCAGCACCCCAACAGTGGCCTTGCCCCATACCTGCTATCAGTGGGGTTTGCAGTAGCACAGAGGGCAGGTTTGCTTCTCTGACTTGGCTTTTAGAGCCCCAGCGGCTGTGGGCCCCTCCTGGCCCCTCCGGTTCATGTTTCCCGCTCTTGCTTCATGGCTCCCTGAGGCTGGACATGACTCCCTGCCATGTCTGTGCCATCTTGAAAGCGACTTCTCAACGCAGCTGGGTCTAAATGACAACAGAGTGGATTTGCAGAATCTTGGGCTGGTCTTCCTCCTCTAAAGGCCTCCAAAAACTGACACGAAAGGGCTGTGCCCTGGGAACTCGCTCATATGATTAGTAAAGCAGTTAGCTGATTTTTGTCCTTTTCCCATTTTTTTTTTTGGTGTTGTTTAATCTTTATGGTAATGTCTTATAAAAATAATCAAAACATTATAATTAACAGTGTGAATTCTTCACCTGAATTGTTTATCTTTCCCTTCAGTTTTACACTCTCCCCATTCAAGCAAATGTATTTCATCAGGAAAAAGATGTGATAAGGCAGATAAGAAAAGACAGCAGAGTTTTTCTGCACTGGGTTACAAGGCCCAATGGAAGCAGCTGAACAGGCTTGAAATACCTTTAAAACAATTTTTTTAAGTTTATTTATTTTGAGAGAGACAGAGACCGTGTGAGTGGGGAAGGGGCAGAGAGAGAGAGAGAGAGAGAGAGAGAGAATCCCAAGCGGACTCCATGCTGTCAGCCCAGAGCCTGATGCAGGGCTCGAACTGACAAAATCATGAGATCAAGACCTGAGCTGAAACCAATAGTCGGACGCTTAACCAACTGAGCCCCCCAGGTGTCCCTCGAAATATCTTGACGAATCATCTTGGTAGCAGCAAGAATTAAAGACACTCCATTAACATGCATGGGAAGGGTGGAAAACCATGATCCTACCATGTCCTTCTCTCACTCCCCAAACCACCCTCAGCATTTGGGGTATGTTCTTTCAGATTGTGTTACTCTGCCTATTCTATGTTTTATGCAGACAATGCTTACTATGCATATTGTATTGCAATTTAGTTTTTCATTTAAGATCCTATTGGATATTTCCACATCAATCCATACAGAATTATCGTAGTTTTTTCCGATGGCACGTATTAATTCAGTTGTCTGTTATAGCATAATTTATTGAACAAGTCCCTCTCAACAGAAGGTTGGTTGTTTTCTTTCTTTTTTTATCTTTTGTTTCTTTTTCTTTTTCTTTTTTTTTTTTTGACAGTGATTGTAGACTGATATTTATTGGCAGAGAAGAGAATTCACAATAGAATAAGAGATATAAAACAGTATGTATAGCATGATATAATTTTTCTGTAGCAATAAAAATTATATACTAAAATAATTGTACAAAAGTTATACTAATAAAATATATTTATTCAAAGATAAAGTTATGGGAGGTTACACACCAAGGTGTTAATGTTGGTTTTCTCTGGATGGTGATCTTAGAGGCCTTCCTTCCTTCCTTCATTTCTTCCTTCCTATCTTTTGTTTCCTTTCTTTCCTTTCTCTGAATATGGGTTAAGATTCTGCTTTGTGTTTAACATATTAAGCATTTCAGTAAATAAATGGAATTGTTTGGACTGATCCCATTCTTATAAAACTAACTGGATCTAGAATAACCAAAATTCTGCCGTGTTTTTATTTAACCCAAAAATACACCTATAAAGGAAACCTGTGGGTTGATTTATGGTTCTCTCCCAGCTATCTTTCTTCCCTTCCTGACTTTCTCTCTCCTTTCACTCACTCACCCTTTTCCTTCCCTCCCTCCCTCCCTCCATCCATCCATCCATCCATCCATCTTTTCATCATTCAGCATGCATTCACTAAGTATCTGCTGTGTATATATGAACTGATCATGGGGAGATGAAAAAGATACTCCCTGCTCTCTAGATGCTCGCTGCTTCTTTTTTTAACTTTTTTTTCAATATATGAAATTTATTGTCAAATTGGTTTCCATACAACACCAGTGCTCATCCCAAAAGGTGCCCTCCTCAATACCCATCACCCACCCTCCCCTCCTTCCCACCCCCCATCAACCTCTTTTTCTTTTTTTAATATTTATTTGTTTTTGAGAGAGATAGAAAGAGAGCACAAACACAGAGGAACAGAGAGAGAGGGGGACAAAGGATCCAAAGTGGGCTCAGCACTGACAGCAGAGAAGCCCAATGTGGGGCTTGAACTCACGAACCGTGAGATCATGACCGGAGCCAAAGTCGGACACTCAACCGACTGCGCCACCCAGACGCCCTGGACGGTTGGATTTTTGCAAACAAATCTGTAAACGTATCCTATGTACATATAACTTAACATGTATGTATGTACATATAACTGGACATGTGTCCAGGTTTCTGCATTATAAATGTTCATAAAGGTGGAATTTCTTGGTCTAAGAGTGTAACAGATTTGATGACATTTCCCTCCATAAAGTTTACACCTGTTTATGACCCCACTGAGAGTATGTAAGGAAGACTCTGACTAGTCTTTTCAGAAGTCCAGGAACCAATATCAAGACTTAGGAAATTGCCCAAAGCAGACAAGGCGATCCAGGACCCAAGTATCCAGTATCTGAGACACTAGGACGACTCACTGGATGGGGGATCTTCCGACGGGGACTGCAGGGGTGCGGAACTGAAGGAAGACTGAGAAGACTAAAAAGGTGGAAGAGTTGAGTGACTTGAGCCACGACAGAAGGAAAACATGAATTCAACTCAGTGAATTAAGCCAAGCTGTATTATTTCTCTTGGCATTCCGTGCTTCCCCTCTATAACGAATATTTCTGGAAGGCAGCCTTCACTCTGTCCCTGGTAGGAAACTGATATCTCACCTAGGAACTGGGCATAAATTTCTCCCTTTCCCCCTCGATTGTGGATTCACCCACCAGATTCTTTGGTATTTTTGTAACTGTTTTTTAATTTCATTTCGCACATGCTGAAGAGGGTTTTTACTTTTTCATGTGTCTTTTATTAAAGTGATTTATGGAAAACATGCCGAGCTGTGGCTTTTGGAAACAGCAGGGGTAGAACACCGCCTACCTCATTAAGCCGTAACCAAGAGCATGTTGATGAGCAAAATGGCAGGGCTTCCAAGGGCTGGCAAAGTGCATCGTTGGAGAGGGTCCTTTTGAGCAACGCTGAGGTGGTTCTTACTGCATGAGACAGTGTTGGGGAAGCCGCAGCAAAACGGTATTTCCCCAAGCCCTGCTGAGAGCTGGCTTCTTGGAAATTCTCCTTGCATGTACCTGCTGTCTCAGGAACCGAATGACAGGGGCACCTGGGTGGTTCAGTCGGTTAAGCGTCCGACTTCAGCTCAGGTCACGATCTCGCGGTTCGTGAGTTCCAACCCCGTGTCAGGCTCTGTGCTGACAGCTCAGAGCCTGGAGCCTGCTTCGGATTCTGTGTCTCCCTCTCTCTGCCCCTCCCCTGCTTGCACTCTGTCTCTCTTGCTCTCCCAAAAATAAATAAACAATAAAAAATATTAAAAAAAAAAAAAAAGAACTGACGGACGGAAATTGCAAAGCCTTGCCGTTTATGCTTTGTACACCCCCACTACCGGGACTTGGTGAATGTTAATTTCCCTATTTTCTCCCATGAAAATCTGTCAGTGATTTCTAGAAATCACTCAGTGCAACCTAGGAGCCCAGGCCAGGTGGGTCATAGAAAGCCCAGGACTCTCCTACATGGCTGGCACATGCGGTGTTTCAGAGGAAGCCCAGATTCGCGGCTGAGGCCCCTGCCTCGCTGGGCTACAAGGGTCCCTTAGAACGTTCTCTGGCCCTTGTGTCAAGTCATCTAAAACACGGCCCTCTTGTCAAGGCGAACGGGATGGAATGGTGGCAGGAGTAGGAGAAGAACGGGCAGGGAGGTGAAGGAAGGAAGTGGTTAACAGTGCTCCGTGCTGCCAACAGGAGAAATGGGAAGAGAGGAAAACATTTCACGGGGTTTAGTAACGAGGAAGTCACTCAGATTTTTCCAAGTGGCCTCTGTTAAAAAAGAAAACAAGTCCAAAATGGAGTCGCTGCCCCCCCCACCCCACGACAGCAAACCAAGACTTAATTACAGTTTCAATCCCTTCCAGGAGTCCCTTCAAAAAGTCGATCTGAAATTTCCAGATCAGCACTAGTGAGGTCACCTGTGTGACGCAAACCTGACCTTTTCCCTCCCCCCAAAAAGAAGAACGTCCTGGCTTAAAACTATCCTTTGCTAGGGCGCCTGGGGGGCTCAGTCGGTTGGGCGTCCGACTTCGGCTCAGGTCATCATCTCGAGGTCTGTGTTCGAGCCCCGCGTCGGGCTCTGTGCTGACAGCTCAGAGCCTGGAGCCTGCTTCGGATTCTGTGTCTCCTTCTCTCTCTGCCCCTCCCTCGTTCATGCTGTCTCTCTCTCTCTCTCTGTCTCAAAAATAAATAAAAATTAAAAAAAAAACCCAACTCTCCTTTGCTAATAACTTCTGGCCCCATCTGCCTTCCTATAAAAGCCTTCCATTCTGCACAACACTTGGGAGCATCTCTACTTGCCTGTTGGGATGCTGCCCAATTCATGAGGCACTTGGTAAACCAACTAGATCTTCGAAATCACCCAGGTGAACTTTGGTTTTCAACACTTCAGTGAGTGGTTGGCACAGGAGCCAGCTGCAACTCTGCCGCAGCACGTTCCTCCGTGGTTCTCGGAGCCCTTCTTCCTCCTCTCCCTCAGAGGGGCCTGAAGGAAACAGCACTTGACCCCAGAAGAGCCTCACTCATTGGCAGGCTCCAGGATGCGCTAGTGAGAACAAAGGTGCTGGGAGCCCAGGCCTATCCTTTGCAGGTGACAGGGGTAGTTGAGGTGATAAAGGAGTCCTGGGACCTCTGTCCCTAGTAGGACTCTGTTGGGATGTGCCTGAGTTAAGAAGTGAGGTTGGAATTTCGGGTATGGACAAGCTATATGCTATCCAGCCCCTCCCGCTCAGCTCCCTCCTCTCCAGGATGCGGGGACCACAGATGCTCTGTTCCCCTTTCTCTCACTTCTTTTCTCTGCCGCCTTCTGGTCTTCCTGCCGTACAGGAGCATTCAAGGAACCCCCCCCCTTCCCTATCAACTTTTATTTATCTTTCTAATCTTTATTTATTTCTGAGAGAGAGAGAGAGAAAGAAAGAAAGCAGGGGAACAACAGAGAGAGAAGGAGACATAGGATCCGAAGCAGGCTCCAGGCTCTGAGCTGTCAGTACGGAGCCCGACGCGGGGCTTGAACTCACGATCTGCAAGTTCGTGACCTGAGCCGAGGTCAGATGCTCAACCGACTGAGCCCCCCAGGTGCCCCCACCCCCAGCCCATCAACTTTTCAACTCCAGCCAGGGGCCTAGTTAGAGGGCAGCAGGCTGCCACAACACAGGAGGCCACCCCGAGGACCCAACTGAGCTAGGGCCTGCCCCCCAGCACCCAGACCTCATTCTGAGGCTCTGAGGGCCTCCGGAGGTGAGTGGGAAGCGGAGCACACGGGCACTCATCGTCTGAGGGTCTCAGAGAGGAGAACCCCCCAAAGCAACCACGAAATTGCTACGTGCTTGATGCATACATGGTTCTAAGCTCTTTGCACACATGACAAAGCTAAACCTCACAATGGGTAAATAACCTTCTCGTAGCCCCACTTCACAGATGAAGAAACTGAGGCACGAAAAAGACGGTGACTTACCTGACACCTCCCGGCGGGTAAGTGGCTGGGTCTGTATCCTTAAGGACGTCACTCTGTTAAGGAGCACAGAAATGGGGGGACAGTCTCTGGAGTCAAACAGAAATGAGTCTCCACCCGGACTCCACAACTTATCATATACTTATTATTATTATATACTTATTATTATACATATAGTGGAGATGCGTTTCCACATGTGTTGGGGAAGGAGGGGGCGTGGATGGTGAAGGAGGACGCACAGCCCTCCTTCTGCATTCCACGGCCGACGCTGGGAGGGGATCTGCCCTGCACGGCAACCGCCAGGAGAAGCAGGTGTAGCCTCGCTGCGGCTCACAGCCGGGCGGCACCCCATCTGGGCTTTGGCCCTCCGCTTCCCCCCACCTCTCAGACGAGGAAGGGGAGAAGGCGGGACACAGACGCGTCCGTACGATCAGGTTATTTCTGAGCAAGCCCAACTTCCTCTCGCGTTGCCAGGCCTGGCTTGTGTCTTGGGGGAGCTGAGTCTTCGCAGCAAACTAAACAAACCCCCCCAAAAGCCGCCGTGTGTCTGCTGGGGACCACAGGCAGCCAGGAAGTCGGAGAAGGCCATCCCACGGCCGGCTTCCGCTCTCAGAGCCACATCTCCTGCGGTGCTCCCGGGAGCCGGGCCCTGTGTGCCGCATCCCCGGGCCTTCCGCCTTCAGCCCGGGGCCTCCTCACCGTCTCAGGTCCCCCCAGCCTCCGGAGGAGGTCTCTCTTCCTGGCGCCTTTGATTCTGGGCGAACTCTGGCTCAGCTGCTCAGACTGTGATAAGACGGTGTCACCAGAAACAGAGGAAGCTGCTTCATTTCTTTATGCGGCCGCGTTCCAAAGGGCGGCTCCCAGCTTCCGGGGGAGCCTTTGTTTCCTCAGTGGGCTTGAGTGACTCAGGTCTGCAAAGGCACCCAGGCTAGGAGAGCAGGCAGGCCCGGGAGGGGGACGCCTGCCTCCTCTTCTCGGCTCTGCCACCAGTCTGCCCCTGTGACGTGATGTGACCTGAGTGCCTGAAAACGTCCAGAAGAATAACAAGCAAAAACGAGTGGACACTTGACCTGATGCCGCATCCCCAACCTCTGCTGCTGAGTCCTAACAAATAGGTCCTGGCGTACAAGAATACTCAATTCAATGAGGAGCAGATACCAAGAATCACCAGGCACCCAAGGAAGGCCGGTACCAAGAAGGAAACAAAATACAGTATGCGAACACGTTCGCTCCTCTCCATAACGGCCTTTTATGTTACTACGTGGTCAGCTCACCATTTTTCTTTCCTGAGTAGGATCTCTGTGGCACAGGCAAAGCCACACTGAACTAATTCCCACCCCCCTCCAAGCAAGGGCAAAGTTAAACTTCTCCCTGCTCCTTTCTAGCTCTGGGATATCCAGATCTGATACGGGAAGCCAGGAGGAGGGAGGGAAATACAAGATCGGTCCTCTTCCAAAGCCTGTCTGATGGAACCCATTTTTTTATAATTATAGTGAAATATAAGAGCAACGTTGTTTTTGTGTTGCGTTTTGTTTTTACAGTCTGAAAGGTAACCACTGGAAAATATAAATTAGATATCATAACTTGCCAAATTGGGAACAAACAAGAAGGAGAAATAATACTGGATCAGCCCACTGGAATAAAAGGAGATAAAAAAAGGAGTAGTAGAAACATGATAATGATAAAAAAATAAAATAACTATATGACTGAACTTCTCAGTTATCAGAACACTGTCCATGAAAAAAGGAAGTAGGCTAAGCTTTCCTACTCAAACACCAAGTATCTTAAGAAGGTCTCAAAACGCAAAATTCAGATGTACCTAAAGTAAAATGACACCGAAAGGTTGATACTTTGACACCTAGGAAATGCCGAAGGATATAACAGATGCATTTTATATAAAGTACTGAAAAATGGTAAATGAGAAAAAGTATTTGTATTCATAAAATATATAATCCCAAGTTAAGACATTATAGTCGTGAACATTTGCGTTTCAAATACTGGTTTGTTTTTTTTTAAACGTTTATTTATTTTTGAGACAGAGAGAGACAGAGCGTGAACAGGGGAGGGGCAGAGAGAGAGGGAGACACAGAATCTGAAACAGGCTCCAGGCTCTGAGCCATCAGCCCAGAGCCTGACGCGGGGCTTGAACTCACGGACCGCGAGGTCATGACCTGAGCCAAAGTCGGACGCTTAACCGACCAAGCCACCCAGGCACCCCTCAAATACTGGTTTTAAATATTGAAGAAATGATGTAAAAATGTAAAACCCATAAAGTAATGAAATTGTTTGGTATCTAACAGTTTTAACACATTGCACAAAATTTTGCAGATCGACGAGATAAAACTAAGGATATTTGTGTTACTAGTAAGATAAGCAACAAACTTGACATTCTAGCTACAAAGAAAGTTTTGTAAGCCACAAAGAGATAAAACACATTCTTTTAAAATATAGGCCCCCAAACTTTCACAAGCTCAATTTTAAATAAAGCAGAAATTGTATAAGCCTTATTCTCTGACCACAATGTAATAAAACTAGAAAGTAAGGAGAAAGGATATTTAATTACATGGAAATCGTCAAACTACTCTTTCTATCAAAGGACCCAACACCAGAAAGGGAGAGCTTTTTAAAAATGTAAATTGCTGCTACCCTTCTGCAGATCCCTTATAAATAATATGTCATAGTTGATTTTATTGGACCTTGATGGGAAAATTGAATGTGGTGCTATTATAAAGGTTCTAAAGCATAGAAAGTTTTTAGAAATTGTCTTAATTGCTTATACAAAGTTAGCATCACACTGAAGCCAGAACTTAACAGAGATAGCAATAAAAATATCCTTACAACAATTGTGTTTATGAATATAGATGTAACATTTATTAATATAATATTTTTACATTAAACCCAGGAATATATTCAAAGAACAGAATACCGTGAACTAGACAGATTTATTCCACGGGGTGTGGACATAACTTATTAGCAGGAAATACGTTAATATAACTTATAACAACAATTTGTTAAAGGAAAAAATCCCCACATTATCTCTTTTATTGCTTTACCAGCAATACAACAACTGCTCTTGTGTTAGCCCTGCATTATGGAGAGTGTTTCTTAGAAATACCTTGCCCATGTTGTACTTACTTGTGAAACACAGAGACGGCCATGGCTAAGTTGGGAGTAAAATAAGGCTGTCCGTACTCAATATCACGTCTCAGCACTGCCATGGGGTCACATTTTTAGCGACCCCCAAAAGGAAGGATAAATAAAGAAATCCTACAAATGCGGGAAAGGAAAAAACCAAAATGCTTATTATATTGAGGTGAGACTATCGTGGTTCTCTGGAAAGTGATCCACAGATATAACCAAATGTCCATTACCACACCAGCACTATGTAGTTCCGAGTCTTCATCTGGAAGAATAATGGTCCAAATTAGCGATACAAATGCTGAGCAAAGAGTCCAGGCACAGAGAGGTGACCTTAACAGATTTCACCATCTCTCATCATGCCTCAGTGCCCACCACCGTGTGGAGGCACTCATGAAACATGGCCACGGAAACACATGCAAGGATATATACGTGGAGAGAAGTCTCCTTAAATCTACAGAAAAAAGGAAGGATTAGCTAGGGAATGGGTTGTGACAGTCTACTAACCATTTCAGGGGAAAAGAGTGTTAAATTCATACCTCAGACCGAAATGAATTCCAGATGGGTTCAATATTTTAACATTCAAAACAAGAAATCATGAAGGCAATAGAAGACAATATAGTGAAAAGTTGTATGAGGATCTGGGTGTGAAAGTTCTTTCTAAGGATGCAACCAAAATCTGAAAGACTGTAAGGAAAAGATCAGTACATGTTAATACACAAAAAGCTAAAATGTGATTTGAAATAAAACAAAAACCCGCCAGATTCAAAGTTAAGAGATAAGGAAAACGGGGTGGAGGAAGGGGTGGACAGGAAGGAAATTGCCAAATACATACAAAAAGATTAATATAGCTATTATACGGAAACATTTTATAACACGTTAAGAAAAAGGTAAACAGTGATCTTTAAAAGGGGAGAGAGAATACAAATGGGCAATTCAAATAGAATAAAATGAAATGCAAATGACCAATAAATATGAAACCGCCTTAGTGAGATTTAATTTATAGCCCCAAATCACGCAGATTAAAAAGAATCTTCAATGTTAAAGACTATGGCCATTCTTGCTCGTAAACTACAACACCATTACTTACGTGTAGGGTCATGGGCAGGAATTCAAAGCTCATTCTCCAGCTTCAGGAACCAGTTCTAAAGAAATAATTCAGGAAATCATCATGGTACTCTTCTTTCTTAACTTAAAAAGACAAGGACACATTTTAAATGCCTATCAATACAGGATTAAGGAAATTGGGTAACCTCTGTTCTATAAAATATCATACAAAAAATTACATATGATACAGATCTGTATTTACTAACATGAAAATCTATAATGACTATTAAGTACAAAATCTTATTAAAGAATAGCATGTATAATACAATGAAAAAGTAAGATGTGTGTTGGTCTGTCTAGAAAAGTATGACCCCAAATATTAATATTTAAATTATGATGCACTTCGATTGATAAAAAGAAATGCTTATTCATGTCATAGAAAACAAAAAGACAGGTTGGATGCAGAATATGATCTCTAGCTACCCCTTCCCCCCCCCCCAAATCTCCCTGTATATATAAAATGGACTTTAAATTGCAAGAAAAATCACTAAAATATTAACTGAAATTTTCTCTGGGTGGAGTGGTTTAGGAAAAGTGTTATTTTCTCCTTGTAAATTTGTGTCTACTTCCTCACTTTTCCAAGGTGGACGTGTGCCAATTCTAGAATTTGAGGGAAGTGTTAAACCAAAGAGGGAAGGGAGAGAACAGAGAGGGTCAGGGGGGGTCCTTCCTGGTCCCAGCACACGCACCCATCCCCCCCGCCCCCCCAATAGAACCACCGTGGAACCAGGAGTCCGGAGCAGGAGTCCGTGAGTGAAGAGGGCAGGTGCACTGCCTGAGCCTGCATTATGCTGGCACAGATCTGGCAGCCTAAGCCAGGAACACATGTGCCCAGAGAACTGCCTCATGCTTTGAGTCTTTTCCCAGAGAAGCCCGGGCACCAGAGAAAGAATCCCTGAAGCATTCTTCATAACAATCCCATTCTTGACAGGTCGAGCTCTTTTTTTTTTTTTTAACGTTTTATTTATTTTTGAGACAGAGAGAGACAGAGCATGAACGGGGGAGGGGCAGAGGCAGAGGGAGACACAGAATCGGAAGCAGGCTCCGGGCTCCGAGCCATCAGCCCAGAGCCCCACGCGGGGCTCGAACTCACGGACCGTGAGATCGTGACCTGAGCTGAAGTCGGACGCTTAACCGACCGCGCCACCCAGGCGCCCCAAGGTCGAGCTCTTTAAGAGATGTGAGCGTTCAGGGTAAAGTCTTTTATCGAATGGCGGAGTCACTGAGGCATTTCAAATCCATCCCACATTACACAACTGTGCCACATTACACAACTGTGTACTAAAATTACGTACTATATGTATAAATATATATAAATATATATATGACATATATATTGTACATGCATATATATCGTATATAGAGAGAAATGTTCTGGACGTGGGCTCTGTTAATATTATGGGGTTTTGCTAAAGTAGTTTCTCCTTGTCATCCCCCCTTGGAGGTCCAGCCTCCAGCTCTGGAAGGAGGGCTGTAGCCAGAATTCTTCCTGAGTGGGAGGCTATTTGCAGGCCTGTCTGTCCCCCACCCGCATGCCCACTGCCTTCCCTGCACGTATGCCTGACCTAACCTGCCTGAGAAGGAGGCCAGGGTCTTGTGTCTTTCTGGACTTTCTGGAAGCTTCCTGGTGCTCGGTAGAATGAGGCAATTCAGCCTTGCCAGAAGAAAAGGGAATAAGTGATGTAGAGATAAGGATAGACGTGAAGGAACTCATCCAGAAGTAGAGTTCTTGAGCGCCTCCCCCCTCTCCTCCCGTCCTGTTCCCATATCAGCAGTGTAACTTCTGTCATTGCATTTTAACCTCAGGCTGTGGATCTCTGATGGCAAAGGCCACCTCTGTAACACAAGACCCAGCACAGAGCTTAATCATCTTTGAGCCTAAAAATGTCCATTGAGTGAATGCACGAATGAATACGTAACTACAGAAACAAATAGAGATGATTTTAGATCTAGAGCTTGCCATGCAAATCAATTATTACTCTTCCTGTTGTTATTGCTGGCTTACTTTACCAGGTATTTGTCTCGCTACTTTTTGCTTGAGCAGAGGATGACGAATAGCTAGTTTCTAAATGACTTCGTGTCTGGTCAGCCCTGGTGATAGACGTGCCCTTGGGCTGGAACTTGTGATCTTCTCGCTGGAATTTTGTGTGGTCAGTGGTTCTGATCTTCCAGGGCTGGTTTACTGACCTGTCCTTGTTTACCTGAGAGGTAGCTAAAGTAACCACCCATCATTACTGGAGTTAACATCCCCGTGGCCATGGTCTTATGGATGGCGATGGTCATGATTTCACTAGGAATGTGTGTGTGTGTGTGTGTGTGCATCTGGGGGTGGCGGTGGCTCGCATTCTATCATAGAGAAACATCAGCCAACAAATGGCCAAGTCACTCACAGTCACCTGCTTCTTGCCTCCCTGGACCTAATTAGTCTCCTGGTGTCAGAAATCTGTTGGTCCTGAGCCCATCTTGCTCAGGGGAGGCTGGGACCAGCTCAGTGAACCAGGCAGACTTGGTAGCCAGGAGCCAGCATAGGGAGTCCAGGTTTGGATAATGAAAAGAGAGAGAAAAGTTGAAAGCCTGGAATATTCTTAGATTCTTGGGCAGAGTAGCAAGTGTCAAATGCTTGACAGAAGAACCAATCCCGAGATTTTTTAACAGCCCCAGTAAGGAGATGATAAGGCCTATGCCAAAGTAGGCCAAGACCATTGTCAAGGCTTAAGACAGGACATCAGGGAAATCTTTATGGAAGGTGGAGCAGGTGGCGGGCAAGGGGGAGGGATACCTATTGCTGAAGAGGCACCCAGTGCTCCCATCTGAGGGTGCTGTGGATCCTTCCGGATCAAAGCTCTCAATGTGTTTACAATGGGTTTAGTTAAACATTCTTTTACCCTAGCATATCGAGAACATGGGATCAGAAAGTGTACAAGGACAAAAATTCCTATGTTGTATGACACATGACTGCTTGGCCTTACCTCCGCTCTCTGTATTTGTTACTGTCGTCGAATAAATCGGAAACTTAAGAAATAAAGATATTTAAATAACCAAGCGCTCTCTCCCTGGCCCCGCCTGTCTCCCACTCCCCTAAAAGCCGTGACCCAGGTGGCTCTCGTGCTGTGAGCCTGGAGGATGTCTGAGGAGGTAGTAGGAGAGAACTAATCGGGTTATCCGCCAGAGTGATCATGTGCAAAGAGCAGTTAATTGCTACAGAAGGCCTTCCACGGCCATCACCATCTAGCACATTCATTTCCTCTACGTGGTGACACAGCGTTAATAAGGTACATGAAGCCAAGTATTGCTACATAGGTGATACCCGTCCAGGATCTTTGCCCATGGGGGCCTCTAAACCACCCCACTTGGGTGTCCAGCAAAGGAGGTGTGGGGGCGCCTCCCACCAGAATTATAACCTCAAGCTGTTGAATTTCTTGGATCTTGGTTCCGCATCTGTTTATGAGCAAACAGGTCCAAATCCCTTTACACAGCATCTTGCCCCATTCAGGGGCACTCCGTCAGGCTGGTTGCTGGTGGGGTGACCATTATTACTGTCCTTAGATGGTCATTCTTTGAACAGGGTAGTAACATAAAGTGCCTTATGCCTAAGTTAGCTTTGTTTATTGACAATAAATATTTTGGAAGAAAAGAAAAAATAACTAACGTTTTTGGATTAGAGTCCAAAAATAGAGACCAATTCTCAGACAGAGAAAAACAAAGTTAGAAAGAAAGGGGTTGCTACGGATGAGCAGATTGAGACATAGAACAATCCTTTCTAGGGTTTATCGGTGCGAGTCAAGGCCATGTATAAATAACATTTCTGGAATGGTCGAGGTTTTACTGCAAGACCAGTAAAGGGATTCACACGGGACTACTAAAGATATTAAGGAAAAGAAGGGATTGAATTTTATTATCAGTAAATTAGAACATTTTGCTCCAGAGAGGTGAATAATGATCAAATAACTCCCTCTGCCCCTTTAAAAATCACAAAATAGAACTTGAGTTCAAATATACATGTCAAAAACCACGAGAGCAAGAGCACTTACAAGACTGGTGTGGTGGGATTTGACACGGAAGGGATCCCGATAAAGGGTTCCCTCCCCAACCACGGGCCCAGGGGACATCAGTCCCTGCCCAATGGTGACCGTGCTACGAGATGCCCAGGGACAAGAGGATCACGCACCCGTTCCCCGCACACCCTGGAGGACAGACCAAAATAATTTCCCACCTCTGTGTGGACGGCTCAGGGGGGCTTATACAGTGTTTCACCTGTGGGGTCCCATTCGATCCCACTTCAGCTCATTTTAAACTTACAAAAGAAATCAAGTGAGGCCTTGGAGGCTTCAAGAAATTGATTGGCTTGCTCAGAAGAGCAGAGTCACTAGCAGAAATTGGCCCCCTTCCCCTTCTCAACACCTGCCGGCCGGGCCGTTGCAGCACACGGATATGGGACTGGGAATTAGTTGGCCCCAGCACAAGCTCAGCCCACAGAAGGCAGGATGGCTGAGCTGACTTGAAGAGCGGAAAGACGGAAAAGAGAAGTAGAAGAAAGTGCCCGCGTGCAGAGAAACTAATACCCTCACTTTACAAAGCCCAGTGGGAACAGAGTCTGTGAAAAGTAAACAGAGCCAAAAGCAAAGGGGTGAGTGTGTTACAGTTACAAGGTTACCAACAGACGTGCTGGAGGTAATAATATAATGCTAAGCATTTCAAAGAGCAGAGGAGGAAGGGGTTGGTTGTGAGGCGACCAAATCCTGTTGATCTCCAGTGGAATGTGCATTGGTAGGTGGATAGAGCACAAGCAGGAATAGAGACCCGCAGAGACGAAGCATATTACATAGAGTTATGAGAGGCACCCTCAGGACAATTACCGACAGAGAGTGGAAAGTCTCTGCAGGTTGGTTCTGGTCTATGGAGGGATCTGGTAAGAAACAGTCACTTGTTGGCATAAGCCCTTCTTAATACTTGATTTGTTAACTATGAATGTGTGTTACTTTAATTGAAAAAATGGCATAGAACTTGGGGCGCCTGCGTGGGGCTGTTGGGTAAGCATCCAACACTTGATTTCGGCTCAGGTCGTGATCTCACGGTTCATGGGTTTGAGCCCCGCATTGGGGGGCTCCTTGCTGACCATGTGGAGCCTGCTTGGGATTCTCTCTCTCTCTCTCTGACCCTCCCCTGCTCACTCTCTCTCTCTCTCTCTCTCTTTCTCTCAAAATAGATAAACTTTTTCAAAAAATGACATAGAACCAATTTGCTGTACTTCCAGTACAGAGATATTTCCTAGCTTCTTATAAAGAACATTTTTAAGGAGAAGTCCCTCTGTAACGTAAATAATACGCTTGTCATTTCTGACTCCCAGGAACATCATTTCTCATACCTCTTTGTGTTAAAATATCTGTTTTATTATTGTTTAGGTAAAGTAAGGCCAGCAGACCAGGGGATGACAGCCATTGAAGAGATAGTTTGTTACAGTTCCCAGAGGAGAGGGCAGGCCAGCCACAGCCACACAGGGAAGCACCAGGGTTAAGGCAGAAGGAAGAGGTGGATGGGGAAACAGGGAAAAGAGCTTTTTTTTTTCTTGTGGTTTCTGTGGGATGGAAACTGCAAGGCAAGGTAAACAGACTGAGGACTAGCTAGGTGGAATAATATCAGCAGGCTGTGGGCATAGGGACTGTCCCCAGTTGCCTAGAACTTGGCCCTGGAAGGATCAGGGCAAGTGGAGGATGGCCCAGAGTTCTGAGAGCCAATAAAGGAAGTGGTGGTGGGGTGGACTAGAGACTTTTGCATTTCTACTGCATTGTGTTGGTTTGCATTTGACACACACACTCGAAGGCAAGTTGTTCACTCTCTCTAGGAAGTGGCTAGCCCGAGTAGGGGCAGGCCCTCCAGGTCAGCAAGGCCCTGAGATGTCCATGCATCAGGGTAAAGAAAATCAAAGACGTGGTTAATATGTCTCTTGAAATAGCCTCTTCTGTCAAAAAAACATCCAGTGTCCATTGCTTGCATCAGTAAAATAATATTGAAAAGTAGCCGTTGGTAGATATTACCACACCGGGTAGTGGCTCACAAAGGCCATTGGCCCACTAACCGTCACTGATGGGTGGTGATAAAATCTTCTGTTAATACCCCTGCTACTCACCCAGGATTTCCCCATCATCATCCTATCTGCCCCTGAGCAGAACAGCACACAGGGCCCATCCAGGGGGCAGCACATCCTGGGAGTGCTGGCCCCTGGGCCCACAGCAAGCAACCTTCTGGCTGGACATTAGTCTTCTCAGAAAGACAAAATGCACTGACACCACCCGGGGGAAGCATGAGACATCTCCTATCATATTAACAACTGATTCTTTGGTGTTCTATCAACCTTTTGTGCTTTTCGCTTTGCACCTTCACACGAGCTAAGTTCTGCTCCCAACCATTCCCGAGGCCCGTACAAACAGGATATATTTTTGGACCTCTGAACAGTTGCCCCCATTAGAGCTTCAGAGTCCCATCCGATGTTTTACCTGTGTACCCTCATGTTGTTTCAGTCAGTCATTTGGCAGGAAGGTCATTAGATAAAGCCTAGAAATAGGAAATAGGGGGCGATACAGAGGATCTCAACCCAGAAAAAGAGAAGTAGAGTGACAGCCTTTGCTTGGGGCTCGCCTAGCTCACTTATGTCTTCGTAACACAAATAGAAGACCTCTGCTGTTGAAAAGAAAAAAATAGGGAACTTACTAGCTCTTTTCATTTTTCCCAGTGAATGGTTGACAGAAATCTTCCAAATTGTTTACTTAATAATTTGTTAAAAAGTATAGTTTTGCAGCTTGGGTAATTTGTTTACTTTTTTCCCCCCGAGAAAGCGTTACATCCAGGGATTGCTTGCTTGTTATGATGGAAGCCGTGTGGACGAGTTGGATTTTGGTGAATGTCCCGCCCCCACCCCTGGCTGCAGGAGACTTGCTTTGGAGGCCTTCCCTGGCGCCCCCACACTGGCTGTCATGTCCCCTTTTCTGGTCGGCTGACTAGTCTCTATGGTCTGCCATCGGGAAGTTTAAGGGTGGAACATACACAGTCATGCAGGTCGGTCAGGTACAAACAGCACTGTGGTCCCGCTCACGTGGGAGCTGCCAGCTGCTTAGAAACAGTGAAACGAAATCGGTTTGTAACAAGCAAAGTCTGATGAACTGTGGCCTCTTTTAATCATAAACAGACAGTTTATCCACTGAAAACATCACGTGGGTCAAAGACTCAGAGAACTTTTAGATGAATAATCCATATGGTTTTATATTCAAGAGAGAGAGGGAGGGAGGGCGCCAGTTGGCTTCCCGCTCCTCCTGGCCAAGCCAGCTGGTGCGTGTGCACGGAGTAGTTTCAGCTCTCCACCTCCCCATTCGGCCCCCGGGCCCCAGATAGAGCCGCCTTGGAGCTGTCCTCACGCTGCTTGGGGTGGACAATTCACTGATGATTCTGGGTGACATGGAGGCATGATGGGAGACACTCCATCCACAGACCAAAGCCCACAGGCGGGAGCATCCAGCGAGAGGACCCCAAGGCTACCCAGTGGCCACATGATGGGGGATGGAGGGCCTGGAGACAGAAAGAAACGTCCACGTTTCAGCTTTAGGAAAGGTCTAGACGTCCCCGTAAAAAGTTGGCTGCCTGATGTGACCAGGAAAGACCAGAGACTTGGCCCTGGAAGGTTGAGTTTGGGGCTCTGTTCGTCTCATCTTTTTTCCTGTGGGGAAGACACTTGAGATTGTTGAGTTGGCTAAATCCGTAGGAAGCAAGACCCTTGAGCTCAATAGTGCAATCCAGGTGTGACCCAGCCGAGCTCACCCCTGTGAAAGCCTGCAGAGGAATTTTCACCTCATGGTGTGTCAAGGTGAAAAGCCACTAAGGAAACCAGGGAGGTTGGCACCAAGAAGATGTTTTCTGCCTGCAGGGCCAATTGGCTTCTCTTCACCACCTAGCGCTAGGAGCCCCAGAAACGTTCATTTCTGAGTAGCTGATTCCCAGAGGGCGAGGGAGAGAGAGAGAGAGCCCTGTTGGCCCCCACTGCCTGTCGGTGCTCATCATGGGTCCAGAAGTACCAGTGTGTGCGTGGGGCCCCATCGGGAGGGGAAAGGCAGACCTGGGGAGAGGAATGGCCCTCAGAGAGGTGTAAAGGAAAACCCCAAACAAAGTGCAAATGTGAGCAAGGACTGTGGTTTGGCCAGCATTCCGCCATGCTGGGCAGAGAAAGAGGGAGAAGCTGAGTGGGCCCCAAGCTCTCCCATGGCTCCTTTCAGCCACTTTGGTCATTGACCCCAGCTGCAGGCCTTTGCATTCATGCCAGTGGTAGAAACAGTGGTGGCCTGGCTCAGGTGAACAAGTTTCCTTCCCCCGGGGCCCTGCCCATTGTATCAACTTCTCTCGGGACCTGGTGACCAGGCCCCCGCCAGCCTTCACTCTGGATCCCATCCATTTCCCTTACACCAGCCAGCGCCCAGGCAGCCAGCTCTCCGTTCATCTGTAAGAGTGCCCTCTGCTGGCAATGGCGTCTTTTCTCAAGACTCAGAACTGGGGAGGACACAAGCCCCTGATCCCTCACCCTGTGCATGTATCTTGTCTTGGGCCAAACACAGGGGAAAAACTGTTCAGCTTCTGCTTGAACACTTGCAGTGACGGGGAGCTCATTAGCAGTCCATTACGTTACTGTCAACTCGGACCATTGGAAATATCTTCCTTATGTTGAGCCGATACCTGCTCTGTGTCATTCATTCTACTTGTCCTAACTCTGTCCTCTCAAATCACCCTGAACGAGCATCATTCTGCTTCTCATGACAACCCTTCAGGAATTTCAACCCAACCATCAGCTAATCCCAGTCCTTCCCCTCTTTCTAAAATCTCATAGGTCCTCTAGCCATCCCAGTGTGAGGTCATTTCACCAGTTGGATCCCTCACTTCTGGACACAACCCATTCCTCAGACTCTCGCCCTGTGGTGCCCAGAAGCGCACCTGACCCTGTAGGTAGTCTGGCCAGTGCACTGGACGGGGTGTCACCCCCAAGTTCTGGCGGCTGGACGTGGAGCACACAGGTGAGGGTCACCGCAATCAATGTGCCACAACCTTTGCACTTCTGTTACACTCGGAGTTTATGTTCAAATTTAATTCATTTTTGTATCTGATGCTAATGAATCCCATCCATTCATCTAGCTAGCAAACATTTAATTCCTGCCATCTGCCAGGCAGTTGGTATTATTGTCATTCAGTCTCAGTACATCTTCACAATTTCTGTATTAAATTTCTTCCCGGTTTATTATATCCATAATTCTCATGTCCAAAGATCATGTGAGATGTTGATTAGTTTTATGTATCCAGTATATCTGTAACATCACCCAGATCAACTTAATGAGTCTGGCAGGCAACTTTTCTATGTCTCGGTGCTTCTGAATACCACGATCCATCTTAATATTTATTTCAAGAGGCCATATAGCTCCTAGAGAGCTCCCTTGGGTCCACATTCATCCATCCATCCCTTTTGTGAAAGATTGTTCAATCAACTATCAAGGCTTTTATAAGGAGCCCATGAGGATCTTGTCCTGTCGTCTTTAGATTGATCAAAAGGCCTCGCATGTCACCTTGTCACATGCCACAAAATCCAGAGACACCGAGCCCACCACATATCCTTATGTACAGCCTAGTAAGCGCATTCATGTTTCCTAGCTCTGCTGTGGGGTTTTGATATACATCTTCGTTTTTTTTTTAATGTTTATTTATTTATTTTGAGAGAGAGAGAGAGAGAGGCAGTCAGAGCATGCACACGTGGGAGGGGCAGGGAGAGAGGGATGGAGAGAATCCCAAGCAGGCTCCGCACTTTCAGCAAGAAGCCCGATGCGGGGTTCAAACCCACGAACCGTGAGATCATGACCTGAGCCGAAATCAGAGATGGACGCTTAACCAGCTGAGCCACCCAGGTGCCGCTTGACATACAACTTCTAAGTGGCCCCTAGAAGTTTTGAAGCCCTACTGCTCACTGACCAGGCTGGACACTGAGGTCCCATTGCCGCATCTAGAGGCATGGTCAGTTCTGGTTCAAACTTCTGCTCTCTGCCCTTGACTCAGAAAGGAGGCTAGCACTCAAGCTTTGACCCTGGAATCATCCCCTGGGAAGAGGGCGCTTTGTTTCCCTCCCGTGTTTAGCAGTGCCTGGTGCTGGCTGAAATGTGTCAAGTCATGGGGCCTCCCCAGTGTCCCTAGGGAGGCTATTTTAGTCTCATAATAGACGGCATTCTTAACAAGGACTTCCTGATATTAGTCATAAATTGTCCTGTACTGACTTGACACTATTATTCCTGCTTAAACCTTTTGTTTTTAATACAGCTTAACATCCCTCTCTTCACTGTGTGCCCAAATATATGTGTTATGCGAATGATATGTATGACAAGGGTCTTACAAGAGAGTTACTATTTTATATATATTTTATAATACCTACTGCACTATAATATTACATATTATAAGACACGCGTCTAAAAGTCAGAATTTTATCTCACTTTAAAATACATTGAAGTGGTGCTTGAGGCCTAAGATGGGACTGTGGGGGAAGCAGAGAAGCATAGGAGAATCTGTGACTAGAAATCGGGAGTCCGCTCTATCCTGCTGTGTGACATTGGAGACTCGCTACCTCTCTCTGGGCCTCAGTTTTCTTGCTTATACAATGAAAGCCTGGACATCCCTCCCAGCTCCCCTACGATGTACGTAGATGATCCCTCACGATGGAGACCCGTTGACTCTGATGCTTGTAACTTGATGCTTATAACATTACCACAACTACTACTAGTCCTGTAATAATATTTGGCACTCATCGACTGTGTTTGTGACTTCAAATGCAGCAAATTTCTTCATTCTTCTAAGAAATCTATGAGGTAGATATGCCATTCTCGTTTATAGATGAAGAGACCAAGGTCTGTTGCACTCGAATCACTTACTGAGATTGACACACATTATGTGACGGCTGATAAGCCAGGTCTGTTGAACCCATTATGTTCTTTTGCCAGAAGCTCTAGCCTGGTGATTCTGAGTGGACACAGAGTATCTAGAACTAGGTAGTCCAATGCCTCCTGTGGGAGGACCCCTAGAGCTACTGCAGAAAACTGGATAAGTAGCAAATCACTCCCACTGTGGGTGGAAACTGCATGAAGACATGAAGATTTTCCTGGTGGGTGGTGGTGGGGGGGGTCCAATAAAAACAGTAACAATCCTGAGGTGTATATGACTATAAGGAGAGATGATTCATTGAAATAGCTCCTCATATTGCTAGAACAATTTCACCCAGATGCCTAAGAAAACTTACCTTGCTTAGGAAATAAGACGGAGACGGACTGGTAATGATTCCTTACCTCCCAAGCGCCAGAAGCAGGGCCGGGACTAGGGTAAAGAAGGGCATGTAGGTGTTCATGCTCAAGGTCGTTCTGGTTGGAGGTCAGCTCCTGGGAGTCAGCACCTTCTTCAATGTTGGGCCCTTGGTGGGGTGGTGCCTGGCTGGCTTCCCCTGGTACCAGCCCTGACCGGGAGGGTTGTTACAGCCCTACTTATATTAGCTTATCTAATCCGTACAAAAGCCTTGTGGTTCAAAACGATTATCCCCATTTTATAGATAGAAGAAACTGAGGCTCAGGTTCAAAGTCATATAGTAGATAAGTTCACACCCATTCCCCACACTGCGTAACTCATTCAGTTTAGTCTCTACAATTTGCTTAGAAAGATCTCGGCATTCTGCCAAACTTTAAAACAATTCTGGAGGGCAGGTGGAGGAATCTGGTTGGTCTTGGACCTGCCACTTCCTAGCTCTTTGACTTGATGCCAATTACTTGATTTCTTGGTTTTTAATGTGGAAGATTTGTTTTTACGGTGAAATGAGAAAATGCACATAAAATGCTCAGCAAAATGCCTGAAGCAGCAAAGACAGTAAACATGGACTAAAGCCCACACATGCACGTGTGTGTCTGTCCATGTACATGTGCATGTGCGTGTGCGACTGTGCATGTGTGTACAACAACCAGTGACAAAGGATCACTCATTTGGCAAAATGTTTCCATGCCCCGGGGGGCTCCAACAAGTTACTGTCCTTGAGGAGCTCATAATCTGGAGACAGGACAGAAAAAAAAACAAAAACAAAAACACAAGTCCATGAAGGATGAGCCTGAGTTTTCCAGGCAGTTACAGTACCCCAAGTAGCTGCATTATAGCCCACGACCCCTTTGGGAAGTAGGAGGGGTCCTCAGAATGCCCGCAGTGGATGGAAGTGGGCGGGGCCGGAAAGGTTGAGCCAAGAAGGTCTGGAACGTGGGCCGAGGAAGATCGTCATCAGTGAGCTGCAAAATGAGGACCGTAGAGGGTTTTCAGTGGAAGGTTGACCAGGTAACATCTGGGTCCTGGAACATGTGTTGGCCTGGGGAAATGCATCTCTGCCATGAGGGCTCGTCCAGACCTTGGTCCTTTGACACCCTGACTTACAGAGCCTCTTCTAACCCCTGAATAAGTCTGTCCAGTCTCCGAATGCTGAGCGTGCAGGGCATATCGCACAACCTCCTTTCATGCATGCCAGGGCAGAGTCCCTGTTCCCTGCTGTGTCTGATTCTTACAGGGATTGGGTTTTTGTTACCTCACCGTATGCCCCCGCATGCCTCCTCGCCATCCCGTCCACTTCCTGTTTCCAAACAGGTTGTTTAAAAAAGGGACATTGTCCCTGTTTGTGTGGGAATCCACCCCATACCTACCTCTGAGCTGCTGTCCTGGAGGTACTGGCCTGCATATGGTTCTGGAGGGTGAGGGGGTGTAGGTCCACATGGCATTAAAATGGGCTCCTGGCAGCCATGAGTGGAGACAGGGCCCGGGGCCCCCCGGGAGAGCACTGGTGTGGGAAGAGAGGACTCTGGAGGTAGCCTGTGCGCCCTTAGACAGGGTCTCCTTAATTCAGATCCCCTGGCTCCCTTAACACCGTGGGTGGCCATGGTGAAGGAGGAGTTGGCTTCTCCTCCTGGGGAGGGTATGAGGGGTTATGATCACCAGCAAGATCATTATTCTTCTATTTCTCAGGTAAAAAGATTGGAGGGTGAAGAGGTCTGGTCTGCTTAAGATTGCTCAGCCCCCAGGTGACAGAAGTAAGATTCACATTCGATTTGTGTTGCCTCTAACTTCTGAGCAATGGCCAGCACTGCCTGCAGCCTCTCACCCATGAAACTAGCACCAGTTTTCCCTGTTTTCTGGTCTTGTTTGAATCAACTCTCTATCCTCATGGCTTCCAGAAGATTACATTGGTAGGTTTTCTGTGCCCCACCTATTTCTTCCTGTGTTGAAGTGAATAAAATGGGTCTGAAAACTGCTCCTGGCCCATTGGCAGGTGCTTCACCCTCCAGCCCCAACACCTCCCGCCGACACTGGCTCCCACCACCACCTGCCCCAGCCTCCCCCTGCCCCCCACAACCATCCTTGGCCCTGTTGATCAACATTGATGCATCCCACCACCCCTGGCTTGTCCCATCATCCATGGCCCCCTCCTACCATCCCATGCCCCTCCCACCATCACTGGCACCACCCTGCACTTCTATGGCTCTTTGCCGCTGGTTACTATAGGGCCCTTCAGGGCCTCTGACCTCTTCTTTGGACCCTGTTCCCTGGGGTCATGGCCCCCAAATGGAGGTGGGAACCTTTGCCACCTGTATCTCAGTTCCCCAAACCAGCTGAAAGGTTAAGTAGGGCTTTAGCTGACCCTTAAAGGTTTGAGACTCTGGTGGGAGAGGGAAATGCAAACGACATGTAGTAAACAAAACTGAATTTGTATCAACCTTGTTTTCCAATTAGTCACCCCATGTCTCAGGGAATTTCCCACTGAATGCATTTCTCCTAAGGGGTCAATGTGACTCTCCCCTCATTCCTTGTCCCCTCCCCTAAGAAGCATCCACTTTCATCACTGGCCTCCTCCACATCTCTGCATTCCCTTTGAATTCCTAGACAACATCATTTAACTATATCTTCCATTTTCTCTTTCCAAATAACTTCCTGGGGGCCTCCTCTTTCACAACAAAGACCATGTACTCTGTAGCAAGATTGCTCCACTAATTCAAGTTCAGAGATCAACAAAATGAATTTGGGTTTCGTTTTGTTTGCTTTTCCTCTGCTGCACACGCACAGACACAAAGGAATGATTTACTCTGCACTGTATCTAGTGGGGTCCAGGGCGAGGGTACCATCCAACACATGTGCTGTCATAATTCCCACCAGTGCCTTCGTCCCCAGTGCTGTCACAAGGGACATTGCTAGCTGGCTCCTGGTGCACCAAGGATGGCCGACAAGGGAAAGCAAGTCTCTGTTCTCTGTAACTGATAGCTGCTACTGTGCCAAGACCCTTAAACATTTCACTTTTGGTCGTTGTTTTAAGAAGTCCCCTGGATCCATTATTTTTTAAGTTTTAATTTAATTTTATTTTTGAGAGACAGAGAGAGAGAGAGAAAAAGCACAAGCAGGAGAGGGGCAGAGAGAGAAGGAGGAGTGAGAATCCCGAGCAGGCTCCACACTGTCAGCATGGAGCTCGATGCAGTGATTGAACTCATGAACCGTGAGATCATGACCTGAGCCGAATCCCTGGCTCCATTTTTTAAACAACGCGGCTGTAAGAGTTGTAACTACAGTGACATGCCCCTGACAACTTCCAGATTAATTCCTTCTTCTTCTTTTTTTTTTTTTTTTTTTTTTTTTGAGAGGGAGATAGAACACGAGTTGGGGAGGAACTGTGAGATCACGACCTGAGCCAAAATCAAGAGTCGGACGTTTAACCGACTGAGCCACTCAGGCGCCCCCTGGTTTACTCTTAAAAGTATTTTTTCGGGGTGCCTGGGTGGCTCAGTCAGTTAAACGTCTGACTTTAGCTCAGGTCACGATCTCGGGGTCCGTGAGTTCGAGCCCCGCATCAGGCTCTGGGCTGATGGCTCAGAGCCTGGAGCCTGCTTCCGATTCTGTGTCTCCCTCTCTCTCTGCCCCTCCCCAGTTCATGCTGTCTCTCTCTGTCCCAAAAATAAAATAAAACGTTAAAAAAAAAACCAATATTTTTTCAGTTATGACTTTATCATTTTATCCTCCACTATCTTAGTAGAAATGCGACATTTGGGTCCCATCATGGAAAATCACCCCAAAGAGAGGGTTCATTCCAGGAACACCAAGGTCAAGAAAGTTCTTGGTAAACTTAAGGCTCATGAGGTCAACCACGTTGGTGGCTGAACAGCATATGGTCACCTTGAGACAAGCTGGCTGGAGGGACAAATGTCTTTCTCCACTTCCCTTGCTGTGCACCCCGAGTCAGGCGCCCTCTGTGTCCTGGGTCAAAGAAAAAGTCCTTCCACTCCCTTTTCCTTCCAATCTGTGGCCTCAGTGCACATTGCAATGGAAGCTGTGGGATAAAGGGGCCCCAGGCCCTTAGGGCCTGTGGTCAGTGTTGCCTTCCTCCCTGCAGGTGTGAAGGGGAGCGAACCATGGAGCCCTCTCTCCCCTTTCTCATTATTGTAGCATTGTCTTGTTATACTCTCTTCTGCTCCAGAGAGCATCACCTGTTCAAGGAATCCTTTCTCAGACTTGACGTCCCATTTCAGTTCAGGGAGATATTGGGCACATGCATTCTGCAGCCAGAATATGAAAACCATAAATTAAGAGCACAGCTCCAGACAGAGACAAACTGGGCCATTATATTTCCTCCCTGGTCTGTCTTCCTCATCATTGTCATCACCCTCAGATAGGCACAGCACTCTAAGTTTACCACACCTTTTCATACCCTTTTTTTTTTTTTTCATTTGCTAGTTACAAATACCTGGTTAGAAAGCAAAAGCAGAGGCAATTTCCCTCCATGTTATAGAGGGGAAAATCAATGCTAAGGCACGCGAGAAAATGGTAGGTATTCTAATGTTTGGTCTAAGCTATTTCGTCTTTACCAGGATGTATCAAAGAGAACATATTTGCCCATTAGTCTATTAAATGCTTGAACAGGATTATTCAGGGGTAAATACATCAGATAGATGTAATAGGGGAAGTAGTCATCTGAAACTCTGATGACACCAACAAAGCTTCAAACAGCCCCTGAAGTATGTGACGGCCGCAAATGAAACTAACTCGTAATGGGAATCACATACAAAGCTAATTATATAACTGGATAAAGGGCTTCTATGAAAAGCTCACAGTGACATCACACTTAGTGGTAAAATACTAGATGTTTTTCCCCGAAGATCAGGAACAAGGCAAGGATATCCATACTCGCCAGTTTTATTGAACATAGCAGGGTGGCATTAGGCAAGAAAAAGAAATACAAGGGATCCAGATGGGAAGAAAGAATTTAAACTTTATTCACAGATGCCATGATCTCGTATATGGAAAGTCCTAAAGGATCCGTGAAAAACCATTAGAACTATTAGAGATGAGTTCGGCAAAGTTTCTGTCTGTAAGATCAATATACAAAAATCGATCGTATCTCTATTTATCAGCAATCAACAATCTGAAAGTAAAATTAAACAATTCCAGCATCAAGGATAACATAGAATCAAGGATAACATAACAAATAAATGTTACGAAAGAAATGCGAGACTTATACGTTGGAAACTACACGATATCATTGAAATAAATTAAAGAATTAAATCAAACAACTGGAATTACTTCCCGTATTTCCCATATTCATGGGTTAACATTGTTAAGATGGCAATACTTCCCATAATTTACCGATTAATGCAATTCTTATCAAAATCATAACTCCCTTTTGTGAAGAAATGGAGAGGTTGATCCTCAAGTTTATATGGACTTACAAGGGGCTCTGGCGAGTTGAAAATTAAAAAAAAAATAACAAAAGATGGAGGACTCATACTTCCTCAATTTTAAACCTTACAAAAGTATAGTAATCAAGATGGTTTGGTATTGGCATCAGGATAGACAAAAGGTCAATGATCAAGAATTGAGAATCTATACATAACCCCTCACACTTATTGTTAATTGATGGGAGTCAAGGACACTCAGTGGGGGAAAGCATAAGCTTCTGAACAAATGGTGCTAAAACAACCGGATATCCATATACAAAAGAATGAAGTTAACCCCTACCTCACACCATATAGAAAAATGAACTCAAACAGATCAAAGATATAAATGTATCTTTGCAAAAGTTAAAACTACACATTTCTAAGAGTTAAAACTATAACGTTCTTAGAATAAGGTATATAGTTAGTGTTACCAATTTTGGATTTGTCAATGAATTCTTACATATATATGACAGCAAAACCACATGCAACAAAAGGAAAAAAAATTAATGTTGGACTTCACAAAAATCAAAAACTTGCACATCAAAGGACACTATCAAGAAAGTGAAGGGGCACCTGGGTGGCTCAGTCTAAGTATCCAACTTTGGCTCAGGTCATGATCTCACAGTTCATGGGTTTGGGCCTCGCATCAGGATCTGTGCTGACAGTGTGGAGCCTGGAGTCTGCTTCGGATTCTGTGTCTCCGTCTCTCTCTGACCCTCTCCTGCTCACGCTCTGTCTGCCTCTCAAGAATAAACATTAAAAAAACTAAAAAAACTAAATAAATAAAGTGAGTGAAAAGATAACCAATATGGGAGAAAAAATTTACAGATCATGTATCAGATAAAGGTCTGATATTCAAACAAATAACCCAATAAAGAGTGGGCAGATATTTATTTATTTATTTATTTGACTACACAAATGGCCAATGAGCACATGAAAGAATGCTCAACATCATTAGGGAAATGCAACAAAAAACACTTCGCACCCATTAGAATGACTATAATAAAAAAGGCAAGCAATAACCAGTGTCAGCAAGTGGGTGGAAAAACTGAAGCCCTTGTTGTTAGTAAGAGTGTAAAATGGTGCAGCCACCTGGGAAAACAGTTTGGCCATGACTGAAAAAGTTAAACATATAGTTACCGTATGACCCAGCAATTCCACTCTTGGGTATATATCCAAGAGAATTTAAAACATGTCCACACAAAAACTGTACTTGAATGTTCATAATAGCATTTTTTTCGAATAGCAAGCAGATGGAAACAACCCAAGTGTCCATTAACTGAAAAGTGGAGAAGCAAAACATGGTATCTACACACAAGGGAATATTACTTGGCAATGAAAAGGAACAAAGTACGGACACCTGCTACAACATGGATGGACCTTGAAAACATGCTAAATAAAAGAAGCCAGACTCAAAATATCACATTTATATGATGCTTTTACATTACATTTTCAGAATAGGCAAATCTATTAAAGACAGAAAATCCTTGCCAAGGGTAGAGGTGGTTGAGGATGGGCATGGGGGAGTAACCGATAATGGGCATGGGTTTTCTTTTGAGAGTGATGAAATATTCCAGAATTAGATAGTGGTGATTATTGCACAATCTTATGAATATACTAAAAACCACTCAATTGAATACTTTAAAAGGGTGAATTTTGTATTTGAATTATATGTCAATAAAGCTGTTACTAAAAATATGTTGGTTATTTTTCAGTATCACTAAACTCCATGCTGTGTTAAGGTTGACATTTCAGCTCACTTTTGAAAGAAGATCTGGTCCTGGTCACCTAAGAAACTAAATCATTTTTCAGTCTGATGACTGGATATCAAACGTATAGCCGATGAGCAGAGTTCTAATTCCTGAAATGTTAGGCTTAGGCTATACTGCCAAAGGAGTGCAGATGCTGTGACCACCATGCTTATGCAGTTGTCCCCAGGTGGAGTTTGTAGATGACATGGCTTCCTTCTGTTATCACAAGTGAGGTATGATATGGAACCCTAGGCCTCAAACCGGTTATCCTGATGTGGGTAAGTCTCCCCCCAAAAAATGCATTTTCCAGAGGAGGTCCTTTGGTCATGTTGGAAAGCACTTCCTCCTCCTTCTTCCCTCGGGTCCTGGAAACTTTATTATTTGGGTTCAGAGGCTAAACTTTGCCATGAGTGAATATGGACTGTCCTAGAAGCCCAGCCTCCTCGGCCTCATTCAACAGGAGCAGGGGCGGGGCGGGGGGGGGGGGACCTCCTGAGCAGAGCAGGGCAGGATCAGTGTTGCTGAGCCAGCAGCACGAGATGCAGAGCCGTGTGCCCACCTTCCGGCACAGCCCGGCTGTGTGTTGAGACCACAGCTGCCTCTGCTGTCCCCATTGAGGTGGCAGGTCTCCTACCGGTAAAACATGGTTTCCGTCCACTTCATTACCACTTCTTTTAGTTGCTAATTTCAGTCAGAGAACATTCGATGAGGCAATAGGTGAGAATCGACCCTGCCCCATCCAAACCCTGAGGTCTCTGTGGGTCAAGAGGTGCATCATGCATATTAGTTAATACATAATAAAGCATTTACATGGTGAACCGTTCATTAAAACTTTATTTTTCTAGAGCAGGTTCAGATTCACAGCAAAACTGAATGGACATGACAAAGATTTCCCATATATCTCTTGCTCCTACACAGGCACAGCCTCCCCCATCATTAACGTCCCCACCAGAGTGATGCATCTGTTACTATCAATGAACCTACATTGATACGTCACTATCACCCAAAGTCCATGGTTTACACCAGGGTCCACTCTTGGTTTGGTCCATTTTGTAGATCTGGACAAATGCATGATGACATGTATACACCATCACGGTCTCATACAGAGTATTTTAAAGGCCCTAAGAATTCTGTGCTATATCTGTTTAAACACCTCCTTTCAATCTCTGGCAACCACTGATTTCTCATTGTCTCTATAGTTTTGCCTCTTTGAGAATGTCATATAGTTGAAATCATACAGTATGTAGCCTTTTCATATTGGCTTTTTCACTTAATAATTTGTATTTAAGTTTCTTCCATGTCTTTTCATGGCTTGTTGGTCATTTCTTTTTTAAATCACTATATCTATCTATCTATCTATCTATCTATCTATCATCTATCTATTTATTTTGAGAGAGAGCGAGCGTATGTGCAAGTGGGGGAGGGGCAGAGAGAGCAGAAAAAGAAAGAGGGAGAGAGAGAACCCCAAGCAGGCTCCACGCCCAGCACAGAGCCCAAAGCAGGGCCTGAAATCAGGAACCATGAGATCGTGACCTGAGCCGAGATCAAGAGTCCAACACTTAACTGAGTCATCGGGAGCCCCAATAGCTCATTTCTTTTTAATTCTGAATGCTTCACCTACTAAAGGATATCTTGGTTGCTCCCAGATTTTGGCAATTATGAGTAAAACAGTTAATATTTAATAGAGAAGATTCAAGTTTTTCCCAACAATGTCCCTCTCACTCCCCAAAATCTCGTGATAGAGTAAGATATGGAGGCCATACTAGAGGTAGACCCATGGGAATAAGTCTTGGCTGTTCCTCGCCAAGTGGTCCATTGTGGAAAAATATGGAGAAAATAAGTTATAGAGAACTAATTCTTCCAGCTTGCTTTCTTTTTTCTTTTCTTTTCTTTTCTTTTCTTTTCTTTTCTTTTCTTTTCTTTTCTTTTCTTCTTTCTTTCTCTTTCTTTCTTTCTTTCTTTCTTTCTTTCTTTCTTTCTTTTTCTTTCTTTCTTTCTTCTTTCTTTTTTCCTAGCAAGATGGCTTCTTTTTTTCACAATTATTCTCGCAAAAGATAACAGACAGTATATAAAGAGATATTACAAATACTGTTCCTTTTTTTCCCCCAACATCTGTGAGCTGCCAAGAGATTTTAATCAATAGAGGAGATATTTGAGAATGTAGGGGAGGCAAAATTTTACCTTTACTTTCTTAGGGTTTTTTAGCCAGGCCTGAGATTAAACTGATATAAGACAGATTAAGAGGAGAAAAGTATATAAAGTTAGCTGTTTTATATGACAGGGAGCTCTTGTAAGAAAAGAAAGACCCAAAGAAATGGCAAACCCACAGGCTTTTACATTAGGTTGAACAAAATGAGGCAACTGTGGAAAAGTAACTAAACAGGCTAAAGTAACTGACCAGGCTAAAGGAAGATAAGTGTTATTTTAACATGGTCTATTTATACAGGATTCTCTTGGCTTTGATTCCCCATTAAAGAATGTTCCTTCTCTCCCGGTACAGGGAGCACACTTTCACACAGGAGTGTTTATCTCCTGATTTCAGGAAGAACAGGGGAGATTAGAACGTCCTTTTTTGCATCTGCTGTTTTTTAAGTGCCTTCAGTTCAAAATAGTCTTTATGCCAAAGTGGCGTATTCTGCCTCCTTTCCTTCTCCCCCTTTGACAATTCCCCCAAAAGATTCATGGCCCAGAATCCGAGTTGGCAGATTTATTCTATTTTGCAGTGATTTAGTCTCTTAGTCTTGAGAATAGGTCCGTTCATTTAAACAGTTGTGTCTTAGTTCGGGACGCTATGGTGCAGAACGGTGTAGCCGTTCATCTAAGTTAGGTCTCCATATGATATGAGCAATCAGGCATTTATTGAGGGGCATTTTTTTTACAGAAACTAAAGAAAAACAAATATTAATAGTTAGAAACTTCGTTTCTGAGGCCAGAGGACAACCAGTTGAGATTTCTAGATTTAAGCAAGAAGCTTCTTTATACGGTAGAATGAAGACGTCAGTTGCAATTTGACAAATTTCCCAGCTCGTAGTTTGAATGTCTCTCATTACATTTTCTGGGTGTTCCAGTGAATTTTCCGCGTGGCCCACAGGAGTAGACATGAAGGTTGTTTATCTGTGATCTATTGTGATTTTCTGAAGGTTATATCAGGCCATCCAGCTTTAGTTTTAGGACTTGGGAAAAGGGCAGTTTTCATTCTGTAAAGCAAGGTACTGGGCTGGTATTTCAAGACTCCTTAAAGTCAACCTTAGCTCCTTAAAGCCATCCGGTCACATTTGAGTCTATGAGCATTGCTGTCAAATATGACGTTACAGTCGTTCCTGATAATATAATCAATGTTTCCAATCATGTTCTTCTGCTTTTTTGTTGTTGTTGTTGTTGTTGTTTTGTTTGTTTGGTTTTTGTCAGATGTCCCAGGATCTCTCAGTGTTCCGGCCCCTGAAATCCCATCATTGTCACAAGAAATTGTAGGGGAGGCGATATTTTACCTCCGTCTTCTTAGGGTCTTTCAGTTGATCCTGAGAATTAAACATCGGTAAGTTTTGCACAAAATCACTGTGATCTGATTTGGTCCACGGGGCTGGACAAGGGGCACGCTCTGCTTCCTCCCTACAAAGTATCCCGCTGAGTTTCGGGGAGTCCACAGACCCCACGCCCGACCCCAGGGACCCCGTGCAGGTGGCGCCGCAGCACGCCACGATGACTGCTCACGCTGTCCTGCGCCGGCCTCCCCACATTCTCCCACCTTTCCAGTGGGTACCCTTTCCACATCACCCGCAGCCAGCGCCGCCCTGGGAGCCTTTCTCTTTTTTTCTAGCCCTAGAAGATGGGCCAATGCTGTCTCTACTGTAAACAGAGAAATACACCGTGGAAGGTTCTAAGCAATCTGCGGCAGGGTCAGTCACCAGGAACCCCCAAAGCCCCAAAGCGACAGAGAAAGCCTGGAGTCCTGGTAGGAAACTTGCTGCCTTCTCTTCAGCCTCGCTTCCTCCACGGACCCGCTCCCTCAGCACGGCCCTGAGCCAGCTGAGACTGGATTCAGTGTCAGCCTCCCCACTGTAACTGTTCCTGCTCAGGGCTATGGCATCTCCAGTTTAGGAGGCTTTTCTATGGAAACTGTCATGATTATCTCAGAGCTCTGCATCCTGGCACCCATGTATCCATTGGCATGAGCACATACCTCAATCCTCCAGAGGCACGAGCACATACCTCAATATCTGTCTGGTTTCCCGTTTTCTGAACCAAGAGTCATTTTTTTTCTGAGTGGGGTCACCTCTGGAGACAAGAAATAGGAGGGAGCTGTGATCCTTCAATGATCCTTGATGGACGTATAGTTACTATGATTCAGAGAGAGAACTTTTGGTCCATTGTCACACTTGATTCTCTAAAACCCCTTCAGGTCAGAGATCCCAAGTGTCAGATGACTTCCGCCGGGTCACCTGGCAAGTGAATTTAATCCACTTGTTCCGAGCCATAACCTCTGATATATACCTCTGATCCAAAGTTATGTCAACGGTGATTTTCCTGCATGATCCACAGTAACGCTTGGTTCCATGATTTTCCCACTAGTCTACCCACCTCCTTTAAGAGTTTTATTTCTCCCTAACTTTTGGAAAATAGGAAGCAAAAGAATGGATGTCATTTGAGGATTGATCCCAAACTAGGCACAGCTGGAGGGGTGCTTGGTGGGGCCATCAGGCAGCCGTTGCTTTTACAGTGGACATTTGAAAGTGTCTGGTCAGCTGTGTGTGATGGGTCTGCTTGGTAGCCGGACAATTTCAATTACACGCTAATCCTTATCACTCTAGCTTCTAGCTGCTCTTGAGAGTTCTTTTTTTTTTAATGTGTATTTATTTGAGAGATAGAAAGCACGAGGGAAGGAGGGGAAGAGAAAGAAAGAGAGAGAGAATCCTATGCAGGCTCTGCACTGTCAGCGCAGAGCCCAATGCGGGGCTCGATCTCACAAACCAGGAAATCGTGACCTAAGCTGAAACCAAGAGTTGGACACTCGACCAAGTGAGCTGCCCAGGCGCCCCTAGCAGCTCCTGAGATTTCTACAGAATCCTGGGCATTTATATCAGCTCAAGAACATGACCTCTGCAGACTGCCCTGGCCTCCCCCCTCCTTCAGACTTTCCCTCCGTAGTATCCTGGAAGGTAACTTCGCACTGACCTCTGCCGCTAGAGGTGAGTGGGGAGCGCGGTGGGAGGGGCAATGGGAATGAGGAGGGGCCCAGGCTTCTGTATCAGAATCGCATGGGGTCCAGCCCTGACTCCCCCAGCTGCCCGCTCTGATGCTGGATGAGCCAGTGAGTTTAATCTCCTGTAATATTAAAATAATTCTACTGTCAGTAATAGTTACCTTGGAAAATTGTGAGGATTTTTTTTAAAAAATGTAGAAAGGGCCTAGAATTGTGTCCGGTACAAAATCATTGTTAATGTTAATGGGATAAGATTTTAAAAATGCTTTTTCTGCAAATGCTCAAAATCTCTGTGAAAAGAACAGTTCATGGAAGGATTCTGAACAGCTGCTTGCTTTGGGGAGATGTACTAGGGAAAAAATAAGACATTGTTCCCATTTTTACGAACAGCTTTTGTAAATAACATAGGCAATCCCGCCAAACCAATCCCTTCCCTGTCCTCTGAAACTAACCAGATTTTATTATTAAAATATTTATGAATATTTACCATGTTTTCTGAAATATTCTTTTAGAGACCAAATACATGAGATCTAATTCTTATGTGTTTATGAAGTATCTCCACATAATTTTAGAAGAATTTGTAACAGTTTATAGTAAATCCCGGTTTATAATTCCAATTAAGGGATGCCTGGGTGGCTCAGTCAGTTAAGCGTGCGACTCTTGATTTCCGCTCAGGTCACGATCACACGGCCCGTGAGTTCGGGTCCCATAGCGGGCTCCGTGCTGACAATGCGGAGCTTGCTTGGGGTTCTTTTTCTCTCTCTCCCTCTCTCTGACCCTCCCCCATTCGCTCCCCCTCTCTCTCTCAAAATAAATTAAAACATAAAAAACTTTATAATTCCAATTAATGATGCAGTGAGGCTGGATTTTTACATGGCGTTAACATTTTTTTTTGAAGGATATGATGTTCCCTTATATAATTAATACACATAGCGCTTTCATAACTAACATTTTAGGGAACTGCATAAGATCAATGTAAAAAGCATTTTCTGCCAAGCAGTAAACTAAGTCTAGTTTGCTCTGTGCCTTTAAGTGGCTTTATAAAGTCAGCAAGCCGTACTGCTCTGAACTTCAATTTCATCCTTGAAAACCTAGCCATCTGAAAGAGTTCTGTGATGCCAATTATCCCTTCAAAATATCATAAGAATGAAAGTCATTAGTTTAAATTATTGCAAGGATTTCAGATTACTGTGTTTACGATCTTGTCCTGAGACATGTTGTTTTCATCTCTGTGCTAATGTGCCTGCAAGTGTGTGTGTACGTGTGTGCGTGCGTGTGTGTAATTTTGTGAAAGAATTTGATCGAGAATGTAATGCCAAGGTACGCTTGTGTACATATCTCCGGATTTGCAGCCAATCTGATTCTCAGTTACTGGCAAGGTGACATCAGGCAAAGGACTTAGCCTTCCTGAGCCCGTGGTGCCAGGGCTCTGTCTCTACTCTTCTCCCTAGGTCCGCTCCACCCCCAGATTTCCTGTTTCTCCAAGGCCAGGGGACCAAAGCTTGTTCGTGTCCATCTTTGCCACAGCTGGACAAGGCCAGCACAACACACACTTGTTTTCTGGTGAAATGGAATTTCACTTTCTATTTTTTTTGCTTTTTTTTTTTTTTTTTGCATCAATTTGTATGCTCATATGGTTTTTCTTCCTCAGCCTGTTGATATGGTGGATTACCCTGATGACTTTCAAATGTTAAACCAGCCTTGCATACCTGAAATAAATCCCACTTAGTCATGGTTTATAATTCATTTTATACATTACTGGATTTGCTCTGCTAATATTTTGTTGAGGATTTTTTTTTTTTTTTGCATCAAAATTCATGAGAGATATTTGTCTCTAGTTTTCTCTCTCTTTTTTTTTTCTTCCTTTCCTTTCCTGGTCCTGTTTTGGTTTTGTATCAGTGTAATACTGGCTTCATTAAAATCATCTGGGATGTGTTCTCTCCTCCTCTATGTTCTGGAAGAGATTGTGTAAAGTTGATGTTAATTCCTCTTTAAACGTTTGGTAGAATTCTCCAAGGAACCCATCTGAGTCTAGAGATTCTATTTTGGGAGTTTTTAAGTTACAAATTCAATTTTTTTCCGTGGTTATAGGACTATTCAAATTGTCTGTTTTATCGTCATTGACTTTGCTAGCCTCTAGTTGTTGAGGGATTGGTCCATTTCTACTAAGTGATTGAGTTTATGAGAGTGAAGCTGTTCATGGTATTTCATTCTTATCCTTTAACGGCTTCAAAATCCATCAGGACCACCTCTGTTTCATTACCGATATTGGTGATTTGTGTCTTTTTTCTTTGTCGGCCTTGCTAGAGGTTTATCCCTTTTACTGATTTTTTTGAAGAACTTTTTTTGTTGTGTCACTGATTTTTCTCTATTGCTTCACTGTCTTAGATTTTATGAATTTCTGTTCTTATTTTTCTTCTGCTTGCTTTGTGTTTATTTTGCTTTTTTTCCCCCAAGTTATTTGTGTACTGGAGACATTTCCTCTTTTCCACCCTCAAAATTTCAGACTATAATTTTCCCTCTAAGCACTGCATTAACTACATCTCACATACTTTGTATGTTGTACTTTTATTTTGATTCGGTTCTATGTATTTTTTTTAAATGTCTTCTGAGACGCACTCTTTGTCCCATAGATTATTTACAAGAGTGTTGTTTAATTTCCAGGTTGTTGGAAATTTTCCTGTTGTCTTTGTATTGATTTCTAGTTGGATTTTCATTCTCCTCAGAGAATGTACCCCGTACGATTCGAATTCTTTCAAATTTGTTGAGGTTTGTTTATGACTCAGGTTATGGTCTGTCTTGGTTAATATTCCATGGACACTTGAAAAGAATGTGTATTCTGCTGTTCTTGAATAGACTGCTCTGTAAATGTCAGGCAGATCCTATCTGCTGATCATGGTGCTCTGTTCTGATTTGCTGTCTAGTGGGTGTATCAGTTTCTGAAAGTGAGGTGTTAAGTCTCCAGCCATAATTGTGGACTTGTCTGTTTCTCCTTTCAGCTCCAACGGTTTTTGCTTCATATATTTTGAGGCTCTGTTGTTGATTACATGCACATTTAGGATCATTATGTCCTCCCAGTGGGTTAATGTTTTTTTACCAATAGGCAGTATCCCTTTTTGTCGCTATTGTTTGCTTTCCTCTGAAGTCTGCTTTATCTGGTATTAATATAGCCACCCCTGTTTTCTTTTTTAATTGATGTTTTCATGATAGATCTTTATCCATCTTTTTACTTTCAACCTACCTAGGTCATTGTATTTGATGTGTGCACATCATTGTATTTGTATATTTCTTACAGACAATGTACTTTTGACCATATTGTTAAATCCACTCTGTCAATTTCTATCTTTTGGTTGGTATTTAGATCATTTGCATTTAAGGCAATCGTTGATATGACAGGACTTGAATCTGTCATTTTGTTGTTTTCATCTATTTTCTGTTCCTTTCTTTATCTCTACTTGCCTTTCTTTGCATTATTTGAACAATATTTTAGGATTCCATCTTGATTTATTTATAGTTGTGGTTTTTTTTTTTTAATTGAGAGACACGGCCATCTAAATAACATGAGCTTTTTCTGTGGGAAAAGCTCATTCCTAGCATCTCATATGATTAAGGCAAAAGCACAGCATCCAAGCGCCAGGTTTCTTTGGAGTAGAGCACCTGTAATTGGGTGTGTGGCTCTTTCCACCCTTCAGCATGAGGAACCTTTGACAGAACTCAGTGCCTGCAGCAGTGGATTCTCTGGATGACCATAATCACCAGGACCAACCTGTAGGGACCAAGAAAGAATTTCCCAAATTTATCATGAGAGGGAGATAACCAAGAGGGAAGATAGAATTGCCCACAGTTTGCCAAATGGGTGCTCCAAATGAAGCCCTAGGAAGCTGTGTTGGCTTCATTTTGTACCCCAAACTGGTGAAAACTCCTGAAATGCTAATTCTTCTCTTTCTTAGCCAGAAATATCTTAACTGCAACCTTCCCCATAGTGATGTTTTGAAGCCAGATTATCTGCCTTAGTTGGGGGAGAAGAATGATGACAGCTTCCATCGCCCTCTGCTCCACATGAGAGGAGAGTGCATGGTCACGGTCCTGCGGCAAGCGTTTTCCCCAGGATGCTCAGAGCCTTCACAAACTCAACCTCATTAGTCCCTGAATTAAAGATCAAAGTCTTTATCTCTCCTGTATGAGTGAGAAGATTAAAGAACAACAGATACTTGCTCAAAGTCACATGCTAAGCCACTACATGAATTAGTGGTTAAACCCCCTCCTTGGATACATGAGATAATTGGCTACACCAGCAAACTGACCACAATGCTAATTATTTCTGATGCTTAATTTATAAGCAAACTGGGACTTCTGTGCTCTCAGAAAGAAGCATGGATTCCGCTTCAGAGAGACCCAGCTCAGTCATGGTTTATTTAGCATGCTACGTAATGATGCGGGTGCTGTGGAATGGTAATAGCTCACCTCTTTCCAAGGATTTTAGGAATCTCGCAGAGATATGCCGCTGGATTTGCCCATTCATTACTTCATTCATTCATTAAACTATCCCTCTCAGATGCCACCAGAGCTCAGAAGTGCTCCCAAATCAGGAGCCGCAAAGGTGAACGTGACAGTTTGGTGAGGAAGGCACCCAGGCGAACACAAGTAGAGACGCGGGGATATGAGTTATTGAAAAAGGAGCTATGAAAAAGTAGGGCAGAGGAAAAGTGGGCTGGAGAAAACCTTTCAGAAGTGGCTGCCCTTATTTAGAAATTTGGCAAGCAGCCGAGAGGGCAAAAGCTATTCCAAGCAGAGAGTGTTCCAGATCGAAGAGACACGAAGTGCAAAGACGTGGACTTGAGCGCTAGTGTGCATCCATGAAAGGCGAGGAATTCAGTGTGGCTGGAGACCAGGAAGGCCAACGTAGATTTATGGGAAGTTAGACCAGGCTGAGGAGCTGAGGCCAGATTATGAGGGACTCTGAGAGCAGTGCGCTGGAGTCAGACCTAGCCTCGATGCCAGTGCTGCTTGTTTATGGGATGTCTTGCTTTTCCCTCCTCCCAGCCACCCGAACAGTGGTCCAAGGTGTCTACTGCATTAGACAAAGAATGGATTTGCAAAGCCATAAAAGCACTGATGCGATGTCCTCTAATAGTCTGGATGTATATCTGGATTTAACATCAGTCAGTGGGGACTTGATGACGCTTTGCTCTGGTTATAGGATCTGGTGAAGTTTAAGAAATTGGCTGGAGACCCGACCGTGCAGAGTAATTGCCAACATCTCCTTCCAACGTACCTGGAGCCTCTGCCTCCAGCAGTTAGACTTCCCACTGCTTCCTCACAAACATCTTGGGATCACGTTCCCCAGGGTCACAGCTCAGCGTTAGGAATGCTGGCATATCGATCCGGGAACAGGTTCATTGTGCCCACCGATAGACCGGCATCCACCCACTCTTCCTAAACTCTTCCCCGGGAGACAAGCACCTGGGATCACTATCGAGATATCAAAGATTGATATCTTTCTCTCCTCCCTCTTTTTTTAAAATTCCTTTTTCATTTCTTCCAGGGAAGATGACTTATTGAATACAGTAGCCACAACTGGAACACATCTAATACTGTGTCTGTTAAACCAGAGCCAGTGGGCTTGCCACTCCGTTTAGAAAGCTGTCTACACCTAAGCCGGGTAACAGCCGTGTTGACAGTCCTGGGATAAATGAGAAAATGGCACAGAGATTTAAAATGTGTGACTTAGTGACAATTCTTTGGTGCTCCACTCTCAGTGGAGGGCTCTTAAGAAAACGTTGATTTTTCTGGAGCTGAATTCACAGGTTTTCAGGTTTATCTCAGGACAGACGTTTGATGTGCACACATACTACTCTGTATATACCCTATACCTAAGAATATACACATCACATAGATCTACACACACACACACACACACACACGTGTGCAAGAAGCTTCCTATTTGCAGAGGGCTGTTACACATCTGCACCTCCTCCACTCCTTCCTGTATGCCAGACAATGTTCATTTTGAGAAGCCCATCACAGCCTAAAACAAAGATATCAGGAACGGCCCCGGCTCCAAGTTTTTGTTTCATTGACATCTCACCTGCCAAGAAGCAGAAATGACCCCACGAGTCAGGTAGTCAAAAGAATAAGAAAGTAGAGGTATTGCGATGTGACCTCAATTCTTTGTCAGGGATATCCCTTCCCACTTCTAAGTATCTACACTAGGTTCCTAGGGCTGTTATAACAAAGTGTAGCTTGAAGTGACAGGCGTGCATTTTCTCATTGTTCAGGAGGCCAGAGGTCAGAAAGCAAAGAATCGGCAGAGCCACACCACCTCCAAAGCCTCTACGGGAGGATCTGTCTCTACCTCTTCCAGCTTCTGGCCGTTGCCATCAGTCCTTGGCTTGTGGCAGCATAGTGTCTGCCTCTGTCTTCACACGGCCTTCTGCTCTACGGGTGCCTCTGTGTGCACTCTCCTCTTCTTATAAGGATACCAGTCATTTTGGATCCGGGACCCACCCGAATTCATTATGACCTCATCGTAACTAATTACATCTGCGTTTCCAAATGAGGTCACATTCTGAGGTTCCGGGCAAACATGAATGTTGGAGGGACACTACAGTAGGAAAGAGATCAGAGAGCGTCTAGATTGGCCTCCCATGGATTCACTTCTTACCAGTATGATTATTAATTAGTTTCCCAAGGTTATGCCTGGATATCCACTTTTCTCATACTGTACCTCTTGGCCTAACAAAAATCTTAATTAGAAAATCCTGGAGGGGGGCGCTTGGGTGGCTCAGTCAGTTAAGTGTCTGACTTCGGCTCAGGTCACGATCTCACAGCTTGTGAGTTCGAGCCCCGCGTCGGGCTCTGTGCTGACAGCTCGGAGCCTGGAGCCTGCTTCAGATTCTGTGTCTCCCTCTCTCTCTCTCTCTGCCCCTCCCCTGCTCACACTCTGTCTGTCTCTCTCAAAAAAATAAATAAACCATTAAAAAAATTAAAAAGAAAATCCTTGGAATCGCTCTCATGCCTCGTGAATCAACCCCCTTGGCAAGTCTTCTTTCTTCAGACCTGGAACTCAGGACAATGGACCCAGTGCCGTGAGATTCTTATTTAAGCCAGGAGAGGACCTAAGCCAGGGGGCAAGATGAGATCTGGAGTCAGACTAGCCCAAGATTAATTTGAAAATTAATGACTAATGACATCTTGGGACGGTATTTAGTTTCCATAAACTTCAGGTAGCTGATCTGTAGAATGAGAAATGTATAATTCACAGGGTTATTGAGAGAATTAAATTAGGTCCTAATTTAATGTTATTAAATGGTAGCTGTTATTAGTAGTAGTAAAGTGAAAGACGCCACAAGGCCCATGGGGAAGCTACAGTAAACTCTACTATTTGGTCCACTGGGGAGAGTATGACTTGGATGAAAGAAAAAAGGAATCCCCTCCCACATTGAGATTGTTCCAGAAAAAGGTAGAGTCTTCAATCCACTGGACCCGAGTGACTCATTGCCCTATTTTACCTACAATAAGAGGTTGAAAGAGAGAAATCTGAGGAGCTCAGAATGCTTAACAGCTCTGTCTTTGGCCATGAGTACTGCTTCTCTGGCACTTTATGGAATTTCTCCAGAGTTTTCTTTCATCTACCCACAAATTCCTTTCTTCCTACCTGCCTCCCCTTCTATTGGAAGAGCAAAACTAAATGACTAGTTTAAGTAATTCTGAAATGGAAGGAGGAAACGAAGCAATGCATTAAAACATGTAAAATTCATATCATAAAGCTATAATAATTATAACAGTGTGGTTGTTGTGGAATGAATTGTGTCCCCTCAAATTCATAAGTTGAAGCCATAAACTCTCAGTGCTTGAACTGTATTTGCAGATAGACCTTTAAAGGGGTGAATAAGATGAGACTGTTGGAATGGTCTCCTTACAAGAAGAATGATCTGATTATCGACCTTACGATCTGACTGGCTTTGTTACAAGAAGAGGAAATTTGGACACACACAAAGAGACACTAGGAATGCGTGCACCCAGAGGAGATGCCATGTGAGGACACAGGAAGTAATGGCCGTCTAACAAGCCAAGGAGAGAGGAGTCAGGCAAAACCAAACCTGCTTACACCTTGATCTTGGATTTGTAGCCTCCAGAACTGTGAGAAAATAAATTTCAGTAGTTTAAGTGACCCAGTCAGTGGTATTTTGTTATGGCAGCCCTAGGAAACTAATACAGTGGTGTTGATACGATAAAAGATAAATGTACGAGATGAAAAAAAATTATATCTCTATATATACCAAAAACAGAATTAAATATAAAAAATGTGCCATTAATACCAATATATGCCACAGACCTAGTAATAGAGTTAATAAAAGGTATACAAAACCACAACACAAAAATCTCTAAAACATTATGGATAGAAATGTATATAAAATGTAGATAAATGGAAAGGTCTACCATGTTCATGGATTAGAAGTCTCAGCCTTGTGAAGATTTTAATTCTCGTTTGAATTGACCTATAGATTAAGGCAATCTCTACAAAAATCAGGTAGGATTTATGATAAAAATCCACAAGGTGGAAGAAAACTCACATGAAAAATGCAAGAAGGTCAAGAGCAGCCAAGGTAATTTTTAATAGAACCAGGTAGGAGGAATCGCTCTGCTACGTACCAAATATTACAAAATGAATAATTAAGAGTGTGGTATTAGGAACGAATATACAAATAGATATATGAAAAAATAGCTCACAAATAGATTCAATTAACTATGGGTACTTAATTTATGATCAAGTAGAGGCACAGAGCAATGGTAAAGAATGCCTTTTTACGTAATGGTGCCAGATCTACTGGAAGTTCCTTTCAGGGGAAAATAAACCTTGACCCTTACTCACATAAGAGACACACACAGATACTTCCCAAGTGAATTATGACTGTGAATATAAAAAATAAAACAAAGGTTCCATAAGATAATAAAAGATAATATCACATGATTTGGGAAATGCAAATATTCCTTAAATGGGAGCTAAAAGCACCAATCATAAAACAAAGGCTGATACAATAAATAGGACCTCATTCAACTTAAAAATGCCTGCTCATGGCAATCTACAATTAAGGAAATGAAAAGACAGCTGTTACTGGTAGTAGTATATCAGGAAACATCTAGACTGGCCTCCCATGCGTTCACTTCTTACCAATGTGACCATTAATCAGTTTCCCAAATTTATACCTGGAGCAGGACACGATAGTTGCCACACATAAAAGAAAACAAACAAAAAAGAGCTCGTGTCCAGAACATACAAATTCCTACAAATTAGTAGGAATTAAGGCACACATCCCAAAAAGAAATGGGCAAAAGACTTGAACAGATACTGCACAAAAGAGGACGCCCGTATGACAAACGTACAAAAATTGTCAGCACCATGATCCATCGGACAAGCGCAAATGAAAACCGCAGTGAGATACACATACCAGGATGGCTCCAATGAGAAAGACAGAGGGTTGGATAGAATGTGGAGCAACTTGACATCTCTTTCACTACCGGTAGGAGTATAAATTCACGTAAATTGCTTTATAAATCTGTGTGGCATTCATATGACAGAACCCGGACACCGATGGTAAGTGAAATGAACTACCTCATATGTGTCAATGTGGATAGATCTCCACAATAGTGTTGAGACCACAGGCAAAATGATGAATAAAGCATGTGGAACGATACTGTTTAAATTACTCACCCATACACTGAGCCCCCCCCCAATACTATATACATGAAGATACATGTTTGTACAAATATAAAAGGCAATGACTGGAAAACACACACCACGCTTATGGCAGTGGTTGCCACAGACGAAAAGGCAAGAAACAAGACAGAGGTTCAAAAATACTTTGGTTCATCTGAGACCGTCTGCTCTCCTTACAAACAAAACAATATTGAAAACAACTGTTAATCTTGGATCATAGGAGTATGTTTCCTTTCGGATTTTTAGAACTTTGAATTTTTTTCTCGAAAAACGTAAATGAAGAAGATGAACGAGCTCCAGTCTCCTTGACATTTCCGGGATGTGCTGTTCCACACACCGCCCCCCGCCCTCCACTAACTATCCTCCTCCCCATTTCAAACCTCTGCTCTGATCTTTTCTCCCCGATATCTGGTCTTCTGCATATAGCTGGACGTTTCCCTTCTTGACCCAGCTCTGGTGAAACGCGTTGGTCAGATAGTCTCTACTATCCAGCCTGGCCTGAGCTTTTGCGGCCTGTCACCCCTAGTCAGGTCCAGGTTCCCAGGGCTCCTCCCCCACAGGAAAGAAACTGGGTCAACCAAGCAGCCTCCTCCCTCTCTACGCTTTGCTCATAGGAAGTCTGAGGGTGCGATGGCCCACTTACACTTGGGTGCAGCTGTTTCCATTTGGGACTGGATCAGATTGACCGAAAACTCAGTTGGGCACTACCTAGATCCAAATGCTGAATTTCACTCCATAGAAAGTCTCGGCTGTGTGGAGGAACGTCTTCATCAGAAGACAGAACTGTCTGTGTGCCTTGCTTCAGCCTGCGGCAACAAAGCCAAGGTGAAGTCAGGCTAATACATCCCCCTCTGCCCTCCAGTGTTAGGCACCATTAGGGATGGTTGCCCCCTGTTTCCTTCTCAATTAAACTGGGACAGAGCGTGCTTTCTAGTTGTGCCTTTCTTCTGACACTAGATGACATGTTAGATGGGTGACATTTTGGTGCTCATCTGATCCATTGATTCTTGACATGGCAGAGACCCCACGTGAGACCTTTAAAACCAGCCTCCTGAGCAACTCCCAGATTGGGAGCAATTTTAACTTCTACAGGAGCCGAGTGGAGCTATGGAAGGATGTGGCCTCCGAGGGGCAGGGATTGGGCTCCGCAAAGGTCAGAAAGGAAGAACTGGGGGAGATGGTCGGATCATCTCAGCTCGGGTCTCAAACCTGCACAAGTGGAGAAGTGGGAAATAAAGCCTGAAAGATCAACTCAGATTGGAAGTCTGAGAAATTGGCACTTCCATCTGGTGAGAGGGAAAACCATGGCCATTTTCCAAGCAAAGGAGAGCCACTGGGATTGATTTTAATATTCGTGCTGACTGAGCTATCCAGGCTACAAGAAAGACAGGCACCCTTGTACTGCCTGATAGGCATTCAGTACGAAAGTGGCCGTGCACTCACCACGGGTACATCTGCTTGTCTATGCCCTGGGAGGGCCACAGTGCTGACAAAGTGTCCATTGTCCTTAAGCTAGACTCTTGATGTGTGCTTTTTGCCTTTGTCCTCTCTTGCATTCCATGTTTTTGTTCCACCTTCCTTTTCTTATTTTAGGACATTTTTAACGACCCGGAGGCACAGATTGGTAAGCACTCATGGAACTTCGCCTGCCTGAAGTGTTCCCAAGCTACACAGCTATGCGCAAGTCATAGAAACCCACCTGCGATGTCCTCGGGACAATCGGGGGTGCCGTGTGCCCAGAGCTTCCCGAGCTGCTTGTGCCCTTTGCCCTACTCTCTTGCTTTCTAGGGATGACTCTAAAGAGAGCCCCAGGGACACACGGCAGTTTGTGCGTGGTGCTATTTATCGCAGTGTTGTTTACAGAGGGATGGGTTAGAAAATCACGACCCATCATATGATGGCATTATGAGCAATTGTAAGGTGCATTTTTTCCTAAGAAACTTGAATAATGTGAGGAAGATAATCCTGTTGAAATAATAAGTAAAAATCAAGTATATATAAATAAAACGATAAGTACACAAAAATTGTGTTTAGATTATGACCCAACTTTGTTAACCATATGCGTAAAGGTATGCATCTACAAAAGACTGGGAGAAGATACGCTTAAATGTTAGCGTGTATTTATCTAAATTGTGGAAATTTTAAGGCATTTTATTTTTCCTCTTTACACTTCTGTGAGATCTCCTGCAGTTGATCTTATATTAATTCCATAATCAAACACCGAAGAAGAAAGTAACCCGCTTCGCAGCTGTTTGTTGAATGCTTATGATGTGCCTGGCGCTGATCTGTTGTAAGTGAAGAAACAGAGAAGGAAACAAGAGGGAGAAAAAGGAAAATAGATAAACAAAGCCTGATGTTCCTCAGAAAAAGGGGAAAAAATCGCTTTCTTACGCCTTACATTATGCATGCGGCTCACAGGCCGGGCTGGAGAGAAAGATGTGTATACAGTTGCCCAAAAGAGGCTGAACTCAGATGCTCAAGGTCAAGTTGGCCCCCACCCCGAGGGCATTTCAAGATGAGGAGCTCTTCCTGATCTGCAGGGGTCTTGCCTGACACCTGGCTGGGAGGCAGACCTTGGATTCCAAGCCCAGCCCTGCCCCTGCATCTGCATGATGATCCAGAGCCAGTCCCTAACCCTTGGAGTCTCAGAGGTCCATTCCACACACGGCAAATTGAGACACTAAGACAAGATCTTGCTCTGTCTCGCAGCTGTGAGATTCTCATAGATAAGAGATTTGCAGCCTTCCTTTGAACACGCATGCCTTTCTCCGGGACCCAACTGTCTAATCTAGTTGTCTTCGCTGCCCAGTTTACCGTCCAGGTCCCAATGCTGGTGCCATCAAGGAGGCCAAAGATCAGAAAGGGTGGATTTGCTTTCTTCTGGCTCAGCTATAAATGATGCCATTCTGAAGAATAAACCGAGGATAATTACTTTCAAACCCCCCCCCCCCCACTTCGAGCCCCAGGCACCACCACCTGCTTGATTTCCCTGGGATGTAAGGCGATCTCTTAAGGCTCCAATCACTTCCATGTGCCCACTGTTCAGTGCCTCCTTTCTGTACTTTGTTTCGACTCTTTCCTCTCTGTCTCTTTACAGATTCTTTTGCCGGGACTACGTTCTGTCCCTTCTGCAATAACCCACACTGTGGGGGAAGCATCTGTCCCATCTATATTCTGTCTGAAGGTCCAAACAGAGGCAGCTGCCTTGGTCAGATCCCACTGGCTCTGCCCCAACTGAAGCCGGCTTTGGGTTTCCAGTCACCCGGCAAAGGAGCCACCGCCCTCTGTCTTTTTGCCTGGCCCTTAGTTGGCCAAGAAGACGAGAATCAGCAAAACCACCTGCTTTCCCGATGAGGTGATGAGAAGGATCAATTGGGTTTTCTTGGATAAAAGAGCTCTGAGATTTCCGAGTTCTTGTGCGGGGGTTAACCGGAGTTGTTATTAGCTGCGAGATGTTCATGACTCACAGGATACAATTAGAGACTAATTCCCTGTTAAATCCCATGGCCCCGACCACAGCTGTGATGAAAACAGGCCACAATGTGGCCAGCATGACCACGGAATAGAGGGACAGTGCAGGGGGAGGGGAGGAAGGACAGGGCAGGGTGAAGGCCAAGGGGAAGCATGGAGGCGGCAGTGTGCGGGTGTGCCTGACCTGAGCGACGCATCCCATCTGGGTGAGCCCCTGGCCCGGCGCACGCACAGCGCTTGCACTGGATGGGCTTGGGTGGCCCCATCCTGCCAGTGTGTGTGTTTGCAAACTCTCGGTTTGAGCGTTTCTCTCTCAACGCTGGTTTAGAGGGGCACACAAACTTTAAGATCTGTTATGAGACTGCTGGAGAGGTGATGTGGGTGTAACTTCCAGTGTACCATGCCTGGTCTGTGTCTTTGAGGAGGTAGTCTAACCTCCCTGTGACTCAGTTTCCTCACCTGCAATGTAACAAGAGAACCAGCCTGGTTGGATTGTACTCTGTTGCAAATGGATTAATACACGGAAGCCCCCCCCCTCGCGTAGGATCTGGCATAGAAGGAAGATTAACTATCGTGATTATGGTGATGCACAGAATTTAATTTAGAGCCGTCTATGGTCTTCAGCTATAGTTCAAGAGCCTTCAGTTCTCTGGTTCTTAAAACAGGTGCAGTGGCCTTCCAGTCCCAGATGGGCACAGAGCAGGTGATCACAAGTCAGCCAAGAGACAGTAGGGGGATCTTGCAAGCACTGCCTGGACCATGAAAAAGGCATAGTGGAGTTGGTAGCCCCCCTCTCAGGAGCCCCCGGCCAGTGGGGGCTTCAATCAACGCCCATGGGGAAGCAGGATGCAAGGCAGGAGAACGAGGTGGATCAGATACCACCTGACTCGAAGTTCAGCCATCCCAGCAGATTTGCAACCCGGAAAGCAGCCTGTGTTGACCACAGCCCGGCCCCCTGTGTTGACCTTCTCTGGGCCTCACTCCTCAGGCTCTGAGTAGACTGAGGTAAACGAAGCTCATAAGGATGAGCTTTGCAGGAGGCATTGCTTTAACCGAGGTGAGCATGTCTCCTTAGGGAGGGGCTGAGCGAGCTTCTTGCACTCAAGCCTTTGGAAAAGATGAGACACTGTCATAGCCAAGGCTCCTTCCACAAAACTAAGCCCCAGGCAGAGGACAAAGGGTCGGGAGGGCCAGGCACGAAAGATGGAGAAACCTTCCCTGTGAGCTCTAGTGGAAGAATCTGGAATGGTTTTCGGCATTCTAGCTGGGCTTTTGTTGAGGGCTGAACGTAAAAACAAAACAAAACAGAAAAACTGCAAGTAAAAGGAAGGGGGAAAGGGATTCCAGGAAGAGACACGAGGGAAGGAAGGATCCAGAACATAGGGAACATTTATTAATTCCTCTGCATATTTGAGCACCAAATATATGCTAGGTACCTGCAGAGATAAGTAAGCAATGGCCCCTTCACCCAAGGAGTTCCTACTAAGCAGTTAGAGACTCAGGAGAGCAAGGAACAGAGTATGTAATAGAAGTCACACCCTGTGCACGCTGAGGCCTGCAGGGACCGAGGGCCAGGGGACCAACTGTCTGGGCTTGCTCAGCATTGCCCCAGTTTGAGCACCCCCCTCTGACCCCTTCAAACCAAAGCAATTACTCCCCCTCCTCTGGCTTGGTGTTACGGGCTGAATTGTGTCCCCCCAAATTCCTACGTTGACCTTCTAACTCCTAGAACCTTCGAATGTGGTTGTATTTGGAGATAAGGTCTTTAAAGAAGTAATTAAAGCAAAGTTGTTAGGGAAGTCCCCACGCCAAAATGACTGGTGTCCTCATAAGATAAGGAGGTTGGGAGACAGACACGAACAGAGGAGAGACCGCGTGACCGCACAGGGAGAAGGCGGCCGTCTGCAAGCCAGGCCCGGGGGCCCCGGGACCGACACTTTCCTCATGGCCCTCGGAGGACCCAGCCCTGCTCACACCTTGATCTCCATCTTTCCGGCCTTCAGGGCTGTGAGGGAATACATGTATGTGGTGTTTAAGCCACCCAGACCGTGAGCCACGGCAGCCCTGGCCAAGTCAGACGCTTGGAAAGAAGTAGCCTTGACACAAGAAGAGAGTCATTTGTCCAAGGGGCCCAGCATGTGAGAAAACGTGCAAGTTTAGTGAAATACCAGAGTGGGTGGTGAGGTTTTACACAAAGACAGAACTCGGATAATGAGGGCCATATGTGCCAAACTGGGGACTTTGGGAACTGTCTTCAGGACAAGGGGTTTCTGGAATGGGATGTGGGGCCTGAGACATCTGATCTGGTTTGGATTTCAGCCGACTCTCCTGCTGGGGCAATGGGCCTAGAGAGACCCAACAGAGAGACCCAGCGGCCACTAATGGAGCGGCTCAGAATCCTGCAGGAAGAATCCAGCTTTGTCTCTTTCGGGCATAGGCCTGAGGCAAGTTCCTCCTGGTGAACAAAACCGTGAGGTGTCACCTTCACTGCCCGCTACTCTGGTCGGGGGTTGGGTCCTCCCACGCAGTTCACATGTCACAAGTGAGGACGGAACCCCAGCAGTGAACTTCTCTCCCAGACCTCGGTCCTCCTCTCTCTTCTCCCCTTCCTAAGGAAGTGCAGAGGGAGAGTGGGACAATTTCAGCCTTACCCATGTTGAGCCCACTGGGACCTGGTGGTCACTTCCACTCTGGGAAGCCCACCTTCTTCCTGGTGAAAGGACGCTATGGCATTGGGGCACATGCTCAGTGGGACCGCAGCTGATGCATCGCACAGGTGCAGGCCCCTGGGGACAGCTAACGCAACCACAGATGGTGAGCAGCAGAGGAAGGTGAAGGTCTGGGGGGTCTGGGTGGCTCAGTCGGTTGAGCATCCGACTTCAGCTCAGGTCATGATCTCGCAGTTTGTGAGTTCGAGCCCCACGTCAGTCTCTGTGCTGATGGCTCAGAGCCTGGAGCTTGCTTTGGATTCTGTGTCGCCCTCTCTCTGTGCCCCTCCCCTGCCTACGCTCTGTTTCTCTCTGTCTTTGAATAATAAACAAACATTACAGAAAAATTAAAAAAAAAAAAAAAAGAAGGTGAAGGTCTGCCATCCAGCCACTCTGGGCCCCACCTGGAAGCTGAGCATATGGAGAAGACATCTGCTAATGGGGGAAAGTTCTTTGACCTTCTTTTTTGGCTCGGAAAAGAAAAGTGGCTGAAACAGGTAGGGAATGTGTTAACTTCGAGGAAGGTTAGAGGGAAAATAGGTTACCTAAGACATTTCCAGGTCTGACCCTCTCCAATAGGTCTGAGTACCACACCTGGGATTCTGGAAAGCAGCCCCTGTCCCTTTCACTTGATGGCCTGTGCTAGGACACTGGTAAATGTGCTGGGCTTCCAGTTAAAGTAAGAGGGCGTGTGACTGTCAGAGATGACTCTGATCGCAGTGCATCAGAGACCAGGGTCTGCCACTTGTGCTTGGAAGTGATTGGAAATCCACTTGGGAGGGTCTGTCCGGGCCTTAACAAGTCCTTAAAGGCCAGTTGACTACATGTGAATCAGTGCCTGGATCATTGGGTACTGGATGGCTACTTTGTTCAATGACCAGCTTGTAGATTTCCCAAAAGCATTTAAAAAATTATTTATTGAAGTCTCCAGTGATTTATATTGGATGGATTGGCAGAGCTTAAGGGGGCTGGGAACTGGGGCTCCTGGTCTCCGGGGCTCCAGGGACCCAGGGTCTCTGCCTCCATATCTTCCTGCTACCTCCAGTCCCTCCATCTCTGAGTCAAGCAGTCCAAGCGGGACCATGTGCTGACCGTCCGTTGCTTCTCCTCCATCAGAGAATTCCTCTCTGCCTCAGTACTCTCCAGGATCCCTGCAGCAGCACAAATGGAACATCCCTTAAAATATCCATAAGCTGATGAAATCGTCACATCCAGTAAGAACAGCCAAACACTCTATAAAGAGCCAAAAGAAACAAGTTGTTGACAACTCTGTGTGTTTGATATGTTCACTAATTAGTCATTAGGCAAATTGATTCATTACATAATTGGCTTTTCCTTTATTGGAAGAGCAGCTAGTCGCAGTCCCAGAAAAAAGAGACCATGAAATCTGCAACACCGCGGTGGGGAATCGGACCTAGAGACGGGAGACAGAGGCACCCAGAATGCGTGTGGCCTCGACGTGGAGGGGCTGGGAGAGGAAGGGGGAGAAGCATTAGTTTCTTGGCACCTGAGGGTGCCTAGAACATACTATTCACAAGGAGTAAAGAACAGTCTTTCGTTCCTTTTCCTCATTTGATCCTCTTGTGGAGCAAGGCAAGTCTTTTCATTCCATTTGCAGATGAATAAACAGGCCCAGAGATGTGGTTTTCCAAGATTATAAAGTGAATGCTTGATAAAACTTAGCTCAAACCCGAATCTTTAAACCCTAAGATCTGTGTTCTGGTCTGTTTCGGAGATCAAATGGACAGTGGAGGAGAGATAGCCAGGGGTTGTCTATTTCACCACTGTGTTCTCAGTGCCTTACACACAGTAGGTACACAGCAAATGTGTCGTGAATAAATTAATGAATGCAGAGTGATGATGGTGCTAGCGGGGATGATAATAATAAACATAACTAATGCATATTGAGCGTGCAGAATTATCATACTTAATTTTCAACCCTATCTCATACATCATATTATTAAATCTCTTCTGCAGAGGTGATTTAGAAATATCAGTGGGCCTCAGGCAGAGCCAGGAGACCTTGTAATGAAGCCTGGGAAGTCAAGAGAAAATGCTTGACCGAGCAATGCTTCCCGCCCTTCCCCCCCCCCCCCCCCCCCCCAGGCAAACTGCAGAGAGTAGCTTGATTTCGTAACAGGAAACCACGTCTGTAACTTGACCCCTGGGTCCTCAGTTTATACTCAGATTCCTGGGCCACGTGGTTCAAATATTTAGAGAAATCTAAATAGTCAACTGTGCCTGTGAGGCCTGGAGGGGAGGCCATCAGGGAAGGCTCTCCCCCTACACTAATCCAATTGTGCGTTACCTCTCTCCTGGAGACGAGCCTCTGCTCTCTCATTTCAGCCTGCCAGACACACCACAACTGGGAGATCTGCTTTAAGAGCAGCACAGATCAGAGCACCCTCTGCCCCAAACTGCCGAGAGACTCCCAGATACCTGGGAGGGTCTCAAACCCAAGCCTGCATCAGAATCACCTACAGGGCTTGTTAAAACACAGCTTGCTGGCTCCTAGGCCCAGAGTTTCTGATTCAGTAAGTCTGGCGTGGTGTGAAGGATGTGCATTTCTTGGAGGTTCCCAGGTGATGCTGTTGCTGCCCCTGCAGCCGGTCCGGGGACTGCACTTTGAGAAGCGTGGCTTGAAATGAAAGCGAAAGGCCTCAACCTGGCATTCAAGCACATTCATAATCGGGTGGCTGGCCCCGTCCCCTGCGTTTCTTCCACGAATCTTCTGCACAGTCAGGCGTGTTAGTCAGGGCTTCCAAGTGTGCACCTGCCTCTGCCTACCCACTCATCCTGTGTCTTCCAGGAAAGCCTGTGTCCTTTCACCTGTCCCTGCTCATGTCCCAGCTTCTCTGTGCATCTTTGTCTTACACACACCCTCCCCCATTCTGCTCCAATCCACCTGCTTCAGAAAGCCTTTTCTGACCCCGCTTAGCGGGACATGTTCATTTTCTTTCCTTGCTTGTGGAATAGCCTATCAGGCTCTCTCTTCTGGTGCCTATCATAACATTTCTGTCCCTACACATCTATGTCTCGTGTGCCCCGCTTGGATGCAGGCTCACACAGAGGCAGGCAGCACGGTGTTAAACGCACAGGCTTTGGGCGCTGGCTGAGCTGGTCTCAAGTCTGTCCTCAGCTACTTACTATCTGTGTGAACTACCACGGTCAACCCAGCCTATCAAGGCCTTGGTTTCCTCGTTTGCAGGATGAGAAAAATAAATGCTGTGTGCAATGGTTTTTAGGCATGTCTGAAAATGCTTTGACACTCCTCTTGTTGAGTATGGTCTGGCTTCAGTGACTCACTCGTAGCAAACAGAATGCCGTGGAAGCGATGCTCCATGATCGGAAGTGAGGTCAGAAGGGGCCGTACAGCTTCTGCCTGGTTCTGTTAGGGGGCTCTCTCTCGGGATCCAGCTGCCCTTCAGAAGCAAGCCACTACAGATGTTCCAGCTGACAGCCCCGGCTGAGGTTCCGTCCAGTCCCACATCAGCAGCCAGACTCGGGAGTGTCTCCCACCCTCGTCGGCAAGCCTGGCCGCCCAGAACCACAGGAATGGATAATGAAATGATTGGTGTTGCTTCAAGCCATTAGGTGTTGGGGTGATTTGCGCTGATTTGCAAAGCTAAAGGAGACGGTGGAAGAATTTTGGGTACAGCCTGGCATGCAGTAAACACACGGAGAGGAGCCATCTTACGGCTCATCGTTCAACCATCCTACCAATCTAACCCACATTCGAATTTCAGGTTTTGCCCGTATGTGCTGTTCCAAACTGCCCAGGTCGACCAGACATCCAGATCCAGGGTCCATGGGCTACAGGCTCCTCCCAAAGCTCAGGGCAAGGCAGCGGCTCACCTGGCAGTTGTTCCTACCTGAGACCTGGGACAAATGTGACCCTGACTGTCCCTGTCTTGCCTCTAGTAGGGAAATGCAGGCAGAGGCCGTGCCATGGTCTCAGGGCTCTTGGCACAGATGTACTCTTCAAACTGTTGTTCACCCGGCTTCCTAGGCAATGTTCAGGAAACTTTCCCCACCGATGATCTTAGTTCTCAAAGGGCCATTGTAGATTTTATAGTGTGCAGCTATAAGACATGGACCCATATTCCTTGATACTCCCCCTGGCAAAAGGTGGGCTACACCCCCCCCCCCACCACCACCACCCATGAATCTGGGTTTGACTAATAGAGCACAGGAAGGGATGCCCTGTGACCTCTGGGCTCAGCCAGAGAAAGCTTGGATACTTCAGCCTTCATCTCTTCCCATAAGTCCCTTGAGATTGTCCCTCTCAGGCCCCTAGTATTAGGATTTTCTAGAGAAAGAGAACTAGATACATAGACAGATATAGGAAAGAGAGAGAGAGAGAGAAGGGATGCATTTTAAGGAATTGGCTCGCATGATTGCAGAGGCTGGCAAATCCAAAATCAGTGTAGACTGGCAGACTGAAGACCCAGGGAAGAGTTGATATCACACTCTTGAGTTTCAGGGCAGTTTGGAGGCAGAATCCCTTCTTTTTGAGGGGAGGTTGGTCTTTTTTCTCTTGAGTCCTTCAACTGATTAGATGCGATCCATCCACCTTATGGAGGGTGCTTGCTTTATCCAGTTTACTGATGTAAATGTCGATCTCCTCTTAAAAAAGAAAACACCTCTCGGTGACGTCTGGATTGGCGTTTGACCAATTATCTGTGTACCGTGGCTCAGTCACCTTGCCACATAAAATTAACCATCACGGGTGCTCTCTCCTAGAATCCAGCTACCATGCAGCAAGCATGGTAAGGAGGAAGCACCGTGGTCAGCAGTCACAACAGAGCCTAGCGTGTCAGCCATCCGGCTCAGGTGTCAGACATTGAGTTCAAGCACCTCCAGATGAGTCCCTTCCAGCCCCCAGCCGTTAACATCACTCCTGACCATTCGAGTCCTCCCAACTGTGGCCCAGAGATCGTGCAGGGCAGATGAACCACCCCCTTCTGCCCTGTTCAAACTCATGACCTACATAATCTGTGAGCACAGTGTAATGGGGCTGCTATTATATCTCTGCATTTGGGGGGGATGGTTTGATAGAGAATAACAATACAGAACTGGAGTACTAAAATCTTTAGGAGAGAAATTCCAATGCAGTCCTCGGATTAGCTAGGGGAAGATTTTGTTGGTATGGCCAAAAGCCACAGCTCCCAAAACAGCTCTCATTAAGCCAAATCATAAGGCTTCTCATCTCTTCCTGTCTCATCTTTGTTTTTCTTCCCCAGAAGTCTAGCCTTCTCTGAACCACCCCAAGAGATCTCAGTTGTCAAGCGTTAACTCCCCAGTCCTCTTTATTTCATCTTCTCATGTGCCACTGAACCCTCAACAAACCAGGTCTATAGCATGGATCAGTTTAAAGCTTAAAAAATCCAATTATGTGCAGGCTATGGAGTCTTTATTTGATAAATAACTTCACCGAGAATACATTGGGGGTTACTCTGTTAAGAAAAAGAAAGAAATGTCATAATTACTGGAGTTAGTGAGGGATTCTTTCCATCTATGAAGGATCTCTTGTGAATTTCATGGTTAGTCCTGCACTGGCCCAGAGCCACCTGTAATGAAGGACACTGGGAACGTATAAAAATAATAAGATCGCTTTGGAGGAAAATGCATTTCTTTCAGAAGGAAAGGGAATGCCACAGGCTGTTTGTTTCCCAGCTCCCACTGCCCAGGCTGCTGTAAAGAGCCATGCCCACTCTGTGGAAGGAAAGGGAGGGTAGGGATGGAAAACCTGGCTCTCCACATTCTGACGCAGAAGTGTTCATCCGGGCCCTTTCTCTTTTAAGTTCTTCCGGGAACTATGCTTGGAAAGCTGTCATTACCGACTTGGTGTATCTTTAACATATGAAACATCGATAAAACTGGGAGACAGAAAGAATGCAGTAGGCAAAGTCGTGCTCCTTTCTACTTGGGCATACACGGATCACAATTCAGCTGAGAGAGGCAAGGAAGACCGTGAAATGGATTGCGTGAAGGGGAATCCTGATCCCACCTTTTTTCTCTGGGCGGATCTCAGAGCCCTAAGTCCTGGTCCAGACTCAGTTTCTCGGTGCCATTTATTAAGACAGGAAGAACAGTAAACTGGTGAAAGGGCATTTGAGACACTCGCCAACTGTCAGCATTCGGCTCAAGACTTTGCACGGAGCTGGAAGGGATTTCAAATGCTTTGGTTCACAGAACCAAGATCCCAAAATTAACTTGGCCAACCCAGAAAAATGGGAAAAATGTAGCTAAACAAAAATGCAAAGAGGCTATCTTGGCGTTAATCGTGTCTCTCAGACCATCCTTGCAGAAGGAAGGACAAGAGAGAACTTGAAAGCCTTAGGCATCCAGCAACCATGCATCTGAGGGTTTCCTGGAAGATTCCTGAGATCCTGGGGCACGTAGACCATCTGCAGTCCTTAGAATGCATGTGACTTCTCTGCACTGCTCAGGGTCCAGCATTTTCACGCCCACACTGCAGCGACTGTAGGTCCCAGTGGCAGAGGACGGGGCGGCCCTGAGCCCACAGGCAGTCAAGAGTCCCTCTGCATAGGGTGGCAACCATGGGTGCACCCAAGTGTAGGAGCCACCCAGCCCCAGCTTCCCAGCCAGACCTACTGTCTTAGACCTAACCTCCTGTCCTAGTTACTAAGCCTCAGGGCACAGCTTCTAGACATAACTTTTTTTTTTTTTTTTGCATTTAAGTTTCTTCACTTTCTTTCCTTCAAGGTAGTAGGGCTCAGAAGCATCAAACTAACACAGATTCCTCTGAACTTCCTACACATTGTTAAGATGTCCCAGGGGCTCTTTGGGGGAAGAAACCCAAGGTTCTTTTTTTGGAGGGGGAGGTAGGCATTCTCAGTGGTTGCAAAATACATACCCTACACTTTTTAAAATTAATCAATTGTTCAGGGGCACCTGGGTGGCTCAGTCTGTTAAGCGTCTGACTCTTGATTTTGGCTCAGGTTGTGAGTTCAAGCCCCACAGTCCCAAGCTTGGGATTCTCTCTCTCTCTCTCTCTCTCTCTCTCCCTCTCTCTCTCCGTTCCTCCTATGCCCCCCCTTTCTTTCTCTCTCTCAAAAATAAATTAAAAATAGGGGCGCCTGAGTGGCGCAGTCGGTTAAGCGTCCGACTTCGGCCAGGTCACGATCTCGCAGTCCGTGAGTTCGAGCCCCGCGTCAGGCTCTGGGCTGATGGCTCAGAGCCTGGAGCCTGTTTCCGATTCTGTGTCTCCCTCTCTCTCTGCCCCTCCCCCGTTCATGCTCTGTCTCTCTCTGTCTCAAAAATAAATAAACGTTGAAAAAAAATAATAAATTAAAAATAAAATAAAATAAAATGAAAATATCCATTATGGTCAGATGCATACCAACTACCCTCTGGGTTGAAAAAGTGGCGATTAAACACAGGATCATCTGGAATTTAACAGAATAGATCCTGCTTTCAAATTTCAATAAACTGGGAAGGAGGGAACTTGGATTTCAGGGCTTAAAGGAAATGGCAGGAACCTGCCTGTGAACCCTTAATTATTGTATTGAATGTTGAAGCTCACGATTATTTTTAATGAGCTGGGGTAATGGATCCAAGATTTTAAAATACCAAAATTGCTTGACTGCTTAACTATGACTGAATAAAGTCATAGTGCAAATTTGAAGGGCAGTTATTGATTTCTGTTCTGGATTTCTTTTTTTTTTCAACGTTTATTTTTATTTTTGGGACAGAGAGAGACAGAGCATGAACGGGGGAGGGGCAGAGAGAGAGGGAGACACAGAATCGGAAACAGGCTCCAGGCTCCGAGCCATCAGCCCAGAGCCCGACGCGGGGCTCGAACTCACGGACCGCGAGATCGTGACCTGGCTGAAGTCGGACGCTTAACCGACTGCGCCACCCAGGCGCCCCTCTGTTCTGGATTTCTTATGAAAGGTCTTGGGAGTACTGACTTCCAGCAGGGGCTGGTAAGGTGGGGCTCTCCTCCCTAGGGATGCTTTTCTCTCCCTCTCAATCTCTCTCTCTCTCTCTCTCTCTCTCTCTCTCTCTCTCCCTCTCTCAATGTTTATTTTGAGAGAGAGAGAGAGAGAAAGAGCATGAGCAGGGGAGGGGCAGAGAGAGAGAGGGAGAGGGAATCCCACGCGGGCTCCACACTGTCGGCACAGAGCCCAACGGGAGGCTTGAACCCACTAACTATGAGATCATGACTTGAGCTGAGATCAAGAGGATGTGAGGCGATTAGCACACGGCCGGGCACAGGCAGCAGGACACGTGAGCACATGTTACATCCCATAAAACCTTGGCGTCGGGAGGATGTAACAGGCAGAGGGGAGCTGAAGGGAAAAACTGAAGAGGGGGACAGCGAAGATACTGCTGCAGATGCGGTTCAGAGAAGGAGAAGGAGCAGGGCGGCTGGAGGACTGGGGCTCCCTGGTTTCACAACAGTGCGATTTCCAGCGGGCGGACAGGGGGTTGTCAATTGCTTCGCTCAGGGCGCAGCCGCTGGGCACCGCCCCCCTCCCCCACCCCCCCCCACCCCCCCCTCCCGCCGCCTCCCGCCCTGCGCAAAGAACCAGGTGATGCTTCGGGAGATAGGGGAGTAGAACAGAAACAAAACACTGCTTCTCCAAAGCCGTTTTCCTCTTGGTTCTTGCCTTTGATGTGTCCCTCCCTATCTCTGTACATCACTTGATGCACAAAGACCAGATTTCTGTAAGTCTCAGGGGTCAGTGGGGCATCAGGCTGGAGGTGGCAATAGGAAACGTGAGACTGAATTTTGGACATGAAATGGGGCCAGAGTGGAGATTAAAGAGCCATTCACATGGACCGATGAGCGCGCAGCAGAGCTCTCTGCAAGGTGGAGTGTGGAGGGAGGAGGGAGAAGGGGCTGGGGAGACAGTTAAGACAGTTAAGAACCCCTTATTCTCTTTCGCAGCTTCCCAGAAGGCTCCCTGAGGGGGTGGGGGAGGGAACAGCTTACTGCCCTGTGGCTCAGTTGCCCCAGGGGGCTGGGTAGGACCTCTTGGGGGGCTCTCCTTTGCAAACACCCTCAGTCTCAGGAGCTCTAAGCTACCCTTCCCACCATGGCCCACACACATTTCCCTGCTTGGCAGCCACTAAAAGTAATTTTCTTAATGATTTTAATTAAGTAATTTTCTTAATTTTTAAACAAAACATACCTGTATGTTTAAGCGCATATAATCCCCGGCCTATATATTGGTTGACTTAGAAGTTTCTGTTAGCATGTTCGAAGTCATTCCGGACTGAGATGCCGACTAGAAACGGGTATCCCCTGTCCCCACCTCTCCCCACCCCACTCAGGCAACAGGGCCATTTACTGGAGGGTATATATCTGACGTGCAGATGGAAAAAACAATGGAGAATCAGCTCAGGACAAAAAAAAAAAAAGGGCAGAACAAGGACCAGAGTTGCCTTGGGGGTTCAGCAGCCCCCAGCTTTCTCTTTCAGATACCAGTGCCAGACGGAGCCGCATCTGCTACATTTTCTGTCCTTGCCTCTCTGCACTGAAAGCTCACAGCTCCCACAGGGCGTCCCTCCGCCCCTCTTGGAAAGGTAGCCCTCAATTCCCAGACCCCCTGCCCCAGCAAAGGTGCTGTGGGTGGGATCAGGGAAGGAGAGAGAAGGTTCTGTAGGACGGAGTCCCTGTGCCGTGACGAAGGGGGAATGGATGCTGGGCGATCTGAAAACAGCAATATTCACTGCAGAGATCCAAGGAGCTCTTTACAGGCATTCCGGACCCTGGGCAGAGCCAAGGACTAAAGGCTCTCATTGGTCCAGGAACAGAGGCCCCCAGGAAGAACTGAAGGAGTCAGAAGTTTTGGGAAGCAGGACGTGAGCCTCCCAGAGAACCCACAAGGAAAGCCTTTGCTCCTGGGAGGCAGTCACTTTAGAGCAGATCTTCTAAATTCGTTGAGAGATGAATGGGCAAAGTCCATGGCCTCATTCATGGGGCCTCTTTCTAATACCTTTCCTGTAGAACCCCCAATCCCTGCCAATCTCTGAGTCAGTGATGGAAATGCAGTGTAGAGAGATCATTGTTGCCCTCCCCCGAGAATAGTGGCTCTGAGTGTGCTGCTAGGATCTGGGACATCACGTGGGCACTCCAGGAACTCCGTGACCTAGGATGAGGGGAAGAGAGTCCCAGACCTGGGACACAGGCCCTGCAGCCTCTGAACCTGAGTGGAGGAGGGGGTTCTGTGGTCTCCCTAGGGAGACTGGCCGGGTGGCTGATACCTCACCACCTGGAAGCCTCAGCTGAGGGGCTGTGCATCACTTCTGAGCGAGTGCCAGCTCTCAGCTCACCCGAGGAAGAAGCTTCTGGGCTATTTTCCTGATTCATGGCTAGTGTCACCAGCTTTCTTGAGAGGGCCGGGTGGAAAGGGAAGTTTGCTTTGGCAAGACACATGATTGTTGGGACAGGCAAGTCCAAAATTTGCAACACAGGCCAGCAGGCTGGAAATTCCCACAGGAGTGGACGTTGCAGTCTTGAGTCCAAAGGCAGCCCAAAGGCAGATCCCGCCTCTTCAGAGAACCTCAATGTTTTCTCTGAAGTCCTTCAACTGATTACACGAGGCCCACCCACACAATGGCGGATAACTTGTTCTATTCAGTCTACTGATTTAAATGTTAATCACATCCAAAAAAAATACCTTCACGGCAACATCTACATTAGCGTTTGACCAAACAACTGGGAAGCCTCCAACACCCTGGATTTAGGCTGTGCACACACGGACGCGGGGTCATCGGCGTGGCCCCTGCGGTCAGGTGGGGGACGACACTTCAGTGCCCATCTTGGCCTGTTTCCCCGGCACCACCTTTTATGAACCCTGCCTCTGCGCCTTCAGATTCCCTGTCTCTTCTCCAAGGAGCCAGGGTTTCCCGTCCCTTGTTCCTGGAGCCTCTCTCCCCAAAGGGCCAAATGTCCCCTGCCCTGTGGGGCTGTGCCAGCTGGACGCTGTACTCTCGTCCCCCTCCCACAGGGTCGTTGCACACAATCTGGCTCATTTTCACACCTGTTTCCTACCCACTCCCCAAGGTCCTCCAGCTTGAGGACGTGTCCTTATCGTGAGGCAGTTTTGCGTGGCGGTTATGGGCAAAGACTGGGGAGTCAGCAGATGCTAACAGGCTCCGCCACTTAATGACGAAATGGCCTTCGGACTTGGCTCAACTTCACTGAGCCTCGGGCCCTCCGTCTGTAAAATGGGGATGACACCCTCCATACGGAACCGTGGGAAGAATAAAGGAGACAGATGTGTAAAGTAAGTGGCCAATAATCGGGGGCTGTTGTCACTCATCATGACAGCCCCCGCACGCGGCACAGGGCCCAGCACGCGCCAGCAAATGCCTTGTTTCGTGTGCAACAAGTTCGTCCTGTAGAGCCGGAAGATACATCTTTGCCCCCGCGTGGGGTGCTTGGAACAGGTGGAAAGCCTGGGCAGGGAGCACCCAGGTTTTCGTGGGCCTCCTGGGCACGTGACCTCACCCACCCGCCTGCTCGGAGGTGCCCATAAAGTAGAGGAACGTGACCAGCAGACAGCTTTGCTGCCCCATTTCCCCGTGGGCGGGTCCATGCTGCCTGCAGATAACTTGCCCTTGCCTCGTTCCTCTTGAGCTTTGTCAGTGACCCGGAGAGGTTGGCACTCTCATTCTCGCCCATTTCACAGATGAAAAACTGAGGTTCAAAATACCGAAGGCCGTGCAACTAGCTGCTAGCGATGGGGTCTCCCTTCCAAAAAGTGTTTCTTTCCAGCATGAGCGGCCCGGCCCGGCAGCAACTGAACTCCCTGCCCGGTCTCTGTGTTCTGAGACCACGCGCTGGTTCCTCGGGGACGAGGGACATGAGACCCACCTCCCCTACCCCTCACTGCCTCCGGCTCTGGCCGCCTTCCTGGGGGAGGAGAACACGTGCTAGAAGAGGGGATTTCTGATGAGACCCGTTTCTGGAAGCGGAGTGTTTCTGACTTGGGCGTTTTGCAAACAAGCGGCGGGCAGAAGTTCCAGCCTCTGAGACTGTGTAGTTTAGCGCCTTCAAAAGTTCCCTTCTGTTCCGTTGGTTTAGTTTAGAGCAATTATATAACCACTCAGTTCTCTCTTCGCTTCTGCCTCCATGTCTCACCTTCTACTTCCCTTCCCTCGCCTTCTTTCTGTTTCTTGCCTTTTTCTCTCTTGTATTCATGTTCCCTCCCTCCTCCGTCCCCTCCTCCTCTCTCTCTCTCTCTCTCCCTCTGTCTCTCCCCGCCCCACTCCTGCATGGTGATTATGTCAGGAAGGAGGAAAAGTGTGAAATCCATTTTCCTGTACCAGAGATGAGACCTCAACCTAGAAAACCTTCAGGACAAAGAGACCTACAAGGACTTAGGGCTTATCAAAGGCAGTGGACTTCCTGTTTACACAGCTCTCCATCCCCGGGGAGGCCCAGCCGAGCCGGCCAGCTGTGGCTTGGGCAAGCCGCCTAGCCGCAAAGCCCAGGATCCCACCGGCTGGTGTCAAGCCCGGCCTCTTAGCCCCGGTCCCGTCCCGGGCCTGCTGGAGTCCCCAGGGCCCGTGCGTCCCCCACGCTCCCCACACCTGGATGTCTGCCTCTGAGCGTGTGCTACTTTCAAACCCCAGGCTCCTTGGTCAGGGGTGCCCCGGGCCTGCACTCAGCACGAGGATGTGTCGGCATTTCTGCCTCCCTTAGCCCTGTTGTGCAGCAGCCTAGGCTGCTCCTGGCCCCTCTGTCCTGGAACTAGGACCCCCGTGTCTCTAAACTGGAAAGGTATCTGGGGGTCATTCATCCAGCTGGTCCTCTCATATTCATTACACACCTACTATGTGCTCTGTCCCTGTAGGGCCCTGGTGACGCCTGTGGAAAACGATAAGGCTCTGCCTCATGTACTTATGTTCCCAGACAACGAATACAAAAACAAATTACCAAGGAAATGCCTCTGGCCCCTAATTGCCTAAATGGCATGGGGGCAGAGGCTTATGTGGAGGGGTGGTCTGCCTGCGGTGATCTGGGGAGGCCTCTCTGAGGGAGTTTCCTTAAGTTGAGGGTAAGGAGGGGGCAGCTGTGGGAAGACGGAGGGGCCGGTGCCTCAGGCAAAGAGAACAGTGCAAATGTCCTGAGGAGGGCGCAAGCTGGGCTTGGTCAAAGGACAGAGAAGCAGCTGGGGAGATTGGATGGCAGGAAGTGGCTAGAGGGGTGGGTTTGGTGAACACTGGAAGGTAACCAGAGGCAGAAGTCCTTCTGCCTGTGGGCTCTGGAGAGGTGTTTGGATTTTATTCTAAAGGCGCGCGCGCGCACACACACACACACACACACACAACCATCAAGAACTTCACTCAAGGAGAAGAGATTGAACTCATCTATGTTTTAAAGATCAAACTGGCTGGCAGGAGCAGTTGAACACCCAACAGAGGGGGCAGAGGGTCTGGTGCCACAGGGAACCCGCCGTTCCCCCGAGCTGCGCAGATGTTGCAAACGTGATCTTGATCTTCCCGCAGACGTGGAACCGCAGAAGAGCAGGAGGGAGAGGACCGATGTGAGAGCAGGACACAAAGGCTGCAGAGTCCCAGCTGTCCCTTGAGCGCCATCCTGAAAACTTCCCTTGCAAGAATTTGCTGCCGGCCCACCTGGGACGGACGAGGAAGTGTCTTCCGCCTTTCCGGTGGGGACGCATACAGCTTCAGGTCAACTTTCCTAACTTCACATCTGGGTGATGCCCTCCCAGCAGGCATCCAACTCACCGTGCTGACTCACAAAGACTCCCGTGGCGCCTCTAACGGAGGGTCAGGTTGCCAGCAAGGACAGGGACTGGAATAGGGGACTTGTCCTTGTAGGGGCCCAGTGGGGGGACTCAGCTTGAATCTCACTCAGGAAAAGACTCTTCCTGAATAGCAAACGTTGAAAAGGGTCCCCATACCCCCCCTGAGCCAGTCACAGAACCCTCAGGCGACCTACGGCAAGATGCTTGTCCCGATTTGACCCAATAAGGGATCTTTCTTCCTCAGATGTCAAGAGGTAGTGTCTCTGTACATGGAGTGAGCATTGATGGCAGATACACAGACTGCATATTTTCTGCCAACAGTGACAAAGGCCCGGGTAGGAGGGCTTTGCCACGCCAAGGCAGAGCAAGGAAGGGCCCAGGGCAGACTGGGACAAAAATGCCTCCTTGCCAGTCGCCCTGTGAAAAAGGGACTGGAAGTAGGTACATCATAACCCACTCTCCTGTGCATATTGATCGCTCTATATACGGAGCAGCATTTATAATTATAATGACATCCCCACGTCATTGAGCACTCCTTGGGTGCTTATCATACGAAACGTTTCAAATATGTTATCTCATTTATTTCTCCCCACAGGCAGTACACTGCCAATGACAAGGTTGGGACATGGAGAGTTTAGGGGACGTGTCTGGGGTCACACAGGTTAAGCTGGGACCAGAGCCCAGGTCTGCCCAGGTCTAACTGTGCAACTAACGCAGACTAAAGTCATAAGAATCTCACTCCAGGGCGGGAAGTGAGCTGTGCTCAACAAACCCTTTTGGTGGCATCATAAGTACTGAGTTAGAATCCCCGCTGGGTGTTTTTAGGCACGGATGCAGGGGCTGCGTCAGCCCCGTGTCCCCGTGGGGGCTGACACTTGGGGCCAGAGTCAGCCAGGTCAGGGAGCAGCCCCCTGACCGTGCAGCGCGCTGAGTGCCGTCTTTCCTTCTTCTTTGTCTTTTTTGCTTCTTTGCTTTTACTATAAAAGTGACACGGGCTTATTATATGAAATGCAGGCATCATGGGAAAATACACTGTGAAAGTGAGTGTAGCGGTCAGGGTCCCGGCCGAAAACAGATGGCATGGTCAAGTTAGGGTCACTTCGGAAGAGTTTAATAAGGAGACTCCTTACAAAGGTGTGACAGGACACAGTGTCACCTCCTCCCCCACGCGCCCCCCCCCCCACCGCGCGCTCCAAGAGAAGGGAGGGGGAGCAGTCACTAGATGCACTAGATGTAGCCCTGGACAGAACTCCAACTGCAGAAACAGGGGTGACCTGGTGGGAAGGTTCCAGGGAATAAATATCCTGACCTCGCCTCTCCCACAGTCCTTATCTCCTGCTGGTGATGCAGGTGGCCGTGCTGGTCACGTGGGACCCCAGGGCAGAGATCAGGTGCAAGAGAGTGGGATCGGGTCTGGGGGGGCGGTGGTGACAGAAGGTATTCCACACAGTCCCCCTGAACCCCCTCCCATAAAGTAACCTCCTTTGGTGGCAATGTCTCTAGACACAGGCTTAGGGATTGAGTCTCCGGGACACTCACTAAAGCCAGATTGTTCCTTTGGACCGAAGCCCCTGCAGCTGGCTGCCCTCGGTTCTGTGGGGAACTGAGTAGAATGAAATGTTCTGGATACACTTGGGGGGTCCCATTAATGGAAGAAGAGCAATGGAGACATTAATGAGGGGTAAGAGGAGGCAGGAACACGGAGGCTGGGTCCACAGCTTGGAAGTGGAATGGACAGGAGGCTGGTTCCATCAAGGCTCCAGCACTGGTTCCAGAACTCCACCTTTGGATGCCCCTCCTGACCCTCCCAGGTTGCTCCTTGCTCTCTTTGTCCATGCACTGACAACTCTCTGGGCAGCCAGGTGAGGCGACAGGCAAGGGCAGGTGTGATCAGGTGTGGAGGCCGAGAGCTATGGGAAACGCTTCGAGAATTTGAGTTTGAGTTGGCTTTTATTTTTTTTTTTTTAATTTTTTTTTTTAACGTTTATTTTTGAGACAGAGAGAGACAGAGCATGAACGGGGAAGGGGCAGAGAGAGAGGGAGACACAGAATCGGAAGCAGGCTCCAGGCTCTGAGCCATCAGCCGCGAGATCGTGACCTGAGCTGAAGTCGGACGCTTAACCGACTGAGCCACCCAGGCGCCCCTGAGTTGGCTTTTAAACCATCCCTCTGGCTTTGCTGATGCATTGGATGGGAGTGGGGGTGGGTGGGGTTGCTGCTGAGGAATCGCTGGTGTTTCTGGGTTTGGGGGTGACGCCTCGTGGCTTATTGAGCTAGGAAAACTGGGAGGGGAATTACTTGACCAGGGTAAGGTAGATGTGAAAATCAAGACTTCAGTTTTGTCTCTGCCAACTTTGAGATGCCTTTGACAGGCATGCAAGTAATTGAATGAGTTTGCAGATTAGCTGAGAAATCAGGATAGAGGGTGTGCATGCATATGGGATTCTCAGCATCTTGTTTTTCTTTTCTTTTCTTTTCTTTTCTTTTCTTTTCTTTTCTTTTCTTTTCTTTTTTGATTGAGGAAGAGAGAGTGTGAGTGGACAAGAGGGGCAGAGAGAGAGAGGGAGAGAGAGAGAGAGAGAGAGAGAGAGAATCTCAAGCAGGCTCCATGCTCATTGTGCAGCCCAGCTTGGGGCTCAAGTCCATGACCCTGGGATCATGACCTGAGCCCAAAACAAGAGTCAGATGCTTAACCCACTGAGCCACCCAGGTGCCCCTCTTTAGCATCTTGAGGTCAGCATTGGGATCTCAGTACTGCCCAACCCTGAGGATTTTAGTGCCCGGGGCTTGAGTAGATTCACCTTCTGCCTCATCGAGTGGAATCATTCCTTATCTATCTATCTATCTATCTATCTATCTATCATCTATCTATCTATCCATCTTATTCTCAAGGTCCCAAGGCAGGTGGAATGGGAAGCCTGGGAGGGGAAAACACACCAGATGGGTCCAGGATGCCTTGCTTTTGGGCATTTGGAATCAGTGCTCACTGCCTGGCCCCAGGAAGGGCAGTCTGACCAGGGCCCCTCACCAGGGCCTCTCAGGCCGGCCTCGAGAAAAACACAGGGTCAACCCCACCCAGCCCCAGAAAGCCTTTTATTATACATGGTGAGGAAAAAAAACGAAAAACAACAACAAAAAATGCTTCAAGGAGCCAGTGAGTCCAAAATCGAGAGAGATTTCCTTTGGTGGTAAAGCCCCTACCTCAGATTCGGCCACAAAGGTTTTTGGTAGTCACTGGAGTTCAGGGGCACGGAGGGGCTTTTTTTAGGGCCTCACAGCTAGTGACAGAAATGGGGCCAAATTTTACATGTTCTCTGGTGCCCAAATTCATGACCCTCCCTCCCCTTCTTGCCCATCCTGTTTGGTTTTGTGGAGGGCTAGTTAGAAGTGAAGGTGTCCCAGGGACTTCCCTCCTTGGGGACAAAAACAGAGTTCAAGGAGAAGAGGCACTGGAGGGGAGCCGGGCTCTGGAAGCCTTAAAGCGTGCACGACATGGGTTGGCATGGGCCGTGAACCAGGAAGGGCACTGCACCCCATCAGAAAAGATACTGGGCAGACACTTGAATGAGAAATCAAGACGATAACTCCCCTGGGCTTCCCATCACCTGGATGATGTTGCCTTCACTCTCAGACGTGCTGAGACCGATGAATAAAAGACACGGCAACAAAACTCAGTTCCACCTAAGGGAGAATTTCACAACAATCCAATCTGGAAGAAATATCCTGGACTCCCTTGGGAGACAAGGAGCTCCCTGCACTGGAGGGGAAGGGTGCGTGTGGAAGGGGAGAACGAGAGGCAGGGTTAACACTCCAGAGGAGGAGTGTCTTTCAATCTTGAAATCTCACGGTTCTCTTGCCCAACCACCCCCAGGACAGTGCGTGGTCATTGCCTGCGTATCATCTGGTACTTTTAACGTTTAAGGCTGAATGCCCCAAGCTCCAGAGCACGGGCTGTCCCTCACCCTGTGGTCCTGGACCCACAGCATCATGTCCCCTGGGACCTGTTAGAGACGTACCTGCGTCGGCACCACCCGGACCGGCTGAATCTGAAACTCTGGGGGTACAGTCAAGAAATCCGTGTCCTAAGAAGCTTTGGGGGCAATTCTCTTAATCTCTTCATTTTGAGAACCACTGGTCCAGAGCAGTGATCTCCCAGCATGAGATTACCTACAGAATAAAAAATGGCGGCTGCCTACGTCTCATCTCCAAGACTGGTTTCTCTGGTCACAGCCTGGGATGTGCAGCTTGGGCTGAGGGCCCCCTGGCCCAGGCTGTCCCCCAGGAGTCCTCTGCTGCCTCTACGCTTGCTTTTCGTGTCTGCTTCTCTGTTTCTTTTGCTAAATCCCCTTCTCGGATTTGCCTTCTCTTTTCTTTCATATAATCGCTGAAAACGTGCTAAGGCAATGATTTCCTTTCCAAACATTTATGGGGAAGGAAGTGCTAAACAAGATAGATACTTGTGAGCAAGTCCCGTGGGGGTTTTGCACAAGCGTGCTAAAAACGCTGTATTCCATTTCTCCTCACGCTTCAGTCTGTAGTCCTGGGGAGTTAACAGTGTTCTCTATTAAACTTGCTACACTAAACGGTCTCATTTTTTAATACAATGAGTACTATGCCTTATGTCATATATTAACATATACTGCAAATGTAACCCACATGAAAGTGTTTAGAGAAATATGAGCTTGCCACCCTATTCATGCTAATTGGACCAATGAAAACTCCTCAGGGCATGTGGGTAACAGTAACCGAAACGGGGCACTAACATAAACAGCTAACATGTGACGGTTTTGCTGTCTTCCCTCTTGGTATAGTGAGTTAGGTTTTGGCCAAAGAGAAGGTAAACAAAGTTAAAACGGGCTGCACGATGGGCAAAGGCTTTCAGAGACTGTCGAATGGCCAGCTGCTCTCAGGGGGTGTCCTAGCAGGGACGGCTGTGAGCGGGAGCCTCACAGAAGTCTGTGGGTTGTGAAGTAACTGGGTGGAAAAAAGTAGTTATGAGGGAAGCATCCCGGGGGCGGGGGAGGGGGAGGTTCCAGCTGAAGGCTAGGTGGCATCGTGGGGGGGAAAGCAGGTCTGGGAAGAGGCCTTGGACAAAGGAAAGAGGCCCCAGGCCCCTGGGGGAGGCAGGAAGGAGCCCATGTGATGGAGGGTGGGGAGGGGACTCAGGGGCGGAGAGGGGTGCCCTGGGAAGTTCTTGGAGGGTTTCAAATAAAAGAGGGGTGCGATGCGTGCAGAACATTTTTATTTAGTGCCTACAGAAACCTCACTGTTTACCGGGCACAGGAGCGGAACCCCCAAAGCAAGGTGAGACTGATGTTTTGCTCCAGAATCTAACACGTTGCTCTCTTTTATTTATTTATTTATTTATTTATTTATTTATTTAATTAATTTTTTTTTTCAACGTTTATCCATTTTTGGAACAGAGAGAGACAGAGCATGAACGGGGGAGGGGCAGAGAGAGAGGGAGACACAGAATCGGAAACAGGCTCCAGGCTCCGAGCCATCATCAGCCCAGAGCCCGACGCGGGGCTCGAACTCCCGGACCGCGAGATCGTGACCTGGCTGAAGTCGGACGCCCAACCGACTGCGCCACCCAGGCGCCCCAACACGTTGCTCTCTTTGAGGTACTTTCCAATCTTCTGTGAGGAAAACAGTGGGTTGACTCTAAAATCCTAAATAATTGAAGGCCATTATCAAGGCCCTTCACACACGGTTGACATTTACTTGTGTGATATTATTTTACGCATTCTGTTTCCCATTCATTTCTTTTGTTTGCTTGTTTGTTACTTCCAGACTCTCATGAAAACTGCGTAGCTTTTCTCCCCATGGATGACCTCCACTCGCTGTGTCCAGAGGGTCAGTTAGTCCCTGTGTTTCCATTTCTGGGTTCTGGGAAATGCAAGGGTCCGTGAACCTGCCCTCACTGCACTAAGCGTGGGGGGCACACCCAAAGAGTCACAAATCGAGGCTGACGCCGTTCCCAATGGCTGGCAACGGCCTCCTGGCTAATCGAGTGTTTGGGTTGGGCCAAGTCCCTAAGGTGAGATTTCTCATCAATGTCTTTCGTTCCCGCCATAATTCCACACCCAAACCCGCCGAAGGTGCCTTTTTCGGTCTTGGTTTGCTTTACTTGGATGCTGAAAGGTGTGAGCATGTGAACAAAACCTACGAGGAAGGTGCCTTGTGGTGCTGGGAACCTCACAAATTTGTTCCACTTTGATCTGATTTCTGTAAAACAGCCCACGGTGTGTGGGGGGAGAGGAGGAAATGGACATCATTTCCAAGGCACGCTGGACATTTCTGGACATCCTTCTAAACACCCTCCGGCGGGGGGACCAGGTTGAGGGGTGGGTGTGCAAGGACCCTAGCGGATGGGCGCTTGTCCGCCTTATTTTAGTTGGAAACCTTATTTATTTATTAATTTATTTTTGGATAGGAGGCCATCTGGCTGCTCTGAGAAGGGGTCCCTCTTCGCCGCACTGGCATTGCCGGTGCCGGGGCCCCCGTGGCAGGACAGCTGGTGGAACGAATTTGCTGAAGCTGGAGAAATTGGGAAGGGAGGACGACTGGGGATCTGAACTCCCAAGGACACATACGTTCAGGGCTGTGGAGGCCTGTGGTTTGTGAGCCATCAGCAAAATCAGGACATGGTGAGATCCAGACGTAAGGTTTTCAGTTCACAGGTAAGACAGACTATGCCCACAGTCTGGGCATAGACTGTCCCTAAGCACCTGAACTCGGAATGACTCCTGAGCTCTGACTTCATGACAATGTCCTACGTTTGGGCGCTTCAGGCAGTTCCGGCCACATGGGGCAGGAGCGCCATGGGAGATGGGCCTGGGGGAAAGCTGAAGCCAGGAATGGAGAGGAGATCCTCGATCCCAGCCTGGCCTCCAGCAAAGAAGCATCCTCCGCACAGACAGCTGAAGGGACGGACATCCCCGGGAGCAACAGCCACCTCACCAAGACACGGGTCTGATTGCAAATGGAGAGCTTGGGCGGCAGCCCTGAGAAAGGAGGGGAAGTCCTGCGCGCTTTGACCGCAAAGCCCAAGTCAGTGCTGTCCTCCCTGGCCACCCAGCTGACCTAGCCGCAAAGTCCCGGTTGCCAGCCTTCAAACCCAAGAAGCCAGGCAGATGGAGAGGATGGGGTCTGCACCCCTGTGATATTGGTCCTGGGGGGCCCTAAGAAGTCACTCGCTTTCTCCCGAGTAGGTCGGGTTGAATGATGTCATGGATCTGGAGCGGCCAGCCCTGAGTCCGGCACTCGGGGAGCATTACCTGGCATCATCTTCGCGGTTGTTATTCACTTTCTATCAGCCTCTGGCACTCTCCTTGAGGCCGGCTGGTCAGGGCCAAGTCTAACTCTCTTTCCGCAACTCAGGAATGCTCTTTTTACACCCGCCCCTGGCTGCTCCTGACGGAGGCCTGTCAGCCAGCACTGTCACAGCCAAGGGTCACTTCTGCATGCCTTGTGTGCCGGACCCCAGGCTGAGTCACGTCACCTGGGGACCCCGGGGCAGCCCCCCCGGCCCCTCCCCTGGGGAGGTGAGTCCCTCCCCTGACACCTCCTGTCTACCCCTCTGTAGTAAGTCTGAGACCCACAGGAAGGAAGGAGAAGCAGTAGGAGGGAGGGTTCAGTAAAAAATGTAGAGACTCAAGTGTCGTCTGCTTTTATATACGTACCTCACCCCATTCAGTGTGTGCATGCCTGGCACACGGAGGGATGCAAGGGATGCCAGGCTGGTGATGCCACCCTTCCCTGCCCTCAGGCAGCAGCCCTGCCCACCTCCGGGACAGTCCAGAGCTGTCCCTTCTCCCTGCGCAGTGACGTCCCCCCATCTCCTGTGTGGTCTGCGATGGGGGCGGGGGCACGGACTGTTGGCCCAGTGATCCTTCTTCTCCTGGGCTGGCCTCCCTGTCTTATGCTTGGCCTCCAGAGAGGATGAGGCGCCCCCGGGCCAGGCTGGGGATTCGCATGCCCCAGAAAGCAGCTTCAGGTTCAGGCGAAGAGGGGACGGCTGGGCGGGAGGTGGGGACATGGACCCAAGGCTGGTGCAGGCTTTCCTGGAGGGACAGGAGGAGACAGAGGAGGAAGAGGGCTGGGAGGAGCAGGACACATTCCCATTCTGGCACGAGCCTAGCAAGCGGACTCCACACGCTTATTCCTTATTAGATACGGGTGGCTATAGAATTTATCCTTCAAACTAGTTCATTCGGAGAGGGAAAGGGCACTGTTGGTCATTTTGCTGGGACGACAGGCACCCTCTGGGGCTGTCCGGGCACATCCGGCTGCATGGTCACTCCACTCCTTAAGGACTTTGAAAGGGCATCTGAAAAGTATCACAGATACGCCTGATTGTCCAAGGAATGACCCGCTCAGGCTCCTCTCTTTGAGAATTTTGGGGTTCAAGTCCTTCATTCCTAGGACTCCAGGCTCCAGGCCCTTGCTCCTTGTGGCCCGGGTGCAGACCCAGCACGCAGGTCCACAGGGACCAGGCCTGGGGAGGTCAGCAGGGGCCTCGTGAGCCCCGCCACACTGGAACCGGGCTCTCTCACGAGGCCACTTGAGAACATGGGCCTTGGCAGCTACAGGGAAAGTGCATTGTGGGTGAAATCTTGCTTTATTGTTCTAGAGAAGCACAGAGCGAGGATGCCTTTCCTGGGATGGGTCATACCCAGCCATTTCCAGAGGGCACACAGAATGAGCTTTGGGGTCAGGCACACCTGTGCCTGGACTCCAGGGCTGCAGCCCAGCACGTGCACGTAGACGGCAGGTGTCCCCCTGCCCCGTGGGGGCCTCCCTGCCCTTGTCCGCGTCTGGGAACAGCGACATCTTTGTAACATGTATCAGTCAGGTGCTTTACTTGGGAAGGACTACCTTCCGTATCCACTTAGAAGCACAGAGCGGGAGGCTCAGTACAGGGTGGCGATTATGGTCATGGGGCTTTGGTTCTGAAATACCATCATTTACCTGGAAAGCCTAAAGCTAAGGAAGAAAAAAATGCCGTTAGGTGTATACACGGTGGTTGTAAAATATACGCTGATTTTAGAAACATTCACGCTTTCAAAAAATGTTTATTGAATCAAAGAAATCTGGTGTCCTCTTCCAACTTCTTTCCTACCACATTCTTTATTGAGTTTTATGTGCACAAGGGCAGTGTGCTTCTTTGAGCATAACCCACAGAAAAATTGGATTTGACGTTATAAAACACACACATGTACACACATACATGTGTGCAAATTTTTCTAGTAGGTACGACCTATGCTGATGTTTCTCTTCTCTTTTTTTGCTATTTGATGCTATTCCAGTCTTTAAAAAATCGCTGCTTCTGACAGTCTATGCCGACTTCGCAGCCTGAGATGACCAAGCTTTTCCTGTCATTTAAACCCCAGACGTACCCTTGGGCCTTACAGAGCAGACCCCAACCTGAGCCCAGCAACCCCTGCCCACCACCTCTCCCTGGGGGGCTCTGCAAACTGTACGAAGGGGTCGTCAGGGACCCTGGAGCCAAACAGCCGAGGATCGGATCCAGCCTGTCATGTCCCAGCTTTGAGATGTGGTGACTCCATGGCTGCTTTGGACTTCTGTCTCTGTGTCCATCACACGGGAGAGGGCTGTTGTCTTGGGATCGTGGGGAGCACTGAAGAAGAAGGTAACTGAAAAGCACCTCTGTGGGCTCCAGAAATGTCAGCTGGATGGAAAGCACCTGACCAAGGTGTGTGTTTGTCTTCACTGGGAACTCTGTCCTACCTACTTGAGGAGGAGCGCAGTGAATGCATTAGCCTCCAGTTCCCCTTGGCCGCCTGGGCACGGGGGGCAGGCCCACAGGGAGGAAGAACTGGAAAGAGCTGGTCCCTGGCAGGCCTCATTCCCAAGAGCCAACGTTTGGACATGGCGTGCGAGCGTTCCCAGAGCGGCCGGAAGGAGAGCCGCCTCCCCCGGAGCTCAGGAATGCCCCAAATGATTGTTTCCTCACGGCCTACAAGCCCATGTGACCTGGGCTGATGCTCAAGGAAATGCCTGGGAAGAGGCCAGGACAAGGTGAGTCTGTGGCTGCCTCTGGGGCCTTCCAGACTGACCAAGACCGGTCATTTCTCCTCCGGAGCAACTTCCCCAGCTGCGTGGCAGAGCCTGGATGGTGCTTGGGAAAGGGGAACACTGCCTCTGCTGCCCCAGCCTTTCCTGAGTTCTCCCCTGACCTCCTCCCCAGAGGGCCGGCCATCCTTCTGTGAGCATCTGCCTTTAGGCCAAACCAGCCATGCCCAGGTTGGACTGAAGCCTCCCCTTGGGCAGGCCAGTGGGAAAGGCATGGAGAAGCCTAGAAGAGAAGCATGGAACCCCAATGGCTAAGGGCTCACTCCTGGAACTGAACAGACCTAGGTCAGAATCCCCATTCTGTCATTTCCAAGCTGGGTCCTTTTGTGGACAGACACAGCCTTGGCTTCCGGTAGTTGAGGCCTATTGATTGTTCTTTCCCACTTGGTGGTGTCTCTGGATTCATGCTCCTCTAGGGCCCTGGCTGTGTCCCGAGGTCTGGCCATCCATCCGTTGTCCCAAGCCAGGCCTGGGATAAAGCACTAACAGCAGAGATCCTGTTCCCGGGAAACACACCAGCTGTAGCTGTCCTCCTCCTGGGCCCCTGGCTGCAAAGTCCAGGCTCAGTGAACCCCAGGCAGCACTGCCACCCCTACAGTCTGCACAGGAAGTGTGTGCAGGTCGCCACAGGAGGGAGGAGCACCCAGAAGGAGGTGCCCCTGGGGACAGGGATGATTCTTTAACCTGGGTCACAGGAAATGAACCATTATAGTTTTTCACGACTCCAGGTGGAAGGGACAGGCACAGGTAACGTGTGTGTGTGACCACCGATATATGCGCATTGGAGTGAGGTGAATTTGCGTCTAAAGAATGCCTTCACCGTGCGCCCTTGAGTGTGCGAACGAACGCACAACCTTGTAAGGTGAGTACGGCTATCTTCATTTCAGAGACACACAAAGAAAGACTCCAATGTGTTAACATCCTGTTGATTTATCAGGCAGTCACCCCCAAACTATGTCTTTAGCATCTTCCGTGTGCCAGCCACAAAGCAAAACAGACCAAGCGCCTCTCTTCCCGCATGGTATTAACCTTCTCGTGTGGAGAAACAGGCAGTGCCCAGGTAACCATGGCGGAAGGTACCGGGCTGCGGGGAGGCCGAGCAGGATACAGGGGCCTTGCTCAGGGAGGGGCCGCTGTGCAGGCTGGGGCAGTCTGCGAAGGCTTTTTGACAAGGGGATGGTGAGCAGAGACTGAATGAAAGGAAGGGTAAGCCATGGGATACCTGGGCAGGGGCCACCTAGCACAAAAGTCTCCTGCGGGGGGGCAGTCCTGGCCTGTTCAAGGGAGAGGGACCCAGTGTGGCTGGAGCAGAGAGGGGGTGTGGTCAGAGAGGTGACAGGGGCCAGTGGGTGTAAACCTCTGTTGGTTAAAAGCTGGAGGTTTGGGGGGCACCTGGGTGGCTCAGTCGGTTAAGCGTCTGACTCTTGATTTCGGCTCAGGTCACGATCTCACTGTTCGTGGGCCCTGCCTTAGGCTCTGTGCTAATAGTGTGGAGCCTGCTTGGGATTCTCTTTCTGTCTCTTTCTCTGCCCCTCCCCATGCTCATGCTCTCTCTCTCTTTCAAAATAAATAAACTTGAAAGAAAACACAAAAATACTGGAGGGTTGGTCTAGGGGCACCATGGACAGGCAACATGGCAGGCCCTTCTTGCTGCTTCGAGGGGACACTGCAGGCCACAAGGGTGGGGCAGTGGGGCCCTGGACCAAGATGGTAGCAGTAAGAAGTGACCGGATGTTGGATGTGTTTTGAAGGGTCACTAACCGGGTTTGTTGATGGTTTAGTTCGGGGTTGTAAGAGAATAGAATGAATCAAAGATGGCTCTAGGGTTTTGGCCTGAGCAACTGGAAGGAATAGAGTGGTCTTTTGCAGAAATGGAGGTAAGCCAGTTGGAGTAAACGTGGATATCAGGAGTTTCACTTCCCATATGATTATTTTCAGAGGAGGAGCAGGTGTACAAACCTGGAGAGAGATCCGTCTGAATTCCTTAGCTGTTGCATGGAGTTCAAGGCCAGGAGAGTGAATGAGGTCATCTGGTGTGAAAACAGAGCATCTGAGGACTGAGCCGAGGGGTGTTCTTGCGTTTAGATGGCCAAAGGATGAGGAGGAAACAGAAAAAAAAAAAAAAAAAAAGAGAGAAGGTATGAAGCTGAAGAAATAGTCAGGAATGGTCTCCTGAGAGCCAACCAGAAAGTGTGTTTCAGGGAGGGTGATCAGTGCCGTCAAGGTTGCCGAGACCGTGGAAGCTGAGAACCGATAACTGACCTGTGGGTTTCCCAAAAGCCCAGTGACAACCTTGACAAAGAGCAGTTGTAGTGGAATGAATGGCGGCGTCCGAATTCTAGTTGGGAGTGAGTCCAAGAAAGGTAAGAAAGAGAGGAGAGAAAGCGGACCCAGGAAATATAGACGACTTTTCTGAGAACTTCCGTGGGAGGAGAAGCAGAGAACTATTACAGAAGCCGTAGGAGACTAAGGGGTCGAAAAATACCACGTAAGGGTTGGTTTTATTTTTGTTTTGTTTTGCTTCGATGGGCGATCTTACAGCATGTTGGTGTGCTGATGTAGAATGAAAGATTCATGGTGTAGGAGCGTGTGTGTTGGGGGGGTTGGGATCGGTGTCCTTGGGCAGGTGAGAAGCTCTGGGCTCCACAGCCAGGTGCGTGGTGGCCAGGGAGCAGGGGCCTTCCTGCGAGGTGAGAGCGGTGGCTGTGGAAACAGATTGGGCAGGCGGTGGACGAGAGGCGGAGTTCATGGATTCCCTCATTGTTGTCTTTCCTTCTGAGCTAGAAGCCAGACCATCAGCCGAGTGTGGAGGGTGGGGGAGGATGAATAGTTAAAGGGAGAGAAGAAAGTGTGGAATGAGCACCCAAGAAGAGGGGGGGCTGATGGGACCGGGAAGTGAGGTAGGGTCCCGGCAGCACAGAGGACCCACTCCTGGTTAGTTGGATTGGCGCTGGTGGGTGCCTTCTGGGCGGAAGAGTACAGGCTCTAAACAGAATCTGTGCACCTTTTGGATGGGGGTGGGGCTTAGGGGATGCCTCTGGGTCATTTACCAATCCCAATATGGCAGCACGCATAAGCTTAAATGGTCCTTCCTTGGAGTGCCAGCTGATGCCAGGGAGAGGGTTCAGGGAAGACACCTGGCGAGGCGATCTCCAACGTAGCTCCTGTGCAAGCACCTGCCCATGTCCCGATCCTCCTTGTTCCCAGCCTGCCTTGCCCACTATGCCAGCCTAACTGCCCCCAGTGATGGGAGTAATTAGCAGAAATCCTTTCTAGGTCTCCAGGGGGATTTAGGTGATGGAACCCAAGGGGGGCAGGGTGTGTGGCTGGACCTCACGAGGGAACTTCACAGCCACTTCCGCCCCTCTGTGGACAGCCGCATCTCACCTCCGTGTACGACTACCTGGCTCTCATCCCCACTTCTGTCTCTGAGTCTGTTTCACCCATCGTGGCTTCCCTCTGCTTCACTAACTCCTGGCTAGCCACACTCTCCCTCCCAAGTGCAAGGTTCTCAGTCCCAGGTACAGAGAAACCCCGAGAACCCGATGAGCTCTGAGTCACAGCTCTGCACCCCTGGGACAGAACATTGGATCGGTCATCCATCAGTTGTGCCGAGGTCCCCACTCAGGAGGCTTCCCAGCTGCCGGGTCCCAACCTCTGTGGGGGGCCCAGCTCTTCCCAGCTGCACTGAGTGGCTTGTGCTCCACGCAAGGATGCAGCGAGGGGAGTGAGGGGGCTGAAATCCAGCTCCCCCTGCGTGCATGCCGGGCCCCCTAGGGGAGCTGCACCTGCGGGAGAATAAGCTCCCATTCCACCCCATGGGCTCTCAGCGGCAGTCCTCAGGGGCCAGTAGATCACCCCAAAAGAATCTTCGAGGTCTTGGCTTCACCAGCACTTCTGTTCAGAGACTTTGATGGTGCTCTGAGCTTCCTTCTTGAAGCACAGACGCACCTTGTCCCATGTTACCTGCCCTTGGTATACGTGTCCCGTAATACACGTTTACCGTGCATTCTGAAGATGCTCATGTAATTGCGAGTCAGTCCCTCAAAATGCAGGCTCCATGAAGTCAGGGAGCACGGCATCCACACCACCTAATACGGGGCTTAGGGCAGGTGTTGTCGGGGGGCCGTCAGCCCTGTGAAACACGGTAGGCCGTGGACTTTTTCCTTTTTTTTACACTCCATCATTCCGAATACTTAATACTTAACCCCAGAGGGTGTTAGTTCCCAGTGGAGAAGAGTCGTGGAGTGTGCTGGAACCAGCATTCACAGGCATTCAGGGAACCTACAAGACCCAACCAAGAGGCTTCTTCCCATCTGTCACCTAAGAGGAAGAAGCTCACCTTTCAAGATCGCTTCCAGTATCTGAGCTTTGGGGAAGTCTAAGTAGAGGCAGGTGGCCCCCAGGAAACAGCACATGGAGAGAGGGAAGGAAACATACACTACCCCTGTCTAATGTCTAGTCTGCACAGCTCCTGGGGATACTAAGCTTCTGGGCTTACAGCTGCGGGGCTGGGACTCAGGGACATGTGATGTGTCTCAAGTCACAGAGTGAGCAGAGAGCCCAGGGTTCCAGCGCTGCTCTGCAAATCTGCAAACCCACACTCGGCCCAGGACGCCATGCTGCCTCTTGCCATGGGCTCCTCGAATCCTTCTTTCTTCCTCCAGTCCATCTGCAACTGAGCAACCGTATCACGTTCACCCTATAAATAACCGGGTGGTTCCGAGCACAGAGATAACGTGGTCATGTCTGGGCCGATGGGCAAGAGGACCTAGAGGACATTTGGGGCTTTTGCGCTGGCTCTTCTTCGCCAGTGTGGTTGGCCGTAGACGAGAAAGAACGTAAGAGAAAGTGTGCAAGGCTGACCTCTGTGGGGACAGAACCCTATCTGGCTCACCGTCTAGTCACAGTATCATGGACAGTGCTGGCAGGTAGCCATGGAGAGATTCAGTAAGCTTCCAGGAAGGGCCCCAGGGCAGGACAGAAAATAACGCAGGTTATATTCTGGGTCCTTGGCAGCGCCTTTAGGGATGGGCTGCTCCTGTCTTCCACTAGACGCGGGAAGTACAAAGTGGAGGCTTCCTTCCCCCAGCTGACAGGCAAATATGAGGGCCCTTGCAGGAAACCATCTCTTCTGGAGTAGAGGACTGGTTTGCCTGTGGGAAGGGATTCCAGCAAAACCAAGGGCATTCAGAGAAAACGGAGTGTCTTTCCCCCCCCCCCCCTCCACTAAGGATCAGTTGACCAGTGGAGGCCAGCATGCCCGCAGAATTCTTACTTATGATTAGCGTGATTACGATGGCCTGTTTTCCACTAACCAGTGCAGCTAGGATTACACAACCCCTCTGTGTTGGGTTTGAGGAAGAAAAACCAAGTCTGGAAAACTCCAAAATGGCAACACTAATTCCAAACTGTTGGCCGCTACGTTTGAATACATGTCTTTATTAGAAAAATTGTAAGTGCATATACATCTTTTCATTGATATGACTTCAAAGTAGAAATTGTTGTTTCTCAGAAGGAGTTGTTATTTGTTATTAAAAAAAAAAAAAAAAAGCACACTGCATAGAGGAAGCTGCCTTCTCCTGGACCATTTTCACATTATCTGGGAGATGTAATTTAAACAACACAAAATACAGTATTTATCACATTTAACACTGAACCCATCACTGCTCAGAGACTGAGAATCCAGCGAGGTTGCAGACTAACAAGTTTCCCGGGTGGTATTTTTTTCAACTTGGCAATCAATGTCAATGGTCTGCTGAGGGGATTTGAAGGTTTCCAGGGAGAATTTCCCAAGGACAGGGCTTCCTGGGAATGGGTCAGGGAAGATAGGTACAGGGAAGATGTGTACAGGGACCCCCACAATTCCCATCCAGTTGCAGAAGGGTACACTGCCTGCCGGGGGTCGGGGTGGGGGGGGGTGGGGGGTGGTGGTGGTGATGAGCTCCCAGTGGGGAGCCCATGCCATAACATCAGGCAGCAGTCAGAAAAGGAAGGTCGAATTGGATCCAGTGAAAAAGCTTAGAAGTTCTCTGGTCTTCACACAGAGGGGAACTGCAACTTTTGGCTATTCAGGCCCTCTGCTCAAAGCTGAACCTCCTTTCTCTGGAGGACAGGCCCACCGGCAGAGGGCCCCTCCCCACCTGCTCCCCTACTCCTGAGCCACCTCGCTGGGGTCTCAGCACCTGGCGGGGCTGGACAAAGAACAGTGCAAACAACACAGGGCGCAGATTCAGATATAAACACACAGCACTTCTGGGGGTCCCGGTCCCCACCCCGGCCCCACAGCTGCCCAGGTCCTGATGCAAAGGCTGGCAAGGGAGCACGGCCTTAGAGGTTACACAGAGCCCAAGGGAAGGTCAGGTAGAGCAGCACTGGACGAGGAGGAACAGCTGGGTGACCCCTAATCAACTGATGCACTAGACTTGTTTTTAAAGCAAAAGGGGATGGGCGAGCCTTTTCCTTTGCAAATAGACTATTTAAATGCACATTTGCTTTAGTTGGGCAGCCTCCACTTAGAAGCAGATTGCAAGTAGAGTAATTGTTAGGCAGATAATTTTCCTAGAAGTTTCTACTCTTACCTATTTTCCCCCCTGTTGGGGAGAAACAAACAATTCTTTAACCGTAGTCAAGATTCAGGGCCACGTTTATTTTCTTGGAGTAAGAGATTTAATGGCTCTGGTTCAGGGATTCCAGGAGAAGATGGCTCCACATTTTCCATGAGAGTTTTAAATATCTTGGATGACTTAGAAAAAGCCTATCCCACTGAAAAGCAATCATTTCACATGTCATTCAGGAGCCCCGTAGTGTCAGGTTAATTTCAAAAGACAGTTTTGAAACCAGTTCGGTACTCCTTCTCACTAATAAAGGTCCCTGTGCTCTATTGTATTCAATATAACATTGCGGATTTGGAGATACCAATTTTCGTTTGGCGGAGGGGTTGGCTTTCTACCACGAAGATCCGATATAAAGGAATATTTACGCAAATATTAACATGTTACCGATAACACAAAGATTATTAAATCTAAAAACACCTACAACTCCAGATTATTTTGTTAGGATATACTTTCTGCATGTTGTTTACAGTGTCCTCTCAACTGATACATTTCCTTGTTTTGCCCTGCTTTTTTTTCCATTTTCTTAATTTAAAATGTTTGCTGGGACACTGAACCAAAAGCAAAGTATTAGTAAGATGAAATGTGAAACGACACAACAAGCAAAAAGCCCCTCAAGTGCCTACCTGCTGCACTTAAACTGTTTAACGCAACTCTACAAACTGGTCTCGGTAAAGGAAAACACCCTACACGTCAGGGTTTTAGCCTACTTTCCCAAATATCCCCTTTTCTAAGAGTGAAAGCCAAGATGGACGTTCTGGAAGCACAAGGTAACAGCAGTGGAGAAGTCCAGACGCCACTGTACAAGGTGGTGGATGATGGGCTTGCCAAGTGGGGAGAAAGGGGAGGTTAGATTTTAGGTGGGAAGGGATCTTCACGTCCAGGACTCATTATTTCACGGATCAGCTTTTCAAAAACCAAAAAAAAGGGTTGAGGATTCTTTTCACGTTCTCGCCAAAACAATCACGCGCTTGATGCAATGGAGCAAAAACTCCCTGTGGCTCTCAGATACCAACTGTAGGAGCATAAAGGCCTGGCCTCCTCATGGGTCACCTCTGCTGCGCACCGAATTCCCTTGGGCTCTGTGCATCCATCTTGGGTTTGTGATCAGTGGAAACACCCAGGTTGTCCACCCCAGAGGATCACACCCCTAATCAGAAACCTGGTCAAAAGACCTCTCCTTACCCTGAGCCTTTGCATCCAAGGGGTGGACAGTGCGTGCCCCGAGGACGTTGGCTTTGAACAAGAACACAGGATTGGACAACGGACAATATTCCAAACGAGACACAGATGTGCACAGTGTTTGCAGCACCGGGTGACACGAGAGACATTTTGATTTGCTTCTTGGTGCCCAGTTTAAATGAAAGCTTTGGTCTTGAGACAGTCTTTTTCCAGGGCGATGGAGACAGTCTTGGAGATACATGATGATGGATGAGAGAGAGAATGACAACAGCATGATGGGATGTAGGGAAGAGCTCAGGATGAGGGGTGCGTCTCTCCCTGCCTGCCTCAACTTGGGGAAGCCCTGCGATGCTCACCAAGGGGGAAGGCCCCAGCTCTCACTCCGAGGAAGGGTGAAGCTCCCGTCTGACTCTCTAAACTTGACCCTGCAGCCCCCCTCCCCCCATGCACGGAGCAGCCTTCACTAGGGTCTGCCCTGGTTCTGATACGTCCCAGGGGCTCTCCGTCCCACAACAGGATGATCTGGGGTCTCAGCCTGCACAGCTCAGAGAGATACAAAACTCAGGAACCTCCAGCTGGGTGAGGGGCTCCACGGGAAAGATATTATAACAAAGCAAGTAAAATAATGGCCTCAGTCTAAGTTCCTATCTGTCACCAGCGACACTGGATAATCAAACTAAATGAAGAATAAACACCATATATTTTGTTACATAATCAAATGGTGATAGTAAAGGCAAACTGTGCAAAACAAAGCCCTCGGAAATGTACCGGGCCCTGCCTGGGTGCAGCGGAGCCGCCGCGGGCTCTTCCTAACACTGGTTTCAGACCTGGGCTCCTACTGTAAGGTTTCCTCAGGCGTCTGACCCAACCTGCGCCTCTCACATCTTGAACCTCCTGTTAACAAGAACAGAGGGAGACACCGTTAAGGCGGAGGCCAGGCCGCAAGCCTTAAGACGCCGAGCCCTGCTGCAGCAGGGCCCCCACTCCTGACTTCCAAATCGCGGCCGTGTGCCTCCTTTCCGAGGCCCTGGGAAGGGGGAGGGTGGCGAGAGAGGCAGCCAGGGCTGAAGCAGAGGGATGGATGGAAGATGGGAAGCGGAGAGGAAAGTCGGGCGCAGCCAGCACGGGGTACGGCGGACGAACAAGGGCACGCAGACGGACGGCGAGGCACAGTGGTCACGCGACAAGGCAGGGCGCACTGCCTTAGCCCCAGCGCGGATGGAGGGCTGGCAACCCCTTACCTCAGTGTGGCCCGGTCCTGCACCAGGCCCGGAGCAGGCTGCCTGTCCGTCCGGGGTACCACCGACCACCTCCATCTACCCCCTCACCCTCACTCCACCCCGACTGGCCCCGGGACAGTGCTGGCACCGTTCACTTGCTTCAACCCAAAACAGAACGGAGTCCGGCTCTACTCTTCCACAGCACCACACCCCACCCCCCCCGCCCCGCCTGTCTTCAGTGGGGCTGGTGCTACATCAGCTTGTCAGATACAGCGAGGGCCCAGGGCCAGTGAGGTCACAGGAGGACAGAAACGGAGCGTGTTTGCTTTTCGGAATGTGGGGCCAACCGTCTTAGTCCCCTCCCCACGGTCCCAGCTCCCCCAGCAGGAGTGGAAGGCGCTGTCTCGCTGAGGACTGCAGAGAACAGTCTGTCGCCTCAGGGCAGCAATAGCTTGACCCACCATTGCTAGATGGCAAACAGCCCCCTGTGGTCTTCAGAAGGGACCCACTGCCCCTCTCGAGGCACAGAGACGTGCTGTTCCCGCTGTACGAGGAACAGAGAGCATGGGGCGCGGGCCTGACCGGCTCCTGAGTGGATTAGGAAAGGTAGGACTACCCCAACGCAGGTGCCCCAGCCCAGGCCTGCGCTGCCCTGGGCAGACCAGCAAACATCCTGATGCCTTAGGAGGCAGGGCAGGTGGGGAGCGGGAGGGCATCCCGTACACCCCGGAGCAGGCCTGCCATCCCCAGGGCTGGCAAGAGGGGTGCAGGCTGGAGTGTCAGCCACATAAAAGGGAGAGGGATGGGGAATAAAAGGACTTGGGCTGCAGCGCCCTAGCAGGACACTTCCCTGATGGGGAAAAGGAATGGCCACAAGGTTCTGTGCTGCCATCCCAGAGGAGGACGCTAAAGCGTGAGGGGACACAGTGTTCCAGGTGAGTCTAACAGGCGGGCGCCTTGGGTTTTCTTCTCCCGATTCCATCTGTCCAGTGCTCCAACCACTTCATCTTTCTGGATCCACAGACTGAATCATGACCAGGGGCCTGGGGTGCAGGGGGAGTGTTTATGTGGGACAGGAGGATGGGGAGCACAGCCCAGACATTCGAGGTGTCCTTTTTCGAAGTACTACTGAAATCTGGGTTTTGCTCTCCCATGTGATCCCCCTCCTTCCAGTCCAGATTAGAGAGACTTGGCAAAAAATCTTAGACATAAATCTGTGGGTGGTAGGAGGAAGGTTCTAGAGCTTTCTAGAGCACCATGTTCACTTTAAGCACATATTTCCCATGAGTGAGGACTGAGGCAGCTGCGTCCCGGAACCTAATCGCACAAGGTCACAGAGACTGTCCCAGCAGGTGGGTGGGGACAGGCCCTTCACACAGTTCCTCCACATCGGGGACCCGTTTAAAGAATCTATAAAGTGAACTGCCCGGACAAGAGGCTCCCTGAGAAGTGTTTTCCACAGCTGCTCCCCGGGAATGTGGAGCTGCTACCCCCTCGGTGTCCGGAAACCAGCTCTGCTCGGAGGTAAAGCCGCTCTCACAGCCCCAGGCCTAGGACAGGGGTGCTGGAGAAGTCCCACCCCAGGTGGCAGAGGGGTGGACGGCCCCTTGGGAAAGAGTCAGTTACCACCTGTAAAAGGCACGGCCATAGCTAGCTGGGCCCCACGAAGGCTGTGCCGGGCAGCACCCGCCGTGGTCAGGGGGAGGGCAGAAGGCCCTCGCCGGCCGAGGCGCCGCTGCTGTGCTAGCAGATGGCCCTGTGCGGGCCAGGCCTGCACTCTGGCCTCAGCAGGAAGTCACGCTGTGAGTGTGTGAGCCGGTGTGCCGGTGAACCGGCCCTTCTGGGAGAGGGAGTGGAGGGCCGGGTGGGGGTTCAGCGGCCCAGGGCAAGGCCGGAGACCCCGGGCCGCTCGAGACAGTCCTGAGCATAGTGTCCTCATCCCAGACCACAACCCCAGTCTCGGCACAACTACTTTCTTCATAACTTAGCAGACCAGGAAGGGCCTTAAAAAGCGCCTAAACACGGGAGCCAGTGTGGCCAGAGGAGCGCCGCTCCCCCGAGGAAGGTCTGAGCACCTGCACGGAAGGCAAGGCGTGTGCCCTGGAGGAGGGTTAGAGCAAATTTACAAAGCGCCGGAGAGACAAGAGCAGCGCGCACTGCGGTCCATCTCGAAGTGGCAGAGAACTAGTTTTTCCTTTTCTGGGCAGCCTTTCTCTTCTTCTGTCGCTTCTTTTTTCCTATCTTTTCTCTTTTCCCCATTTTTTCTTCTCTGCGCCCCCTTAGATAAAATCAGTTAGAACCATTAATGACGTTGAAAGGGACTGGGGTCTGTCTCAGTCTGCACACTATTTCACGCTGGCCTGGGGATCAGTCTCAACCCTGTCTTCTGTCTTAGGCCTGGAGGACCCCGGGCAAAGCACGGCCCACCAGTACTTCCTTAAAATAAAGCAGACATTTTCCCCCTGACTCCAAGAGAAATATTGGCCAGCCTTCCAGAACATCTGTGACCTGGCTATCGCCATGGCCAACCTGCCAACCTGGCCCTGGTTCCAGCTATGGCCTGAGGTTTCCAACCTGGAAAGGCACTCACATCTGATAGGCTGTGAAGGGTGTGAAGTCCAGGGCCAGGCTGGACTTGGCCTTCTAACTCACCTCAATCCCCTCTACTCAGCCTTCCTTCCTTCTCAGTGCAGAGCTGAACTCTCTGCTCGAGCTAAAAAAAACCCTGCGCTTCAAACTGAATCATGCTTTGGAGGTTAGAGACCCAACATTCAGATGGCCATCCAGGAGAGGAGAAAGAAGGAGAAGTGATGCCACTTTCTCCTTTCTGGATGCTTGGGGGACTCCCCCCCCAGGGAATGACTGGGATTGTTCTGGAGAGCAAGGGAGAGAGCTGGTTAGCAGAATTTGATTAGAACAACTGGCTCATGACTGTCACATTAAAATGATTCAAGCTGAATGGTATTTAATGATTTATGGGGTAAGGCCACCTGCTCCTGGGCAGGCTTTCTATTAACCATGGCCTGGAATTATGGGATTTTTACATGGGAGAATGTGAAAGCTGGATATTATGAGAGTTGAGTCTCTGGAGATTACGTGGGGGTGTTAGGAGAACCGAGGAAGAGGAGGAAGGGGAAGAGGAATTAGTGAGTCAAATATTATTCTTCAGAAAACTAGCACTGTTGTTTCCATTGGGTTTAAAAAAAAAAAAAAAAAAGAAAGAAAGAAAGAAAGAAAAAAACCAAAAGGCTCAAAAACTTAAGTTGCAGCTCTCATTTGCTCCTGAGCCAGGCCCGTGCTCACATGTGGACTCAGCAAGAGGGATTCAAGGCACCTGACCAGCAGGCCACCTTATCTTCATAAACTCCAGAAAGGTATCAGAGCCCCGTGTCTAACCACTAATGGATTTTATTTCAGGTAAAGAAATTCCCACATCCAGTAGGAGGCTGATGCCATGAAACAATTAGCATTTTTATTGCTAGTGCATATAATGTCACATTGGATACAATTTTAGTACAAGTGAAAAAATACACTGTGGCTAAACATTAAAAAGCTGCAATCACATTTATAGGTCATATATATTTCTTTACAAATTGCCAGTAGTTTAAGATAATAGAGAAAGGTAACCTACTGACGTTCATATGGCTCCACTTTCAAATATATGAATTGTTCGACTATAAATATATTCTGAAATACAATTGTTTTCTAAAGAAACATAAAAAAATGTGCACAAAAAATATATAAAAAATGCCTTGCAGAAAGTTACAAATACCACTAGGCCCATCTGTGGATCACATTTACCATGGAAATGCCACCTTGCCAACATTTCTGATTGGAGCCTGAAACCATGCTGTGGTTTCAGGAGGAGGGGTTAGTGGCAAGAGGCTCATTTATTCATTTGTTTTTCCACTTCGGATTTCAGACACCTCAGGGTGTACCGAGCCTCCGTGGCATATATAGGCTTCGGAGGCAATCACAGAACCAAATTCCTCGAAACAAGTTCAGATTGAAAATTGCATCGGACTCTGCAAAGACCTGCCTTTCAGGGAAGGCGGAGACAGGATCTCCCACCCACCCCCGGAGAGGGCCAGCCCCGTTCTGGAGGCAGAGGCCAAAGAAGATTCTCACAGAGGGCCTGAGCAGGAGGGGAGGGTGAAGAGAGGAGAGGGCTGCAGGGCGGGGGCCCCAGCAATCCCTCTCCTCCCACTGAGCATGTACAGAAATGGGAAGCAGAGCAAGATAAAAGCATGCTGTTGGAGGCAGGGAGAGGCCTGGGAATGACCGGGACAGGGTTTCTGAGCACAGTCCCCAGCGACAGTAGCCTCTACATGGAGCCTACAGATCCGATCACTGAGCTGGAAGGAGAGGGTGGAGGTGGTGGCCGTGGCCTAGCACCGGTCAGCATCAGAGGGTCACCTTGGGCTGTCATTCTAGGACGGGCACCCACTGCGGGAGCCGCCCACGGTCTTCCTCTGAGTCTGGAGGAAGGACGCTTTTCTGAGCTCCATGCTTGGCCTGTCACCTGACTGTGCCCAGATGCCCCAGGGGCAAAGGAAGAAAAGCTCCACAACAAACCAAATACAGATCGTGAAGTCATCATTGATTAAAAAAAAAGATAATGGGAATGATGTGATTATGAGGATTACGAGAGAACCGACAGCGGGAAATGCTGCTGGTACCATAGAATTTCTTAGAAAAACCCCAGTTATAGAACAGCCAGTGCGCAAGGGTATGGGGCTCGGGTGGACATAAGCTGCGGTATCGTACCATAGGCTATAAATGCGGGTGTCTACGTGCCGGGCCGACCTCAAGCCTGTTCCCAGGTCAGTGCGCTACCCCCAAGGCACGCCTGGTCCCCCCCATGCAGGCCTTCCTCCCCCAACCTTGCCCTTCCATCTGCCACACGGGTCTTAGCTTTCCTCAAGTGGGTCTACCGGGAAGTCCTTTTTGGCTGTTGTGCTTACTTGTTTAAAGCTTTCTCCAGGTATTCCTGAATCCACTTCAATTTCGGGTCAATGCACACTTGTCTATTGTTGTTCTTCAGCCTCGCCCTGCCAAGACAGAAGAGGCGACAGTGTGTGGCTGAACGGAGAAGGCGCCGCTGGGATCTGGGCACCCGCTCCTCTGACGCCCGTGTCAGGGCCCTCTCCGGTGCCCCGTGTCCCACTCGGCGGGCTCGGGTTCGGGAGGAACTCAGGGTGTGCCAGGGACACATGTTCCTAGCATTGTGGCCAGTCCTGCCGCAGAGCTAGGGGAAGGCGAGGAGAGGCTTTCCAGGGGAGTCCAGGGAGAATGCACCACAGGGAACATCTGAGTTGGCCTTTGAAGGAGGAGAGGGAGCTGGGCAAGTGGAATCAAGGGGGAGAGAAAAGCGAGAGCAAAGGCACCAAAGGGGCACCTGCTTAGAGGATGTGGAGGAAGAGGCGGGCGGCCAGGTGTAAAGGGCAAAAGAGTGGGACTTTCTCTGCAAGATCGTGGGGGCTTACGTTGGAAAGCGATAAAGGCAGATTCTTATTTGGATGGATCATCTTGAAAGTACGTGGTGGACAGACTTAAGAGCAAGCCTGGAGGTAGGAGGCCTGCAAAGAGGTACTGCGGTAGTCTGGGGAAGAGAGGTGACAGGGCAGTGAGGGAGGGACGCTGCAGGTAGTTTGCCAGAAAATGGTTTCCAGAGAGGGTTTACAAGTTCCCTCAATGTTCCATGGTCACATTTGTGTTTTTACAAATTCAAAGGGCATCTTCCTTCCAAGTCTCTGCCCCATTCACACTTCCCTCTCCAGGTCCCCCTCCCTAAAGCCCTGGGTACCAGGCAATCTCAAGCAGCCTGAGGACTCCCTGCCCAGCCACACACGGCTCTGTGTGGACAACTAAGGCCAGCACAGTGGCTTGGGGACACCGCTGGGCGTCACGCAGCCTGTCAAGTGACTGACATACGCGGAGGAAGAGGGCGGTTCAGAGCAAGGAGTTTGAATTTGGCTGCCGCTGCTTATGAATTAATCCTGTGTTTGCCCAGACCAGTGAATCATGTCTGGCTTCTTCAACTTCAAGGTGCGTTCCTAGCAGGTGGACCTGTGTAATCTGAACCGCAAAGCAGGTCTATGGCGCTAAATTCAATGTCTGATACAACACTTCTCAAAGGGGAGGCAGTATTGATTTTAAGAAAGTAAGTGAAAAAAACATCCATCTTCTAGTGGGTCTAAAACATCCTGTAAATGACAAACACGTCCGAGGCAGCAAAGGCTAGCAAAAAAAGACAAAACCAAACTTAAAAACAGTTGATATCAGGGTGGAAAAGCCTTCTGGCAGTTGCAGCCTTCATTCCAACTGCTGTGCCCCCGCCCCGTTCTCAGCACTGGGGCTTTCTGGGAGGTGAGCTCCCCACGAGAGACCCTGAGCCTCAGCACCTCGGCGTCTAGCCACATGACCACAAGGTGCTGTGTGCAAGCATGGGTGCGTCTGAGCACCCGAGGGCCAAGCAATGAATGGCGCGGGCGGCTCTCTTCCCGAACCTCGCCCCGCCTCCTGCAGCCCAGGCGAGCGATTTTTGTGTGTTGTATAGGTGTAACTTCAGTCTGCCTCGTTCCGCACATGAATGAAGTCAAATATCAACAGCTGCCCTCAACGCCAGCAAAGCAAAAACTCGTGGGTTGTGTGGGAGAAAACGCCGTTAAGTGAGCTGAAAATGTTGAGTTTCACCCAATGGTTAGAGGCTTCGCCTGAATTTGGGTCTCGTGAGATTTTGCTGTGTGATAAAGGATGGATTTAGATCACCAAAGCCTGGAGACTGGCAGGACAGACAACTGTTCCTAGCAAAGGGCTGGCTAATTTACTGGACTTCAGAGGAAACTCTGGTGAAGCCCGTGTTTCTCTAGTCTGGAGGCACCCAACTGCACTGCCATTTCCTGTGCTAAAGGAGGAAACTTGGGAAAAAAGAAACAAGAATGGCTAGGGGCACAGCGGGGTGCCAAGGGTAAGAGTGGCTTTTGAAACTCCTGCCTGGTAGCTTACTCACAGGCCTGGTGGTGATCACAGCTGCCTCTAATTATGCCAAGTTCAAGGCTGGTGGCTCAGCATGTGTCGGCTCTCCAGCGTTTACAAGTTTTGAGCTAGGTGCTACTATGCCCATTAGAGGCAACACTCCTGGAAGATGATGTTGAGACTTACACGATCTGAAGGGCACAGTTGGGAGTGTTGAGGATTTTGAGATGCTTGACGTTGGCTCTGGCAACGTGGCTCTCGAAGAATCGGCAAGGACATCTGTAGCTCAGGCTGACCGGTTTCCCTAGAAGAGGTGATGGAAGCAACGCAGTTTGTTATGATCCTGCCAGACCTTGGGGATATATGTGTGGATGTGTCTGCGGCCAAGGGTTAAGGTGGTGGAATGATGTCAGGATCCAGAGCTATGGGACGGGTCATGGGTGCATCCTTGCTAAGACCTCTTGGGCAGCACAGTGAGCTCTGGGTGGGCGAAGGCCCGAGCCTCCATAGGGCCAGAGGGCAAATGGACCTTCAGAGAGCTGGATCCTAGGGGGCAGGGGAATTAAAAGAAGCCCCCTGCTCGGTGTCTTAAAATGTATTAATCCCAGGAGACAACTGTTTCAGTCCAAGGTACTGGGGTTCCCAGTTATTCTTTGCAAAATAAACTCTTCCAGGGCCAACTAGAAAAGCCTCTCCCCACCCCCCTCCCCCTCCCCCTCCTCTCCCTCAGAGAAGGAGGAGGGGGAGGCAGAAGGCTCCAGAAGCAGCGGTTCCCCTGGGAATGCTGCCCTCCCCCACCTGCAATCTTCTCTCCTCACATTCACCTTAAACCCAGGCAACCACAAAAGAATCCTGGCAGGCTTCCTACCTGGGAGTCCCCAGAGGGCCGGCCAAGGGTCCACCTTCTCCTAGGCACTCCCCTGAAGGCAGGGAGATTATCAGGACTGGAGTCAAAAGTGGCTTTCATTGTGCAGGGATGCTCCAGCCTCCTGGGTTGTATTACCTCTTTGTTTGCCAATTCACCAATTTGCAAAATGCCATAATTGACACTCATTAGTTTAAATAAGCAAAGGGCTCCTGCAGAACCCACCACTCACCCTCTAAGTCTAGAATTGCAAGCCCTGGGGGGCTGGGATCTTTGTGGGTTTTTTTTTTCTTTTCTGCAGATTTTATCCAAGCCCTACTTAATACCCCAAATTATTTGAATTTGTGGATCCTTTCATCAGGGATTAAATGTATGTCTGAGAATATTCAGTCCAGAGATTAAAAAAAAAAAAAAAAAAGTTTCCCTGTGTACAGAGCTCCTAGAGGCCTCCCGGTGGTTCTGAAGTTCTGCATTTTGGGGCAAGAGACCTGGGGAAGCTGCAGGACACCTTGTAAGGGACTTAATTTTTCCAGAAGCTGTGTTCAGTTGAGAGATGGCATGGCCTGCAAATAGCAGCCCATTTAGCCCAGGCAGGGGAAAAGCAGACCACCCGGCCCCCTAGGATCAAAGTCGAATCCTTAAACTCCAGTAAGGAGAGAGCCTGACTTCAGGGTGCTCAGTGACTCAGGGCCCTGGAAGGGTCCCCGGAGCAGCCTTCAAATGTATACCCGAACTGACTCCAGAAAGTCACTGCTGGGGCCTGGCTTTCAGCAACTACACCCAATCCCTGTGGTAGATGCCGGGTGTAGCACATGTTACCATACTGCGCGTGCTGCCCTGTAACCAGATCGCCTGGGAAAGCCATCCCGGAGCTGGGGGCTAGGTGGTCTGGGTAAAGGAGAAGCCAAAGTCTCCCCCTCGGAGTGTCCTGTCTCCAGTCTCCCTGGAATGCTCATGTGTCCTCCTGAGCTGGCTAGGGACTGGGGAACTGGGGCTGGGCGGTGACACAGGAAGGGTCCCAACCCCAGCGCAGCAGGCTGAAAGGGACACAGTGTGAGTGCTTTAGCCGGTGGGGGGCTGCTGGTGGGGGCTGCTGCTCTCCCATGTCTGGGAAGCTTTTCTGGCTCCACTAACCAAGTAGTGGAGATCAGGCCAGAAATCAGAGCTGAATCAGAGCTCAAAACACAGGCTTTCTCTTCTCTCCTTTCCCCCCTTTTACCCCCTGGGATTATCCATTTCCTTCAAAGGCAATTCTTATTCCTGCTCCCAGGACCCAGTTGCCTGTCTATCAAGTGGGGAATTTCAATAGGTTTTTTAAAGGGACAGAACGCCCAGGGCTCTTACTAGAGAACTCACCTGGGGTCCTCTCCTCCAGCTTTTTGTCAACATTACTAACTTTTCCAACTGGTTTGGATGTGACTCTGCGTATAGGCCTGACACCTGATTGGCCTAGATGTTACGGCTTGGGACCCGGTGAACTTGGCTCTGTTCAGGAGCAGTTCCAAGAGAATCTTCCCCTCCAATGCAGAGACAGGAGCCCTGGCCAGCCTCTCCAACCGGGCCTCAGAATGGAGCCTGGCCTGGATGCATATAACCCCTGGAAGTCCAGGGCATCTAGGGGCCCAGCTGCATGGCTGAAGTCAGGTGGAGGGAGGGCAGGAGAGTGAGCCTGACCCTGAACAAGGGTATCTATCTCCAAGCGCAGTTCTGAAGTCGGTATAGGTCCACAGGCTCCAGGAGGTCAAGAGGTACATTCAAGCCTATACATGCAAGGAGAACCAGACAGACCTAGAGCCCGAGACCCTGATCTGGCCACTTGGCTGCTAAGAGGGCAACTCAGAGGGACAAACAACCAACCCTTCCCAGGGCCAAGATGAGTCTGTCAGTGGGGGCCCCTGCTCCCTCTGTGCTCCTTCCAGACCAGCTACCCCTGGGTCCCTGCATTCCTGTCCTTCCTGCAGCTCCCCAGGGGAGTGGGACAGCTTGGGGAAGCACCATTTCCCTGAGAGGCACAGAATGACACCTCCACTCTCACCAGACACTCAAATTGTTAATGCTCAAGCCAGAGTGTCCCCCACGACCCAGGGCTTCGGCAAGGAGACTCAGCCTCACATACTTTTTCTTTCGGCTTAGGAGGTAAAATCTAAATTGCCTTCCATCCAGTCCCTCTGCAGCTCTGTCCAGCAACTTGCCACACGTTTAAAGAACACTTTCCAGGCAGTCAGCTAGGAACTCCTGTTAGCCCTGGCCCTCTTGCCTGGAGGCTGCAGTCCTGCCCACCTTACCCACACCAGCTCCCAGGCCACTGCCTGGGACGATGCAAAGGGTCAGAGGCTGGAGCCCAGCCTAGGGCTGCAGGCGCTCAGGCCCCGCAGCTGCCCCACGGAACACACCAAGTGTCCTTCAAGCCTGTGCAGGCTTTGTTGGCAACTTCGCAGCCAAGAAAGGACAGCGTGGCCTGACTAACACGGCTTGCTTCGCGTGTTTCAAGCCAACAGTTTATTTTGTTTTGCAGCAGTGGTGTCCTGTGACAGGACAGCGAGGTTTCTCTTAAGCTTCAGAAGAAAAAAAAAAAAAAAAAAAAAAGCTCTCTCCCTCTCCCAGTGAAACAGGACACCACCTTTCCCAGTGGCCTAAGGCCTTGGCGATTGAACTTTGTTGCAGCGCTCATTCTGAGGGAAGAGCGATGGCTTGGCCGGTGACAAAGGCGCCTGTCTGCAGGTGTGTTTGGGGGACAGGGGAGGGGCACGAGCGACCCCGGCGGCCCCTGGGCCTCTCTTCGGTGACCCCGGGAAGAGGCCAAGGAAGCAGCGGCTGGACGCGCGCCCGGGTTAGCCGCGTCGTTGCGGACCGCGGAGCTGTGCAGAAGCGCGACCGCGCGGGTGGCGCAAACCCGACAGCTGCTCTGTTTGGCTCGCCCGCGAAACCGAGCTAGGGTGGGTGCAGAGAGAGGGCCAGCCTCGCCTAAAGGGGACGCCGCGCAGCAGCACCCGACCGCACCGCCACCACGAGCGCGTCGCGATGCGAGACCCGCTTCGCGACGCGCTCTCTCGCACACGCCTCTCCAGCACCCGGCGCAGCGGGGCCTCGGAGTCCCTCTGCTTGGAGACACCGAGTCGCGCGCTGGACGACACTGGCCGGGTGGGGGTGAGGGGTGGGATGAGGGGGGACAGAGCCCGGCGCCGAAGGCTCCCGACCCCGCGCCACTCCCCAACCCCCCGGCGCGCTCCCAGCCAGTTATCCTGTCCGGTCCGACCCCGGGCAGCCGCTCGGGTCTGGCGGCCGCCCACCGTTCGGGACCCCGAGCCCAGATGCGGAGTGCGAAGCTTCAGGGCGGGTGGTGGCTGCTCCGCTCGGGGCTTCGAGCGGCGCGCCCCGCGAAGGGGGCCTGCCTCGACCTCCCCGGTGCCAGGCGGCGCGAGCTAGGTTAGCGCGGGGCGGGGCGGGGCGGGCGTGGGCAGAGGAGCAGAGCGCACTCACCGTCGCTGAGGCAGAGCGCAGCCAGCACGAGGGCCAGCACGGCGACGACCTTGGCATCCATGGCACCGGCGGACGGCGGGCGGACGCAGGCGGGACTCGGAGCGAACGCGGCGGCGGAGAGTGAAAGTGCGGCGGCGGGAGGCGCGCGCCGGGCACTTTAGAGGCGAGAGCGGGGCGGGGCGGGGCGGGGCGCGCGGCGAGGGGCGGGCCTGGAGCTGCCGCCGGGAGGCCGCGGGGGGCTCCGGCGCGCGTCCCCCTCCCACACCGCCGCCCGTCCCGTCCCCTCCCGCCCTCTCCGCGCCCGGGATGCTCCAGGGGCTGCGGTGTGCCTGGGCCTCTGACCTTCTCCTCTCCGCTGGGCCCTGCTCCGTAGGGCTCGACCTGCAGCGAGGAACGCGCCGCGCAGGGAGGCTCGGCTAAACGTTGGTTATTGTGCCCACTGAGCAGGTGGAGAGATGGAGTCCCAGAGGCGGCAACTGAAGGGGGACCAAAGAGAACCAAACGAGTCGATGTGTGCCGAGGCCCGAGGTAGCCAAGGGCGTCCCGTTTTCGGAGTCTAGAAGCTCGAGGTGACCACCGGGCCAGGCTCGCGTTGCGCTGGGTCCCCCGCAAACTAGGCCTAAGGGAAGGAGACCCGTCCGGGCAGTCCGCGCGACTGCCATCTCAAGCCAACGCCATCATTGGTAGCCAAGCCTCAGTTTCCTCACTTGTAAAATTGCGACTCTAAAATAGAATGATGCGCCGCGGCAGCAAAATAGTCTGCTCTGCCGGCTGCGTGAATTCAACGTGAATTCTAAGCAAACGTGAATTGACTTAGCTCTCTGTCCTCTGTTCTCTCAACTGTGAAATGGGCTGATCACAGTGTAACTGGGGGAAACGATTGGCACTCCTCACTCAGGTGTGAAGTGCTCACCCTTGAGTCTGGCACATAGTACTCAATAAACGGAAGCTAGAATAATTGTTTAAGCTTCTGCATTTTCTCCCTCTCCCAAATGAATGCCCTGCGCGCGACCCAAAGTGTTGACCCAAAGTGTTGTGAGAACTCCCCCTTTCCCCCTCTCCCTTCTACCCCAGGGCAGTCCTCCTGGCGTGGGCCTTTCTGGTCCAGAAAACGACACCCACAGAGTCGTCCCTGGTTGGTGTCTGAACTCCTGGCAGGCCGCGCCCCAACCTTGAAACCGCCCTAGCCTAGCAGGGAGGGGTGCAGGCAGGCGGCCCAGGGGTGAGAGGAGCACGATTTGGGACTTCATTAGTGACCACAGGACGCTCCAGCCACCTCCCGCTTACTGGCATGGCTAGACCTTGGAGTGGATTCTATCCTCGCACGCATCCAAGGAGCTGTGGCGGGGACAGGTCTGTCTCCCTCGGCAGTCAGGTAGTCAGGGCCACGGGGGCATGGGCAGGGGCCGGCGGGGCCTGGGCTCAGCAGCTCCAGCCAAGGGCCGCAGTCAGCAGGAAGTTGCAAGAACTCCTGGACTCTGGTGGTGAGGACGAGTGTCTTTCCGAAACTACTTTCACGCCCGATTAGATGCACCGTGAACTTAACATTTATTCATTCATTCACTCCAAGCCGAGCCCACTGCTGGGCACTGGGCGTAGAGCCGGGAAACGCAGTGGCTTGGTCCCTGCCCTTAAGGAACTAACATTCCAGGGGGCAAGCCAGTCCTCAGGCATTCCTGGGACCCCACTTCTTTTCAGGAGAGCCGGGCGGGTAATCGCGGAACTGGTGAGCCTTGGCTGGCTGCGGGAGGAGAAAGAGCGCGCTAGCTGAGCTCCGGCGCCCTCTGGTGGAGAAGTCTCCAACATCCTCTCCATCCCACCCCCGCTTCACCCTGGCACCTCCCACCCCCACCCCTACCCCGCCCCCAGGTCCGGGTTGACCAAAGCTCAGGCTCTCCCCTGATCCCTGCGCAGGGAGGTGAAACTAAAGTGTTGCGTGGAAAATCGAGAAGGCGGGAGTTGGCATGACTTGGAGCCTGGAACTCAGAGCCTGCCGGGAGCCGCGTGGAGCCTACCTGCTAAAGCAAATTCCAGTTCCTCGTTTGCTTCTTTTTTTGCCTCAAATCTGGTTTTGTCCCCGCAGCCAAGCCAGTCACCGGAGGGGCTCCCATGGGCTGGGACAAAGGAAAACCGAGGCCTCCTGCCTGGCCCTGCCCCTATCCCCCGACCCCAGGATAGACATTAGTGTGGGACACATTAGAACCGGCCACTTTCTTTATCAATTGATTAAAATACTTCTTGAACGCCTACTATGTGCCAGACACTGGATACGTGTTTCCTTTAGTAAAGGAAGCAAAACGAAATAAAAACAAAACCCCCAACCTCCAGTCCGGGTACATCCCCAGGGGGAGAGGGGATGGAGGGGAGAAGAAAACTGCACAAAACATAAGTAATTAACCACATATTCTATAGAAGGTTCTTACTTAGATGCTATGGGAAAATGGAGCAGAGGGAAGGGAAGCGAGTTAGGATTTTAAACGGAGACACCAAGAATCTGCATTTTAGGTAAAATCTCCAGGTTTTCAGTTGGCAAGCTATTTGAATTTTCAAATGTTCCCTGCCAATGCTGTTGGAGGCCAGGGGCTACTAGACTGTGCCTTTTCCCCTGAGTTCCGTGTTCAGCCATGGGGGGGGGGGGGGGCGTCTCCCAAATTCAAGACAGCAGGGCCCACCACTTTTTCTCTTGTGTCCTCTGCTTATGCCACTGCCTCAGTTATAAGGCTCCACTTTTCTTTCTCTGCCAGGGAACTCCATTTTCCAGCAGGGCCCAGAGCCAGCTCCCCCTCCCTGTGAGATCTTCCAGATCTCTCCCCACTCAACACTCGGAGTCGCTGCTCTTCGGAAACACCACAGTCATGTGGAGTTCAAGGTGGGAGGCAGGCAGGGGTCTGGCTGTTGAGGTGCAACTCCCTGGCCTAATTATGCCGTGACGATCCCTAGACCCTAGTGACCAGTCCAGGTGCCTGCCCACGGCCCTCCGCCCCTCGGCCTGGATTGTTCATTCCTTCAGAGTTCAACGGTTGGCCTTTCAGGGAAGGACCTTAGTACAAGGTGGAGGGTTTGCACCAAATCATTGGTTTCCAGCGTGTAAACGATCAGATGACTTTAGGTGGTACTCTGAAAACATTATTTGTAAAAACATACGGATTTATGTATTTGCTTTTAAAAGTAGCAAGAAAAAAGTTATAGCTAGCACATTAAAGCAGACATTTCAGATATTGTTCAAGATGGATTTCATTTTTTTTAAATTTTTTTTTCAACGTTTTTATTTATTTTTGGGACAGAGAGAGACAGAGCATGAACGGGGGAGGGGCAGAGAGAGAGGGAGACACAGAATCGGAAACAGGCTCCAGGCTCCGAGCCATCTGCCCAGAGCCTGACGCGGGGCTCAAACTCACGGACCGCGAGATCGTGACCTGGCTGAAGTCGGACGCTTAACCGACTGCGCCACCCAGGCGCCCCTGGATTTCATTTTTTTTAAAAGATATGGTTTTGTTTTAAAAAAGCAAGTAAATTTAAACCAACGTAGTATGCAATAGTATAGGGGGTTGGAGACACAGCACAAATCCAGACAGTGATACAAAAGGACCTGAAGTTTGGAAACGCTGCCTAAATACAGAGCGTTTTGGGGGTATTATTTAACACTACCCCCCTCTCCCTTAAAACAAACCATTTGGCCCCAAAGGGGTAAAACAAAACCACACAAGGAGGGTATGACATCTCTCTCACCTTTGCCATCCAGGAGAGGCTACAGAATGCTCAACCAGGAGTGCTCAGGTCCTAGGCAGGGTGTGGGGATGTTTGAGATCCTGCCCCTGCTTGCTCTGGGCACCCATGGCTTTCCCATCCCAACCAATGAGTCTTCTTCCTCCCAGCTTCTAGTGTAGACCTGGAGGGCCACAACCAGAAGACGGCTGCATGTGCTACACCCCGCCCCCACCTCGGCTCTCCCACCTTTGACACCTCACATTGGGGTTCACAAGTAGGTGCCCTACCCTGGGAACCAAGAGGCCCAGGGAGAAGGACAAATCCTCAGAGCCTGGATGCTGGCGTCTGTGGAATAGGTACGCTAACTCTCAAGGTTGGGATTGGAATTTACCAAGTGTGAGAAGGCCCTCAGGAAGGTAGGACTTCCACTTACTTTCTCTGAATCTGTTACATTTTGTTCTCACAAAGACGGAACTCGCGGAATAAGCCTTACTGATCTCAGCTTCGAAGACAAGAAGCCCAAAGCTCAGAGTGGTTGAAGGCCTTGACCAACATGGAACAGCTGGGCAGGGGCAAAGGCACAACTCTCTGGACCAGCATTTCTGGATTCTGGAACAACAGCAAGGCCATGGGAGTCTGCACAGGGATGTGAGTCTCTTTCACGGAAGACGTCTAAGGATCCTCTTGGAGACCTGTACCCAGGGCCAGGGCTTAGCATCTGGCAGGCTGGCCATGTTTTCCTCAGCTGGATCCCAAAGGCTCTTCCCAGAGTCTCGCTTCCTCCTAGAGGGAAGGACCCCAGGGAGGCTGAGCCAGGGCTCGTGGATAAAGGGCTCTGTAGCAGGGTCCTGGCTGGTTTGGGGCCACATATGCAGGCAGGGCTTACCATAGTGGATGTGCCCATCCAGAAGCCAAAGACTCTGTCTCATGGACACTCCTAAAATAGGGGTAATATTTTCTGGGACATCCTCCAGGAGCACTGGACGAGTGGAGCTAGTGTTCTAGGAAAAGCCAGACCCAAGGGCTCTGAGGGTTCACGTCTGTGCTCTCAGCAGCCACACTATCTCTCACATACCCACCCAATTCTGCCTGCAGCCATCACCAAAATCACTGGATTAATCTAATCACGTCTAGATTAATTCTGTTTCCAGCCCCACCCCTCTCTCCTGTTACCCTTGCCTCTAGGCAGACTGGTCCCAGCACCTGGAGCTCCAGCAGTGGCTAGAATTGGGAATGTGCACCAGCTTCTACCACAAACCCCTGGGTGATGGGAGGTGTGAGCCCTTTGGGATAAATGACACTTACATGTGAGTTAGTTCTATACATCTTTCGCTCCCTGTATGCGCACACCTACCTTTGAGGTGGGTTCAGTGTTAACCCCATTCCCCAGATTTGGGAGCTAAGATCACAGCCAGTCTTTGGCAGAGCTGGGATTTAAATCAACTTAGCCTGGCTCTGGACTGGGACTGTTCTTGGTGAAGGATAGAACAGTAGGTTTGAAGAAGAGTGGAAGAAAGCCCAGTTAACTTTAAATTTCAGATAAGCAACGAATCTTTTCCCTTTTTTTTTTTTTTTTTTTTTTTTTTTTTTGGTATATATGTTCCAAATATTGCATAGGACATACTTATACCGAAAAGAATCATTCATTGTTCATCTGAAGTTCAAGTTTAACTAGGTGTCCAGGATTTTTATTTGCTGAGCCTGGTAACCCTACTCCAGAGTCTATCAGAGTCTATACTGTTCAGGACACAATGGAGCCCCTCTTTGTGAGCTCTCTCCCTGGGCCTTCAAGGACATGTGGGCAGAGGGGGGTGGGTATTGGGAAGGCAAGTTATGGAATCACCCACTTTCTCAGTGAGGGGATTTCTTGAGTTTTATTACTACAGAATCTTATTATGGTGTGAAATGGTACATTAAAGCAGTATGGGGATGATCTTTCTTTTCCATCTCTCTCTCCTTTCTGCCATGAGAATTTTATTTTATTTTATTTTTTTAAAGTTTGTTTTTATTTATTTTGAGAGAGAGAGTGCGAGCGTACTCTGTGTGCACAATGGCGGGGTGGGGCAGAGAGAGAGGGAGAGAGAGAATCCTGAGCAGGGGCTCGATCTCACAACCATGAGATCATGACCTGAGCGGAAATCAGGAGTCGGACGCTTTAACTGACTGAGCCACCCAGGCGCCCCTGCCATGAGTATTTTAATACCACATTAGCCCCAACCCTGATTTTCCAGAAACGGTCTGGTCATGCCCGAGGCGAAAAGAGACAAGCTTTCTCCCCAGCATCACCAGCCCTCCTCTTCCACTGGCCCAGGCACAGGTATGTGAAGCCCAGCTCCTTCTGTTTTCGGTGGCATGGGGAGAGGGTGGGGGACTGTGAGGAGCCGTCATCTCAGGAGCGAGCATCACATGAGCGGTATCCTGCTCTGGGGGGATGTGCAGATGGGGAAAGAGGTCGAGCCCCGCTGTGGGTCATGGAGGAGGCTCTGGGCCTGCTGCCTGCACAGCTGGTCCCCTGGTCGGAGAAGCCAGGATTCCAGTCTCGCTGGCCCTCCTTGTCCATTGGAGGGACTTGTACTTTTTTCTCCACCTTACCTCCCCGTGGCTGGGAGGCTGTAGTCTCGCAGCACAGATGAACCGGACAAGACCGCACACGGAGGCTGCTCAGAGTGGCTTTCAAGGCCAAGTGCGAAGGCAGGCCCCGCTGGCAGCCAGGCCCAGGGGTTGCAAGTGGGGGCTGGACTCAGCTGGGGAGAATGGCCCGGCACCTTAGAGGTGCCCGTCCTTCAGACCCACTGCTCAGAAGCCCACTGGGGAGGTTAAAAGGTAGTTTTGTTGGGGACAGTTTATCCAACAAAGAATTTGTAAATTCGTTTCTTTTTTTCTTTGGCAGTGCAAATGCAGGATGTCCGCTGGGAGCTCTGGCTTCATCCATGAAGTCTCACTGGCTTCCCGCTTCTAGAAATCTTTTTCTTCTTAGGGTCTCAGACTGAAGTTTCTATGTTTGCAGCCAGGTTGTCTGATCACTTATGCTCCCTTTTTCTCTGGAGAGTACCCAAGTTTTGCCTCAGAGCCTTAGGCTGTGCCACCAAGGGGTACTATACTTCCTTCATAAATCTGTAATCCAACTTTCCATCCATCCATCCATCCATCCATCCATCCATCCATCATCTACCCTTTCACCACCTACTCATCTATCCCTTCCTCTGTCCAACATCCACCCACCCATCCATTCACCCATCCACCCACCAATCCATCCATCCATCTCTCCAGCCAGCCAGTCAGCCAGCCAGCCAGCCAAATGTCCACCCCCATCCCCCACCCCCTGGCTCTCCCCTTCAACCACTCCCCACCGATCCCTTCCAGGTGCTCTAGCCCTGAGATGCCTTTTCTGCCAGAAGCAAATGCGCCTCCTGCTTCCTGGGCCACAGGGGAAGAATAATCAAGCATCAAGGGCCCCAAATCCAGAGATCACCCAGCAAGCCCTCACCTTGAAACAGACTGAAACCTTTGCTTTCCCCTCGCTGAAGGCATGACCTCTCGGAAAGGCAGGGCGGGCTTCCTGGGGAATGCCCACCCAGGAAGGAGCCGAGAGCAACATGCGAACACTCTTTACCTCCTATCGTTCATTTCATAATTTTCTTCCATAAGGTTGCAAAAAAAAAAAAAATGAAAGAAAGAAAGAAAAGGAAAAGAAAGACAAAATAGCAAAGAAATGAACCTTTACTTCTCTGTTTACTCCTCTGCATTTAATGAGCGGTTGTTAACATGACTAAAACCATCTGAAGATTTTTGCCAAATGGAAAAATCTCCCTACAGGGGCAATAAAACAAATATTCAGGCTAGAGAAAGGCAGTCATAAAAGGCATTACCCGGTTGTAAACAGAGGCGGGCGGTGGTGATGTATTACCCCTGCCTCCGTAGCTTTCACCAAACTTCTGAGATTCCAGGAGCGGCTCTGACCCGAGGCAATATTTACTTCTGCGGCTTCTTCAGCAGGTCAGTGTGGGTATAATTCTGTCTACCAGTTGACTGGAGTTGAGCTTTTGAGCAGGAAGTCCAAACCCTGAGCGCTCATAACTCAGGAGGAGTCAGGCACCCCTGCCCCGTGCGCGCCAAGAAAAGCACATTGTGCCGTCTTGGCCGGATGGGGTGAGGGTCTCCACACACCCAGGCCACTGTCTGCAGAGACTGATGGCCTCCGTTTGTACCTGGTCCAACAACGCCACCGGTTTGTGCAGTTGTCAGCTGTATTTTGTCCCAGAGCTCTCGGGACACCCATCCTGTTTGATATACCCCTATGCGGTGATGGTAGGCTTGGCTGGATGACTGTCTCATGCAACTTCGGTAGATGGAGTCCGTGAGCCCTGGCAAAGATCTCAAAGTCTAAAGGGAAATCAGAGCTCTCATTTAGGAGAACAGGCATCCTTTCCTAGGGACGAAGCACCAAACTGGAGAGTGGAGGGACTTGCCAGAGCTCAAGACATGGCCTGCGTGTTCTCCTTCTTCCCCCCCGCCCCCGATCTAGGCGTGGAAGTGCTTGGCCTTTGCTCGCTTTGGATGCAGGAGGGCCTGCTCCCTCCCGACCCCCTGGCCCTCTGCGGGGTGCATCTGCTGGTGTGCAATAGTGGTCTGTAAAGTCTCTCTTTGGCTCTCTGGAGAGCCAAGAGGAGGCAGTTTAATCAATCTATAGAACAGCGGACTATAAAGATCAGAATGAGGACTGGGTCCCTTGGAACTATATCCACGGTCTGCTCTGGGGTCTGCAGAGCGTCAGAGGTTCAGGCTGGCTGGGAGCTACAGTGGGGGTCATAGGCCAGGCATCCTGGAAGGCTCCCACTGTTCCATGCTTACCAGCACCTTCCCTGGCGGCTCCAGGCATGGCTTTCTGGGCTCCTGAAGACGGGCTCCCTTGACCGTGCCTTAGCAGACCTGGAATCCTCATGACTGAGGTCATGAACCCAGATGCCAGGTTCTTAGAACAGAATAATTCAAAAGCACTGCACTAATAATACTTTACTAGTATTATTATTTTACGTCTTTCCCAGTTTATAGCTCTTGTTGGTTTATGAAGCAGCACTCAGGTGCATTTGTCTCTCCCACTGAACTGTGGCCAGGCAGGGGCTCTCCTCCTCATTTTATGGAGGAGTCCAGGACTCGAAGACTCAAGGGACATTGCTCAGGTGTCCTGGGGCCTGTTGTTCTGTCGTCTGCATGACCTCTAAAGGGCTAGGGGTGTTGTCAGGAACAGCAGCTCATTCAAGGGTGAAGGTGCACTTGCTGGGTCCCCCAGTAGATTTGTCCTTAACAAGACACTGGAAAAACAATTCACCCCCAACAGTCACTGCCTACCACGTCACTCTTAACACAGGCAGCTTTTTAAAAAAAATATTTTTAATGTGTATTTATTTTTGAGAGAGAGAGAGAGAGAGCATGAGCCGGGGAGGGGCAGAGAGAGAGGGAGACACAGAATCCGAAGCAGGCTCCAGGCTCTGAGCTGTCAGCTCAGAGCCCGACGTGGGGCTCGAACTCACAAACTGGGAGATCATGACCTGAGCCGAAGTCAGATGCTTAACCGACTGAGCTGCCCAGGCGCCCCTACACAGGTGACTGCATACACCCAGTCCCCGGGTCTGATGTCAAGGAAAACAGATTTTGAGCCCACACTGCTCACTTCCACCCTTTGCTGTTCTCAGCCTGGCCCCTTAACAGGCTTTTCAATGGGAGCTTATTTTCCCGTAAGCGTCAACCCCTGGGATTTGGGCAAACTCGGTTTTAGTGAGAACCGGCCTGTCTGCCCACCTAGGATGTGATGGGAGATGGAAATGAAGGTACATTGTCTCTATCCAGGAGCATTAGGGAAGGGGGAGGGGAGGTAGGGGGGACAGAAGGAAGCTTAGGGGCATGGAGCCCCCGCTGAGGTCCAGGGAGGGAGTGCGTTTTCTGGGAACCTTATCACAGTAGGAGGAAGAGGGTGCCTGTGTGTGTGTCCATCAGTCGGCCTCCCGGGAACAATCTTCCTTCCAATCCCAGCATCCCAGGGAGAGCAGTGAGGGCAGGGCCAGGCTGGGGGAGGCTGGCCGGCCACCTGTTCTGCCCTCCATCCCCCAGCAAGTGCAGGGACCTCCCTCCAAGGCTTCACTCACCCAGCCCAGGTGTGTGCCTGCCCTTGCCCCAGAGTACACCTGGGGCCGGGAGGTGTAGCCCCGGCTGTCAACAGCCGGATTGATTCTGGGAATGACAGGGGACCAACACACAAAAGGAACTTGTTTATTCAGGCTGAAATGCTTCATGTGTGCAACGTTTGACCTCCACCTCCCCAGGTTGACAGATGGTGGATGTGTTTAGTTTGCAGATAAGCAAAAAGAAGGAGCTGGAGTCGATGGCCGTCCACCAGTCACACCTCCCGGTGCCTGCTCTCCACCCTGGGCTCCGCAGAGGAGAGCGCCACCCGTGGGTAGCAACATGGAGTGTGCCCCAGGAAAGAACCTTGGCCTCCCGTGCTGGTCCCCTCCACGTCTCCGGCCTGGCCTGGCCCTACGAGGACCACTGCAGGACCAAGGGAACTACTTAACAGATGGTAAGTTCAGCTCAGATCACGGCCAAGGGGGGATGAGAGGCACTCAGCATTGCAGCGAGTGCTCCTTATGGGAAGAGGCAGAACCCTGGGCAAGGCTGCTTTTCTCCAGCAGAGGGCAGCTTCTGATGGGGTGGCTGACAGGTGGCCATCAGCCAGTGGCACTCCCAGCACCTGAGAGAAACAAGTCCTTCAGGTCCAAAAGGAAACCTGCTGTCCCATCACGGCATTTATTATAGTCTGTCCCTTCACCTCACCAAGCCACATCTAGGAAGAGTTTTGTGTTAGAAGAGGAACCTAGCCAGTTAAGTCACTGGATGGGGGCTGGGGGAGGAATCCATCCAGGCCCACAGGTGGCTCTTGGGGGTGGCAGCCACCTAGGACCAGCCAGGGAGATAGGTCCTCGGTGAAACCTCAGGGTACCAGTGAAGTTTTATGGGACACCTTTCAACCTATTGGTTTGGTGGGGTTTACGATGAAATGTAAGTTGAAACTTTTATAATGAAAACAGCAGGGGGGGCATTCGGTGGCTCAGTGGGTTAAGCATCTGACTCTTGATCTCAGCTCAGGTCTTGATCTCAGGGTCCTGAGTTCAAGCCCTGCGCTGGGCTCTGCGCTGGGCATGAAGCCTACTTTAAGAAAAAGAAAGGAAAGAAAGAAAGAAAAGAACACAGCAGGGATGTAAAAATTCCACCAGCTCGTTAGAGCAGAATGTCAAACCTTCTGCAAGGGTTTTTGTATTAGTCATTTTTAGAGTCACAAGTGACTAAAACCCAAATGAATTAACTCAGGCCAAGTGGGGGAATTTACTGGTTCTTGTAAATAGACCAAGGAAGGGAGGGGTGGACTTGCCCCAGGGAAGACTAGATGTCCCTCTCTCCCTTTCTCTCCCCTTCCCCCTATTTGAAGTACAAGAGAAGCAGTAACTCAGTGGAAGGGGATTTGGTCCCCCTCCCATGTTTTGCCCCTGGGTCTGGTCTTGGAGCACAGTCTGGGCAGGGAGAGGTAAGTAGCAGCAAGGAGAATGCTCACTGGCCTCTGTTGCCCCTGGAGAGCCGCTGAGGTCCCACCCCAGCTGCTCGAGGGAGGTCCAGGCCCCTGGGGATCCCGGGGATCCCGGTGACAGCGGTTCAGCCAGGGAGCAACAGATCGGGTTGTGTGGCTCCTGTCCTGATCCTGCTGGAGGGTCCTTGCCTCTTAGCTCCCTCCCACTCCCTTTCTGCCCCGGCTGCTGCAAAGCAGATGAGACCCAGCCCTGAGAAGGCACCAGCAAAAGCAGAAGCAGAGAGCTGGCCAGGTTCAGAATCTGACTTAGGCTTTCCCCACTGGTTTTCCCCCATCCCGTTGCCTCACTGCTGGATTTCTTCAAAACCTAACAGGATACTCAGCACGTCTGGTCAGAGACAGTAATGCCCTTCCTCTGGGCCAAATGGCCTGGCAAGACCCAGGGTGAGTAGAGTGGTGTTGGGGAGAAGCTCACCTGCATGCTTTGCGGAGCTTGGAAGCTCCAGTTTCCAAAGGGCCACTTAATTCTGAGCACACAGGAGACAGTGCCAGACAAGGAGGGCACGGATGACACCAGCCACCAGGCACCCCAAGAGCCAGCTCTGAGTGTTTCCGGCACTCATACCGACATGGCCAGCAAGTCTACGAAATAACCATTTTCTTGCGGTCACCACTGTCTTTTCCCATAGGTGGGATACCTTCAGTGCATGAGACAGCAGTGGGAAGAAGTGAGGAGTTGATTGTAGGTTTATTGAGCATCTATTACATGCGGGCGGGCGCCCTCCTGGGAAATAGACACATTATCTACTTTAATTGACACATGAGCTCCACAAAGCAGGCAATTTTATGGCCGCTTGTTAACCCCAGAAAGAAACGGGCTTAGGAGACGTTAGTAACTTGCCCGACCCTAGAGCTGGTGAGTGGCCGGGATTAAAATCTGGGCTGTCTGACTGAAGCCTGTGAGGGTCCCACTCCCTGCCTCTATGAGGCAGCAGCTCCTCCTGTGTGCCGGGGAAGGTCACTGCACAGTGCTGAGCGGATGTCCTCACAAACAGAGCTGACCGAAGCTGTTCCCTGCAAGGAATAGGTAGGGAGATGTGAAAGTGCCCTGTAAACTGTGAAATGGTGTGCACGCTGCGCCTTGAGCTGTCACGATTCTTACCAACTTGGCTGGCCACCACACAGCTTCATCAAGGTTACAAGGGCAGGTCTCGTTTGCTTGTTTTCTACTTATTTACAAATGCCCTCTGGCTGGAGAGGGTAACAAGGCGTGGACCCCTCATCCCACAATGCAGCGCCTATTGTCATTCGCAGGCAGGTGGTTTTGGAGAGGAGGCGTTGCATGCGAAGCTCAGAAGCTACCTTGCAATTACCGGGGTACAGCTCTGCTTTCCCGATCTTGATACCCCAATACCCAGTGGATACACTGCACAGGGGACCCTTCTCTAAGGCCATTGTTGAATTGACTTAGGGATGGATGTAGGGAGAGAGATGGGGTGACAGATTTGCTGGGGGACAGGATCTGACCCAGATCTCCTGATGTCCTTTCTGGGTCAGATTTGACCACGAGAAATACATGAAGTAGAGGCAACTGGTCCCCAAAACCTATGGCCTTTTTTTTTTTTTTTTTTAACCAACCAGTGGAAGTACCTGAGTTTCTTGCCATAAAGACTTCAGAAATCTCGCCCCCTCTTCTGATCTGCAAACACCAGGAGCTCAGAGACCTTTCAGGTGCCAGACACTTTTCTACCCAATGGGGCCTGGGAAACACAAGTTGATTTACTTCTCTTTCAAGGAAGGCAGAGCCCAGAAGTGCTTCAAGGTAGATATTTCTGTTTGTTTCCTCCCCAAGAAAAGCACAACTAAAGACGCCTACACATTCCACACCCTCTTTTCAAGGCCCATTAATAAGGGGGCCTGGGGCCAAATCATAAACATGGCAACCTCTAACCACCAAGGCTCGCAGAGCGAGGGCTGCATTAAGGGGGAATTTCAGCGAAATGCCGCACGGTTCCTAAATTCATACCAGATGAGTTCCAGAAGATTAAAGTTATTACAATAAAGCCCCAGGGAATCAATCATGCTCTGCCATATAACCTTCTTGGTTTACCTCTTCATTCACACAAATCACTTTCTCCAGGGCCTTGAGGAGGATGCGGAATCCATGGAGTTAAATGTGGCAAAAAGCAGAGGGACAAAGAGGAGAGGCAATACCACAGCTTTGATAGGTTTGGGGGACCCTGGGGTGTTCCTGAGCCGGATGCGCTCAGGCTGGGCTGGACTTTGGGGTGGGAAGCCCCAACAGCAGGGACAGCTTGGCCTGGATGGGAGGCTGGGGTCTGGCATGTGGCTTATTTTGTGACCCGTCACAGCGTGGGGGGCATAGTGGAGGTTGGGGGGGAGAAGGCCAAGAAGCAGAGAAGGGGAGATGTGTACTCCAGGAACTTCCCAGCCTGCCTGAGGCCTGTCCCTGGGGGTGGTCATTGTCCAAACCCTGATAAGAAACAGACTAAAGCTGCAAAGAGACTTGGTAGCCCGTGAAACATGGCACAGTTCTTTTTGTCCTTTGAGGCTACTTTGATGTTTTCACCTTTTATACTTTTTTTTTTTTTCCCTCCCAAGCGCCCTGCAGCTGTCTAAGATAAATCTGCGTGCTCAGGAGCTGTGAGCCAGCCCCCTGGCTCTTCCTGCTTGGAGGAGGGTTCTGTCTACCCCAGGCCACTGTGGTCCCCAACACCCTCCTGTACCTCCATTCCTCATTCCCCGCTGCACCTGAGACGGGGCCTCAGCCCGTACCTCTGCCTTACTGCAGAGTCCCAAAACCATTCCACAGGGGCATCCAACCCACGCTAGCCTAGACCCACGCTAGCCTAGAGACCCTGCCTACGCACCTAACTCTTGCTCCCAGCCCACCCTCTGCAAGCATGCCAAGCTTGGCCACACTTTGTCGTTTTGTCCCCGAAGGCCCTCGGTCCTGGGCTTCTCTTGAGTACTCACTCTTGCTTCATGATGGTGAGCGGGACCTCCCAGTCCCTTCAGTCCCTCCCATCTCTCTTCAGATGAGATCCTGCCCTCAGCATCAGAAACAGACTTGGACCCAATGACCAAGCAAGATGCTCACAAAATTCGCTGGGCATTAGCATGTCATTCTGTTTCTCACGTACACATTCTTACTTAAATGAATACTTCATTTAGGGCTTAAGCGTTAATATTGTGGGGATTTTCTGCAGTGTTCTTTCTCTGGGCTGTCTCCTTTAGGTTTTGATGTCAGAATTATGTTAGCTTTCCAGAAAATAATTGAGAGACTTTTTCCCCCCTCTATCTAAACTCTGGATCAGTTTAAATTCAGTGCATCCAGAAAAATGTTTGGACCAGGTACTCTACAGGGTGCGGTTCTTTGACAATTGTTCTGGTTTGCTCTTTAGGCTTTTCTTATCTCTTCTGGAGTCCATGTTGATCATTTGTATTTTTCTAGGAAAGAGGACATTTTATCCAGGCTTTCAAGTCATGAATATGTTTGTGTAATTCTGTGTTGCCTGCACTCATACAGACATGGCAGCAAGTCTACGAAATAACCATTTTTTTTTCGTTTACCACCATCTTTTCCCATGGGTGGGATACCTTCAGTGCATGAAACAGCAGCGCATTTTTACTCCCAAAGTTGGTTATTTGTGCTTTGTCTTACTGTTTCTTGCCCTTTTTCCTCCCTTTGCCTCCTTCTTCCCTTTTCTTTAATTAGTTTTTGTGTTTCTTAACAGGGTTAGTCAATATTCTATTCTATTCTATCCTATTCTATTTCTTTTTTTTTTTTTCAACTTTTATTTATTTTTGGGACAGAGAGAGAGAGCATGAACGGGCGAGGGGCAGAGAGAGAGGGAGACACAGAATCGGAAACAGGCTCCAGGCTCTGAGCCATCAGCCCAGAGCCCGACGCCGGGCTCGAACTCACGGACCGCGAGATCGTGACCTGGCTGAAGTCGGACGCTTAACCGACTGCGCCACCCAGGCGCCCCTATTCTATTCTATTTCTATTCTCCTTTCTCCCTAAGATCCACCTTTTGTACCAGGATCAATTGTATGCTGCTTTTATGTTTTAACTTCTTAATTTGCTTACGATGCTACGTTTAATATTCTTTTTAGCGACTTTAATTTTTTTGGAATTTTTTAAATAGAATTCTTCATTCACTTGTTTCTATTGTCATATTTATTACTACACATGTTAATGGCTACAGGTTTTTCTACGATACAGTTTTAACTGTATCCCAAATATTTTAACAAGGAGTGCTAGTTTTAGGAAGTTTCTTGATCTACCTTAAGTTCTATTTTGAGCACAGTATTATTTTAGGGAAGGGCTTTTAAAATTACAAAATTGTTCCTTGTTACAGGTAATGACTAAATGTTCATTATAGGTGTTTCTAATTCAACTCTATTGATGTTATGGCAGGTGGCTTTTGCTAGTTTTCATTTTTTTATTTGAGATTTTCTTTGTGAAATAATATAAGAAAAATGGGCCATAGAAAAGGCGGTAAACTTTCTGTTTACAAGGTATGGAGACACGGTCATATATAAATTAAGTACGTGTGTTTATGTAAATATATGTGTGTTACACATAATCAATTAAATAAATTACATTATTTGGATTCTCTATATTTTACTCATCCTTAGTTTCTTGACATACAGAATTAAGTAAGAGCAACGGTAAAGTCTTCTAATGATTTTGTGTTTTGCCAAATTTATTCTTTTGTTTATTCTGGCTTTTTCTTTTAATTTCTTTTAATTTTTTTCTTTTAATTTAATTTTAAAATTTAATTTAATTTCTATTAATATTAAATATTTAATAAATGTAAGTTTTTGACAGCTCTGTTTTTACTGTAAATCAAATGGACAACCAAACATTATAAAATATTTTATATTTTTATGTTGAATACTTATGTTGAGTACAACATTTTTTTATTGAATACAATTCAGTATTTCTATGACATAATCCTCTGAGTGTAACTGTGTATGATGCTAACACTCAGATTTCTATTTATGGACATTGAACTGGAATATTTTTGCTCTTCTTTTTACTTTCAATCTTTCTAAGTTCTTTTATTTTAATTATATATTTTTGTAGAATGCATGTGGTTTTGAATTATTTTGTTTTGGCCCTGACTTATAGCTTTTCTTCTCTATTCTTTTTCTTTTCTTTTCTTTTCTTTTCTTTTCTTTTCTTTTCTTTTCTTTTCTTTCCTTTTTCTTTTTCCTTTTCCTTTTCCTTTTCTTTTTCTTTTTTGAAGTTTTTATTTATTTGTTTTGAGAGAGAGAGAGATTGAGAACAAGTAGGGGAGGGGCAGAGAGAGGAAGACAGGATTTGAAGTGGGCTCTGTGCTGATAGCTTTTATTTTATGAGTTAGGTCTATACATTTTATTTATTGCTGTAAGACAAAACTTTGGTGGTCAGTTTAAATGTTTCCTGGGTGTTTTTAATTTTTCCTCTCTTTTGAACAATGGTCTGTGTTCTTCCACCTCAAAACCAATGCCAGGAATTAGGAAGGGATATAGTTAGTTTTTAGTCTTATGGTATAATTTAAAATAATAAAGTAGATATATTATCATGATATAAGATTCAAAACAATGTGAAGTCAAATTAGAAAAATGCCTTGTAGGGGCGCCTGGGTGGCGCAGTCGTTAAGCGTCCGACTTCAGCCAGGTCACGATCTCGCGGTCCGTGAGTTCGAGCCCCGCGTCGGGCTCTGGGCTGATGGCTCAGAGCCTGGAGCCTGTTTCCGATTCTGTGTCTCCCTCTCTCTCTGCCCCTCCCCCGTTCATGCTCTGTCTCTCTCTGTCCCAAAAATAAATAAACGTTGAAAAAAAAATTTTAGAAAAATACCTTGTGGCTCAAGAACTTTCTATGATTTGACTTCAGCATTTTTTTTTCTCCAGCAAGTCAACTGTGATCTATTGTTATAAAATTAGGTGTCTCCTGACCTCACCCCTCCTGTGAAATCTGATGACAGAAAATAAAAACCCTCCTTGGTAACAAGTTTGTCTTTAGTCCCTCTCTGCCCACGCAGATTGGCATTAGATAAGAGAAGCCAAAATGGGGTTAACCCTCCAGTCTCAAAGGAGCACCAGCTGTCGGTCCTTGTGGCCTCCAGCACTAGGGACGTTGACAGTGCTTTTCCCTTGTGCAGACGAGCGCTATCCTGGGGTGGCTTGTTTTGTGATGCCCTCTGTCCCTGAGCTCAGTCCCAACCGTGCTGTATCTGAGGGCTAGTCTGCAGAGACTGTGGAATGAGATGAGACTTGCCTAGTCCTGGGTGGACGATTATTTCCCCTTTTTTTCTAGATCACATTCTTTGGTTCATTTGAAAAATATGGTGCCAGAGGCTTGGCAAAATTTCCTTAAAATGCCATCTTTAATTACCTCTGAATCTGTCTTCTTCTCCAAGATGGGACTCTTTGAAGCAAGAGAAGTGTCTTTTTCATGTCTGGGGCTCTAGCACCTGCCCTAGTGCCCGTCAAGGCAGGAAGGGCGCCAGGAGTGTTTGTGGGGTACAAACCTCACCGGGGTGCAGGATGGACTCGTAAATGGAAGCCTCTGATCCGTAGCACAGACAACTGACGGTCAGGTTCTGAATCCCCGTCACACTTGTTACCTGCCAGTCGGCATGCACTTTCTTTGTTATAAATGCCCCATTTGGACCCTCTGATCCTTTGTTTAACTTTCATCTTTATTGTAGCCAATAGTACTGTTTGGGGAAAAGAACCTGGAGGACATTATGTTAAATGAAATAAGCCAGACACAGAGAGACACAGGCATGATCTCACTTGTATGTGGAATCTTTTTAAATAGTTGAATTCGTTGAAGTCAAGAGTAGAACGGTGGTTGCCAGGAACAGGGGAGGTGGGGGCAATGGGAAACTAGGTCAAAGGGTACAGCGTTCAAGTTATGTAGGATGAATGAGTTTTAGAGATGTAATGTACAACATGGTGACAATATCGCAGTCTTGTATACCTGAAATTTACGGAGCGTGGGTCTCAGATGTTCCTAGCACACATATCCAATAAGTGGTAACTGCGAAGAAGTTGGATGTGTTTAATTATTGTGACTATATCATTTCATTATGTATATGTATATTAAAACATCATGTTGTACACCTTAAATATATATCATGCTTATTTAAAACTAATAAAAAATTTAAAAATACCTCACTATAAAAAGAAAGCTTTTTTTTTTCCAAAAAAAGGAAAGTTTTTCTTCTTTAAAACAAACATTTAAAAACATTTAGGGTGTGTTTTCTTGTGATCTTGATTTTATTATGAAAAAGTCCAGGAATTCCTTGGGAGAAGTAATTAATGGCCGATGTTCAGAATGGAAAGTTTAACTTTCACTGAAGAAGAACCATTTTCAAGTTCATATAGACAGTAAATTAGCCTCTGGAGCCATAATGCTGTCCTCAAGAGCCTCAACCATCTGGAGAAGTGGTTTCCATGTGAAAATTTACAGTTGCATGATTGTATTTTAGTGCTTCTAGTTTGGTTTCTCATGAGAACTTTCCTTCTTTTGGTGAAGTTATTTAAATTTCAGTATGGCTTGCATGGTGACCAGAGTTCCAGATTCTCATTATGATAGAGTCAATGTCTTGGCTGCATGTAAATGGTCCATCCTTTTGATGGTATTTAATCTCCTGAAAATGGATATCCATTTTTTTCTAAAATAAATTGATGGTCTCCATTTGAGAGACGACTTTTAAATTCTATTTCAATAATCCCGAAAAACGCTGCCAAAGAAAGAACTTTCTTTTTCTTCTCTCTCTTTCTGTGGTCATGAACCATCAATGAGTTCATGAATTTATGGGATTTAATGTTGCATCAGTAAGAAGACAATTTTGTCCACGTCTATTTCCCTGTTTTATCGTTTTTCATTTATGAGAAGCAAAAGATGGATTAAAAATATAAATGCCACCAACTAACATATAATAATAAAAATGATTTAATTTATTGTTAATAAACCTCCTACAGCATGTAGGCTTTGTTTTGGTCAACAGAGTTTTACCCAGTACGTCAGGCATTTTATAAGCACTTGGCCATGATAGACTTGAAGGACCAGCTACAGAACAGAAAGATCACGGAAATTGTTCAGAAAAAGTATTCTATCAGTAGATGACTTCTGTAGTAACAAAAGTAAGTACTGATTTTTATATAAGCTAAGGGAAAAAAGGTGGTTGTGGACACTGATCTTTAAGGGACACACTTGCATTTAACCAAGTGGTTCTCTCCTACTTCTGGTTCCTCCCATGCCTTTTGACACTGAGTTGAAAGAAACCTTCACCTCGTCTATTTTTCTATTTTATCTCTCCTATTAAAATGTGCGTGTGTGCACTCAGATATCACCTCACGCCAGTCAGAGTGGCCAAAATGAACAAATCAGGAGACTATAGATGCTGGAGAGGATGTGGAGAAATGGGAACCCTCTTGCACTGTTGGTGGGAATGCAAATTGGTGCAGCCACTCTGGAAAACAGTGTGGAGGTTCCTCAAAAAATTAAAAATAGACCTACCCTATGACCCAGCAATAGCACTGCTAGGCATTTACCCAAGGGATACAGGAGTGCTGATGCATAGGGGCACTTGTACCCCAATGTTTATAGTAGCACCCTCAACAATAGCCAAATTATGGAAAGAGCCTAAATGTCCATCAACTGATGAATGGATAAAGAAATTGTGGTTTATATACACAATGGAGTACTACGTGGCAATGAGAAAGAATGAAATATGGCCCTTTGTAGCAACATGGATGGAACTGGAGAGTGTGATGCTAAGTGAAATAAGCCATACAGAGAAAGACAGATACCATATGGTTTCACTCTTATGTGGACCCTGAGAAACTTAACAGAAACCCATGGGGGAGGGGAAGGAAAAAAAAAAGAGGTTAGAGTGGAAGAGAGCCAAAGCGTAAGAGACTCTTAAAAACTGAGAACAAACTGAGGGTTGATGGGGGGTGGGAGGGAGGGGAGGGTGGGTGATGGGTATTGAGGAGGGCACCTTTTGGGATGAGCACTGAGTGATGTATGGAAACCAATTTGACAATAAATTTCATATATTGAAAAATAAATAAATAAATAAAATGTGTGTGTGTGTGTGTGTGTGTGTGTGTGTGTGTGTCTGTGTGTGTGTCTCTGTCTGTGTATCTGTGTGTGTGTGTGCTTTAAAAATATTTTAGTGGTTGCATTAGGGTTTACAATACACATTTTAAAATTTTCCAACTTCACTTTCAAATAATATTGTGCCACTTCACATGTTGGATAAAAATCTTTATTTCCAAGTTTTTCTTTCTTCTTTTATGCTACTATTGTCACATATTTTACTTTTACATAAACTCTAAATGCACAGTACATTGTTACTATTACTGTTTTAAATAGTCCATTATCTTCAGAGTACTTAAAAATAAGAAAAACTAAATTTTATTTTACCTGAATTAATTTCATCCTCAACGTCTTAATTTCTTTGTGTAGGTCCGTTTTTCTAACTGATATCATATTCCTTCTCCCTAAAGAAATTCCTTTAACATTGCTTATGGAGGAGGTCTGCTATGGTGAATTACCTCAGTTTATCTCAGTTTCTATCTAAGAAAGTCTTTATTTTTTTTCTTCATTTGTGAAGGGTTATTGTCACTGGCTAAAGAATTTTGTGCTGACAGTTTTTGTTTTTCTTTCTTTCAGTATTTAGAAAATATCCCTCCTTTGTTAATAGTTTCTGATGTGAAGTCTATTGTAATTCTTATCCATGTTCTTCTGTAGGTAATGTGCCTTTTTTCTCTGATTGCCTTAAAGATTTTCTCTTTGGGCTTTCAATGATTTAAATATATGTTGTATATTTTTTGTTTGGTGTGTGTGTGTGTGTGTGTGTGTGTGTGTGTGTGTGTGTTCTATTTATCCTGCTTGGTGTTCTGTGAGATTCTTGGATCTGTAGTTTAGTATCTGTCATGAATTTGGAAAAATTTTGTTCTTGGATGCTATTTCCTCAAATATTTCTTCTACTCGATTGTTTCTCTCTTCTGGAATCCCAACCATGTGCCAGACCCAGCGTGACAGCTGAAGGAGGTAAAGGAGCACTTACTAATGCCAGGCCCCCAGTAGCACTTTCACTCCGCCTGCCTGAGACTGAGCCTTTCCCCTTTCCCTAACACCGGGCTGATAAACACCAAGTGAAAGTAACATTGGACCGTCGCTGGGACAGTTACAACAGACGGATTCTCTCTGGAGAACAACACAAAGATCTTGCAACAGCCAGCTAGATCCCAAGTCAAGAAGAGTGCGGACAGTGGGAAAAACCCTGGGAAAATTATCCATGTGAGTCTTACAATATTTGATATTGTCCCACAGCTGTTGGATGTACTTTTTTTTTTTTTTTAGCTGGAACTTTCTTTTTATAAGTTTTTAGTTATTTTTTAGCTCTAGTTTTTAAAAATTGAAGTAAAATTGACCTACAATGTTATATTAGTACAATATAGTGATTCAACAATTCTATACATTACACTATGCTCACCCCTATTTCACTTTGCATTTCAGTTTAGCTAACTTCTACCAACCCGTCTTCAAATTCATTAATTCTTTCTTCATCTGTGTCATACCTATTGATTGCATACCTATTTTGCAGGCATTTTTCGCCTGTTACTGTGTTTTTCATTTCTATCATTTCTATTGGATTATTTCTTAGAATTTCTTTTTTTTTTTTAAGTTTGTTTTATTTTCTTTGAGAGAGAGAGAGAGATGAGCTGGGGAGGGCCAGAAGATCCGAATCGGGCTCTGTGATGACAGCTGTGAGCCCAATGTGGGGCTCGAACTCATGAACCATGAAATCATGACCTGAGCTGAAGTCGGACCTTCAACCTACTGAGTCACCCAGGTGCCCCGCCCCATCTTTCTTAGAATTTCTCTCTTTGCTGAAATTACCCATCTGTTGTTACATGTTGTGTTTTTCCCAGTAGAACCTTTAAAATATTGATCATAGTTACTGTAAATTTCTTGTCTGATGCTTCCAGCTTCCCTGTCGTATCTGACTCTGGTTCTAATGCGTGCTTTGTCTCCTGCAGTGTGTTTTTCTTACATTTGCATATGCCTCCTATTTTTGTTATTGCTTTTGAGGTTGGACATGTTATGCGGGGTGGTAGATATTGAGATATATATTTTGTGCTTGGCTATGAGCAGGCCTTTCCTTCTGCTAAGCCTGTAGTGTGTGTGGGGGGGGGGAGGTGGTTTGTATTAATGTAGTCAAGAGTTGGGTTTCATTGAAGTTTGTTGTTGCTCTGGTTACCTCAGTATATCAGAGACTTCAGATTCCCCTGGTAATGCCTTGTGTTTAGGGTGTGGGCTAATTTTCCCAGGGTTTTTCCCACTGTCCGCACTCTGCTTGACTTGGGATCTAGCTGGCTGTTGCAAGATCTTTGTGTCGTTCTCCAGAGAGACTCCGTCTGCTGTAACTGTCCCAGGGACAGTCCAATGTTACTTTCACTTGGTGTTTATCAGCCCGGTGCTAGGGAAAGGGGAAAGACTCAGTCTCAGGCAGGCGGAGTGAAAGTGCTACTGGGGGCCTGGCATTAGTAAGTGCTCCTTTACCTCCTTCAGCTGTCACGCTGGGTCCGGCACATTTTCCTGCCCTTCTCCAGGGAGACAGATGCACTCTTGCTGTTTGCTTCTCCCGGCTGCAATGGGTTTCCACTAATGCTCCCGGGCAACACTTGTTGGTTGCTGTTGTTCTGAAGATTAAGTCTGTTGTCCCCTTTCCCTCTCCGGTACAATGAGTGTGACTACCCCAATTCTCTTAATCTTCCCTTTGAGTCTCTCTTGGGGCTGGTGGAGAAAAAGTCCACAAGAGGCTGCCAACGCCCCTGGATCGCCACTCACTTCCCCCGTCCCAGGGTTTCAGCTTGTCATGCTAGACCACGTGTGGCATTTACCAATTCACTAAAAAGTTTTAGTTGAATCTGCTGACCAGCTGACATGACACCTGATAGTGGCTGCCCCAGACAAGCCAGCACTCAAATCCCGGGTCTCCTTGAGGGCATCTGTCTCTCCCCAGATGTTGGGCTAGTTGGTTGATCTGTAATCGCCACTCTTTAATGGTCTCAGTTCAAGAAATATCATTAATGTGCAATTTATCCGTTCAAAAGATGCCATTAATTTGCCATTTGTCCAGCTTTTTTTTTCTTGTTGTGAGGATATTTTTTCAGCTCTCCCTGTCTCTTGAGCTGGAACTGGAGGACCTTTTCTCAGATCTAAACATGTAGAAAGCAGCACTCCCTCAGATATGTGTGCCAGAACTACTGATTCCCTCTTTTTCCTGGAGAGGAGACCCATGTGAACTGGCGTGTGAGGCCCTGCTCTTGTTTTGCAAAACACATCTGTGCATATTTGTGTTCGCCAGAAACCTCAAGTTGTTCAGCCAGAGTCTCCTGAGTACTATAGTTTTCCCATTTTTGGAAAAAGCTTTGGAAAGGAAGAATGAAGATTGAGTTGTGCTCTAACCAGGGCTTATGGATCCTGATGTGAGAGGTGCCTGCTGGAAGAATCGTTATGGATGGAATGCGGTCAAGGCCAAAACCGAGCTTTACCTTTGGGACTGTCACGGTAAGCCCTGGAGGGGCTTGTAAGTGCCCTGGGGCAAGGGCTCAAAGCTCCCTGAAGAAGGTCTTGTCAGAGCGGCTTGAGGGAGGAAGTAAAAGCTTCCTCTTTTAAGACCTGTTGTAAACTCCCTCAGCCAAGTTGTTTGTAGGGAATGGTAGAACAAATATTATTTAAGGAACAGTGTGGGGATATTAGGATGCTGTCCAGCCAAGGAATTTAATCTCACCTGAGGGAAGTGAAAATGTCCAGTTGCTAAAGAGTTAAACAAGGCGGCTCAGGAAGGGATCTGAGACTGTTTGCCACGTATCCTACCCAAGGGTGTGATAGAAAGTACCCTTCCCGGGGGCGCCTGGGTGGTGCAGTCGGTTAAGCGTCCAACTTCAGCCAGGTCACCATCTCGCAGTCCGTGAGTTCGAGCCCCACGTCAGGCTCTGGGCTGATGGCTCAGAGCCTGGAGCCTGTTTCCGATTCTGTGTCTCCCTCTCTCTCTGCCCCTCCCCCGTTCATGCTCTGTCTCTCTCTGTCCCAAAAATAAATAAACGTTGAAAAAAAAATTAAAAAAAAAAGAAAGTACCCTTCCCATTAGATCTAGGGGAATGGGATGGGGGGGGGGGTGGTCCTAGGAGACCAATTTGGATATCATACATCCTTGTATTAATTTGCTAAGGCTGCAGCAACAAAGTACAGTCTAGGTGGTTTAGACAACAGGAACTTATTGCCTCGTAGTTCTGGAGGATATAGGTTTGAAATTGAGATGTCATCCTTCACAGGGCTGTGAGGGAAGGTTCTGTTCTAGGTCTCTCTCTGGCTTCAAGATGGCTGTCTTCTCCCTGTGTTCTCATATCACCTTGAATTTGTGTCCAAATTCCCCTTTTTTAAAAACATTTTTTAATGGTTTTTTTTTTTTTTTAATTTATTTTTGAGACAGAGAGAGACAGAGCATGAGCAGGGGAGGGGCAGAGAGAGAAGGAGACACAGAATCCGAAGCAGGCTCCGGGCTCCGAGCTGTCAGCACAGAGCCCGACGAGGGGCTCGAACTCACGGACTGTGAGATCATGAGCTGCGCTGAAGTCAGACGCTCAACCGACTGAGCCACCCAGGTGCCCCCAGATTCCCCTTTTTGTAAGAACACTAGACACCCTGGATTAGGGCCTATCTTACTCTTCATGTTCCCTTAACTAATTATATCCACAAAGACCCTATTTCCAAATAAGGCAAGCGTCAGCTCCTTGGTCCCAGGGGAAGGGGTCACATAGCACAGGATGAGCAAAGCATGCTTGTCCTCTTCTTGTCTAAGTGCCAACTTCCCTTTCCTGTGGCACCCCCCCTTCGGGCCAGGAGATGTTCTCCGGCCTCCTTCCTTGCCCTTCGATGCTGGCACAGCCTTGTTCTCCAGGGGTGAGCCCATGAGCTGTGGGCCGTGAGCACGGGCTGTGACACAGGACCTTGTGTCCTGTCTCACTGTGTGCTTCTGGGAGCAGCACCAGGCCTCTGGGACCCGTCTGTAGGTCACTGGCCAGTTAAGCCAGTGGCCTCATGGATAGATGCACATCACCGTGTTCAGACTGGGCTGCATACTGTTGGTCTGGTGTGGAAGGAATTTTCCATGGGTTTGGAGAAGACTGGTTTTGCTTAGGCTGCCTTATGGGGCAGGTACATCTGGCTAATTTGCTTTGGGGTTATGGGGCTCTAGGCACTGGTGCTTATATCATGGCCGTGTAGGCCAGGGGAACACCTCCTCTGTAGATGAAGAGAGAGTCTGGCAGGTGCACGTGGGACAGGAGAGGTGACCAAGGCCCCTGTCTCTCTGTTCTAGAAAAGCAGAGCTAAGGTGGTTGAGAGAGAGGCCACCAGCTAAGGTGGGGAGGGTCCCTGACACTCCCTGCCTCCTTGGCTTGTGTTGAAGGGCAACGATAGTGGGGCTTGGTTGGAAACTTCTAGAAGGCTGGCAGAGAGGAAGCCACAGCCCATACATCTGAAGAACCAGAAAGATTAGGCTTCACCAAGACGGCGGAGTGGGAGCTCCTGTCTGCGTCTCATTGCCCCATGCAACAGAGTGGAGTAGGCCGGGGGTGGGGGCACAGTGGGGGTGGTGGGGACAGCCAGGGGTGTCACAGAGAAGCTCATGCTTCTGTTGAGGAAAAGGACAAATGATTTCAGGTGAAGTGAGCAGCCCGAGGTTGAGTTACTCTGAAGCCTAAATATTTAATGTTTCCTATCTGTATTATGTAGCACCTTCTACCTGGCGGTCAATCGTCTCTATTCTGTCGGTCGGACGTTCTCAAGGAGATGGAGCGTTGGTGTTCGTGACCACGTCCCATCTTGCGACAGTACATAAAATAGCTATCACAGGGTGGGGGTTAATGAAAACTGCATCCACTGCTGTGTTCCCCGGAGCGTGCCTGTATCTGGGAGGTGGGTCTGAGGTACACAGTACTCCATTTTGGTGTGATCAGTTCCCATGCCTCTGGCTCACTGGTGCTTTTCTGGAAGCCTCCGTTTTCTCCAGAATGTCTTTTCAGACTTGTTAAACCAGCTGTTCCCTGTCAACATGTGTCGTGTGGTCAGCATGTCAGCGTGACTACCATTTAACGGAAACTACCATTTGGTGGACCCTGTGTGACGTTTAGGTGCATCGTCTTAATTCTCGGAGTAGCCCTTTACTATAGGCGCTAGCGTTATCCCCATGCTATAGATGAGGAAACGGAGGCTCAGAGAGGCTAAGCAAGTTACCCGGCATCACACAGCTACTAAGTGATTGGCAGAACTAGGGCTTGTGCCCAGGCTGGATCTGCTCTCCCCACCAGCTCTGATAACCATGGAGCTTTCTCTCGGTACCACACAGGGCTGTTGCTGAGGGCTGGTGGGGGTGCACATGGAGAAATGCCCCTGCCATCTCAGCTTTAAGGGAAGAGATTATTTAATCACGGACTTGAGAGTGCAGAGCGCTACCGTGTTTCAAAACCAGATGACTGCCGTGCCTGGCCCTCTGCAGAGCTGGGGAGAAGGGATTCGGGGATCCGATTACCTAAGCGCACAGTTAAGTGTTCCATTTGTGCCCGTACACGCAGTGAGGACACACATGCTGGGATACAGGAGGCTTTGAAGCCCTGTGTTATAGATGCCGCACGTCTCCTCTGCCCTTCTGGTCTATGGTCTTCGTGGCCGCGAGAAGCTGCCCGCCACCCACCTCCATCCAGAAAACACCAGCACCTTCTTAGAATCACACAGCTGGTCACCCAAGCCCCCCCATGAGCACCTCCGTCTCTTAGGAGACACAGGTGTGTTTTGTGTGCCTCAGTCATTGGTCATCCCCAAGCGGGAGGCATGTGAACTCCACATTGACTTTCCACGGATTAGTTTATCTGATTGGTTGCACTGGTGGGACCACTGTTGTCTGCAGTATAGCTACCTTTTGAAAATGTATTAATATGTCGGGGCGCCTGGGTGGCTCAGTCACTTGAGCGTCCCGCTTGGGCTCAGGTCCTGATGTCGCAGTTTGTGGGTTCAAGCCCCACGTCGGGCTCTGTGCTGACAGCTCAGAGCCTGGAGCCTGCTTCAGATTCTGCGTCTTCCTCTCTCTGTGCCCCTCCCCTGCTCATGCTCTGTCTCTCTCTCTCTCTCTCAAAAATAAATAAACATTAAAAAATTTTAAAACAAAAATGTATTAATATGTCTTATGTATATACATCTTGTCTATGTGGTTAGATTTGGCTTGATATGATAAAGATAAAGAAAAATAGATGTGTGCTGTTTGACACGAAGCTACCACTGGCTTTCCAGTCTTTGGGACAGCTGATCATGGAAGACAGTCAGAAAAGAGAAATACTTCTGCCTTGGCCAACCTGGGTTTAGTTAAAATATCAGGCAGGTTCGGATTTCATAACAGAGCTGGAGCCTAAGCTATCAGTGCCTCACCGGTCACCTGCCCTCAGGCAAGCCCAGTGCATCTAAAGAGTCAGTCCCAGTCGGTAGACTGGCCTCAGAGTCCACACCTCAGGATACCCTGCAGAGCCCAGGCTTGGCTCCCTGACCACAATAACTTCTGTGCTCCAGGCTTGGCTGTGTCTCTTTGCATTTCCTTTGTTTATCTGAGTTTCTCTCAGAACATTCTCCCTTGAGGACACAGGACACAACTTTTCCCTCTGAAAACATCCCGTAACTGCCCACCTTTGACAGTAACCTGGACAGCTCCTTGGGATCTTCTGCTTGAAGACTTGCCCTATAGATCAAGGCACTCACGTTCGAATAAGCCCTTCCCTTCTAGAGGCCAATCAGCCCAAACCCCAGGTGCTCTAGGTCCCCTCGGTCATGTTTGTTGAGGATTCCCTGAAGAGCACATCAGCCCAATGTGCTTGCCCTTCTGCCGGCCTTCTTCCGGACCTTTTGGGAATATGATTCTGCCCCTCTCACTGCTCCTGGCTGGGATACACACAAAGATATGCATATTTATAAGTCACTGTCTCAGTGCCTTACAAAGGAAGAGAAAATCCAGAAAGCCATAACCCAGTGAATAAAATCATCAGTCTAGCAAACACACACAGGAGAGTGGAAACAGGCAGCTGAGAGGTTTACACATTTGAGAGATAATAATCGGGTGCTTCCCTGGTGTGTGAGGAGTAAAATGCACTTGGCTTTCAGAGTCCAGCCCCTTAAGGGGTTGCCGTGGTTCTGAAAAGGCTGCCATGTGGGTGGGGGGGTGGGGGAGCCCCCAGAGGTGGGGCGACCTTGGGCTCAGGCCAATACTTCCGTCAAGTCCCTGTGCATGGTTCATGCCCACGGCAAAGCCCATCACGTGTCTCCAAACAGTCTGTTGAAAGTTCACCTTCTCAAGTTCAGTAGCTTTTGTCTGAGTTTTAAAACCTAAGCCATTACCAAGTTTGAATAAAGGGTTTTTCCCCCCTAATGAGTAATCTTCCAAGGACTCCTGTATCCTCCCTTCTTGAGCCGCAGAGGGGCTGCTGCAGAATTTATGTTAGCAGCCAGCGAAGGCAGCGGGGCCGGCTGAGGACGGGCTCATCTTCCACTCGCCAGTGTGCAAGTCCCATCCAAGGGCACGTTCATGTTTCCTGTCGCTTGTCTTCTCTCTCTACCCTTCCACGTGGGAGACACTGAGCCTGTTTTCTCTCTGATGCATGTGTTAAGCCAGTTCAGGACAGAGTTTACGTGGAACCTGGAAGTCTTTGTTTTCCTTTAATTCCGAGGTTGCGAGTCAGACTCTGGGGATGTGGCAGGGGCGTTACGTATGTCAGAGCCCACAGCTACCCTCCCTCTGAGCTGCTGGGGCCAGCTCTCCAGCCACCACTCCTTTCTCCTTCATTCATTAGTCCATTCATTCCACAAGCGTGACTGAGAGCTTACTTACCCTGAACCCAGTACTAGGCATCTATAAATTAATTGTGATATTAATTAATATCTATAATAATAATATCTATAGATTAGATACTATCTAATTAGATATTATTAGATAATATCTAATAATAATATCTATCTATATTAATTAATATCTATAAATCTACGAATTAATGCCTGCCCACGAGAGGCGCTCTCAGCAGAATGGACAGAAGTCTGCTGGACAGACGACTGCCCCGTGTTGGGATAAAGGTACCCAGGCGGGAAGCACAGGTCTCAGGGAGCATGGGGAGGGGGCTGGGAGCTTGTTTGGAGGCCTCCAGTGTGAGACGCCTGGGTTTTGCCTAAGAAAGAGACCGGGGGCAGGGCACTGGGGGGTGGCAGCTGAACAAAGGCCTGGGGAAGAAGCCGACCTGGGGCCCCACGAGGTGGTGGGAGACAGGGACTTGCTCCCTACTTGGTGAGAGACCTGGAGGATGGTCCGCGCTGCCCTGGCTTCAGGCGTCGGGTGGGACTGAGCAGGCTGCCACAGAGCCCACGGCCCATGCCACCACCCTTCCGGAAGTACATCTGGTGGAAGGTGGTCTTCTGTCTCAGGCTCACCTGACGACCTGCCCCTCGCCACAAGAACAGCTTCTTGCTTATCTATACTTGGCCTGGTCCTCCTGGCTCCTGGATTTTGTCTCATCCTTAGGTGGTTTTTTTTGCTGCTGATTTAGAAATTTCCACCTTTGGTTCTTGCCTCCTGCCATGAGCTGGGGGGGGAGAGGTGGGCTTCCCAAATCTCTACGTGTCCTTTTCCCACCCTTGACCAGCCCAGCCGCCCCCTGCACGTGCCCCCAAATGACCAGGATATGGGGGACACGCAACATGCATATTGCAAGCGACAGAGACAGAGGAAGAATCTTTGCTTTGGGAACTCATTTAGTCTTCAAAATTCTCTTCTCTTGAAAGCCCGCCGTCGAAGGCATGATTAAATAAAGTGCGGCTTCTAGAGGGCTGGTGAAGAGTTCTCTGTGTTGGTTGTGCTCCCCAGACAATTTTCTTTTCATATTTTGACAATAAAGACCCCTGAGACATCTGACCCTAATGTTTACCCGGGACCCATTATTGTGACCTCACTGCTTATTAAGAAAACAAGGCTGGGCGTCGGCTGCACACAGCGCCTGGGTGTCCGTGTCAGGACTGGAGAATCCGTCAGGCTTTGGTGCTGATGGATCGGCCGAGGAGGAATTCTTCAGCACGCCCACCACTGCCTTGGTGGCCCTCGGCTGCTCCCCTCCATCAGGGTCAGTTAAAAAAAAAAAAAAAAAAAAAAGATTATTACTTTGGCCAAAAGCCCAGCGACAAATATGGCTTTTGTCCAGGAACAGGCCACAGGCCCAAGTCTGTTATTACTTCTTCACCCTAGATGCTGCAACTTGATAAAAGGGACACTGTAGACACAAAAGAACCTGGTTGCAGACCTGAACTTTCCTTTCACAGTGCTCGAAAAGGACACCGCGAGAGAGGTTTATGTGGCCCCCTCCGTCCCCCGAGACAGTGTCCCAGGGGAGGGCCCCCCCCCACCCAGGCTGAACACAACAGCACACAGAGGGTTTCCCGGGGATGCGAAAAGGGGGATCACTCCACCCAGTAAGGCCACAAAGGGCAGGGCCCCCCATCGGGCATGTGAGGTGGGGGGAGAGGAAGGTGGCCGGAGGCCTTGTGGCTGTGTGCAGGGGTGGGGGCAGGGGCTGGTGAGCCACGGCTTCTTATCAGATGAATGCTCTTGGGCAAGGCATTCAAACTCCTGCAGGAACAGGGCGGGGGCGTTGCCCACCCTGAAGAGGACGCAGGGGTTAAACGTGCCGCCCAGCACAGTTCTGGCACACAGGAAGTGCAGATAAATGCCAGCCTCCCTTCCTGGCATTCACCTCTAGCCAGCCCCTTCTTCCTGTGCTCACATCGTCCATCCTTTTGGGTGTCTGATTTGTGTGTCTTTTCTAGACCATGTGGACCTCCTCTGAGAGCCCCCACCCCCAGGCTGGCCCTGCCCCCTGCCCCAGGGACACCCAGCTGCCTCCCAGACTGGGGTGGTGGGAAGGCAGTCAGAGTGGCCCTGGCGCCCCAATGTCAGAGTTGTCTTGTAGGTGTGGCTGGTCTTGGCAGGAGTGTGATGAGTGGGTGGTTGGGACTCTCCGGAGCCCATGGGGGAGGCCCTCCTGCCTTGGCCTTGAGTGGGCAAAGCACTTGGGCCTACACCTCCTTTCCTTTCTATCTTTCTGAGTCAAGACAAGGGGATCCCAGGGAGAGTGATGGCCTTTCTTTAATTTCTGATATTTATAATTTGCACCTTCTCTATTTATTTCTTGGTTAGCTTGGCTAGAGGCTTATCAATCTTCTTGATACTTTCAACGGAGCAGCCTTTTTTCTTTTTTAGAGAGAGAGAGTGCGTGTGCGAGTTGGGGAGGGCAAGAGAGAGAGGGACAGAAAGAATCTCAGGCAGGCTCTTTTTAGGTGCATGCACATTCAGGACTATTATGTCTTCTTGGATAACTGGCCCCTGTATAATTATTTAAATTCCCTCTTTATTCCTATAAACTTCCTTGTTTTGAGTTTAGTTTCATCGGAAATCGACTCAGCGACTCCATCTGTCTTCTGGTTAGTATTATCAAGGTGTCTCCTCGCTCCGTTGTTCTTAACTGTGCATTTCCTATGAGTCCACTTAAAATCTTTTCTTACCATATAATCAATGCTACTTTTTGAAATTTCTTCTTATGACTGCCCCGGAGGTTACGATACACGTCTTTCAATAACCCGAGTCCACACTCCTATAACACCCTACTGGTTTGTGTGCAGTGAGGGGGCTCATAACAGGATATTCTCAACTCTTCTGTCCTGTCCCTTGAGGCCCAGCCCGTGCCAGGCACTGTGCAAAGTGCGCTGCACGTGCAATATTATTTGAATTCTCGCAGCAGCTCTGACACAGCCAATCATGACACCTCTTTGACAGAAGACGAAACTGAGGCTTAGAGAAGTTGAATTCGCTCCCTGGGTCATATAATTGATAGGGACCAAGATTGCCAGAGCCCCAGGACATTGAAGGAGTAGAGTACTCAGCACAGTGCCCGGCACATAGCAAATGCTCAGTAAATAAGACAACCCACCCCTCCGGGGCAGTAAATGTCTCAGTCAGGGGCCTATGACGCATGGTTTACAACAGGAAAAATATGGTCTGGTTGGCAAAACAGAGGCTATTTGTTGTCGCTGTCTGTGCGTTTTTAGTTTGCTAAGCTCAAATTCACGAATGCGTCTGTCCTGTTTTCTATGCCTCCGATTCCACAGTAACCCCTCATATGAGCTCTGATTTACCAAGGATTCGGTTTTGTCTGGTGTGGTGCTCAGTGAGTCCTCAGGCCTTTCCGTTGACTTAGGCTCTATCCTCACGTGATCAAGGAGACTGAGGCTCGGGGAGGTCTTGCCAAGGCCACAGACTTTTGGAAAAGATGAGACCTGCAGCCAGCCTGCCTACCTCCAGAATCTGACGCCGTGCCTCTCCTCATGCAGCAGGCTTGAAATAATTGCTATCATATCCCTTCCAATCAGGGGAGGAGCAGAGAGTCCCAGCTCCAGCCTCTTGCCAGGCCTGGAGCTTTCCAAGCTCCCTGCATCTGGGCCACCTGGGTGGGGGTCCCAGGGCCTCAGCAGCCATCTCATGGATCCAAGTAATAACCCATATTTGGGCCTAGCGCTTCCCGTTCTGAGAGCTAATGACGTCCAGAGGTCTCAAGAATTCCTCTGCCAGAAACATCAGATGGAAGTAGGTGCAGTTGGCTCAAACAGCAGCCGGGGGACAACTTATCACAATTTATTAGACCACCCATGAGGCAGGAATCCCAGCCCTGCATGGAAGGTCCATCCAAGGGCTGTACCTGGCACCTTGAACCAGCCTGGGGGGCTGTCCAGCGATGCCTGGGAGACAGAGGGCATTCTGCACCTCTTGGATGCTGGATGTGTGGGGTGGAGGGGGCCCTCGAGGACCCACAGACAGGACATAGGACAGTCTCAGATGCCAGGCAGGTCTCAGCCCAGTTGCTCATGAGCCCCAGCACACTACCAAGTACCCCTGCCTGCCCTTACGTGGGGACCCGTGCAGCAGCTGAGGGGCTGTGTGGAACCTTGCCGCCTTCTCCCCATTCCTCCCGCCCCCTCTCATCACTGTCTGCTTTTCTCCCAAGACCACAATCTCAATACCTCAGTGCCTCCTTGACTGAGTACAAAATAACCTTGTAAAATAACTAACTAAATGAATAAGGTATCAGAATATTCCAGAGCATCGCAAGCCACACAGCTAATAAGCAACAGCTTCCCTAGTATCACTACTATTTTAGTCCATTAGGGGAAATATTAGTCACTTCCCAGTACATATTTTAGGGGCATCCGTCCACTGTTTTATGATGATACGAAAACATTACATTTTCTTCTCCCCCCAATCCACAAATGCCTTGAGTGCCAAAGCTTTTCAAGTGGCGGCCACAGTGTGAGCCACTTAGTAGATGCAAGGCTGGTCTGATATTCATCAATCAATCAATCCATCAGTGGAGTTAATGATATTAACAGACTGAATAAGAGAAACATGTAAGCATATCGACTGATGCAGAAATCCATGTGACATGGGTGCCTGGGTGGCTCAATTGGTGAAGTATCTGACTCCTGATTTTGGCTCACGTTATGATCTCACAGTTGTGAGACTGAACCCCAGATTCTCTCTCTCCCTCTCCCTCTGCCCTTCCCCCACTCTCACTCTCTTCTTTCTCTCTCTCTCTCTCTAGAAAAACAAAGCAAAAAAATCATATGACAAAATTCAATAGCCATTCATGATTAAAAAAAAATACTCTCAGAAAACTAGGAAGAGAAGAAACTTAGAGGGTATATATGAAAAATCTACATCTAGGGGCACCTGGGTGGCTCAGTCAGTTAAGCGTTCAACTTTGGGTCAGGTCATGAGCTCACAGTCTGTGAGTTCAAGCCCTGCTTCCGGCTCTGTGCTGACAGCTCAGAGCCTTGAACCTGCTTGGGATTCTGTCTCCCTCTCTCTCTGCCCCTCCCCCCTCTCATGTGCTCATGCATGCTCTCTCTCTCTCTCTCAAAAATAAATAAATGAATAAATAAATAAACAAATACACATTAAAAAAGAAAGAAAAACCTACATCTAATACCATACTTATTGTTGAGAACCTGATGTTTTCCCCCAAGATTGGAAACAAGGCAAAATGTCTCAACACTCCTAGTCAATTATACTAGAAATTCCAGCTAGCGCAGTAAGACAAGGAAAATAAGTACATTGTACACAGGTTTGAAAAGTAGAAATAAAACAAGCTCTCTTCATACATGGTGAGTTTGTCTAGGTAGACATCACCAAAGAATCTCCGAAAACAAAATGAAAAAGGCCTTGGAATGAAAAAGTAAGCCTAAGAGGGAAGCAGAATATGAGGCCAATATACAAAAGTCAATTTCTTTCCTATATACCAGCAATGAACAACTGGAACTTGAAAGAAAAGCACTCTTTACAATAACATAAAATGTGAAGTATTCTAGCAAATATGCGCAGAATCTGTACGTGGAAAACCATAAAACTTTTACGAAAGAAATAAAAGAAGATGTACGTAAGTGAGGAATAGTCCAAGTTCATGATTTGGGAGACTTGATATGGTGAAGAGTGTCAATTCTTCCCGACTGGGTGTTTAGATTCAGCATAATCTGCAGGCAAATTCCAGCCATCTATTTTGTAGATGTCAACAAACTAATTCTAAAACGTAGAAAGACAGAAGATTCAAGAGAGCCAAGACAGTATTACAGAAGAGCAAACTTGGGGCTCGCGCTACCTTATTTCAAGCCTTACTCTAAAGCTACAGCAATCAAGACAATTCAATATTGGCAAAACAAGGCACACATAGAGGAACATGGTAAAGAGCCCAGAAACAGATCCGACAAATACAGTCAACAGATCTTCGATGAAGGCAGTTCAGTGGAAAAGGGTAGTCTTTTTAACAACCGATCCTGACATTTGATACAATCAAATGTCTGTATGTGAAGAATGAACCTAGACGCACACCTTATGCCTTGAATAAGAACGGACTCAAACGGATCGGAGATCTTGTGTTACTTTTTATCGCTGCTGCAGCAAATCACCACCAACTTAACGCACGCAAATTTATGACCTTACAGTTCTGGATGTTAGAAACCCAAAAGGAGACTTCTTGGGATAAAATGAAGGTGCTGGCAGAGCTTCATTCCTTTCTAGAGGCTCTGGGGGAGAATTTTATTTTTTCCGTTTCCAGCTTTCTGGATCGCCCTAATTCTTTGGCTCATGGCCCTCTTCTGTCTTCAAGGCCAGCAATAGTTATCCTTGTATCACATCACTCTGATCTGATTCTCCTCCTTCCTTCTTTCACTTATAAGAACCATTGAGATTACAGTAGGCCCGCCCTGAGAGCCTGATAATCCGTAATAATCTCCCCATCGCAAGGTCCTTCACCCAACCACACCCACAAAGTCCCTAATTCCATGCCAGGTAACATATTTACAGATCCCAGGGTCTTCAGGAGATACTATTTTTGCCTATCAGTCTACCCTCTGGCTCCAAATCATCTCCATCCCCCCATGCTAAATGCAGGCGCCCCATGCCAAGTCCCCACAGTCTCAGTCCATTACAGCCCTCAAGTACAAAACTTCACTCAAGCCTCATCAAGTCAACATTCTCCAACCTTCTCATCTAAATCAGGCATGGGTAAGGCTCTGGGTATAACCCATGTTTGGCCACAGTTTCTCTCTATTGTTGTCTGCCATGTTTCATTTCCATTTTTATGACATTCTGGGACAGGAAAGATGATAAGAGTGGAGCCAAAGATCAGTTAAGTGCCAGAGTTTGGGGAGGCAGGAGGATTGAATAGACGGAACATAGGGGAATTTGTAGGGTAGTGAAACTACTCTTTATGATACCATAATGATTGAGGGGTATACAACACGATGCATTTATCAAAACCCATAGAACTTTACAGAATTAAAAGTGGACTTTAATGTATGTAAATTGTAAGAAATCAACTAGGAGGTCAGTGGATGTCAGGATGGACTGTACGTCATGGCAAATAAAAATGTAACTAACGTAACTGTATTAAAAATGTATTAGTTAAATTCACTGAACAGGATAGGGGAAAGTGGTGCTGACCTCAGCAACGTCAGAAATGAATGTGGACTGTAAGAGTGAAGGCAAAAGGAATTGTATGCTACTTAATGCCACTGCTCTTTAAAATGTAAATCGTATTCAACTGCCTTTTCTTTCAATGGAAAATTTCTCAACTAAAGAAGCACAAGCCAGCATATGTTTTCAACTGGCAACATCTGCCTGTCGTCCTGGTGCTGTTGGGGAAGGACCCTATCCTGGCGGAGGATGGGGTGGGTGAGCCTGTAAGTCCCCTAAAGTAAAAGAGGCCAACCAAACCTGCCAAGGGGCCACTGCTGCCTCCTGTGCAATCTGAGCCAAATGTCAGGACCCCTGTAGCAGCCCCAGTAGATGAAAGGACCTGTACTTCCTGCCTCCACTTCTTCAAAGGGGGCCACTGGGGTCTGAGCTTCTGCCCTCTGTCTAGCCTGTGGCCTCCCGGGAGCCAGTCACAGTAGAGCTTCTTCTTGGGCAGCCATGGTTGAAGGTCAGATCTATGGTGAGCACCTTGGTGTTGCTGTAACCATGGCCACAGAGGGCACCCAGATCCCACGACCACGCGCCTTCCCACGAGGGCTATGAAATGGTGGTAGCTGCACAAATTCTTTCCTGTTCTTCTAAAGCAACTCAACATACGTGCCCTGTGTGTTGAGCCCAAACCAAAGGCCGTGTGGCCTATAGCGTGGACGGCCACATCAGGTGCACAATGAGAGGAGAATTTGTCCAAGTCCAGGGGCCATTTTGACAAGCTGCACCCTTGTGGCCCAGACACACTGCTCAGCCTCAGTGGTTCACAGACATCTTCAGGCCCCACTGGTGAAGGCTGGTATTTGTCTCTCAAGTTTTGGGGTTTTTTTTGTTTTTTTATTTTTTCATGTTTATTTATTTATTTTTGAGAGAGAGAGAGAGAGAGAGAGAGGGAGAGAGAGAGCACGAGCAAGGGAGGGGCAGACAGAGAGGAAGAGAGAGAGAATCCCAAGCATTCTCCACACTGTCAGCCTAGAGCCCGAGGCGGGGCTCAAACCCATGAGTCTGGAGATCATGACCTGAACCGAAACCAAGAGTTGGATGCTGAACCGACTGAGCCACCCAGGTCCTGTCTCTCAAGTTTTGACTTCACTTTGCTAGCACAGACCTTGGCATTTAGCACAGCTTAATGATACACCTTTTGAGGGTTGAATCACGTTCAATTTTCAGCAGCTGCCTTATGAGGTTATATTTTCAGACGGTATAGGTTAATGTTGTGTGATCATAAAAAATCACCTATGGAACTTGTTAAACTGACAGATGTTCCTGGGTCCCCTCCCACTGGAGGATGTTTTTAATCGGCTTCCTGGGCAATTTTGTGATGCAGAGCCTGGTATCTAGGAAATGATGTAGAAAGTGAAGGCAAGAATATTCTTTTCTAAGTTGTAGTTTCCAACTAAAAAAAAAAAAAATCGGAACGGGAGATCGGGAATCTGAAATTAAACGTTACAAAATGTCACCAGGAAGCCAAGAGACCCAATTCTCCAACCTACCCCTCATAGAGAAGGGGCTGGAACCCCTAAGGTGGAGGGGCTGATCGAGATCAGTCAGCTACAGAATGCCAGGGCAGGACTAGAGGCACGTCCTTCAGCATCTGGTTCATGACATCAGGCTTAAAGACCTCCCGAGGCCAATAAAAATTCCCACTGGAATTAAAATAAGGACCTCCCAGTTCTCAAAGACACTGGGCAGTTTATTGTGCTCTGTGAGCCTCCCGCAGACATTTCCAAAGATATCCAAATAAAAGCTTCTGAGTCAGTGCACAGTTGCTTGGGTGCCTTGCTTTCTCTTCCTTCCCCAAACCCTCTTTACTTCAAAACTTCATGCTCCCCCATCCCACTCACTGGATCCTTTTGTGAGCTCGCTTCCAGTCACCTCTCTCTCTTTCACTTCTTTCGAGATGCCTACCCCATGGAGCTACCAGCATGGGCTTGACTGTTACCTAGATGGAGCCTGGGCACCTGCCTGACAAACCAGGCAGGACAAAGGAGTGGGGTTCTGCTGGGGTTCAGGACAGTCACCTCTGGTCTCTCAGGGTATACTGCCAAGCAGTCCACACACATTCTCTTGGACTCCAGAGCTCCCCTCTGGCACCAGGGAGAGAGTGCTAAGTGTCCCCTGGGGTTGAATTACCATGAGGACTCCCTACAGAGGGTCTCTGATTTCTCTCTCCACCCTCACCATCATCTTAATGATAGAAAACGGGGGCACCTTTTATTGAGTAGTTACTGTTGTTCATTGGGTTGGTCAGTTTGTACACATTATTTCCAGGTGTCACAACAGTCCCATGAAAAGGCCGAGACAATGCAGGTCTGAGAGCCCATGAGAGACGGAGCCAGGACTGGACGGGGAGACGCCAGCTCGGGCTCTTGTCCCTGCGTGGAGCTCCCATCCTATCTGCAAACTGTAAAGAACATTGTTTAACTCCTGTACATACTCTTGGCACATTTCTGGTTTTATGTTCCTCCTGGAACTTTCCTCCCCAAACAGCTGTTCTTGATGACATCCCAATGTCTCATGACTGCTCAATACCCAAACCGGAAAGACTGAGGAAGAATCATGCATGTATTTCTCAATTACATCATAATGTTATGGGTACCTTGGGGCAAGAGAGTGGTAGGAGGGGCTAGAGCTGCGGGGACTCACAAATCCCATCAGTCTATTGGGCGGGGCAGGATAGCTCAAGGGCCAGAAGGCCTCAGAACAGTAACCATGGTAACCAATGTGTTCTGAGCTAGTAGTGATCTGTCAGGTAGTGGGTCGGATGCTTTACACCTGTGATCTCACTGACTTGTCTTGGAGCCCCACTGTCGGGATCCCCATTCTCAAGCAAGGAAATGAAGCTTGGGAGGTTTTCAAAATGCCCCTAATGAACAGGGCTGCTGAGTATCAGAACCAGGATTCAAATGCAGGTGTGTCTGACCTCAAAGTCCATGCCCTTGAACTGTAGTAGACTCCAGCAACATTCCTCGAAGAGCCAATCAGGTTCGCTCTTCTCAGCAGATATTTCTTGAGCTTCTACTCTGGGATGGGTCCTGTGAGGCCTTGGGGGTACAAAGATGAGTAAAATATTGATCTCTCCATCTGTACTTGCTCTGGGGGGTGGGTCAGACAGACACAATGACCCCTGATGAGCACAACACCTGTAGGTACAGATTAGACTCAGCATACCTTAGAAGGTGAGGGACAGGCAGGGTTAATCCTTTCCCCAAGGGTGATAGATGGGCAGAGGGATGGAGTTCAACAGGTAGGGGTGCACCTTGGGCAGGGGCAAGACTATGCTCTCCCTCACAGCACACCAGGCAGACACAGCCAGGCACAAGATACCACCTATCTGTATGTGCTTTAGGAGCAAGGTGAACAAAAGGAGAGAATGACTGGCTGGTGTGTGTGTGTGTGTGTATGTGTGTGCACATGTGTTTGTGTGCATGCCCGCTCCTGCTCATGTGTGCACACTGGGGGAAAGGCAGGGGTGTGAGTGACGAGGCTGGAGAGAGAGGTGTGGGCCAGACTTGGATGATTCAAATGTTGTCCAGGTCAATTGTTGGTATTTTATCTCAGAGACAATAGAGGGTTCTGTCTGAAAGAGTGAGAGATCAACACCATCACCGCCAGCCGTCTTATGTGCATGACTAAGTCATTGTGTGTCCCACCTTTCCCCCTTTTGTCTTCCCAGGAATCTTCTTCCTTTGCCTCCCAGTGGCCCGTAATCCACACCGCTTTCAGGCTTGACCAGCTCTCCTTCCCATTCCTTCCTTTTCTCTGGGTCTCTGCTGCTGCTCAGTACCTTGTCATTTCTCAGCTGGGCAATTACAAGAGTCCTCTAACTGGTCTCTGGCGTGGGTTGAACTGTGCCCCTTTAATATATATATACACACATATACACACACACACACACACATATATATACACACACACATATTTATATGTATGTATATGTGTATATTACATATACACACACACACACACATATATATACACACACACATATTTATATGTATGTATATGTGTATATTTAAGTCCTAACCCCCAATACCTGTGAATGTGATCTTATTTGGAAATAGTCTTTGCAGACATAATCAAGTTAAGATATGGGCATGTGGGAGCAGGGTGGACCCTGAGTCAATATGGCCGGTGTCCTTGCAGGAAGAGGAGACAGTGCACGGGGAGAGTGCCATGGGTGATGCGCCTACAAGCCAAAGAACAACCATGATTGCCACTGCCTGCAACACCAGAAGCTGAGAGAAAGGCAGGGCACTCCCTAAAGTCATCACAGGGAGTTTGGCCCTGCAGGCACCTTGATGTTGGACTTCTAACCTCCATAGCCATGCTAGAATAAATTTCTGTTGTTTTGAGCTCCCCCTCTTTGCAGTAATTTGTTACGATGGCCTTAGGAAGTTAACATAGTCTCCTCGTCTCTGTGTTGGCCCGCCACCCCCCCCATCTCCATCCTCCGTGTATCAGAGTGAGCGTTCTAAATCACAAACTTAATGCTTTTGTCATTTTCTCATTTAAGAATGTCAGTGGCTCCCTGTTCACTGTCTACCTCAACATAAAATCCGAAGCCCTTAGCCCCACCCTCATTTCTAATCTGTTCTCCAAGTGTACTACGGGGAGTTTGGTGTTCTTCTCTGATTGAAATGCCTGCTTCTCATTTTTTCTGTCTGTTGACCCTTCTTATCCTTATCTCAGCTGCAAAGTGGCCTGGGCTACATTACCTCCCGTGTGCTGTCTCCTACCGGTGCATATCTCTGCAATAGCACAAAATCACAGTATTTTACCTGAGTCTCCCTGTCACTAACGTTGATCCATGAGATAGCTCCAGAGTATCTTACGTCTCTATCCTCAGAGCCTATCACTGGAATACAGGAAGTGAAGAACGATTATTTGTTTTATATTTATAAGTATAAAACAGTATTACGTGGCTGAGTGAATAAATAACCAGATGAATAACACTGTAGTTATTCAGGGAAAGTCAAGGATTCTATTGCCGTTCTATTGCCGTTTCAAGAGCATGATATGATTGGAATCAGAGCAAAGTACAACTTTCCACCCTTCCGTTTGCCATCTGTGTGACTCAGGGTAAGTTACTTAACCTCTCTGAGATTCATTTATAAATTTTTTTTTCAACGTTTATTTATTTTTGGGACAGAGAGAGACAGAGCATGAACGGGGGAGGGGCAGAGAGAGAGGGAGACACAGAATCGGAAGCAGGCTCCAGGCTCCGAGCCATCAGCCCAGAGCCCGACGCGGGGCTCGAACTCACGGACCGTGAGATCGTGACCTGGCTGAAGTCGGACGCTTAACCGACTGCGCCACCCAGGCGCCCCTGAGATTCATTTATAAATAAAGAAGAGATAATGTATGCATCATAGCATCCCTAGGAAAATTACGCGAGATGGTATAAGCAAACGACAGGCTGGTGTAGGGCGGGAAGCCTGGTGCTTCCCTTTCCCAGCTAAAGCCTTGTGTTCACCATCTAACTGTGGATTAACATATTCCAAGTCTGAAATCTCATTAAGCACTGAACAGAAATTGCCTTTTAGTGGTTGTTGTTGTTGTTGTTGTTGTTCTCTACGAGGGCATGCATGAGCACAAACTCTGCAGGGGAAACTGCCCTAATTATTTGTGCAGAACAATAGCAAAAGCCATGAGGAGGTCCATTTAAACACAGGAGGGGCAATTAATCACAGCCCATTGGAATATTGCTTTTGGTCTTGAACTCAATCTGCCTTATATACAGGAAATGAAATGCAGTAATTATCACAGTCACTTGAGACTCCAGAGTCCTGGCTTCAATTCCCAAATCCTTCATCATTTCATTTTGGCCATGTCCAGATGACGCCAAAACATCTGGCTAAAAAGTGAAAACTGCCATCAATTTCTCAACTGATAACTCACTGAATAGTTTACCTTTTTTTTTTTTTTTTATTGTGGTAAGATACACATCACATGCAATTTGCCATTTAACCACGTTGAACTGTGCAGTTCAGTGGCATTAAGGGCATTCACATTGCTGCCCAGCCATCGCCACCATCCACCTCCGGAACTTTTTCAAGACGCAACTCTGTTCCCGTTCAACAGTCACTCCCCATTCCTCCCTCTCTCTAGCCCAAGGCAACCACGCGCTTTCTGTCTCTATCATTTTGACTGCTTTAGTTACCCCGCGTCAGTGAAATCACGCAATATTTGTTTTTGTGTGTGTCTGGCTTATTTCACTTAATGTGATGTCCTGAAGGTTCATCCAGGTTGCAGCTTGTATCACAATTTCTTCCTTTTGGCGGTGAAATAATATTCCATTGTATGTATGTGTGTCTATATACACACAATGGAATATTATACATATATATGTGTGTGTGTGCGTGTGTGTAATATATATAATATATATATACACATATATACATAATATACATACATTTTATATATATATATATATACATATATATATATATATATATATATAATGTATACACACACCATTTTTTGGTCCTGTTTCAGGTATCGTGAACAGTGCTGCTTTGACATTGATGTACAAATGTCCGTTCAGGTCCTCGGTCTCACTTCTTTTGGGTACGCTACCCAGAAATGGAGTTGCTGCCTCACAAAAAATTAGATTTATTTTTTGAGGAACTGCCATATGGTCTTCAATAGCCGTTTTATATTCTCACCACGATGCGCAAAGCTTCCGATTTCTCTGCGTCCTCACTAACACTTCTTCCTTTCCTTTTGTTTTTTTTTTTGATAGCGGCCATCCTAAGGGTGTCAATTTCGTTTTTCCTTTTTCATTTTTCCTGTTACCAGAATTCACGCTTTTGTATCATTCATCCATCCATCCATCCATTCATTCTCGCAATCCCTTCACCTATCATAAACAGACGTTTGTTTGCCCAGCTGGCCCTACCTTTGCTTCGTGCACTGAGTATGCTAAGTAATCCTGGATTTTCACTTTCTTGACCAGTTTGCCCTAAAGGTTTTCTGCAACCCAAGTGGGCATTTGCAAGGCACAGCCGATAAGGATCTGAGAAGGAGGAGACAGTAAAGGATGAGGAGCAGGGGTGACGGGGATCGTCCCCACGCCGATGATAGGATTAAGAGAGGTCAGTGCCCCGTGTCTGAGTCAGACGCTGGCTTTGCCCAAGTCTCTGGCACTTTCCGCCTCTTGGAGGACCCTATCACTGAGATGGCTGTGAGCTTCTTGGGAGAATAGGCAGCCACATACCTGATTATCTGTGTATCCTCACGCTCAGTCAGGACCATCTTATAGTAAATGCTCAACCATTTTCTTCAAGGGGCGCCTGGGTGGCTCCGTGGGTTGAAAGTCTGACTTTGGCTCGGGTCACGATCTCACGGTTTGTGAGCTCGAGTCCCGCCTCGGGCTCTCTGCTGTCACCACAAAGCCCGCTTTGGATCCTCTGTCCCCCACCCCCACCCCCCCCACCACTTTCTGTACCTCCCCTACTCACGCTCCCTCTCTCTCAAAAATAAACATTTAAAACAGAAAAAAAAAGAGTTTTCTTCACAAAAATAAAGACATTTAATCAAATTAAGTAGATTAGTGAGTAATTAATACTCTTACACAAGCAGAGAAGACTTAAGAAAAGCAAACTAAATTTCTTGTCAAAATAACTCCATACGCAGCATATTGTGTAAAACTTTTCTCTGTGTAATTTTACTTCGTACGATTCTATTGATAGAAGCTTATTCGGTCTCCAGAGCTCTGGAAAGGTCCCCAAGGCTGTTATAAACGTTGATTTGAATCTAAACACTTAATTGCTGGTCTCGGCCCAGAGATGTGGCTCCAGAGGCTGCTGCCAGAACATCTTGTCAGTGATGGATTGAGGTGTTTGTGGGCCCAGCCAGCCCGGGGCCAATGACTTCCGACAGAAAACGTGCCTGGTGGGGAGGAAAGTTCCAGTTGCCAAACTCCTCAGTCTTGCCTGTGTTTTGCGTCTGGGCCCATTTTTGTTTACTCTGGAGGCGGCACCGGAGACAAAAAGGCCAAGCTGATCCTCGAGCGATAGGGACACAGTCTTCAGCTTTCTATTTTTTATCCGTTCTCGGCAAGATCAGAAGCTCTGGGGTGACAGTGGCCTCTTCCTGAACCTCCACAGGCTGAGCTCCCACCTGCCATGCTGGGAGCCAACAGGCCCTGTGCTTTTCCCATGTCTTGTGAGCAGAGGCATCGGCTGCCTTTGCCCCAGAATCTCTCCAAGAACGTTCACATCGAGAACAGCCTGGGAAGACAGAGGTAGTGTCTGTCCCCTCCAGAGCAAAGGGCAGGCTTGCTGAATTGTCCAGGGTGGCAAAGATAATGTCTTCGTTGGGGGCAGGAGTCAGGGGCGCTAATCGCATATGATAAAAGATTCCCCAAGCGCGTGATTTCTCAGCTATGATGCGAACTCCCTGCACGTGCCGTAGCCACACGAACCTCTCGGCCTCGTCGACATGGAAGGTGGGGGCAAGGGGATCTGATGCAGACACTGATACTCATTCTGCCTGTGTCGTGAGCGCTAAGGCCCTTTGTCTCTGACTCAGGAGTGTTATATCTTTTGCCATCATCCTCGAAACTGTGGCCGGCCAACGTGTTATTTTGTAGGTAGAGGAAAATCACAAACCCTGGCTTCCGGATGCCCACTGCCTTCGTTGGATATCAACCCAATGTCTTGCTCCTCTCCTCAGGCTCCTCCTGTTCTCTACATGAATATTCTTGAAGAGATGCTGGGACAGAGGCAGCCAGTGCCTCGAATAGAGAGCGCTCAGGATATAGAGGGGGAGCTCTCCAACGTGACAGAAAGACACCGCCTCTCCTGGGTCAGAAGTTGGGAGGAAGGAACAAGACAAAGGGAAAACAAAGACACCAGACCTCAGGCTCCATAGCCCACCAGCCAGCTGCTCAGTGTTCTGAGGCACTCCTACATCTACGTGGGTGTCTCTAAAGCCTTCTCTGACTGGCCGACCACAGACTTCATGTGGTTTTGCAAACCCACTAAGCGTGCTCTTGCCTCAGGACCTTTGCACTTGCTGTTTGTTCTCTTTCCCTGAAATATTCCTCCAGCAGAGAGTCTCATAACTCGCCCCTCACCAGTTCCAGGTCCCCGTTCAAATCTTTTCAAACACCACCGTAACGGAGAAGGCTTCCCTGATCACCCTATTTTAGACAGCTCCCTCTTGTCGTCAGCCTTGCTGGATACATGTCTCTCAACAGCATGTCTCACCCTCTGACACACTGTGTATTTCATTTGCTTGCTCACTGTCTTTTTCTTCCTTCTGGACTGGGGCTTTGGTTTTGTTTGCTGCTCAGTCTCCAGCACCTGCAACAATTCGTGGCACAGAAGGGATCACTCGATAGGAATCTGTTGAGGGAATAAACAAATGAGGTTCCAGGCTCTTGAGAGAAGCCCCACCTTGGCTCGATAGCAGATACAGTTCAGACTGGGACGAGTGGCAGGTATCTAGATGGTCAGGCCCGAGCGGTCTTCCTGAGTCCCTGCGATCTAGGCCAGGCACGCGTGGGGTCCCGGAGCTCCCGTTTGTCAAAATAAGAGCGTGTGAAGTTCAGTGTGAACCAGCAACAGTCTAGTATTGGGAGGAGAGAGGCACTGAGGATGACAGAGGCCAGGGGCCCAGGCTGGGCCAGTGGCAGTCGCCGCAGGGGTGCCCTCCCTGCTGTGAGAGCAGCCGTTGGGGCCGTGTGCCGGCTGCAGGCAGACCAGACCCCACCTAGCTGCATCCCCCCACCCAGCTACATCCCGTGGCGGCCACTGGCAGGGCCACAGCTCCTTGCCCCTCAGTGAGCTGCTGCTTCCCTTGTCCCAGGCCTTGTGCTCACACCCGGATCACCATTCGGAGAAGGAGGGAGGGAGCGACCACCGGAGTGATCAGCTGCACTCGGAGTTGACTATTTATTAAAAGAGACTATTTAAACCAGAAACACAATGAGATGCTGTTTACCAGAAAGCCACAGTTGCCTTCGATTGCTCCGGGTCTCCACTCACTGTGGGTGGGGATTCAGGTAGAAGATTAAAACAGCCACAGGCGAGGCGCCTGGGTGGCTCAGTCGGTTAAGCGTTCGACTTCCGTTCAGGTCATGATCTCGCGGTTCATGGGTTTGAGCCCCCCATCAGGCTCTGCGCTGACAGCTAGGAGCTTGAAGCCCGCTTCAGTTTCTGTGGCTGCCCCTCCCCGGCTCACCCTCTGCCTGTGGCTCTCTCTCTCTCTCAAAAATAAACAAACAATAAAAAAAAATTTTTTTTAAACAGCTACAGGAAAACGTAAACAAAAAAAGCAACGTTTTCTTTGTACATATGGGCGCATCGGTGTTAAATTTGGGACGGTTGTTACCCGTGAGCCCTCCCTCAGAAGTGCCCCCCTTTGAAGCCAGGCTTCCCAAAAGAGCCACTTAGATTTCATTAAATACATTCCACCAGCCATTAGCCTGTTTGTAATTGTGTCCTCCAATGCCTGGAGCACTTCTCAAAGGGCATGGTTGTGGTGGCAAGTGTTTCCTGCCCGATGACTCACTAGCAGACCTCTTTTGGAACTTTGCACGGATTCCCCAGTACTTTGGGGATCTCATTCGAGGCCCTGAACTGAGATATAAACTCTGAAAACAATTTTGCTGCGCTCCAGATGAAGGAAAGGACCTCTGCTGTGACAGGCAGGACGGAAGAGGTCTCAGGGCTTCCTGGAGCCGGCCGAGTTTCTAGTTCATTCTCGTAAGTGCCCCGCGCCAGAGACATCGGGCAGTGTTTGGAGGGACTGTTGGCCCTGTTCTTTCACTAGCATCTCACAAACCTCCTGGACGTTAACACAGGCAGGTGCAATTGGGCCCATTTTACACAGGTGACTGAGGCTGTTAACACAGGCAGGTGCAATTGGGCCCATTTTACACAGGTGACACAGGACAAGGGGCCTGTCCGGGTCCCCCCAGAGCGAAGAACAGGGGAACAGTGCTTTCTAAGGGTCCGGTTCCATTAGTGTCCCCTTGCCAGGGCACATATACTATTTTCACTCAGTGGTTTTTTTTTTTTTCTTGAAAAAAAAAGGAATAAAAATTTCAACATTTATTGAGAATCAACTGTGAATCAAGCAAAGAGAACAAAATCCTTGCTTTCGGGGAGGTAACGGTCAGGGAGGGAGGTAGTTCACAAACAAGGTAATAGGTAAAGCAGGCTGCCCCTCAGGTAATGAGTGAGGAGGGCTAACAGAACAGGAGGAGAAGGACCGGAAGGGGCTGTGGAGCTGGGGACACTGAATTGAGGAGCTAGATACTGTGGCCAGGGACAACCTCAGGGACGTGACTGTGTTCCCCCAACTTTACTGAGGAATGATTGACAAAAAGACATTTATTTATTTATTTATTTATTTATTTATTTAGAGATAGAGAAAGCACAAGCAGGGAAGGGCAGAGAGAGAGAGAGAGAGAGAGAGAGAGAGAGAGAGAGAGAATCCCAAGCAGGCTCCACGCTGCCAGCACAGAGCCCAATGGGGCGGCGGTCGAGGTGGGGGGGTTGAGTTCGTGAACCGTGAGATCACGACCTGAGCCAAAATCAAGAGCTGGAGGCTTACCCGACTGAGCCATCCAAGCACCGGCCTTGTGTATATTTAAAATGTACACCGTGAGGATATGATATCCATATACATGGTGGAATGATTACCAAGATCCCGATAATTAGCACCTTCATCACCTTAAACAGTTAACTCCTTTTTTTGTTTTGTTTTGTTTTTGTCTTCGTGTTTTGTTTTGTTTCCGTAAGAACTCTCAAGATCTACGTTCAGCAACTTTCAGGTATACGCACCGTATCATTAACTGTAGTCACCCTGTTATACATTAGATCTTCAGGACTGATTCTTTTTATAACTAGAAGTTTATGTTCTTTGATCTGCAGCCCTCTGTTTCCCCCTGCTCTCAGCCCCTCACAACCACCATTCCATTTCCTGTTTCTATGAAAACTCACTAGCAAACCCCCCAAATAATCCTATTAAAAATGGGCAAAGAGGGGCGCCTGGGTGGCTCAGTCAGTTAAGCGTCTGACTTCAGCTCAGGTCATGATCTCATGGTCCGTGAGTTCGAGCCCTGCATCGGGCTCTGTGCTGACAGCTCGGAGCCTGGAGCCTGCTTCAGATTCTGTGTCTCCCTCTCTCTCTGACCCTCCCCCGTTCATGCTCTGTCTCTCCCTGTCTCAAAAATAAATAAATGTTAAAAAAAATTAAAAAAAAATAAATAAATGGGCAAAGAACCTGAATGGACATTTTTCTGAAGAAGACATACAAATGGCCTAGAAGTGCCTGAAAAAAATGCTCAACATCACTAATCATCAGGGAAATGCAAATCAAAACCACCATGAGGGGCACTGGGGTGACTCAGTCAGTCAAGCATTGGACTCTTGATTTCGGCTCAGGTCATGATCTCACGGTTGTGTGAGTTCAAGTCCTGCATCGGGCTCAGCACTGGCAGTGAGGATCCTGCTTGGAATTCTCTCCCTCTCTCTCTCTCTCTACCCCACCCCCACTCATCCTTTCTTTGTCTCTCTCAAAATAAATAAATAAACTTAAAAAAGAAAACCACATTGAAGTGGCATTTGAGTAAAGATCTAAAGGAAATGAGAGAGTGAGACATGTAGCTGAGGCATGTGCCTACCTGAGAAAGAGGTCCCAGGCTGAAGGAGAAGCATGTGCAAAGGCCCTGTGGTGGGGTGGGCCCGGTGTGCTTGAGGACTCAGTGTAGCTCACGGAATGCATGGGGGAGAGAGAGAGCAGAAGGAGATAAAACCACAGGTGTGAGTCGGGGGAAAGTCAGGAACAAATCACAGAGACACTGGGAAGTCGTTTGAAAGACTACAGCTTTCATCAGAGAAGTAGGGAACCACCGCAGGCTCTGAGCGGAAGTGTGATAGAATCTTTGAATTTTAACTGGGTCACTGGCTGCTGTGCAGGGAATATACTGAAGGAAAGAGGCAGCGAATTTTCTCAGCTTCATTTTTGCCAGTTCTAATTTCCTCAAAGGCTTTTTTTTTTTTTTTTTTAAATTCTGTGATGATGTGAACGAGAAGGAAAAGTACAGATGTGCAGGAACATACCAAGGAGCGCCTGAAACATGGGGCTCCTTGGTCAGGAGAGAAAAAGAGAAAACGAGATGGTAGTTGTGAGGGAGGAAGATGTTCGCCAAGCCTTCCCACCACGTGGCTGGGGCTCAGAGCAAAGGTGCATTTGCAACCCGGGACATCAGTGCGTCTACAGCTGTCCTGTGCAGACAGAGGCTGCGTGGCTGGAACGTGAGATCACATCCTCCAGGATTAGCAGGACTTCTCAAAAAAATTCAGAAAATTATTCTCCTCTGATTAGTTTTCATCTCATCGTGGTTTGTTTGTCATTACTTTACCTGTTTTAGTCGAAAGTTCACAGCCTGTTTATATTAAGATATAAGCCCTTGAATCTGGGATTCTCAGGGGCCAAGTCTAAATGTTTTGCTAACTTGTATTGATGTTTGTCAAGAAAGCCACATCCTCAACTCAACAGGGCAAGGCTTTGGAACAAAATCTGCTAAATCATTCTTCAGTCTGTTGGGATGAGGAGTCGATTTTCCTTCTTATCACAAAACCAAAAATATAGAACAGTGTGGTCCATGAACCCATTTTTATTTCCTAAGAATAAAACCGGTCAGGCTCAAGATGTGCTTGTGTGGCTGGGCCTCAGAGGAGGAGAGGGTGGGGTGTTCCCTGAGTGCTCTCGGGGAAGACGAGGCTTGGGAACCTCTCCGTGCTCCCTCCCAGGTCTTTGGGACATGCTTGCAGAATCCGTTAACTGTCTGCGAATCTCTGTGATCTTCTGAGGCAGAGACATTTCCGGTCAATGTCACGTAAAACCTGAGCAAGATGCCCAAGCTTGAAGGTCAGATTTGGATGCCGAGGTGCTTGCTTTGACAGCCCTTATATGAAAATTGAAATGATATGGAGAAGATCCGCATGGTCCCTGCATAAGGATGACGTACAAATCAGTGAAGTGCTATATTAAAAAAAAAAAAAAATTGGTCCCTGATGGCATTTTGCATAGCTGGTCTTCCTGGAGTTTGGGAAGAAAATGAGATTTGTGCCCTATATGAACATGGGGAGGCAATGTTTATAGCAGCACTATCCACAATAGCCAAAGTATGGAAAGAGCCCAAATGTCCATCATGGATGAATGGATGAAGAAGATGTGGTATATATATGCAATGGAGTTATTACTCGGCAATCAAAAAGAATGAAATCTTGCCATTTGCAACTACGTGGATGGAACTGGAGGGTATTATGCTAAGCGAAATTAGTCAGAGAAAGACAAATATCATACGACTTCACTCATATGAGGACTTTAAGAGACAAAACAGATGAACATAAGGGAAGTGAAGCAAAAATAATATAAAAACAGGGAGGGGGACAAAACATAAGAGACTCTTAAATATGGAGAACAAACAGAGGGTTACTGGAGGGCGTGTGGGAGGGGGGATAGGCTCAGTGGGTAAGGGGCACTAAGGAATCTACTCCTGAAATCATTGTCGCACCATGTGCTAACTGACTTGGATGTAAGTTACAAAAAGTAAATAAATTATAGAAAGGAAAAAAAAAAAAAAAGAAAATGGGGAGGTGACACCTAAAAGTGCACATTTCCAGTTACCCTTGAAAACTCAGAACATCTTAGGAAATTGGCCACAGTCTCCAGTATGGGGACAGCGATGCGGAGGTGAGCAGGAGCCCCCACTTCCGTCCCCTTTGGCCCACGGCTCCCTATCATGTCCCCAGTGGAGGAGCAGAAGGTCAGTGCTCGCATAGCATCATATTTGCATTATTTCCCCTTATACCAGAGAAATAGTCCTCTGTATCCTTGTTTCTATCAGAAGTGGGAAATGAGGGGCACCTGGGTGGCTCAGTTGGTTAAGAATCGGACTCTTGATTTCAGCTCAGGTCACGACCTCCCAGTTGGTGGGTTCGAGCCCTGCATCGGACTCTGCGCTGACAGCGCGGAGCCTGTTTAAGAGTCTCTCCCTCTCCCTCCCTCTCTGCCCCTCCCCCCACTTTAAATAAACTTAAAAAAATTTTTTTTTTGAAGTGGTAAATTAAAAGGGGCACAAGCTTAAAAAAATATTTTGCGTCTCTTCTTTGTCGCAAGAAGTACCCCCACGTGCCTTGGTGCACGTTCTGGCTGCTGGGTTTCCTTCCGCCAGTTCAGTGCCCCGCCAGCCCCCTGTAGCGCTGAGTGTCTGGGCCCCATGGTTCATCAGCTCCAATGCCTGTGTGACGGGAGACCAAGGCCCCCTTGGTGGCCAGTTAGGGTCCTGGCATGGGAGCTTCTGGACCCCCGAGCCCCTGGCTCAGGTACAGCCAGACTTTCATGGTCATGAGGCGAAAGGGGCTGAGAGCCCCAGGGCTGTTTGGGTAATGGCCTCAGCATTTGGGCTGGTGGGAGCGCGGTCTCTCTGACAAGCCATGAAGAGTGACCCTTCCCGTGACACCGGATCGTGGGGATGAAGCACTCGGGATCCCAACCCCTCTGAGCCCCAGTCTCCCTCTCCAAACCCGGAGATGCTCCTCCCTGCCCCCCCCCCCAGTCCCACCCATCTGTCGTGTCACCAAATGAGGGTAGGCACGTGGGGATTTTAAAAACTGCTACATTCTCCCAAAGAAGAGTAATTCCTAGGAGAGCAGGGGTGTGAATGCGGGGCTGGTGTGAAGTCAGGGCCGCAGGGGTGGGGAGCAGCCTGTGGGGTTGGTCTGCCGCTCTCTGGAGGACGAGGGCCAGCAAGGGCTCTTGGGCTTCCCCCGCCCTGTGCCCATGTAGGTCCCTGAGTAAGAAACCCTGAGGGAGAAGGTAGCGTGTTGGTGTTTGTCTAGTGCTCTGTAGTTTCCAAAATGTTTCTCCTTTTCATCTTTTCCCAATATCATAATAGTGATAGCAGCGGCAGTCTCCTGAATTCAAACGACTGGGTGGTTCCAAGCCATTTCCCTTTGAACTGAGAACCATCATCATATAAAAAATATATATATTTTAATTGCTTTGTTTAAGCTAATGAATAAAGAGTACATTGCTAATGTATTCTACCAGAGGGTTGCTGTGGCACGGGCGGGCTCCCAAACCCGCAGGCTTCGTGACTCCCTGCTGCTCTGGGGGACCCAGAGCCCCACGCTGGCCCTCACCCTGGTGTCGGCTGTTGCATTAGCTCGATGCCACCAACGTTCTGTCTATGAAGAAGCGCATGTCCCTTACTTACTTTGTATGTACCCTGAACACTGAACTTCTAATAAAATCTGTCACTTTCCTCTGCTGTGCCTGGCATGTGATGGGTGCAAGCCACCTGGACCGAAGTGTTCTAGAAGAGCAAAAGCTCCCAAGTCTAATCTCTGTCCACCCGTTCTTCTGTCCATCCGTCCCCCTGACCCCTGGGCACCTGAGGGAGAGCGGCTCTGAGGAATTCCCCAGAATGCTGCCCAGTCCTGTTTCCTGCGTTTCAGAGGTAATGTGTCCACCATTTCCTACAGGAGATTTGGCCCCACTTTATCATCTCTGACATTTACAGCAGGAAGATTGGGCTCGCCGGGAATCCTGGGCTGGGAAACGGGGCACCGGCTTGCGCAGGGGGACTTACAGGGCAAGTAGAGAAATTCCAAGCAACTCAATCCCCAGAAGGTATCTGAGGATCAATAAAGCGGTAATGACCACATAGCTGAGGCTGCTGGAGCGTGTTTACAGACCCATTCCTCGGAGCCGGTGATTTACAGCAGTCCCTGATTCAGATGAGGCGCTGAGGCCGGAGCTTTGTGACTTTCAGAAACACTGACAACTCACCCTGGGGACACGGGACCGGGGGTGGGGGGTGGGGGAGGGGACTAGCTTGGTCTCCCCACACTGATTCTCTACCTCCCTCCCTCCTTCCCTCTCTCCCTTCTGTCCTTTTGAAAAATAGCCTTATTGAGATATAACTCACATTCCATACGGGTCACCTCTATAAAGTGTTTTTTAGTATATTCACAGAAATGTGCAACCATCATGACAGTCAACTTTAGAATGGTTTCGTCACTTCCCCCCAAATCCCATACACATTAGAAGTCAGCCCTCTTCCCCAGCCGTGACACCATCGTCAGGACATTTATATAAATGGAATCATGCAATACGTGATTGGGCTTCTGGCAATTACTATAATGCTTTTAGGGTTCATCCCTGTTGGGGCATATGTCATTACTGCCTCCATATGTTCTGTTCTTAGGCATAAAACCAAGAAAAATAAGAATATACATCCACACCAAAACTTTGGGCGTGCACGTCCATAGCAGCATTATTCATAATAGCCCCAAAGTAGAAGCAACTTGAATAGTCAAGTGACGAATGGATGCACAAAATGGAGTCTGTTTAATGGAATATTTTTTGCAAATAAAAAGAATGAGGTACTCTGTGCTGTGACATGAGCGAACCTTCAAGACATTATTCAAAAGCAAAAGAAGCCCCGTCATAAAACACCATTTGTTCTATGATTCCATTTATGTGAAATGTCCAGAAAAGACAAATCCCGATAGACAGAAGGTGGATTAGTGGTTGCCATGGGCTGGGGGTGGGGGTGGGGAGGTGGGAATGAGGGCCAGGGACTGCTAATGGATACCAGGTTCCCTCTGGGCTGCTGCAAATGCTCTGGAACTGCCCAGAGGTGCTGGCTACACAAGCGGGTGACTGTGCTAAAAATCACTGAACTGTTCATGTTAGATGGGTGACCTTTACAGTAGGTGAATTGTACTTGAACGGAGAGCGTGAAGGAATAGATGGAGGAAAAAGGGGAAGTGAAGGAGACTGAGGAGGGGCTTGTGTTTCGGAGGAGAGGGCAAAGATCCAGTGACAGGTAAGTCAGGCAGTCACCCAGCTGCCTGGCAGGTGAGAAGAAGGAGAAGTGGTTTGAGGCCCCAGGACTGAGGAAGAACACAGTGGCACAGTGTCTTAGGTCCCCACCCCCTCCAGCCGAAGAAGGAGACCTAGATCCAGTGTTCCCCATTCCCCATCTATCACAGGAGGCACCTAGTAGGCTCTTCCCTTCCTGTATGCAAGGAGAGTTCCTGAACACCACATGCCTGGAGGGATCAAGCAGGAACCCCATTCTCAATAAACAGCCAAGGGCAGAGCTCTCTACCCCAGCCTTGAGAGGTAGCTCCTCCAATGGTAGGCTTTCTAGATCTGGGGGCTTAGGCAAGAGGGACCCCCCACAGCTGCCTTATTTGTCCCCAGATGGCTAAGACCCTGTTCTACTACTAGAAACTCAGTCACCTCCACAATAAGGGAATCTTCTCACAATGAGCATCTGGCCACAGAAACCTCTTGTCCTCTTGAGTGTGAACTCCCCTACCTGCCAGGAGACATTGGTGCCCCATCTGGAGACACACCTGTCTCCTCCACCAGCCAAGACCCAGTGGGAGCCCCAGAAGCACCAAGATAAACCAGATAAACCAGATAAACAAGCAGACCAAAATGACACAACAAAAGCCCTGACAAGTAAACTATCATAGGAACCACAGCCCACAAATAGGCTAGTAGCCGTGTGCTAAAACTAAACGGGATAACTGCCTGGTAAATAAAATATTTAAATAGGTCCTAGAGTCTCCTAACATCCACCATCAACCCACTTCTATGTGGGTGTGATTGAGTCCGACGGTGCCAGTGAGCATTTCTGGCAACAGAGCTGTGCTTTTTGTTGTTCTTAAAGTTTTTCTTTTCTTTTTTTTCCAGATTCAAAATTATACATGTGCGTTGTAGAAAATCTGGATGATGGAAATAATGAAGAAATTATAAATCACCTGTAATACTACCACTCAGAGGAAATGCATGTAGTGTGTATGTGTGTGTGTGTGTGTGTGTGTGTGTGTGTTGATATTGTCTGTATATCCTTCCAATCTCCATGTCTTTATATGCAGAAAGGAAGAGTTTCTATTTAAAAAAAAATTTAATGTTTATTTATTTTTGAGAGAGAGAAAGATAGGGACCAAGCAGAGGAGGAGCAGCGAGAGAGGAAGAGAGAATCGATGGGTTCGAACCCATGAACCATGAGGTCATGACTTGAGCTGAAACCAAGAGTCAGACACTCAACTGGCTAAGTCAGCCAGATGCCCCGGAAGCTTTTCTCTTAAAGAAAATACCGTTATTCTGTATATAACATATCTGTAACTTGCCTTCTCCTATAGAATATATTCCTTCTCTAAATCATTAAATGCTCTTTCCATATCACTTCTAGTGATCGCATATATTTAGTGACATTTCTGTAAAGAATGTGTATCAGTTACTTTTGGACCACCTACCCTTGGCACAGTACACCATAGGTGCTCAATAAATGTTGAGTGAATGAACTGATAAAGCTCTGTGGCCAGGCTGAGGGCCACAGTGCCTGATGAGTCTCTTTATTGGGCATTTCACTTGTCCCAGCCCAGTCCTGCAAAGGAAGAAAGGTCTGTGTCCAGCCTTGTGGGAAAGCATCAAGTACTGGCTGGAGTCATGGCTCCCACATGGAAGATTCTCTCCTGGGCAAAAGGTCCTTCCACTCCAGTGTTTCCAAGTGGAGACTGACTCAGGCTTGGTCTCCCAGATCTCCCAGAAAAGAAGGCCCACTCCCGGCCCGTTTGAGAGAGCCTTGCTGCAATCTCAGACAATGTGCAGTTCTGCCTTTTCATCCTGACTCTTTCCTGCACCTTCCGGCCATTGTGTCTGCTCAAGTTGTGTTTCAATCTAAAATATCTGCCCTGCGTTTCCCATTGGTAAACCCTGATCTGACATCAAGACCCAGTTCCAGGGACACCTGTTCAGTGGGTCTTCTCTGACCCCTTCGGGCACCTCCACTGTACTTTTCTTTTCCCCTTGCACTTGGTGTGAGCAAGCATCAAACAAAAGTCTTGGCCGTCTGCTGGGAAAATGGGTTCTTGTGTCTGTTGCACTAATTAGACTGCAGATCCCCAGCCTGACCTCAGCCGTCAGTAAACTCTCCTTGGAAGGATTAGTTGGCAGGATGGGACTGGCCTGCCTCTGCAGAGGGGCAGAGGGCTTCAAACCTGACAGCACCTGACCTCGCAGTCCTAGGGGTAGAGAAATGGCAGCTGTCTGGAGTGGGACTGGTGCTTCCCAGGGAACGTGTGCCCTTGCTTTCCTGTCTCGAATGCCAGAGCAGGGAGAAGACAATGATCTTTTGGCGTGTTTCCTAAACATGGTTTATGAAAGGGAAAGTCATCTTTATTGCATTTATTTGAAGAAGGGGGTTATAAGTACTTCATCTGGTGTTCACTTCAGAGCAGCTGTTCAGTATTACTGAAGAGAAAGACGAGTGACTCGTGCTCCTTGTTCCGAGCCAGAGAATCCGAATCAATAGACACAATGGCGTCTCTTGTGACAGGCAGAGTTCCTGGAGCTGGGAAGTTTCCTCTCAAATTCCTTCAGTCTAAGTCCCAAGATTTTTTTTTTCTTTTAACCCTAAGGCCTCACTTAGCCAACAGCTATTTCCTGGTGCTGATTCTGGGGTTGGTCCAGGGCTGGGCTGGGAGCTGGAGCTCAGAGATTTGTCAAATAGGAGCTGCCATGTTGCAATGGATTTTCCACTATGAGAGAGCATGGGAGCAGAAGTTTAGCTACAAGCAACAGATACTGATTCTGGCTAACATAAGCAGCAGAAGAATTTGTTGGATGTATATGGAGACACTCCCAGAATTCATAAGAAGGCTGGTGAGCAGATTTTGGAGAACCGACTAGAACCAAAGGAGGCTAAAAAGCAGAAAATGAATCAACCATGGGAGCCAATTTTTCAGATGATACCCGTGGGCCTTTGGCTGTTCTGAATATGTTCTCAAGTGTCCATTAGTGTATCATTCTCTCAAGATCCAATGTATTAAATGGAGGGAACAGATTGGCCAAATGCAGGCTATCTACCTGAACTCTAGGTGATAGAAAAGTGGGAAGGAATAGCCGGTCTTTTGGATTCGTTAGGGGGTGGTGGGGAGGATTTCTGTCCACAGGTAACATTTCTGTGAAGATTTCTTCCTTTGAAATTGGTCTTCTGGTTGTAGAGGAGGGATGCTTGGGGTCTTCAAAAGTAAAGATGATGTTCTATTTTTCAAGCTAGATGTGAATTTTTGTAGGACACTATCCAATTCAGTATGGTGGGATAAATAAGTACATTATTCTCAGGCCTCCCTAGAAAGCAAGTCTAGGATACAAGTTGTGGGACAGTCTATCTATCTGCATATTCCAGATTGTGCAGACAGATGCGTTTTAAAGGTGTTTGCATTTTGACTGTTTTACTTTTCCAATGACTTCATTTCAAATTCAAATTTAAAGTTCCCAGTGGTCAAGGTTATCTGTTTTTTCTGAGTACTGTTAAGGCAGAATTTCCTCAAATCTTGCAAAGAAATACTTTGGCCTACCATTAACTGGAAGAAACACATTTCTACTCTCAAGAAAACTGAAGTCAAGTCTCTGCGGGTTTTCTAGCCAACTAACAAGGATTCAGAATCCAAAAAGATGGCGGTCCTGAGCTGTCTAGTCACATCTTTTTTAAAATTACATCTGAACCACAAAATTACTCTGCAGAGTGGAGAATGATTGCCAAGTTTTTCATGGTGTTCTCATAGCCTTTTCTTTCACAAGCATTTGGTGAAACACCTCAGGAGTGAACATCTGATTAATATCAGAAGCATTTTCAGTATCACTCATTGTTTTTGTTAACTAGCATCCATTCCTCCCCTTGCCCCCCCCACCCCCCATAACCCTAACTTACAATTTGACTGACTGTCATTAGTTTCAGTCACAGATACAAATATTCACTTATTCAACATATAGTTTTGAGTGTCTACCAAGCTCCATATCCAAGGGAGAAAGGACAAAGGACACCTCATCTTTTCCTGGAGATTATGTGTTGGGGTGGAAGATAGATCAGCAAAGGATAACCAGAATTAAGAGTGGTGAGAGCTCTGGACGGGTTAATTACAGAGTACCACAGGAGTATGAGACAGGGGTGTCTCTATCCCAGCCTGGGAAATTGAGGCAAGTGGCCTAGTCTGGGGCAATGAGAGTGTGGATAGAGGAGAAGGAAGCATGGGACAGAATGTAGGGACAGCATTGCTTGGAACCTTAACTATGTGGATGTGAAATGGCAGAGATGTGGGAGGACAAAACACAGGGAGATTCTGTTTGGATGGCCTTATAAAGAGATTCCTGTCACTGATGTAAGAAATAGGAGGATGAGCCATTTCAGGAATCAGGGCAGGGAAGAGTTCATAAAACTCTTGCTCATAAAACTCATGTTCAGTTCTTAAAATATTTTTTTGTTGTTGCTGGAGGAATGTTTAAGAGAAACTTTTCAATTGAGAGAGCTTAAATCCTCAGGGTCTTGGGAGAGAGATTTATATTTCAGAGTCATGGATCATACATGATCCATGAATGGATGAGTGCATTCAGAGACACTAGGCCCAGTGAGATGAAAAGTTATTTTAGGACAGGACGAAAGGCACACCTACTGCTAGCAGATGGGCTGGGGAGGAAAAGTCCTCAAGGGAGACAGAGAAGGAGTAGTCTTCCAGAGAACAGTCAATATTTTGTCAGAACTTTTAGCTCCCTGGTAAATCTCTATTTACAGAATGTGGTGGCTATTTGATTTGATTCAGAGCTCATCTAAGCTCAGCTGGGGGTGAGAAATGGGGAAGACAAAAAGGAAACCTACTCCCAGGACAGTATTGAACCAATACCAAACTGCTGGCAACTTCTCAGCTACTTGAGGCTGTGATTTCATTTAAGGAAAACTAGACCCTGATAGGGAATTTAAAAAGAAATTCTGGAGAACTAGGCTACCATAGGGAATTTTGAAAAGCTCTGACATCTTCCTGGAGATCTAAAAGCCTGCATGCATGCACAGGAAAAGCTGAGGAAAGGAGAAGTCACCAGTCCGTGTTACAACAACAACAAAAAAATATGAGGCATACCAAGAAGCAAGAAAATATGCTACATACACAGAAAAGAAGAGAAAAAGCTGGCAATGGAAAATGTCCTTGAGAGGGCATAGGTTTTATACTTACTGTGCAAAGAATTTATATCAGTTATTATAAATATGTTCAAATATCTAAAAGAAAACATGTATAAAGAATGAAAATAAAAGCGTGGCAATTATGCCTCACCAAATAAAGGCTGTCAATAAAGAGACTGTCAAAAAAGATCTACATAGAAATTTTGGAGTTGAAGTGAAAAGTCACCCGAGGAACCCAAGAACCTCTCTGAATCAATAAAGAACAAAGAATCAATAAAATTAGATTGGTCAATAAAGATTACCCGGTCTGAGAAGCAGAAAAAATAAATAATGAAGAAAAATGAATAGAACGTCAGAGGTCTGTGGGACACCAGTAAACATTCCAATATATGCGTAACGCGAGTGCCAAACAGAGATGCGAAAAGAAAGCGACAGAAAAAGTAATTAATAAAATATCTGAAAACTTCTCAAATTTGATTAAAAACATGAATCTACACATAGATGAATCTACAAATAGAACAAACTCAAAAAGATCCACCATAGACATATCATGGCCAAATTAATGAAATTCAAAGATAAAGAGAAAATATTGAAAACGGTAAAAGAGAAGCAGCTCATCAAGTACAAGGAAAAGTCAATAATATTAACATCTGGCTTCTCATCAGAAACAAGAGGTCAGAAAATCATGGGATGGCATCTTCAAAGTGTTGAAAGAAAAAGCCTATCAATCAAAAATTCTTTATCCAGCTAAACTCTCTTTCAAGAATGAAAGAGAACTTAAGGCATTTCCAGATATTTCCAAAAACGAAGACAATTGGTTGCTAGTAGACTTGCTGAAAAAAAAAATACTAACCAGAGTTCTTCAGGTTAAAATGAAAGGACACTAGACAGTCATTCAAATACACACACACACACACACACACACACACACACACACACAAAAGCAGCAATAAAAATAACTATGCATTATGAAAGACAATATAAACATTTTTGTTTGTAAATCTTTTTGTATTTGTCTCTCTTAAAATATTGCATTCAAATAACTATTAAACTATACCATATACATATAAAATATAATTTCATATTTAAACACATAAAACATATGTATAAACTTATATCATATAAAAATACAAAATATAATTTTTTTTTAATTTTGTTTTTCAACGTTTATTTATTTTTCGGACAGAGAGAGACAGAGCATGAACAGGGGAGGGGCAGAGAGAGAGGGAGACACAGAATCGGAAGCAGGCTCCAGGCTCTGAGCCATCAGCCCAGAGCCCGACGCGGGGCTCGAACTCACGGACCGCGAGATCGTGACCTGGCTGAAGTCGGACGCTCAACCGACTGCGCCACCCAGGCGCCCCAATACAAAATATAATTTTTATGAAAATAATAGTATCAAGGATAAGAAAGGGAATGAAGTAATAGTGGAGCCAAGTTTTTATACACTGTTAAAATGCTACTTGCAATCCCCAGGGCAATGAGAAAATAACTTGCAAAAGTTCCAGTAAAAGAAACAACAAAGGAATTAAAATGCTGCAGTAGAAACTGTCTATTTAACACCACAAAGAGGAAGAAATCAAGCAACAGAGAAACAACATCTAAAGACATGGGACACATATACGACAAATGGCAAAATAGCAAACATAAATCCCACCTTATGAGTAATTATATTATTTATAGATGAATTAAATACTCCAATCAAAAGAGATTGGAAGAATGTATTAAAAACTATCCAACTATGTGCTGTCTAAAAGAGACACATTATATATTCAAAGACACAAATAAAGAATAGAAAAAGATATACCATGCAAAGAGCATACAAAAGAGAAATTTAAGAAAGAAATCATTACTAGATACAAAGAAAGACTTTATAATCATATCAGAGTTAATCCATCTGGAAAAATAATGATTATAAACATATATGCATGTAACAGCTACGACTCAAAATATGTGAAGCAAAATCTGACAGAACTGAAGACAGAAATAGATAATTCAACAATAATAGTTGGAGACTTCAATACCCCAACATCAGTAAAGAATAGAACAGCTGGGCAGAAGTTCGACAACAAAATACAACACTTGAATAACACCATAAACCAAATAAATGCACCTTGAAAAAAATTACTGTACAACATATAAATGCACATGGACTATTTTCCATATGCCAGCCCACAAAATAAGTCTATAAACTTAAAAGACTTGCAATTATACATATTATTTTCTCCACCTCAAAGGAATGAAATTAGAAATCAATAACAGAACAAAAATAGAGAAATCCCCAAGTTTGTCTAAATTAACCAACATATTCTTAAATAATCAATAGGTCAAAAAGGAATCGCATGATAAATTAGAAAAAAAATACAGTTTAAACAAGTATCAAGTGATGAATGATAAACGGAGGCAATACATCTATTCAAGTTCAAAATCTGCAGGGTAAGCTGGCAGGCTGGAGATACCGAAGAGCCAAAGTTGCAGTTCAAGTCTGAAGGCCTTCTGCAGACTTCCCTCTTGCTTGGAGAGGTCAGATTTTTGTTCTCTTAAGGCCTTCACCTGACTGGATTAGGCCAACCCACATTATGGAGGGCAATTGTCTTACTCAAAGACCACTAATATAAATGTCTTACTCTATTTTTTTAATGTTTATTTGAGAGAGAGAACACACGTGAGGGAGGTGCAGAGAGAGAGGGAGACACAGAATCTGAAGCAGGCTCCAGGCTCTGAGCTGACCAATGCTGGGCTCAAACCCACAAACTGTGAGATCACGACTTGAGCTGAGATCATGACCTGAGCCGAAGTCAGAGGCTCAACTGACTGAGCCTCCCAGGCTCCCCTGTAAGTCTCATTCTAAAACACCTAACAGAAACATCCAGACCATAAGAAACAAAGAGAAAATAAATAATAAAATGATGGAGGATTTAAGTGCTAATTTGTCAATACTTACTTTGAATATCAATGGTATCAACACATTAATCGATGAGAGAGATTCAGAGAGTGAATAAAATAATAACCCAAGTAAATGCTGTTTCCAGAAATGGACTTAAATTGCAATGACTGCCTTAGGTAGAATGAGAGTAAAATGATAGGAAAATATGCCATGCAAATATTAATAAAAAAGAATGACTATATTAATATCTGGTAAAGTAGACTTCAGCACCAAGAAAAGTATTAGAGATAAATAGGAAGGTTACAAGGCAATAAAAATAGCAATCTACCAGAAAGACATAACAAAACTAAATATGTACATACCAAACAACGGAGCCTCAAAATACATAAAGCAAAACTGATAAAGCTGAAAGGAGAAATAGATAAATCCAAATGAACAAAACTGCAAGATGAACCTGGAGCTAAACCTCACATTTATACAAAAATTAACTCAAAATGAATCTCAGTTAAATGAAAACTTATATAAAACTTTCGAAACAAAATGAAACAGAGGAGAAAATCTTCAGGATCTAAGAATAGAGGAAGAGTTCTTACATTTGACACCAGATGCATGACTCATAATAGAAGAAAACTACACGCTGAACCACACCCAAAACAAAATCTTTTTCTCTGTGTAGATGAAAAGACAAGCTACATATTGGAGAAAAAATGTTTGCAAACCACATATCTTATAAAGAGCTAATATCTAGAATGTAGAACGCTCTCAAAACACCAGTAAAAACCCCACAATCTAATTAGAAAATGGGCAAAGGATATGAAGAGACATTTCACCGAAGAGTATATACGGATGACAAATTAACACATAAAAATATGTTCAACATTATTGGTTATTAGGGAAATAGAAATTAAAACCCACAGTGAGATAATCATTACATATTTATCAGAATGGTGAAAATGAAAAATAGTGATGGTGATAACGCCACATGCTGGAGAGGCTGTGGGGAAACTGCATCACTCTTACATTACTTGTAGACATGTAAAATGTTATAGGCACTGAAAAAACACTTTGGCAGTTTCACATCCAATTAACCATACAACTAACGTACAACCCAACAATTGCATTCTTGGGCATTTATTCCAGAGAAATGGAAACGTATGTGCATGTAAAAACCCATATCCAAATGTGCAAAGCAGCTTTATTCAGAATAGTCAAAAACTGGAAGGAGCCCAGATACCCTTCAATGGATGAATGGTTAAACAAACCATGGTTTATCCATACCGTGAATATATTACTCAGCAACAAGAAGGAAACAACTATTGACACAGGCAACATCTTGGATGGGTCTCAAGAGAATTATGCTGAATGAAAACAGCCAATCCTCAAAAATTGCATGCTGTATGATCACATTTCTATAACATGCTCACAAAGATGAAATTACAGGGGTGGAGAATAGATTGGTGGTCACCTGGAGTTAGAGACAGGGGACGGAGGAGGGAGGTAGATGTGGTCATAAAAGGGCTACACTGGATCCAGAACAGATGGAACCGTCCTGTATTTTGACCCTGGTCGTGAATACACAAACGCATACATGTGATAAAATTGTGTGAAACTACACACACACAAACAAGTAAAAGTAAAAGCTAGTGAAATATGAACGAGATTAGGGGATTGTATCAATGTCAATATCATGTTTATGATATTATACTATAGTTTTGCAAAGTGCCACCACTGGGGGAAATCATATTAACACTACGTGGGATCTCTCTGTATTATTTCTTAAGACTGCATGTGAACATATAGCTACCTCAGTAAAATTTTATATTAAAAACAACAACAACAACAACAACCAAGACCAAGGAAAGGTGGAAATGGTAGGGGAATAATCCAGAGAGTAATAATTAGAAAGATGAGGAAGTCAAGAGGTTTTGATGAAAAGGACAAAATAAAATATATTTCAAGTGTATTATTCCAGGAAAAAAAAGAAGGTTGTAGGTCATGCTTCTTACTTCCATTTACTCTGAACTCAGTCCCATGTGCCTCTGCATGGGTCCCCCGTGGGCCCCATACTGTCCAGAGAGGCACCCCCACACCTAGCAACTGCCATTTGACCATGGGGGTTTTAGGGCCCGGGGATCCCCTGCAAAGCTGGGGGATAAAGTTGCTGCCTAGAAATGGGGCCAAACTTGGGGAAAATTCAGTAGCCAATTTCCATTCCACCTTCCATCTTGCTTTCTTAGGGTGCCCAGTTTTAGGTGAGCTACCCCCAAGGTTGATATTCCTCTGGCTTTAGGAGTCAGGCCTAGATTTTCAATGAAGCAGAATGATGTTCCTGAGCCTCCCTTCCCTCCAAAGAACTTGGAAAGAGAGCATGATTACCCACCTGTACTCGTTGGGATCCTGGAGTCCAAACCCTGAGTGTTGGGTGGCCACACAGCCCATGAGAGAGGCAGAGGTGGGGGTTAGATGTGACCTGATCTTCTGTCCCTTTTGGGAAGGATTTTACTAGTGGGTCTGAGTCAGTTCTGCTCTGGAAGTGGCAAACTGAAGTCCCAGACAAATCAATGGGTCAAGGGTGAGAATGGGGACCAGGACACAGGGGAGGCTTCCAGACTTGGGGAGGTCAGTATAGTGCAGAGACAAACTCATAATTCTGGAATCCGCCCACCTCAGGCGGATATTGGGACTTTCACTCACAGTGTGACCTCACCTGTGAGATGGGGACACTGATGGGCTCTGCCTCAAAGGCCTTGTAAAGGACTTAGGACAATGTCTCCCATATAGCAGGGACCAAGGTAAGCTTAGGGGTAGGTAATTACTTACCAGTGTCTGGCCTCTGAGTCCACAGCTAGCTTAGAGTTGGGGAAGCAATGGAGGAGTCTTTCCCTGGGACCTGGGAGAGAGGCCGAGGACAAAGCCCAGCAGAGCAGGAAGTCCTGCTTAGAGGCTGAGCCTTAGCCTGGTTTAGTTCTGCATGGGCCACGTGCTCCCATCTCTTTCTTCTTCCCCTCAGCTTCTGGGGCTCAGATGGGAGACCGTTCCTAACCCCCGAGAATCTTCTAACTTGTCCTTCATTTTACACTCCCCCAGGGTTGCCCCCCATTGTGTTTCCTTCACCATGGCGTTGCCTCACCCAATTTTCTGCTTCTTTGCACTTCTCCTTCTAGTCTTCCACCTTCGCCCCACATGCTCACGGGTCCCCCCTAACAGTTAACCTCTTAGGGAACCTCCCTCATCACAGCAGCTGCTCAGTTAAGGATGCGTGCGAAAGCGTCTCCACAGCCCTCGCGGTACGTGAGCGCCCGCTGTGTGCTAGCAGAGGGCTGGCTGCTGGGGCACCTCTCCCTGATCTCTGATCCCCGTGAGGCAGTGTCTCTGTGCCAGGAGTGGGGGCTGGAGGGTGTACTGAAGGTGGTAATCAGAAGGGAAAACCACACAAAGCAGAGGCATGATGCGGGTTGATCCAAAACACAAAAGAGAACCCCTGTGGTTAATCTATAAATGCCAACCCCATGACTCCTATAAGCCGTGGACTGTGGTGGGTCTCTGGGAAAGGAAAGTTGTAGTGTTTCTGTCCCTGAAACACCTGCCATCTAGCAGAGGAGAAACCAGGTGCACGCGGCTCTGGGTTGCTCTGTTCTACTTCTTTCTGAGACAGGAGAGCGGGCCTTACTGTCTTATTTAACTTTCCATGTGATGGAGAGGAGGACTCAATACCTGGGGTCTTCTAACTCATGGCCGGTCCTACTTTTGTCATCGAAAATGTCTTAGCATCACTATGGACACAGGGGACATGAGTTTTAGAAATATTCAAATACTTAATCGAGGTCACACGGCTAGAGAGTGGTAGGGCTGGGATTTGAATCCAGGTCTTTCTGCTTCTTTTGAGATGCCCCTTTGGTGACAGGTAAGCATGAACTGGCTGGCTGGAGGCGGAGAGAAGAGTTGGGGGGGAGTGGATGACCACGGGAGCTGCCTGGACAGGAGATGACATGAGTGTGAGCTAGGGCAATGGTGCTGGAGGGGTGAAAGGGAGCTGGAGACAGACACGAGATGTACGATAGTTAGCCCTCTGCAGAGGCTCACTTGAGCCAGGCAGAGCTCTGGGCACTGGAGACACAGAGATGACCGGCATCGGCGGGCTCACAGTCCCCTGGGCAAGGGAACTGGGAGCTGATAAACACTGAACAGCATCACCGACACTCCATGGCGGAGAAGCCCCGATACAGATAAGGCAAACTCAGAGAAGGCTGCCTGGAGAAGGTGCGCCTGGGGATGACTCTGGAAGAAGTCAGGGAGGCAGTGAGGAGAACGAGAGGGAACTGACAGCTAAGTGCTCTTTCCAGGAAAAGCAAAAAGGGAATAAGAGGAGGAGGAGGATGGGATGCCACAGACTGTTTTCTAGTTACTTTCTGGAGATCTCCAAGGCTCCATCCCACCTCCCCCAGATTCTCCTCCCAGGCTTGTCCATCAGGCCTGCCCTCTGGCTTCTCCCTCTGGCCCTCTTTGCTTCCTCTCCTTGAGGAGGGTCAGAGCCCTCCACGTGAACTTCCTGTAAGGTCAGCGCTGACCAGACCAGGACCAGCGAAACAAGACTGGAGATTTCTCTCTCTGATCTGGATGTAAGCAAGAGAAGAGCAGAGGATATTGTCCATCAGAAAGAAAGACAGGGTCGGTGAAAGGACCACAGAAACCCGGGGGAAGGACTCGCCTTCATCAGAGTTATCTGTCACAAGATGTCTGGAAGCTGTCACCAGCTCTAGGCTCATTTAACCAAGAATTGTGACATCCATGGCCTAGGTGTAGGGGAAACCATAGCTGGACAAGACGCTTACCATCCCCTGCTGTTGTCCGGGACCAAGAGGAAGTTCAGGGCTTCCGTGACCTTGATGAGCTGTAGGCTTTTGCATTAGCAAAGATTTGGGGAGGACTTTTGGGATAAGCTACTTGATGAGAAGTGGCATCCTATGGAAATATGGTTCTTTTTGGTTTTCTTCTGCACCCCCCTCCCCAATATAACTCCAAATAGCTTTCTAATGAATAGGGCTGTGCATCCCCAGTAAAGACACATAACAGACTGACAGACAGTGGCCAGACAGCCTTCCAGGCTGAGGCCACGTGGCCCTCAGAGCCCCCATACAGCCGAGCACAGGGCCCAGTTGAGGCAGGCCTGGGGCTGTTGGTAGAACCACAGGGTCTGCTGGCCCAAGTCCACCAATAGTTTGTGGACCCGGCTCCCCGGCCCCAGGGGTAGCCATTCTTCCACGTGGCATGGGTCTCCTCCGGGGACTCGGTTGCCTTCTTGGCCCACTTGAGTCAATTGGTGACCGTGTGTATACACGTGTGTGTCCACGGAGATGCCCGTACAGGATCTCAGGCCATGGTCACGGCCAAGTGGCTGACTTGGGCCTGACACCTGGTAGTGCCGCCAGCTGTGGTTGTTTCTAGCGTGATCTCTCCTCAGTATCCCAAATCCCACGGGAGAACTAACGTTTCACGTTCCACCCACGGGTGCCTTTCAGTCAGCCGCCCTAGAAAGCGTGCTGTGTCCAAAATCATCACTACACAGACTGGAACCGGATCTGTGAGCCGCAGAGGGAGCCTGATAGGCTAATGGAGGGAGGACACACACTCGGCGGGGAGGTGAGGTAGGCTTCACGGAGGAGGTGGCTTATGGGCAGGCCCGGGGGAGGGAAGGGATTCTGTGGGTGGTGACGTGGGAATGGAGGCGGCACGAGTGAAGCAGGAAGCGTGGGGCTGGTGGTCAGGGTAGCAGGTGATGAGGCTGCGTGTGGGGGTGGACAGAGACACCGCCACCCCCCGGGATCTTGGGGCTCAGTCAACTCAGGTGTTTGGCCTGAATTAGGGAGGACCCTCTGAGAACACGCAGAGAGGTAACCAAAGGCCGCTGTCACCGATGCGGAGGAGGTGATGAGGTCTGGTCTGGGTAGTAGGCGTTGGAAGTGAGAGAGAAATGCTGCCCCTGGGACGTGGGGTGGGGGTGGGGGTGGTTAAGGACTGATGCAAAACTGGGATCAGGGGAGAGAGGGGAAAGAGAGCCAGGGGGGGGCGGGTGGTACGGTCGATATTGGCTGGGCCCTCCCGCCTCCGCTGCCGCTGGGGATGATGGAGGGCCCTGGGCATCACCCAGCTGGGGCCACACAGCCACCCCACCCCCACCCCAGGGACTCCGTGCCTTCTTAGCTGCCTCCTGGCAACTCTGTCCCGCTGGCCCTCCACTGAAATGAGTGCTTCAGAGCTTCTAGAGTTGCTTCGTTATCTTTTTAATTTCTTCTTTTCGATCTAAAAGAGCGGGGTTATGCAGGAGAAAGCCAGCGATTAGAAAGTGATGGATGTCTAGGATCCACCCAGGAAGCTCGGAGTCTGGCTGAGGCGGTTCCTGGAAGGTGCAGATGTCCCAGGAACCGGCGGGGCCTCCCTGAGGCAAGGTGAGAAGTGGTCCCTATTGGAGGGAGCAGGAGGCATGGGCTCTCCTTCCCCCTCTTGAAGGGGAAGGAAGAGGAATTTGTCAAGTGAAATTAGGGCATCGCCCCAGTGACCCAGCAGCGTCTTCTGCTCCTGTGGGCACACGGCCTCCTCTGAGCTGGTAGTTGGCTGGCTCCTCATGGGCCTCTGTTCCCTGAGTCCTGACCAGTTGCAGAGCATGGCAAGGTGACCCGGATGCCACGTGGATATGTAATCATATGTCAATTAGTGAAAGCCATTAAGGCTGTTTTCCCTAACTCAGGAAATCGTTTCTTCTTTTTTTTTTTTAAATATATTTTTTAATGTTTATTTGTTTTTGAGAGAGAGAGTGTGAGAGGTGGAAGGGCAGAGAGAGAGGGAGACACAGAATCTGAAGCGGGCTCCAGGCTCTGAGCTGTCAGCACAGAGTCCCATACGGGGCTCGAACCCACAAACCGTGAGATCGTGACCTGAGCCGAAGTCGGATGCTCAACCGACTGAGCCACCCCGGCGCCCCGGAAATTGTTTCTATCTTAACCAGTAAATCACTTACTACCCCCAAAACGGAGAGACAGGAGTAAAAAGGCTGGGGGACAGATCAGGTGTGTTCACAGTTTACAGGCACTCTGAGGCCATCTTCTCACCCGTCAGCCCTTCTGGGCAGTGAGAACAGAGCCTCAGAACGGTCCCTCCACAGTGAAGCAGGTTTGCCCTGGGCATCAGGCCAGAGAGGAGAGAGCGGGCAACAAACCCAGAACCTGCCCCGAACCTGGCCTTTCCCCTTACCCTCCAGCAGCTGCCCTGAGCTCCCTGGTTTCCCCCAGTGGCCATGGTGGTGGGGGGTGGGGGCTGGAAATCCTCCTGGTCTGGGCTGGTTGTTCACAGTGGGAGTCCACTTCAGCCCTGAGGGCGTGTGGGGCAGGGGAGGGGGGGTCTCAAAGGATGTATGGCCCCAGGTAATAGTCCATCACCACTCAAACAGTCCTTCACATATATGGGGGCACTTACTGGAAAGACAAAGGGTAAGGTTTCCCCAAAGTGAAAAACCACACCCAAGAAACGAGAAACAGCCAAATGATGTCATCTCCGAAGTGCTCAGTATGTGAGACTAACATCTCTCTTGGGGGGCCATGGCAAAGGAGAGAGAGCGGGGCTTCCCTGGAGAGGACAACAAGCCCGATGGCTAACATTTATCAATTATTTTCTAGGTGCCGAGCATTACTCAAGGTGCTTTACGTGACTAACTCATTTGATCTTACTGTCCTATGTGGTGAGCTCCTAACTTGCTCGAGCCAGAGACCCAGTCTGACTTTGAAATCTTTGGTCTGTGTGGGCCCATACAGAATGCCGATGGTGTATTTATTGAGGGCTTACCATGTGCAAGGCTGAGCCCCTTACGTAAGTGGTCATACAGAATTCCTAAAAAATCCTAGGAAAATGTCTCCCCATTTTACAGATGGGGAGACTGAGGCTTGGATAGGTAAGACCTCGTAGGAAAGGGATTCCTGGGGGACTCCCTTGGGGACTTCCTGGGGAAGGAGTTCCCATCATAGAAACAGAATTTGAAAGCAGCACTTGCATTTTCATTGTTGGCGTTAGACTGACCAGCTGGCCAGCTCTGACCTCCTGGAATCTTCTGACATGTCCTTCTCTTTGTGAGACACAGGATTGACATTAAAAACCATCCGAGAGCAAGACTTTGCCACACAGTATTCAATACGCGTCAGACAGGTTGTTGCTGAGACCTCACGGTGAGCCTGACCTCCATGTCCCTGGATGGCTCCAACCGTCCAGACAGCTGTGTCCCGTTTGTTACTGGGCTCGTGGCAAATGCTCTGAGTGGCCTGGGAAAGGAAGGAGCAACTCCACATACCTTGGAGTTGTTTATCGGCCATTTTCAAGTTTAAGCCTCAGGCCTGAGTTTTGGCCAGATGTCTTAAAAAGGTCTATGGACTTCCAAACACAGGTTAAACACTGAGAAACGAGGCAGGAAATATTCTAGATGTGTTTGCTAGGCAAAGTTAAACATCTGGATATTTAAAAAGCAAGATTTTTAATGGAGCTTTTCAGTTTTCTCATGGATGTTTGGCCTCATGTAGCTGCAAATGTGAATCAAAGTCAAGAAATAATATGTGGATTTGCACGGCAAGTTCAGGGGCACTGAGCTGGAACTGTCAAAATGAAGGGCCCAAGTGAATGTCTTGGTTTTGCCTTATTGCAAGATGATGACAGCACGTGTGCGTTATATTACAGCAATCTGCCGTGGCATTAATAGTTTCGGTGTGTGATAAACGCAGCGGGTCCCCAAGGAAGTCCATACAGAGGTTAACTCCATCCAAACGAGTTATATATAGCTTTCCTCTCACTAAATTCTAGCAAGTCGCCCTCCACTTTCAAATAACACCACAGTGAGAGCAATATTTTGTATAAATTTTGTCCAAGTGATGAGTGTTTCCAGTGCAGGATTTCATGTTACCCTGGATAATATGTCCTGTGATGCGGAGGGTAATTAGGAGTGAATGCATAGCAAGCCTATCTCCGGGGAGTTCCCTTGGAGATTATTACATCGAAGCTGTGGAATGGATGAGCCTAATGGGGCTGGATTTGGGAGCCAGTTGTGGATCATCTCCAAGGCAGAGAGAATATAGAGTGATCCACAGAAGAGAACACACTGATTCCCTCAGTGCTCATGGACATGGGGCCATTGGGCTCAATGCCACTCGCTGAGCATAGGAGGATGAATATATTATAGGATCCGGGGCAGTGTGGGAACGTGTGGACAAGGTGGAGAGGAAAGCTTGACGTTGTAAGCTCCACTCTGCCCTGGCCTTGCTCAGCCATCTCACGTACCCCTGAGAGCTGCACCCCAGCATCCCCACCGCAGGGTCTGTGGGAAACATCATTAGGACCCCTTCTCGAATGTTCCTCCCTCGTGACCATAGCGTCTGTTGGCTTGGGCAAGTAACAGAGGACGTTTTCCAACCCAAGAGACCTCTGGTTGGAGTCATTCTTTAAGCTTTCCCGGACTGAACAGATCCCGAGTGACCTCAGAAAATAAAGTAGTCTGCTCAGTGCATCACCGTCTCCGTGAGGTTCTGTGTGCAGTCAGCACAGGACATATGGAGAAGGCATGTTTCTCTGCGGTGCACGCTTGAGACCTCCCCCAGCCATCTGCATGTACGTGACATTCACACTCTCACTTCCATCCTGAATTCTTGCTGCAGTTTTCAGTCTTGAAGAGAGGAGTCTTTCTCAAGAGAAAGACACAGAGTGTAGTCTGTATGAAAGAGCTTTTAGGAGAAACCAAGCTAGAAGGATATTCTAATGCAGGTTCTGTAGGATGCTGCTGTTGAGAGATGCTCTTAATGGAGTGTGCCCCTGGCTCTCTCTTTGTCCTTCCTTCCTTCCTTCCTTCCTTCCTTCCTTCCTTCCTTCCTTCCTTCCTTTATTTATATTTTAGAAAGGGAGAGAGCATGTGCGGGGGAGAGGGGTAAAGGGAGAGAGAGAGAGAGACAGAGAGAGACAAAGAGAATCTTAAGCAGGCTGTGAGCTCAGCACAGAACCTGGCATGGGGCTTGATCCCATGACTCTGAGATCATGACTTGAGCTAAAATCAAGAGCCAGACACTCAACTGACTGAGCCACCCAGGCACCCATGTCTTTCATTTTAAACGTAAAAAATATGTCGGATGAAGGTTGAGAAGTCAAGTTCATCAAGTTTGTTTGTGGGAAAGAAGCAGTTTATGGGCAAGATTGATGGATTGACTCTGGGGAAACGGAGTATTTCTACCCAGTTAGTTCCTTTTTTACCAAAGAAGAAATAGCTATACATGGTAATACTCAAACAATATTAAAGGCATTCAACATCTCATTCCAGATCCTCTAATCATTTGGCTTGAGGCAGCAATTATTAATAGTTTCTTGTGTATCCTTCCAAAAATTTTTATGTATGTGCACATACAAAGATGGCAATGCATATGTGTATGTGTGTATATGTACATCTCTATTTTATCCACAAATGGGAGCAGATTTATGCAACTCTTTGGTTTCATTTTTCTGATTTTGTCAGTTAGTTACACTACACATTGGATGAAAGTGGAACTTAACCCAAAGCCATGGACTGGTGGCATGCCCATTTATAAAAAAAAACAACCAAGAGTTGGGGAAGGGCCAGCGTAGCAACCTTCCCTGTCACTTGGGGTTTATGTGACCGTAGAGAGCTCAGTTTGACCATATTATGTGTTCTACCAGCTGTGGCACTGGTGTTTCAGGGGCAGTTGTGTTCTCAAAATTGGATTAACAAAATCATGGTGTTTAGGACAGAGAAGACGATAGTTCAAATCTCACACTTGGGGGACCTAGCTAAATTGGAACGTGCTGTGAGGAGAGTGACCGGAACGGTAAAGGAGGCTAAAAATCATGTCCAGTGAGTTCTGAGTGACAAATCAACAAACTGCACCAACCAACTAATAAACCACGCCTGCAATTGGAGATCCAAGGGCAAGATGCTGAAAGTCTATTTATAATCTTGTTTTGGTCAGGGTGTGACAACTGCATGACGGTAGAAGGGAGAGAGAGCATCTTTTGTGGGGATCTTTATGAAGCTTTAGCATCACCAAGAGGAGGAGACTGCAGAGAGCCTGCTTAACATGAAGAATTGTCCTTCTGTGGATGGCATCCTGGGGGTCCCACGGCCCTGAAAATCTTCAAGCGTAAGTTGGCTAGTCATGTGAAAGAAAGGTCCTAACATTGTGTTTTACTTCCTCTCTTTTTTAATTTTTTTTTCAACGTTTATTTATTTTTGGGACAGAGAGAGACAGAGCATGAATGGGGGAGGGGCAGAGAGAGAGGGAGACACAGAATCGGAAACAGGCTCCAGGCTCTGAGCCATCAGCCCAGAGCCTGACGCGGGGCTCAAACTCACGGACCTCGAGATCGTGACCTGGCTGAAGTCGGACGCTTAACCGACTGTGCCACCCAGGCGCCCCAACTTCCTCTCTTTTTTAAAAAGTGTACTTATGTATTTATTTTGAGAGAGCGAGAGAGAGAAAGAGAGAGAGAAAAAATCACAAGCAGCCTCAGTGCATAGCCCGATGTGGGGCTCGAGCTCACAAACCATGAGATCATGACCTGAGCCAAAATCAAGAGTTGGACGCTTAACTGCCTGAGCCATCTGGGCGCCCCAACGTTGTGTTTTTCAATCTCTGCTTTTAACACAACTGATGTTCTTTACGATAGTACTAGTTGCTTCTCGGAGAACATTCTAGGGAAATTAAATGTTAGAAATACTAGCTTAAACCAAGTGAAGCATGTGTCTTGACTGCCGACTTTTCTCGAGAAGAAGTTAGAATGCACTCTCTCCTACATTGGCTTGTTAACCTAACACCTTTCAAGGCAGGTATGCCCACATGTTGTACGAAATGATGGAGGATGAATGTTCCAGGGTTCAGGGATATTCCACAAGGTAGTTTGGGGGACACTGCTCCAGCAGCTGGAAGCACCCCTGGATGATCATCTGCGTCTTTCTAAGCCCATGACTGTGGCTCCAGATGAAAACACATCTTCAAGATCATCTAATCCGTACATTGCTGGACCTCAGGTCAGCAACAGCCAACATCAGCTGCGTGCTTCCCCATCCCATGTGGCAGGCGTTATTCAACATGCTTTACCAGTATCTGATTTTACCTTTACGAGAAACCTAAGAGGCAAGCCATCATCAAACTCATTTTACAAATGGGGAACCTGAGGAACAGAGAGTTTACACAAGGTGCCCCGGGTCACACAGCTGGGAAGTGGAACCCAGGCTGACGGCTCTGGCATCATGCTGTAGCTGAGAAGAGAGAGCAGGCACTGAGAAGACAAGGTCAGAGGCAGCCGTAAGGTCGATACGTCCATGGGAGAATCTGCAATAGAGCCTAACTGGGGGAATCTGGCGCCCAAGAAAATAAGGAGGTAGAGAATATGCGTGAGCTTGTGTAAGGGAGGGAGAAGGGGGCCAATTTAAACTTCGAATGGGAAGCTACCTGTTCAAACCATTGGCATTTCGGCGTATCTTCATATGGCCCGCCTGCTACAGTGTCTGACGTTCTACCTTTAGAAGTAGATTTATTTGATGACAGGTGACTGGATCTCTGAATATCATTTTATATTATTTAAGATCATCCAAGGGAGAGTATCAGTCATTTCTGTGCTGGCACAGATTAGTCCTTCACATCAATGTGTTCATGATTTCTAGCTGAGGGCAGGGGTTGGGAGGAAAGACAAAGAGCAAGTCAGAGCGTGCTTTATTTAAAGCTCACCAGGGGTTCCATGTGGCTTGTCCTGGTCATCAGGAGAGGCAGTAGAGAAGACAAATGCACTGTCTGTCTCCGAACAACTTCCAGATGCTCTAGGGTACTAGGGACTCTGGTGAGGAGTGCTTCCCACCCCTAGCCTGTCTGTGTGCATCTAGCTCTCCTCCACTGGGCCCATCCTCCCAAACCCTACACATACAGGTGCAGGGGTACAGCCTCTTCTCATCTTGGGACCCCCGTGCCCAAGGAGAAAGTCGGCACGTGTTGTGCCTCAGGCACTTCTACGGGATTCAGCCGGCAAGCATGAGTCACCAGGGAAGGCAGCGCATAGTAGGAGTTTCATCAGCGGTGGCCTCTTCCCTTCTCATCCTACACCTGCATCCTGGGCCCCAGCTCGATGCCAGCTCCGAGGTCCAGTCTAATGATGTCTCAAGTGGGGCCTTTTGTCTTGGGCCTACTGGTATAGAAGACCAGACTTTGAATGAGAGCCAAGAAAATGTAGATTGGCCCTACCATGATCACTGCAACCAGTGTTTATCTTAAAGATGCAAGGGAGAAGCCTGGAGCACACTTCTCTTCTCATGCTTTTGGAAAACGTTGGTGTCATTAAACATTCCCAGACTTTTGAGCCTCCCAGGCCGTAGCCCTGTGCACACATCTCAAAGCTTGGGAAAGGGGCACTGGCCTGCCAGGCTACTGACAGATTTATCCCTTGGAGCTCAGGGGGACTGGCCAGGCTGCGGCCAGCCTCTACACAGAGCTCCTCACTTGAACGGGAACTGTCAGGACGGGCGAATGAAACACAGAGCAGGACTCTGAAAGCCCTGTGGAGATTTCTTGAGTATTTCAGACCACAGGATTCTATAAAATAAGATCCGAGAGCCTGTCTGAGTGAAGCAAGAGACTCGGCCATCCGAGGTGGCTTCGCGGGACCTGTGACCGATTTAAGTGCCCTGGGCAGTCTCTGTTAGCCCAGTGTCCTCATCCCCCTCTGTCCCCTTCCCCAAGTCCAGTCCTCCAGGCAGCACAGTGATGGAGTGAGAACACAGCTGACCTCTGGGAAGAGGGTCCTTCGGAGTCCACAGCCTAGGAAGCGTGATTTGTGGGGTGACCAGCTCCAGTGAAGACAGAGAGAGCAGGTCAGGGGCTACAGACACAGCCAGGCCTGAGGACTGTTGGCTTCATGTCCTACAGGTCATGATGGCTGTGGTGGGGGTGCCCTGCAGGCTTGTCTGGAGAGAAAGTGGCCTGGACACCAGGGGCAAGGGATTTCCGTAGCGCCCGTGGATGGACTGGCCACAGGCTCTACTGTCCCTTTCCAGTGACTTGCTTTTTATCAGTAGTCCCTGAGCTGTGGAACGATGCGATGGTCATCGTCTAACATGGCTGGTGTCCCCTGGAGGAAGACATGAGCACACCCTCATCAATCTGCTCCTTGCCCTGATGGGACTTCCTCACAGCAGTCTCCTTGAGGGCACTGAAGAAGGAAGCAAGTCACCCAACAAGACCCACTGCTCCATAACAACCTTTCCCAAAACTTGGGCTTAAGATTAACAACTACTTTGTAACATTACACGATGTCGTAAGTCAGAATTTGGTCAGAGCTTAGCTGACTATGTTGCCTCACATGGTGTGGATGGACTGGATTCCCCTGGTGGTCACCAAATGATGGCTGGGCTGTCTGAAAAGCCTCAAATGTCTTTATTCACACACCCGGTGCCTTGGAGGCGTCAGATGGAAGGGTGAGTCCAGCTGGGACCCTCTCCCTCTCCCACGGTGTAAATGGATTCCTCACATGGTGGATTAGGGCTCCCAGGGCCGGTGTGTGTCACTTACACTATATTCAGTTGGGCAAAGCGGTCACGGGCTAGCACAAATTCAAAGGCTAGGGCAGAAAGCTCCCTCTCAGAAGGAGGAGCGTTAGAGAATTTTCGGGCATCCCGAATCTGCCGCACCCACCTTCCCACCCATTCTTTATTTGTTCATTCAGGATCTATTGAGTCCTTACAATAGATCAGATGCTGAGCCGGATGATAGGGAAAATTATGATGACACTAATATATACTGAGTGTTTATTATACGCCAGGCACTGACCTAAGTGCTTTCCATACACCGACTCACTTCATCCTTGCAATAACTCTTTTACAGAAGAAGAATTGGATGTACAGAGAAGTGAAAAGATTTGCCCAAGGTTGCAGAGCTGGTAAATAGTAGAATCCAAGTGTGACCTAGCTCATCCTCAAAGCCTAAACTCTTAGCCACTGTCCTGTAATGCCTCCAGTGTCTAATCTGACACAGGTCCTGCTCCAGGCAGCTCCTATTTTGTGACTAAAGTGGGCATATAAACAGATAACTGTAACACAGCGGTACGTGGGAAATGGACCCGCGATTACAGTAATGTGCGGTGACGGTCACAGGAGGAAAGGATTACTGCCAGTGGTAAAGACCAGGGAAGGCTTTAGGGAAGAGTGTGTCCAGTTATGTATTATTGGGGCACAAATCAACTTAGCGGCTTAAAAGACCATTTGTTTATCTCTTCCCATTGAATGGGTTGGCCTTTCTCTTCTGGGTGGAGTCAGCTGTCAGCTGAGGCACTGGAACACCTCGGCCAGTTGCTCGTCTGGGGCCATCAGCTCAGTTCCTTGGTTCCCTGGTTCTCAGAGTGGCTGCTTGAGCTGTCTCATGGCACGGAGGCTGGATTCCAAGGAAAGTGTTCCAAGAAAAGGGAGCAGAAGCTACCAGACCAAGTAAGTGCCATCTCTAGAGAACTAGTATTCTATCTGTCAGAGCAGCCACAGGCCCAGTCTACGACAGTGTGGAGGGGAGCTTCACCTGATGGTTCATTGCCATTATTGAAGTAATAGTCTAGCACAAGGAGAGCGCTATAAGCTGACATTTAGAAGACAATATTTTCCTTCTCTGCTATTTTTCATCTTCCTTCCCACCATGGGTATTTCTATTATAAACATTTGTCATGCAGGCATTAAAAATAAATAGTAAGGTATATTAATACCGGAAAAAACTGGGAAACACAGATAAGCATACAGAAGACCCTATTCCAAGACAGGCAGGCGTGGGATAGTTTGAGTCTTCCCTCCTTGTCAAGAAAAAGCAAACCAGACAGAAAGTGAGACATGAACAAGGGAGCAGCCACGGATTTGTCCACTGCGAAGGAAACACCAAGGGAGAAGTGAGGGGGGAGACCCAGCCGTGAAGCACAAATAAATATTTATCTTATATCACAGACTGATTCGGGCCAGGAAGCTCTCTTAGGCAGCTCCTCTCCAAAGGCTGCTATGAGTAAAGCTGCTATAAACCATTGCATATCGGTTTTTATGTGGACAGGTTTTCATTTGTCTGGGACAGATGCCCACGGGTGCCATTACTGAGTTGTATGATAAGTGTACGTGTAGTTTTTTTTATAAGAAACTGCTTAGCTCTTTTCCAAAGAGGCTATATACTCATTTCCACATTCCCACAGCAATGTATGAAGCTCGTCCTCATCAGCATTTTTTACTATCACTATTTCCATTTTAGCCATTCTGATGGGTGTGCACCGATATATCACTTTGGTTGTAATTCACATCTCCCTAATGGCTAACCATGTTGAGCATCTCTTCATGTGTTTGTTTATTTGCGATCTACAGATCCTCTTTGTTAAAAGTTTTGCTCATGTTTTTCCCCATTCTAAACTGGGCTGTCTGAGGTTTTTTTGTGATTTTTCTAATGTGAAGTATTTCATTTTCCTTATTGAGGTGAAACTCACATAATGTAAAAACAGCTCAGGGGTATTTAGTGCATTCGCAATTCTGTGCACCCATCAGCTGTATCTAGGCCCCCAAAATGTCCATGGGCCCAACAGTAAAGCTTTTTACCCATCAAAGAGTTCCTCTATATTTTCTCCCCACCTCCCAGCCCCTGGTCACCACCTATCTGTGTTCTGTCTCTGGATTTACTTACTCTGATGATGTCACATGAATGAAATCATACGGTGTGTGACATTTTGCGTCCAGCTGCTCAGTGCTGGTGGGAATTCTACTCAATCCCTAAAGGTGCTGCCGACAGGAATAGAAGGTATTCTCTGGGCCTCCCCGTGCTTCTAGGTGGATGTTGGTGGGGCCAAGCTCACAGGATAGATAGCTTCCTTGGGCCTGCTCTCTGGTTCTCCTGATGCTGAAAGCTTCTGCTGGCTCTCTGTTGGTGCCACCAGGGGATGAAAGCATTTATGTTGCTTTCTGCCACTGGAGTGGGGATTTAGAAGACCCCGAGGCTAGGTCATCTTTAGCCCATGAGTAAAGGACTAAGAGACACCAGGACTGATGTGGGTGAGTCTGGGTCATCTTCTACAGCTGGATAGAAAATGCTAGATTTGCTGGTGCAGCTGGTGGGCAGGCCCCCCTGCTGTCTTTGCCGAAGAGACAGAAGAAGGGGCTCCCTGCTCTGTTTCTGCTTATATTACTGGCGGGTGGGTGGGTAAGAGATGATACTCCCCAATCTGTCTTCATCTGACACCATTTCCAGCAGAGACAGCAGCCTGCAGCTGCTGGGTGGCAGCCGGGGATGGGATTCTCCACCCCCAGGAGCGCCCTGTGCTACTGCTGTGGGCAGCACGGAGGTGGTGTCGACACACCTTTTACTTAACTTCATTCATCTTATTTTTGTATCTTCTTTCTGTCCTGCTAAAATTCTCAATTCCTTGCAACTTCAACAAAACTACTGATTTGCAGGGTGCCTGGGTAGCTCAGTCAAGTTGAGCGCCCGACTCTTGATTTCAGACCGGGTCATGATCTCACAGTTCGTGAGTTGGAGCTCCACATTGGGCTCCCTGCTGTTAGCCTGTCTGCACAGAGCCCACTTCTGATCCTCTGTCCCCCTCTCTCTCTGCCCCTCCCCCGCTTGCATGCACGCACACTCTCTCTCTCTCTCTCTCTCTCTCTCTCAAAAAATAAAATAATGGGGCGCCTGGGTGGCGCAGTCGGTTAGGCGTCCGACTTCAGCCAGGTCACGATCTCGCGGTCCGGGAGTTCGAGCCCCGCGTCAGGCCCTGGGCTGATGGCTCAGAGCCTGGAGCCTGTTTCCGATTCTGTGTCTCCCTCTCTCTCTGCCCCTCCCCCGTTCATGCTCTGTCTCTCTCTGTCCCAAAAATAAATAAAAACGTTGAAAAAAATAAAATAAAATAAAATAAAACATTTTTAAAAATTACTTATTTGCTCTATCTTACAATTAAAGACATAAAAAAAAAGTCTCAATAACAACACCAAAGCTATCTCCAATAATAGAATCACTGAGAATATTTATATTTTTCAATTTTAATCTGCATGTTTATGCCACAAGTCAATATAGTTAGGTGTCTTATTTCTTCCCAGCAGCTTTTCCTTTTTAAGGATTTCATATTTTAAAGTTAATTGTATTATAATTACACAAAAGATTTCAGAGTTAAATCCACCGAAAGAAAGCATGCAGAAAGAAATCCAGCTGCTGCTATCCCTGTTCTTTCCACCACATTCTCTTCCTCCCCCAAATGCAACATTGTTGTTTTGATTTGTTTGGGGTTCTTGCTTTTTTTTTTTTTTTTTTTGCTTATTTATTTATTTTGAGGGGGAAGGGGCAGAGAGAGAGAGAGAAAGAGGTAGGGAAAGAATCCCAAGAGAACGAGTGAGCAGGGGAGGGGCAGAGAGAGAGGGAGAGAGAATCCCAAGCAGGCTCCATGCTGTCGGCGCAGAGCCCAATGTGGAACTCGAACCCACGAACTGTGAGATCACGACCTGAGCCAAAACCAAGAGTCAGATGCTTAACCAACTGAGCCACCCAGGTGCTCCTGGATTGTTTTCATTATTTTGTGGTTGTGAATATTAAACTTTTCACTTAAGATGGTTGTAGATTCCCATGTAGTTAAAAGAAATCCTAGGGGCGCCTGGGTGGCGCAGTTGGTTGAGTGTCCAGCTTCAACCAGGTCGCGATCTCGCGGTCCGTGAGTTCGAGCCCCGCGTCGGGCTCTGGGCTGATGGCTCAGAGCCTGGAGCCTGTTTCCGATTCTGTGTCTCCCTCTCTCTCTGCCCCTCCCCCGTTCATGCTCTGTCTCTCTCTGTCCCAAAAATAAATAAACGTTGAAAAAAAAAATTAAAAAAAAAAAAAAAAGAAATCCTATGTACTCTTTCTTTAGATATTTTCCAAGGCAACATCTTATAAATCACAACCAGGATCCAATATAATGCAATGCACACAATGTTGTACTGTAATGTAAAATCCAATATAGCATTGGATGCAAAATGCAGTACGGTATTCTACAATATCACAACGAGGATGCTGATATTGATCGAGTCACGATACAGAATATTTCCATGACCACAAGGATCTCTCACATCACCGTTTTATATTCCCCTTCAGCCCCTCCCATCCTATATTCCTAGAAACCACTAATCTCTTTTCCATCTCTCTAATTTTGTCATTTCAAGAGTAATATATAAATGGACTTATACTGCATATAACCTTTTGTGATTGACTTTAGTTTAGCTAACAACCTTGAGATTCATCCAAATTGTTGCATGTATCCACAGGGGTCTTGTTTTGTTTTGTTTTTGCTTAGTAGTACTCCGTGACATGGATGTACCACTATTTGTTTAACCATTCACTTACCAAAGGGCATCTGGGCATTTCCAATTTTTTTGGCTATGATACTGCAATGAAAATCTATATACAAATTTTGAATGCACATAAATTTCTATTTCTCTGAGATAAATGCCAAAGAGTACAATTTCTTGGTTGTGTGATAGCTGCATGCTTAATTCCGTAAGAAACTAACAACTTGTTTTCCAGAAGAATTGTATAATTTTTTATTCCCATGAGCAATGTCTGAGTAATCCAATTTCTCTGGATTCTCACTGCCATTTGATGGTGTGATTATTTCTTATTTTAGATAATCTGATAGGACTTGGTGGTATCTCATAGAGATTGTAATTTGCGTATTTTAATGGTGGCTAATGATGCTGAATATATTTCCGTGCGCCTATTTTCCATCTGTTTATTCTCTTCAGTAAAATGTTCATGATTTTGCTCATTTTCTAATTAGGTTGTTTTTTAGTGTTGAGTTCTGAGAGTCCACATATTAGTCCTTTGTCAGATATGTGATTTTCAAATATGTTATTTGACTCTATAGCTTGTTGTTTTCTATTTCAAACAGGGTCTTTCACAGAGCAAGTGTTTGTTAATTACCCCTTCTATGCATTGTGCTTTTGGCCTCCGGTCTTGCCTAGTCCTAGATTTTGAATCTTTTCAATTTTTTTTTTTTTGAAAATGTTATCACCGTACATTTTAAATTTATGTCTGTGATCCATGTTGAGTTAATTTTTGAATAAGGTGTAAGGTTTACATGAAGGTTCATTTTTTACCTATAAATGTCCATTTCTTCCGGCACTGTTTGTTAAAAAGGTTATCTTTGGGGCGCCTGGGTGGCTCAGTTGGTTGAGCGTCCGACTTCAGCTCAGGTCATGATCTCACAGTTCATGAGTTCGAGCCCCGCGTCAGGCTCTGTGCTGACAGCTCGGAGCCTGGAGCCTGCTTCAGATTCTGTGTCTCCCTCTCTCTCTGCCCCTTCCCTGCTCATGCTCTGTCTCTCTCTGTCTCAAAAATAAATAAACATTAAAAAAAATTAAAAAAAAAAAAGGTTATCTTTTCTCAATGGAATTGCTTTTGTACCTTTGCCCAAAATCAGTTGGGCATATTTGTGTGGATATATTTTTGACTAACCTCTTCTAGCCCATTGATCGATGTCTGTTTCTCTGATAATACAGAATCTTGATCACCGTCAACTATATAAGTCTTAACAGTAGGTGGGTAGGCAGATTTCTCCCACTTTATTCTTCTTTTTCAAAATTATTTCAGCTATTCTAGTTTCCTTGCCTTTTCAAATAAATTTTAGAATAAGTGTCCTTATATTTAAAATTCTTTTGGTTTTGATAAGGATGGTGTTAAAACTGTATATCAATTTGAGGAGGATTAACATTTTTACTATGCAAAATCTTTCAATCCAGGAACATTATATGGCTCTCTATTTACTTAGATCTCTGATTTCTTTCACCAGAGTTTTGTGGTTTTCAGCATACAAGCTCCGTATGTATTTTATTGAATTTATTCCTATGCATTTTTTGAGCAATTGTAAGTGGTATGTATTTTTAATTTCGGCTTTCACATGTTAATTGGTAAGATGTAGAAATAAAATTCATTTTTGTATGTTTATCTTGTATCCTGTGAACTTGCTGCACTCGTGTATTAATTCTAGGAATTTTTTTTTTTAATTTTTAGGTAGATGATCATGCTATCTATAAATTTTATTTATTCCATTAAAATCTGCATTTCTTTTCTTTTCTTTTCTTTTCTTGCCTTATTCCACTGGGCAGAGCTTCCAATACTATATTGTGGTAACATATAACATCCTTGCCTTATCCCGACACTTACAGGGACAATATTAAGTTTTTTATCACTAATATGAAATTAGCTGTGGGGTTTTTGTAGACACTCATCATCAAGTTGAAGAGGTGCTCCTGTATTCCTAGTTTTTTGAGAATTTTTAGATGAACAAATACTAGATATTTTCAAATAATTTTTCTACATTAATTAACATAATTATGTGATTTTTGTACTTTAGCCTAATAATGTGGTGGATTGCACTGATTGATTTTGAAAATATTGAACAAACCAGGCATTTTTGACATAAACCTTATTTGGCTGTGGTGTATAATTTTTCTTCATATATTGCTAGATTTTATTTGCTAGAATTCTGTTAGTGATTTTTTACATCAATATTAATGAGAGATATTGGCAGATAGTTTTATTTTTTGTACTGTATTTGTCTGATTTAGGTATCCAGATATTGTTAGCTTCATAAAATAAGTTAGGAAATGTCCTTTATACAACATTTTTTTTGGAATAAATTCTGTGGAATTGGTGTCAATTTTTTAGAAATTTAGTAGAGTCCTCCAGTGAAACCATCTGAATCTGGAGATTTCTTTTTTGGGGAGTATTAATTACGAATTTAGCTTCCTTAATAGTTTTAAAGCTATTAAAATGATTTATTTCATATTTGCTGAGTTATAGTAGTTTGCCCTTTCCAAGGAGCTGGTGTAGTTCAGCCACATTTTCAAGTTTATGCATACAGGGTTATTCATAACATTTTCCCATTAGGCTTTTTTGTATACAGAGTCTCAAGTCATATTCCTTGGTTAATTCCTAATATTGGTAATTTGTATCATCTGTCTTTTTACTAGGCCAGTCTTATTAGAAGTTTGTCAATTTTCTTGATCTTTTCAAACAAGTGTTTTGAGTTATTGACGTCATTTGCTGTTGTTCAGTTTTTTTCTTCCCATCATTTCTACCCTTATCATTATTATTTGTCCCCTTCTAAATGTTTTTGGCTTACATTGGTCTTGTATTTCTAGATCTTTGAGGTGGAAGCTTAGATTATTGATTTGGGATTTTTCTCTTTTCTAATGTTTGTGTGTGTGTGTGTTTAAGTTTATTTATTTCGAGAGAAAGGTAGCAAGCAGGGGAGGGGCAGAGAGAGAGGGAGAAAGAGAGAATCCCAAGCAGGATGTGGGGCTCGAACTCATGAACCGTGAGTTCATGACCTGAGCTGAAACCAAGAGACATGTGCTGAACCGACTAAGCCACACAGGTACCCCTCCAATGCATGTTTCAGCTATACATTTCCATCACAATACTGCTTCAGTGAAGCCCCTGAATTGTGATAATGTTATATCTTAATTTTCATTCAATTCAACACAATTTTTTTTTTATTTTCCTTGATACTTATTCTTTAATTCATGCATTACTTAAATGTGTTTTGTTAAGGGGCGCCTGGGTGGCTCAGTCCGTTGAGTGTCCGACTTTGGCTCAGGTCACGATCTCATGGTCAGTGAGTTTGAGCCCCGACTCGACTCTGTATTGACAGCTCAGAACCTGGAGCCTGCTTCGGATTCCGTTTCTTCCTCTCTCTGCCCCTCCACATTTTGTGTTCTCTCTCTCTCTCTCAAAAGTAAGTAAACATTTAAAAAAATTAAAAGTGTTTTGTTAAGTTTTCAACTACTTGAAAATTTTTAGAATTTTCTTTTATTGATTTTTAATTCGATTCCACTGGGGTCAGAGAACGATTGCTGTAATTTTAGTCCTTTTAAATTTGTTGATTTTTGTTTTATTGCCCAGGTTACGACCTCCCTTGGAATATGTACTGTGGGTCCTTGAAAATAAAAATGTATATTCTGTTGTTCTTGGTAGAATGTTTCTTACATATCCCAGAGGTCCTGTTGGTCAATACTGTCACTGAATTGTTCAATATTCCCCCTGATTTTCTGTCTAGCTTTTCCACCAAATGTATGTGAGAGAGATGCTGAAAACTCCAACTATAATTGTAGATTTGCTTATCTCTCCTTTCAGTTCCACTAGCTTTTGCTTCACATAATTTGCAGATTTATTGTTTGTTTACATACATTTTAGGATTGTTACATCTTCTTGATATATCCTTTAATCACTATGTAATGTCTTTTCCTGTCTGTAGTAATTTTCTTTGCTTTGAAGTCTAATATTAATATGGTCACTCCTGTTCTTTCTTGGTTAATGTTTGCATATATATTTTTCTTATCTTTTTACTTTCAATCTGCCTATATCATTATACTTGAAGTGAGTTTTTTATAGACTTTATATAGTTGGGTGGCGATTTTAATCCACTTGGCTGGTCTCTGTCTTTTAAACAGTGCCCTTCAACCTCTTAATATAGTTATTGATGTGTTAGGGGTTAAATCTGAAATGTTGCTTTCCATGTGATTTTCTCTTTTTTTGTGGTTGTTTCTTTTTTCTACCTTCCTGTGGGTTATTTGAATATTTTTTAAAATTCTATTTTGATTTATCTACAATATTTGTCAGTACATATCTTTTTAAAAATATTTTTAAAGTAATGTATTTATTTTGAGAGAGCAAGAGCAAGGGAGGGGCAGAGAGAGAGGGAGAGAGAGGGAGAATCCCAAGCAGGCACTGCATTGACAGCATGGAGCCCAACAAGGGTCTTGAACTCATGAACCTTGAGATCATGACCTGTGCTGACATCAAGAGTCAGACACATAGCTGACTTAGCCACCCAGGTGTCCCTTGAGTACATATCTTCATATAGCTGTTTAATTGGCTGCTCTACACATTTGTATACACACACACACACACACACACACATATATGTATATATGTATATATACATATGTATCAGAGTCCCTTGGTGTCATATTTGACCAATTCAAGTGAAATGTAATTCCTTTCTGTTTCTCTACTCTCCCCCTTTTATACACTTAGAACCACATCAGATAGTGCTACAATTTTTTTCACCCATCAATTATAATTTAGAAAACTCAAGTGTATTATGGAGTATTAAGGTACTTCAGTATTACAGAGTATTACTATTTCATTTACCAATAGTTTCTATTATGTGTTCATTTTCCTTCCTGATGTTCTGAGGCTCCTGCTTCCTTTCTCTTTAGCTATTCTTTTAGGTTAGTTCTGCTGGTGATCAACTCTTAGTTTTCCTTTGTTTGAGACTATCTTGTTTTCCCCTCATTCCTGAAGGATATTTTTACTGAGTATGGGATTTGGGGTTGACGGTTGTTTTATTTCAGCATTTAAAAAATGTGTGCCCTTTCCTTCTGACCCCCATGGTTTTTGATGAGAAATCCACTGTCACCTGAATTGCTTTTCCCTATAGGTAATATATACTCCTGCTTCCTTCATGATATTTACTTTGTCTTTAGTTTACAAATTTTAACTATGACGTGTCTCCGTGTATCTTATTTGGTGTTTGCGCTGTTTCTTGAAGCTATAGATTTGTACCTTTTTCCCCCAAGTTAGGGATGTTTCAGTCATTTTTCTTTTGAGTACTTTTGTAGCCCTATTCTATTTCTCTTCTCCTTAAAGGACTCCGGTGACACAAATGTTAGATCTTTTGTTATAGAACCTGAGTCTTTATTAATCGTTTCCAGCTTATGTTGTTTCTGTTGTAAAGATTGGATAGTCTCTATTTTTCTGTCCATTCATTGATTCTTGCTCGGATTCTCCATTATGCTCTTGAGCCCAAGCCATGGACTTTGTTTACTTATTTGCTTTTAATTTTGGTTATTGTATTTTAGAAAATTAGAAAATTTCCACTCTGTTTGGTTTCTCTTTCTGCCTCTGCTTCTTTGCTAAGACGTTCTCTTTTTTCATTTGTTTTAAGCACGTTCCTAATTGTTCACTGAAGCATTTCCGTGATGACTGATTTAAAAACCTTGCTTAAATAACGAACACTTCTGTCATCTCGGTTTTGGCATCTATTGATTATCTTTTTACATTCAGTTCATGATCGTCCTGGTTTTCAGTCTGATGAGTGATTTTTTATTGAATTTTTGTGAGTTTGCATATTATGTTTTGAGATTTTGCATCTTATCTAAACCATCTGTTTGCTGGCTTTTTCTGACAGTGCTCCACTGAAGAAAGGGAGATTTGTTATGTCATTACGACCAGATGGATTTAGAAATCTGGTTTTGTCACTTGGCCTCCATTGGTACCTGAGATGAAGGGAGCGTCTCATTACTGCTGGACAGGGACAGGAGTTCTATCTCCCCACTCTGCCTCCACTGGTACCTCCCTGTCTGGGAGTGACAGATATACCTTGTTACTGCTCTCCACATGGAGGCACTGATGTCACAGATGGTGTGGCCTCGTTACTACTGAGTGGTGGTGAGAGTCCAGACTTTGCTTTATCACCTCCTCTGTCACCACCCCCAGTGGGGAAGGGAAGGTGCCTCATTACCGCATGGCACAAATGGAAGCCCCGGCTCCACATATGGTTTCCATGACTCTCTGCATAGAGAGAGGCTCTATAACCTGGGAGAGATGAAAGTCTTGGCTCCCCACTGGGCCTTCTCTGACACTACATCAACCAGGGTGTTGGGGTGCCCCCTGACAGAGTGGTGAAGCTTAGGCTCTTCACTCAGCTTTTGCTGGTATGGAAGTAGGCGGGGTCACTTTTTTATCTGGGGTGTTTGGAGTAGGGTCATTATTCTGTCTTTCTAGGCTGCTTCTTTCATAGTCATCTGGTTTAGCTTTTTTAAGCTTTTTTAGTTTTTTTAGGTTTTTTTTTAGTTTTTTTAAGCTTTTGTTAGTTTGGTTTTTGCTTTGTTTTGTTTTGTTCTATTTTGTTTTGTCTGTGACCGTCAACACTTCTAGGTAGCTGGCTTCTCCTTCAGCCCCACGTTTGGAAAATACGAGGAAAAAGAAAACCCAAAGAACTAATCACAATTGGTCCTTGGTTCCCAAGTTCCCCAGGGGCTCTCTCTTCTCTCTACGTTATAGTCCGTCTAATGTTTGCTCTATATGTGCTATCGAACATTTCAGTTTTACTTAGCAAGAAGAATAAGAAAAACGTACAAGGACTCCATCTTTCCAAAAGCGGAAGTCTCTTATACTTGTTTAATATGGAGAAATCTGCATCCATGTGTATTCGTCTTGTTTCTAAATGAGTGGTAGCATAACATACATACTTTCTTTCCTATCTTGCTTTGTTCTCTTCAAACTATATCCTGGAGAGCACACAATAACAACATGTGGCTCTATTTCTTATTTATTTTTATTGCCTCAGATTGATCTTTGTGTGGCTGAACCAAAGTTTATTCTGCCAGTTCCTTATTGACAGTCACGGGTGTTTGTTCCAGTCTTTTCTATACTAACATGTCAGACACACAGTGAATAAACGTGTACCTAAACTTATATTTTGTCCTATTACTATCTTCAGGATGGCTTACCAAAGGGTACGTAAGTTTGCCAACCCTTCATAATAGTTTTGTTTTGTTTTTTGTTTTTGTTTGTTTTTTTGGTAGTTGAAACTGACATACCGGGAAAGTTTTGGACTTTAGCCTTAATAAAGATACTTCTTGCATCGGCAACTTACTTTCAGTATATTCTAGACCAAGCTAAATTATCCCTCTAGACTTCAGTTTTCACAAATCTATTGTAATAATAGCTACCCTTGTGGTGTGTGCGTGTGTGTGTGTGTGTGTGTTCCATTAAGTTCTGGGCATTGTTTTAATTGTTTACTTACTCCTCAACAGCCCAGTGAAGTCATTATCAAACCTTTCATTTCATAAATTTTTTCAATTTTTGTCAAAGTTTATTTATTTTGAGAGAGAGAGAGAGAGAAAGAAAGTGGGGAAGGGGCAGAGAGAGAGGGAGACATAGAATCCGAAGCAGGCTCCAGGTTCTGAGCTGTCAACACGGACCCCGATGCAGGGCTCAAACCCACGAACTGTGGGATCACGACCTGAGCCCAAGTCAGACGTTTAACTGACTGAGCCATCCAGGCACCCCTCAAAACTTTCATTTCAAAATCAGTGACTTGGAAAGGTGTAGAGACATAAATCAAGTTAAGGATAAAATCTGGGTGCAATCTCGGGTTTTCTGAGGGAGAAACTCGGGATTTTCCTTGTATCTTTGCCTTCTGTGTAAAAGAAAAATGCAAAGGGTATGGCCTACCTTTCAGAGTGTTGCAAGGATCAAATGATATAATAGGTATAAAGCATCTCTAAGGCATGACTTATAAAGAACACGTTCATTTTTACACTCGGTTTACTTTCCTTGGGGATAGATCATGGAAACCAATGTCTATTTCCATCGTGGCATTTAGTAAGCTTCCCTTAGAACAATCCCTTGTGTGGGTGGTTAAAGTCACTTATTTCACTGTGACTTCATGCTTCACTTTCTCCTTGGAGGTGGTCCTCTCAACACTTTTCATTCCTCTGAGGATGTTGTCCCCATTCACGCCACACACCCTGTGTCCTGATGGAAATTTCCTGTGAAGCACTATCTCCTCAGAGGTCTTCTCATGTCAATCTGACATCCGTGTGGCTGAGACCCTTCCTCTGCCAACCTACACATTTCCAAGGAGCAGGAGTAACGTGAATGAAGTTCAAGGGTGCTCAAGGGAAAGGGAAAGAATATGGGTGAGGGCGACATTGCTGACTATTCGACTGATGTGAATTAGGGTTGGGAGCGGCTCCTGAGCTCCTGCGGAATTTTCTGGTCTTTGCTCATTCTTTAGCAATGGCACATCAAGTGCCTATTTCTATCCGCTTTCCATAAATTAGACAACAAGGGGGAGCGATTAGTGTTTGTGGAGATCAAGCAAATCTTGTCAAAGCATGATTCAAATCTAATTTCATATTAGTCCTAAATTAATTATTTAGAATAGAACGACTGTGCTCCAGATGTCATCTTCAAGTGTAAGAAAAACAAAAAGCACAACAATTTAAGCACACAAAACATCACAAGTTGGGACTGAAAAAAACGGGCAAAAGTTGAGACTCAATTAAAACAATCTGCTATTGTTTTCTGCTGCGCGGCTAAGACCCTTTATTTTACAATGTGAAAAATGAAACCTACGCAACATGAATCTGGCATTCGGTGGCCTATCGTCCTCCCTCTCCAAGAGGCCCGCAGATGGTCTGGTGAGTAAGGGTATGGCTCATCACACCCTTGTTTTGTGAGTTCTCCCCGCCTTCTCATTCACTCCTTTTCTGCCAGCGGACTTAGTTCTGTTGTCATTGTTGACGGGAATGTGAAATAAGGAAATTCACAATTTTATTTTTTCTAGCTACAGCCTCTACCTTCCCCCTTCCATACTGCGTGGACTTTGCCCATTGAAGAGGTGACTGACCGTCTGGGCTGAGTTTGGGATCTGCTGTTCTAACTCACAGAGATGAAACACCATGTTTTATTGACAATTGTTTAACATTTCCGCCTTGACACTGTTCCTGCCTTGTTCCCTGCCTTGACACTCGGATGGAGCAGAAGACACACAAGATGGTGCCTCTTGTGTAGTTCCAGAAGTTTCCTCCGATGGATGGAAATGTGCAATTTTCTATAAATGCATGGTCTATTATTATTTTTAAACAGGCAATCAGCCCCCTGCACAGTCAGTTAAGAATTGATCATATTTTCCCAACATGGTTTACTCCATGTAGACGACCCAGGGTGCCCTGACTGAGCCGCTATGGCTTTTGTTTTGTTTACCTTTCTTTGCTTGTTACTGTTCATTTGGTTTTCCTTTAATGAGCATAGAACAGATAGGATTTGGGCAGGAAATGCCACTTTAAAACTGTTAAGTATTTTTCAATGTTTGCCAGATGTGGACAAGATGAGGACACTCAGTACAGGAGACTATAGGAAGGGCATGATGGCCTGAAGTTCACTTCATGCAGAAGGAACAATGTAAACGAAGAATGGCCTAAGGCAAAATGTGAACTTTGAGAGCACCTTCACAGGCAGCACTTGGAATATCCAAGACATTGGGACACATATGATCCCTGGTCCAGGAAGGCAGGCCGGATGGTGGGTGGACAGTGAATGCTGGACAGGACCTATAGAGAGTGAGCCTGGAACAGTGGGTACGGAGAAGGGCACACACAGAGTCAAAGCCACTCCTCACACATTAGATTCCTTCTACTCACAAATCTTGAGCACAGTGTTGTCAAACTCACCCAAAACATTTGCCAAGTTGCTGAAGAGAATACTAGAAACAGAGAAGTAGAAGGAGGGCATGGTCTGCCCCCAGGACTGCTGAGGAAGGTAAGAGGGCACAGATTCAAGAAGGCTGGAGGTGAAGTCTTCTGAGAAGAGATGAGCAGCCCTAAGCCCACTCCAAGGACACTCAAGGTGGGAACATTAGGGGCACTGAGGTCCCATAGGAACTGATGACAACAACTCAGAGCTCTCAAAATTTATGGCATCAAGGACAACGTGACCTAATTTGCACTGTGGATTCCTGAAACCTGAATGTCCCCATCACCTATTTTGTCTAATTCTCAGAAACCCCCATGGGGTGGGTATTACCCACTCCATGTTATAGATGGGTACACTGACAATCGGAGAAGTTGATTGGTTTTCCCAAAGTCATTGACCTAGTAAGTGGAAGAGCTCTGATTCAAATCTTTATTTATTTATTTATTTATTTATTTATTTATTTTTGTTTTTTAACGTTTATTTATTTTTGAGACAGAGAGAGACAGAACATGAACGGGGGAGGGTCAGAGAGAGGGAGACACCGAATCTGAAACAGGCTCCAGGCTCTGAGCTGTCAGCACAGAGCCCGACGCGGGGCTCAAACTCACGGACCGCGAGATCATGACCTGAGCCGAAGTGGGCCGCTTAACCGACTGAGCCACCCAGGCGCCCCTCAAATCTATATTTATGAGCTGGGTGAGGTTTTCTTCTCTACATCAAACCTTCACAGGTAGAAAAGTGGGGGATAAAATGCACATAAATATCAAAGAATGTCCCATAGTATGTTGGAAGACGCTTTCCATATTGTCAAGGGAAAGGTTCCTTCACTGTAAAGAGTATTTTCTCCAGAAGATCCGGGAGACCAAACTCTGAAAGATGGCTTTCAGCCAATCTCCAGAGCAAACGTTGGTTGGCTAGACGATGCTAAGGACACCTGGGTTTCATTTTTCATTTCAGTTACCTTGGTAGAAGAAGAGAACATTAACGCTATTGAGAATCAGAAAGAAAAAAATATATATAGTGGAGGGTGGCTCCAATTCCCCAATTCAAGCCCACCACCTTGACACTGAGGGACAATGGCAACAAACAGCTGGGGCCTGACAGGGGTATTGCTACAAAATTTAGAAGCATCAGTTAGACACAGTCCGTGTCAAAGTGTGTCACGTCTTGTCACAGCCCCATCAGAACCCTCAACAGTGTGTTGGGTGCAGCCGGGCCACAACCAGAGCCATAAAGACAATGCTCAGAAGCATAGCTCAGCCATCAGAGGACTGGCAAAGGGGGAACTAAACCCACCCTGCAGTGCCAACTTTGACAACCGGGCCTGGATACTCTATACGTGCACCAACTGGGGCCAAAGAGCTGTCTGCACTTCCCTCCCAGGAGATGCAAAATGAGCACAAAGAGGGTAAAGACATCTGGAAGTAAGGATTTGGTGACATGGAGCCTGAGGTTGTATCCGCCACCCAATTGGCACAAATGTTATATTTTCTTCCGCAGATCTTAGCGGCCAAAGTCTAGGCCCCAGACACATATTCAAAACGAACCTCGGACTGCAGACCTGAGAAAGGAGCAGGGGTGCCCACCACCGGGGTGTGCGCATGCGCGCAGGTGCATGTGAGGTGGGGGTGGGGGGTGAAAATCTCCACGTCGGGACAAGGAAGTCAGAAAGCTCCAGACGGCCTGCTCCAGAGCTGACAGGGCATTGAGGAGAAGGGTGTGCACTGTGGGCTTGGGGAGGCCACCCCTTCTCCCCTAGGGTGGGGATGCAGTTAACAGCACTGCCCTGGGGAACATTGGCAGAGTCACTTCTCCCCTCCCTATGGCTGTCCTTTGGCAAAATGGAGGGAGATTAGAGATAGAAACCATGAGCTTTAAACCACGTCCACAAGGTACAGAGGGAGCCTTGTTAGTGAACAGAGAAGGCTTACTTTCCTTCCTGTAGAGCATTCGTTCTGAATTCATTCTCACCTACAGCTCAGTGGGAAGGAGCCCTAGCCAACCCTGATCTGTGGGGAGACGAGAGACTCAGAGGGCTTTCCCTCCCATTGAGGGAGGGGACATAACCACAGAGAGGGACCAGAGAGAAGTGATTCTCGGCCACTCACCCTGGGGGGCTCTACAGAATGACGGGTAATTTATTGGGAAAAGTAAGAACCCTCACCTAGCACTGCCTTCCGAACGTCCCATGAATGTGTAGTCTTTCCCCAGTAGGGCTTTCTTTCTGGTAACACCCATTCCTTAGGGATGTCAGCTTCTCTGATTACAGAACTGCTGCTTCCTTGGCTTCTGCTTGGGATGGGAAAGGAAACAGGAGCAAGGCCCCTTCAGTGAAGGAGGGAGAGAAGACAGCCCGCGTTTGTGTACAAATACAGGGGGACTGGGCTCCAGCAGGCGCCCCCTTCAGGAGCCCTGCCAAAGTCCTGTCCCTCTTCCAGGGAGGCCTGGAGCGTGTGCTGTGCCTGCCTTCTGACAGTGCCTGGGGACAGGCTGTACCTCCCAGCACTGGTTGCTCCCTCCCACAATATATTTTTTCCCCTTCTTCCCAAGTCAATGTAAATTTGAACAGATTTTAGACCTCGAAATCAGACTCAGAGCTGCCATGGCGTGCCTCTTTAAAATGGGGATATTATAGGAAAATGTCATTCTCAACATGGTTTCCAAGCCCAGACCGCAATTCTTTCCAGATGCCTACATGGCTCGGAAGAGGCTTGTAGGAGCCCTTCTGATGTTGGTCCATGGTCTGTAACCCCAGAAGCTCTCCGCGCTGCTGTCTTGGGGGCATCGCTGGGGCGTGTGCTGGCGTGGGGCTGCTGACTTCTAGCCTTCGGCCCCGTGTTTCACGCAGGTCTGGGCTCCCTCAGGACAGAGCATTGCCGGGCCTCTGTGGGTGCTAACGGGGGTGCCGTGTTTGTGACAGGCTGGCCCCCTGTTGCCCAGAGCTAAGATTCTGGCCAAGGCTCCTTAGAGAGTTGAAAACACCGAGAACTGTGACATTCCTGGACCCCCTCTGGGATACGTGAGACTGGCCTGCCCCAGGCGCAGTTCAAGTGGGACAGGGCCATGGGCTCTGTGAGAAGCTACACCACATCTGAGCCATAACTTAGGAGTCTACCATCCCAGCAACCCCTCCTCTTCAAAGCACATGCTCAGAACAAGGATGTAACAATTCAGAAGGGACATGATCCGTTATTCTCCATAAACATGTATTCCTGTTGGAACTCCATTGCCTTATCAAAGAGAAACCACGCGTAGTCCCATCCCCCATATCCAAATCTCGAATTGCCATTTATTAGGGGTCCAACACCCAGTCGCTTTCTGGCCCTAAAAAGTGACATTCGAGGGGCACCTGGGTGGCTCAGTCAGTTGAGCAGTCGGACTTGGGCTCAGGCCATGATCTCACGGTTTGTGAGTTCAAGTCTCGCATGGGGCTTTCTGCTGTCAGCACAGGGCCCACTTCGGATCTTTTGTTCTCCTCTCTCTACCCCTCCCCCACTGGGTCTCTCTCTCTCTCTCTCAAAGTAAGTAAATAAATAAACTTAAAAAGATGACATTAGAATAACCAAATAAATCTGCCTCCAGATTCCCCACACGGGGACTTCAGGTTTTCCATTTATGTCAAATGTCCAAGGCAACCAAGCTTATTGCCATTGGTGTAGGCAGTGGACATCATCAGGGACTCGCACTGAGCCAGGTTAGCCACAATGCTGTGCTGCTCACCAGGGGGTCCCCCAGCCCTCTTTAGGGACCAATGCTGCTTAGTGCTGGGGAGGGGTAGTGCCCAGGGGAGACTGACCTTGGCTGAGAAGGTAAAATTTAGGATCAGGGAGCCAAGCACAATGATTTGAATCAAGAGTATCAGATGGCACAGAAGCCCACAAGGAACGAAACTTTGACAGTATGTGAAATAGTGGATAACCCCCCAAATTTTGGGACCTGAACACAAAGCTCATTTCTTGTTCATAGAAAGTCTAAAATGTGGGCAGTTGGTGCACGCCTCCAGGTGACCATTCAGGGACTCAGGCTCCTCTGATCTTGTACCCTCCTCTTGCACTCTGCCCCCATTCAACACCTGGATTTCAAGGATATTACTTTAGTCTGTAGCAAGCCAGCGGAAGGAAGAGCTCTGGGAGGTCACATTTGGGAGTCACGTGTCTGGAAGTGATGCTTGCTTCACTAGCCAGAACTGTCTCATGACCACAGAACTACAGTGCAGTCGTGTGCTCAGGAAGCAGAGTAACTGAGTGTGAGGAGGCGGTCCGCATCCGCCGTAGAAACTGAGAGAAGGCTGTGAATTTGGTGATGAGGACGGCACTGGTGATTTTGGCGGGCAGAACTTCTAAGGACTGGTAGGCAGAAGCTGATGGCAGTGGGCTTAATGGAGGGGAAGGAAGGGGACTATGAGTGTAGTCTAGGCAGCAAGACTTGTAAGTATAAGGCAGGTGGATCCTGTCTGCAGTCAGGAGGTGAGGACATTATAGGGGAGGCCCTGACCTGGGCCTGCCTCAATGCACAGAGCCTTGGTGCAGTGGAGGGCGCAGACCAGGTTGAGTGAGGTCTTCTAGCTTTTCCAGCAGGAGGAAGTTCACTGTGCTCTTGCAACTCATCCTCCATGAAGGAGATGTGGGCAATCTAGGGCTTGTTTGGGTTTGTCTTTCACCAGCCTACCTCAGTTTCTGCTGTGAAGATGGTCATGAGCTCTAGACAAGGTTACAGAGTGCTCCTGCCTTGAGACTGGAAAACCCAATGGACAAAGATTAGGGAGCACAGCCAATCGGTAGGGCATCCTTCATGGAAATAGGCAGGTGGGAAAGAGGGCCATCCTTAAAGGTCTTTGCCCATGTAATAGTCACTTGGATGGCCTGACACAAACGGACAGCATCAGGCCAGGGCTGAAATTGAGGTAAGACAAGGTGAATTCACAGGAACATCAAGGTCTTGCCCTGGATTTCATCCCAAGTGGGAGCTCCTGCTTTTGAAGTCACTCTCCTGTGAATCTGGGTTCAATTTTCTTGGAGCCACTATGAGAACGAGGTAGTGTCGAGTTAATGGGTCTCAGAGGTGGAAGGAAGTGACCTTGAAGACCTTTAACTACCCTTCATCCTCTGCACTCACCTCTTCAGCGACTGCCATTCCTCACTCCTTGTCCAGCTTCTGCTCAATCCCTCTCCAGAAACGGAATTTATGCCTTCCTAAAAGAACCACGGAAAGACAGCTATAAGTGTTAGAAAGCTGAGTTAATGTTTATCTTATTCTGGAAGTTTACTCTTGGGGTGGCACACTTAAGTTATGAGAGTCCTTCGAAATATCAGAGACCTTTATTTCCGGAGCACCCTATGACAGATTCAATAAATTTAAATATTGACTGAAGTGACGTTCATGTGAAGCTACTTTGATAATACTCTGTAATATTATATTACAATGCACCATTGATAACACCATTTATTAAATGCACCTATCACCCAACAGGTTCTAGGCTACATCCGCTGGTACACCAATAAATAAGGAAAATCCCTTCCCTGAGAGGTTCACTCATCCCAGGGGGACTTTGACATGTACCTAAATCATTACAGAAATAATAGACCACAGGGAGGGAAGGACTTTAATGCGGGCAAAGTTGGGAGGACTGAGGATCTGGTCTGATGGACAGCAGTGAATGCCGCTGTGTGGCTGGGACCTAGGGCATGTGCTGGGGGTTCTGGAAGTTATATCTCATCTATAGGGGATGTTACGTTTGGTCTGGGGTTTTTTTTCACACCGAAGAGAGAAATCTGATGCCCAGAGAGGACGAGTCCCTTGCCCACAATCAGATCAGTAGACTGAGCAACCAGAACTCAAACCCAGCTCAGCTCCTCTCACTGTGCATTTCCACCTTTTCAGTTACCTGCAAAGGAGATGGAGAGAGTGGAATGGTTTGGGGAGCTACTTGGGGACTAGACTATATAGGACTTGGTCATGACTGAGCGTGGGCAGTGATGGAGGGGGAAGAAAGGGAACCTAACTCTTGCTGGAGACTACTTGTCATGAGCCACCTAGATGTGTTCGACTGTCTCAAGGATAACTCAAAGCTGCCTGCTGTGAAGCCATCAGTCGGGACTATCCCTGGAAAGGAAGGATCAGATGTGCCTAGGGAAAGCAGGACTGCTGAGCACAGGAGTCCTGTGTGCATCCTCAAGGCATGTCATGTTCATAGGCTGGAGCTCAGGGAAGGTGGAGCACACCACAAGCTTGGGGGCAGGGTGAGGAGCCAGGAGTGTGCCCACAGGAGTGGCCCAGCAGGGGATGAGAGGGCCAGAGCCCAGGAGCTCTTTTTCCCATCACTTCCTGGTCCTAGAACTCTTCCAGCCATAGAAACTGGAAGATACATTACAGAATTCCGATTCCTCCCACCTTCCCTTCAGAGTAAAATCTACAGATACTTTACCTCCAAAGAGAGAGTTTTAAAAGCACCATTCGGGAAAGTTCTTTCCATCAAGATGGAAGTTGAGGTTCTAGAGACAAAAAGAAGGCACCTCTTCTCCCTGCAGTAGGTATGGGGAGTCTCCCTGACCTCATTATTTCTGCTTCTGAAATGTTAACCCCTCTCTGTTATCTGCCAACACCAACCTCCTGGTCCTCTGGGCCAAGTGGACCAAACTGAGAATACTGGGTGTATAAGGAAGCAGGGACTTTGTGTTACAATGACCCCCTGGGCAGGTAGCTGGGAGTGTGGCCACCTTGATCCCCTCTTTGCTAGGATGCAAAAAGATTTAAAAGAAAAGACAGGCAAGCTATCTGAAACATCCCCGAAGGCAAAGAACACTTGGAAGGCTGCTGAAAACTCAGCTGGTGAGGGGTTTTCATCTTGGGTCCATGTTAAGATCACCTAGCCGGCAACGATAAAAACAGAAAGCATGAAGCCTGGGGGCTCACTCCAGACCAAGGAAGCCAGAGTTTCTGGAAGTTAGGGCCCAGGCATAAGGAATGTTTGCATTGAAATTCTACAAGTGAGTCTAATGGGTTGCTGGTGCTGCTCAGGTGAGACGCCCATAAAATGCTGAAGAGTCTGAAAACCTAGGTTTGGTTGTGAGCTGACTTCAGTGCCTGTGGACCTTCAATGGCTTCTCATCGCTTTAAGAATAAATCCGAGCTTTTGACCAGGCCCGGTGCCTAGCACCTACACTGTCCCAGTTGTCTCTTCCCCGGCGTATCTTGTCTTTTTGCCTTGCTTATGATGTTGTTTCTTGTTTTTGTAAAGGATAATGCAGTCAGACTTAGCAATATTCTCGTGCTTTTGGATTTTGAATTATATATAGTTAGTAATGTTTTCTCCACTTACACGTTATAAAGTGATTCATCTATGCTTTTTTGTTTGTTTCATGCCTTTCCCTCTCATAAGCCCTAACCGTTCACACGTTTCATTTCCTCTATTTCTGCACATTCCTCAGGTCATTTCAGCCAGATTTTCTGGCTTCTCTTCCCCCATCTCCACCCCTGACTTAGGGGTCTCTCCACCAAGGCCTCAGTAGTACCATATGCTTGCCACAATCACACCATGACCACTCTGTTTTATTTCCAGTTTATGCTTTTTTCTCCTCCTCCTTAAGGGCGGGATTCCACTTGGCATCTCTGAATCCCTGGTGCCTTGTTGTTTATATGTAGTTTATAGTAGGTGTTCAATGAATGCTTTTGAACGCATGGATAAATGAATGGCGGTCATTTATTTGTTGAAAAGTGCTAAGAGCTTGAAGTCACGTCTTTAATTCTATTCCAGTCATTGTGGCTTCTGTTCCTGCTTCTGCCAGGAAATAGGCATTTAACCCTGAACCTTGAACATTTAGCTCCTCTCTTTATAAGTATCCTTAGACGTGGAATGAGGTCACCGGGCTAAGTAATGGTTCTGAGTCCTAAAAATCTGCTATTCTGGGCTCCCTGTCAAATGATCTCAACTCCGTCCATCCAGAAAATACATTTCAGCTCATTTCGGTGGGAGGAAATAAGCTGACCTTCCGGTCTGCGTCTTTGAAAGCTCTTTCTGAAGAACTTGAGACAATACGAACATCTGCCTGGAGTGACTGAGGCTGGAACCGAAAGAAGCTGTGCGTGTCTTTCCAGTTATTTGTGACTTGATTGTCTTCAGCAGCAGGGCTTTTGTTCTGCTGCCTCGTCGCACAGCAGGCAGCAAGTGACACGGCCGCTGGACTACAAACACATACGCTGACATCTGTCGAATGTAGATTCCATTTGCAAGTCACCGAATCTCACGTCCTGGCTCGTGCCCCGAAACAAAAAGTTTAACGTTGCCAAACCCAACGTCGGGTGGCTTAGTCTGCTGTGTTTCAGGGCATGAAAGAAAGGCGTGCCAGTCAGCCCAGCATGCAGGGGCCTCTGCCCTGGGATGCAGGTTTCTCAGGCCAGAGTGCGGGGAGAAGAAGAGTGTGGCCAAGCTCCCACAGGGGTCTGGCTGCATCCACAAGGGTGGTGAGGTCCACTCCTCTTCAGAGGTAAGTCATCCTATATCTCAGGAGGTTCACAGACCCTGGGACCTAAGGACTTCCAAGGAGATCGTGATCTACGTCACTTCTTGCCCCGTTCAGGCGATGCGTGACTTTATGATGATCTGTGGACTTCCTGTGTGTGCAGTTCCGTTTTGTAGGTAGGACTACAATGGTGGACAGGTAGGCTTGGAAGCTTTAGAACAGTGCTTCTCAAAATCGGCTACACAGAGGAATCACCAGGGGAGCTTTCAACTATTCCAATGCCCAGGCTACTCATGAGACAACTTAAGCCAGAGAAAAATCTGGTGGCAGGCCAAGACATGACGGCTTTTTAAAGCTCTCCCGGTGATTCCTCTGTGTAGCTGAGTCTGAGACTATTGGCTTTGGAACCTACAGTCTAGAGAAGAAACAGATGAGTGAAATGAAAAGAGGTAGCACCTTTGCCAGGATATACAGGGTATGCTGATAGAAAATGGTGGCACACATCTCTCAAGCATAGCAGGAAGGAATTACACCCTGGCTAAGATCTGAGAGAGAAGTAAGACATGGTCAGGGAGTGACAGATGGTTTAGAAGTGTGAGGAAGAATGTGAGGCACAGGGGGATGGTAGATTAGAGCCTAAGAGGAGGCATACAGAAGGAAACATTCCCTAGAGGAGGTGACAAAGGCGAGCCGATGCCACCAGTTAACTAAATAATTGGTTTAAGTTTATTTATTATGAGAGAGACAAAGACAGAGCGAGTGGGGGAGGGGCAGAGAGAGCAGGAGACAGAGAATCCCAAGCACACTCTGCACAGGACCCAGTCTGGGGCTCCATCTCACGAACCGTGAGATCATGACCTGAGCTGAGGTCAAAAGTCGGGCACTTAACCGACTGAGCCACCCTGGCGCCCCTGATGCCACCAGTTAATTTAGAGAAAAGCAGATGGGAAGGACAATTTGGGGAGGAAGAGGGATTCCATTAATAACATCTTAAACTTGAAATATTTGTCTATTCAGATGGGCATATCCAATTGACAACCGGATTCACTTAGTCTGAGAAAAGATGGGATAAACCTAGGAAGAATAAAAGAAATGGAAATGAGTTACAGCAGGTACCTTTGGTTGCCCACCCAATGTCCAACCTCCTTTCTTCCTTGATATTGGAGCCCTCATTTTGTGTGACCATGTTCTCACGGGAGGAGATTAAACCGCAACTCAGGGTTGAGTCTTGAATACTCAAAAGCCCATTATTACAGGGTCCTTCGTTCTGCTAACGATTTATTTTTAATTAACATTTTATTTTGAGATCTTTATAGATCCACATGCAGTTGTGAGAAATAACCCAGACAGATGCTGTATATTCTTCACCCAATTCTCTCCAGTGATTAACATCTTGCAAAATCATGGGGTGATATTGAAATTATGATATTAACATGGACACAATATACCAATCTTACTCAGATTGCTATTTTATTTGTACCCATGTGTGTCTGGAAAGGGAGTGTTCAGTTCAATGCAATTTTATCACCGAGGTAAGTTCTTGTATCCACCTTGGCAGCCAAGGTACAAAACAATCTGATCAGAGACAGGCATCTTTCGAATTACCCTTGTATAACTATCCCCATTCTCTCTTGTCCCAATTGATCTTAACCAATTGGTCAATTGTCCCAATTGATCTTAACCCTTGTATAACTACCCCCATTCTCTCTTGTCCCGATTGATCTTAACCAATTGGTCAATTGTCCCAATTGATCTTAACCCTTGTATAACTACCCCCATTCTCTCTTGTCCCAATTGATCTTAACCAATTGATCTGTGCCAATTGATCTTAACCCCTGGCAACCACTCATCTGTTCTACATCTGTCTGGTTTACTTTACGAATGTCATGTGACTGGAATCATACAGTATATAATCTTTGGTGATCGTTTTTTGTGTCACTCAGCATAATTTCCTCGAGCTTCACCTAAGCTATTATGTGTTAATAGTTCTTTCCTTTTCACTGCTGAGTAGTCTCCTATGGTGTGATGGTTCCCTTTCGGTGTCAACGTGACTGGGCTCTGGGGTGCCCAAATATCTGGTCAAACATTATTCAGGGTGTGTCTGTGAGGGTGTTTTTAGATGAGATTAACATTTAAATTGGTAGACTGAGTAAAGCAGATTAACCTCCATAATGTGGGTGGGCCCCATCCAATCAGTTGAATACTTGAATAGAAAAGGCTGACTCTTCCCCAAGTAAGAGAGAAATCCTCTGCCTGAAGGCCTTCATACAAAGGCTTTTCCCCTGCTTTTGGACTTAAACTGCAACACATTAGCTCTTCCTGGGTCTAGAGCCCACTGATTTTTGAACTGGGATTGCAACATCAGATCCCCTGATTTTGAGGGACTTGGAGCTCAATCATCAGCTCTCCTGGCTTTCCAGTTCGCTGACATTCTCTGCAGATCTTGGGACTTGCCAGCCTCCATAATCGCATGGGCCAATTCCTTCTAGTAATTTTTCTCACATCGCCCAGGTGGCTCAGTTGGTTAAGCACTCGGCTTCAGCTCAGGTCATGATCTTGCTGTCCGTGGGTTCGAGCCCCATGTCAGGATCTGCTCTGACAGCTCAGAGCCTGGAGCCTGCTTTGGATTCTGCGTCTCCCTCTCTCTGCCCCTCTCCCTTGTGCTCTCTCTGTCTCTCTCTCTGTCAAAAATAAACAATAAAAAATTTTTTTAAAAACTAATAATTTTTCTCTCTCTTTCTCTTTACATATATACATATATGTATTGTTATAGATTATATATTATTACATATATTAAAAATACATATACTATATACACTATATTCTTGTATTATATTATTATATATTATTGTCTATATACTATTATCTCCGGAGACCCCTGCTAATACACATGATATGGGTGAACCGCCGTTTGTTTAACCATTCCTCATAAGAGGGGGTCATCTGGGCTGTTTCCAGTTTGGGCTCTTATGAATAAAACTGCTATGAACATTCACATATAGGTTTTTACATGCACTTAGCTTCTCATTTTTCTGGGATAAATGCCCAAGAGCGCAATTGCTGGGTTGTGTAGTAGCTGCATGTTTAGCTTGTAAGAAACTTTCACACTCCCTACCTGAGTGGCTGCGCATTTTCCATTCCTGCCAACAAGGAATGAGTGAACCAGTTTCTCTGCACTCTTACCAGCATTAGGTGACGTCATTACTTTTTTTCTACCGTTACGCTAGGCATGTAGTCATATCTCGCTTTTGCTTTTATTTGCGTTTTTCTAACGGCTACTGATGGTGAACATCCTTTCCTCTTGTGTCGATGTCTAGGGCTTATAGTCGTATTTGGCAGGAAAGAGCAGAGAGACGGGTCTACCCCATCCTTTAAGCAGGGCGTTAACAAGGTTAGATTTGAGTTTTGGAAATGAGAGGTGGGGGTCTGGGGTCAGTTCGGTCTGTATTCAATATCAGCCTGTTTGCTCACTCAGGGTCACCCAGGGTATTGTGGAAGCCTCTCTAGGAATGTTTCTTATCCGTGAAATAGGGAGAACAGTACGATCTACTTTGTAGGATCTTTGGGGGGAATAAATGAGATCATTGGCCTAAGGCGTTCACTGAAGTGCCTGACACATCGGTTATTGTTAATACAGTCATGATTCCAGAAAGATGAGGAAAAGAAAGATTGGGGCAGAGTAAGATTTAGAACGGAGGAACTACTAGAAAAATCTCTGATTGTCCAAGAAGAAATGATGAATGCCTGAACCAGGCCAACGATGGCAGGAAATTTCCTCCCTTAATTTGTCATATACCAAGAACACTGGCTTGGTCAAACCACATTTGCAGGATTCTTAGGCAATCGAGAGCTCTGAACACACATTCCTCCCTTGTAAAAAGCACAGCGCTTGGGACAAACGTTCAGGAAATGCCTGATTGCTTACTATTTTATGACAAGCCTCTCTAGGAGCTCTGTGGGGGTAGCTGAGCTGGAATTCAGAATCGAGGCCTGGGTGAGGCCTTCTCGAAACTATAGCAGCAGAAGTGGCTACAGTGTGAGACCACGGTTGTCCCAGACCCCACAGGAGAACTTGCTGTTGAAAGGCAGCTTGCGTTCCACTCTCAGGCTTGGCCAAGCCCTCTGTGGGACTGCCAGGCTAAGGGAAGACTCTTCCCAGGTGAAGACCGAAGACAGAAGAGGAGAGTCTTGCAATGACAGTTCTGTTGCTTTCAGAGAAATCAACTCCTTTGGGAACTTCCATGGCACGTTTGAGATCTCTCTGCCGGGTCACTTCCTGTCCCTAAAGGTAACCTCAGAGTGATCTGGTCCCCTTAATTGGAGTCATGGCTTAGGTTCACATGCCATTCATTAGCTGTCAGGAACTCTTGGTGTGTAGACCTTGGCTTAAGTGAATTTAGCATCTATGCTACCATTCCCAAGTGACCCCAAGTTCCATGGTACATAATAGTTTTGTCATTTCCAGTCTGGTGCATGGAGATGCTGTCCCATGGGAGCAAGACATATAAATAGTAAATGGCCTTGATGGGGGCTCATCAACGCACCAGCTCCTCTTTGGGCTCTGGACTCACCATCACAGGGGAGAAGAGAAAGATCCTTTGGCGAGACATAAAGCTTTGCAGAAAGAATATGAACCACAGGGCCCATGGTGGACGCAACTTTGGGGATCATGTCAGAAGCCTCGGCATATATGTCTGTCATCTCAAATGTGAATGGCTGTTAAGATCCAACTGTATCTTGAGGTTTTGGTTGACTAGCATGGCTTCCCTGCTTATGCACCTAAATGGACTGAGGCAGGAGAGTGGGTGTGGATGCAGGAAAGAATGCCCTTTTTTCCCCTCTATTTATCAAAACAAGGCATATTGGTAGCAGAGATACATTATAAATCTAATATTTAATCCAGCATATCTGTGTGAAAGGCTACCGTATCATGGAAAATGGGGAGTGAGAAGCAAATAAGATGGGATTCAAGCTCCAAAGTAGTTCACGGTCCCGTGAATTATATTTGCCTAAGATAAGTCCAAAGTTTAATAAATGCCATTAGGAGCTGGAAGCAAAGTGATAAAGAAGAAAGAGATTAAGTTTTGGCTCAATGGAAAGAGCAGGGTGTTAAAAGAGCCCAAGATTCAAAACTCCCTCAGTCTGTGAAGGGATAGGAAATCCCGGGATGCATATGGTAGCCATTTATTTCACTTGCCTAGAGTTCATTATCTTCCCTTTTGCTAATAGCATCTTGGTTTTCCTTTGAGGAAGTATTTTTTATCCTAATATCTATCCACATGGGCTTCTTGCCTCCCTCCCCTCCCCTCCTACCTGTCCCCTACCTCCAGGAGTAACTAATCAGTATCGTTCATCCCTCTGACCACACTGACTTATTTAGGAATGGAGTCATGATTATACTGATGGAATGAGATGGAACATGGCATTTTTGCGAGAATTCTTAGAAGAGAAGTTTTCATTGGCTATTGTTGCTAAATCAGTTGGATGTAATCTGAAGCTATGATTCTAGAATCAGAGAGAGTGAAAGGAGAATTGAGAGACAGATTCATGATGACTGTTTGAGTGCCTGGATCCAGCTATGCCTGAAGCCTAATCTTCTATGTTATAGGAGACTGTATGTTCCTTTTGTGATTATCATTTTGATTTAAGATCCTGTCACTTGTAAATGAAATAATCTTGATTCAGGGAACCAGCTCCAATTCAAGGAGGAGAAGAAACATCACCGTGACAGGTCTCTGCGCTGGGAAGATTGGCAGAAGTGTGGCCTTTCAAGTAGCATTGGTTTCTGGTCTCTAAGAAACCACGTACTACCTAGAAAAAGAATATCCTCCAGACCTGGCTTCTATGTGGAGACTCTGGTCATACCACCAAGAGACACATCATATCATCCTCTAAGATGTTCAGCAAACGTACATTTTTCACATCACCCATATCTCCACCAAGCAGCCTCCAAAGTGGAGAGGGGAGAGGGTGCCGACCTCCTCAGGGTAAACACACTGTTAAAGGGTAGGTTGATGTGCGACTCTGTCTAAATGAGGAGGAAGTAATCAGCGGTGCCTAGTGCATGTCCCTTGATCTGTTGCACCAGACTCATAAGCGGATATGTGCCTCTGGTCTCCCTCTTCCCCCACCCCCCAGCTCATCACTTCTGTCCACCTGCACTCTAGACGGTCTTTCTGAACAGGAGATGTGATCAGGAACATTCTCTTTTTAAAAGTCTCGGGTGCTTGGCAAACGGGATAGCGTTCACCTTTTTTTTTTTTTTAAAGAAGGTTATTCATTTATTTATTGTGAGGGAGACAGAGACAGCACAAGTGGAGAAGGGGCAGAGGGCGAGAGGGAGAGAGAGAATCTCAAGCAGGCTCCAAGCTGCCTGCACAGAGCCCGACACAGGGCTCAAACTCACGAACCCGTGAGCTCATGACCTGAGCTGAAATCAAGAGTCCGACTCTTAACTAACTGAGCCACCGAGATGCCTCTAGAGTTCACGCTCTTGGTGCCGCCTTCATCCCCAGGCTTCCAGGTGCCTCTGCTCCCATCCCTAGTCCCGCTGCTCCATCTCAGAGGACCCAGAACCCCCAGCCACATGCTTTTCTGATGCTCCCGCCCTGCTGCGCTATCTGACGCTCAGTAGTTACCAGCTTTGATGGCTGTCTTGCCATGGACATCCAGGGAAAGGGACCAAGAGGCCTTGAAGAGCTGTGCCACATAGAGAAGCCATTCTGAGGTATCCATGGGGTTGTGCAAGACAGCGGCTCTTCAAGGCAGCTCCTGGATTCACAGATGCACATCTTTCAATGGAAACGTCAAATCCAGCTTATCACTCTGACTCCAGGATGATGGTTTCCAGGAGGATCGATGCTCTCTCAGGTACCTGGGATGGGGGGAAACACACAGCATCGGGTGATTCTCCTTCAGCCATCTAGAGATGTCATGCTTAGGGGAGAGGTTGGGGGAGAAGAAAGGGAGGACCACCAGGGTGTTTTTCTGCGTGACGGTACCGAGGTTGCACATGGAACCGTCCAGTTTAATAGACTTGCCCCAAGGGACCCTGATGTCTGTTCCAAGGCCATGACTGGAGGGGACACAGCAAGCTCTTGAGTATGACGCTTATCATTTTTTAGACTGGAGAGAAGACAAGACTTCGTTCTCATCCTGTCCTTTTGGTTTCCTTCCCTGTAGATCAAAAACTCTGTTCCGTCTTGCGGTTCTAGACAGATTTTAATGAAAAGTTGCTTGTCCTAGACCAGGAGATGAGGAGATATTGGTCAAAGGTACAAGCTGTCGGTTATAAGGTAAGTTCTGGGGCTCTAGCCTGCAGCATGGCGTCAGGGACTGGACGCAGAGCTGGGAAGGACATGTGTGTCCAACAAGGTTTCGGGAATAGCTTGGGAGTGAGAGAAGGTAGGCTGGGCAGAGGTATAAACTGATGCAACAGGGGATTGCTGAGCCCACAGGGAGCACGGGAGCCCCTATGGCCTTTGAAAGTTGCCCCACATTGAGGCACGGGGGCTGGACCCTAGTTCCTCTCACCCTCCAACCAGGCAGTGGAGGCAGGATGGCCTCGAAGAGAGTGCATGACCTCGGGACAGACAGTTGCTTTCAACACGTAGAGCCGTGAACCCTGGCCATCCACAGCCAGGGAGCTGAGGAGTGGGCACCTTAGCACCCCCCGAGATGCCTCTGCTTGTGCGGCACAGCCGAGGAGGGAGGTGGAGCGGGCCTGGCCCATGGCGTCTGGAAATCTGTGTTTGCTGTGGGAGGGTCATGCCCACGTGCAGCCGCAACAAGGACCGTAGCAGTAGAACAGCTGTCTTCTGAGGTCCACACATGCTGTGCCAGACCCTGGGCGGGCACGTTATTTATACAGACAGTTCCTTTAATTTCCAGAACTGCCTTATGAGGTCCATGTGGGTTAGGAAACTGACGCTCAGCTGGGGTTTTGGTGGCTTGCTCCAGATCATGGGGCCAGAGGGGGAGGGAGAGATGGAGGAGCAAGCACGATCCCGTCTGGCATCAGAGCCTGTCACTTTGCAACTGTCCCTGCACCCTCTGTACATGATGCTGACAGGCCAGCGGGGCATGTAGGTCTGTGATCAGTGGCTGTCCTGGAGTCCCACGTTGGGGACGGTGGCCAGGGACTGTGGAGATCTGTTCGGTTTTTACAGCCCCCACAATATCAAGCACAAGCTTGGCTCATTAGTAGGATCTAGAAATCCTGTGCTCTGGTAACAAGCCGCTCGAGGCCCCTGGGGCCTGCCCTCACGAGAAGTAGCCCAACCCCCTGCCTGAAGGCCTGTGTCCATGCCAGTTCTGAGGACCACATGTGAGGGCTGCAAATAGAAGTGTGCGCCCTGCCAGGATCTTTGCTAACGTCTGCCTAGAGCGTGAGGAGTAGAGCGAAGCAAGATCAGAACCATTGAGGGGACCCAAAACCCCTCGCTGGACCACGGCACCACCCAGGCCTGTTGACCGGTAGTGCTCCTGCTCAGGTCCCCTGCAGGGGAGAGGGCTGGGCGTGGGCTCATCCATAGCAAGGCTGAGATCCTGGAGCATCAGGCCAGGAGGAGGAGGGACACTCGACAAGAGACCCTCTCCATGGGCATCGGGTGATGGGCCTGTGAGGACAGACTCCAGCGCAGTCATGGGTGGGAGACACCTCCTCTCCACGCATGCAGGTGACATGTGCGAGCAAGACTTCCAGGGGGGCCTTGGCAGTGCTTATGCAGGCTCTGGGGGCTGCCTGCAGATTTCTGAGCAGAGAACCAGCACTGTGAGCCTCACCATTCAGAGATGGGCTTCATAATCATCACGGAGGCATGTGTGTTCTGACATTCTCAGACCTAGGACCTTGAACCTCCCCGGTGATCCCTGGCCCCGTCCTGCTTGCGGGATCAAGTCCAGATTCTGGGCCTTCCTCCACCTGGTCCCACCGACCATGGTACTTTTTGTCACCAGGGAATCTTCTAGAAGCGCTGAGTGACTGGCTTGCTTTCTGGAGGGAGGATGTTCACCTCAACTTGGCAAGGACTAGAAGGGTTCTGTTAACTGCTTCTCAGGGTGGTGACACCGTGGAGTGTCTCCCTATGTCTGTGCTATAAGAAGGCAGGTGGCCAGACAACCTTGAACTTGCCTTCCGTGATTTGGAAAACTTCAGAAATTCTCATTTATTAATGCCTTTTGTTTTTCAGAGGCCAAAAAAAATATGAATTGGAGTTGATTTCGCTGGAGCCTTGAAGCCAGCAGCATCTGGAGTCCACACCCTCATTTCGTTGCTGCACAGGGAGGTGCTCCCCATAGCTGCTTTGTCCTCCCACTTTTCTCGTCTGCATGTGTACCCTGGCCTACTTTCAGAATCAGTTACAGACTTATGAACAAAGACACAAATGCAAGACGATGTGGTTGCAAGGATACAGGGAACCAAGAGGTCTGGGGACAGTTTGAGGAGGGCCAGGTGGGGCACCCACAGGTGCTAGGACCGGGGTGGGCTATATCCGTGGGGTCACTTGAATAATGGAATGGGAGTTTGTGCTGGGTGGCTCCAGGCCAGTCACTTATCACTCTGAGACTTAAGCGGTTTTTGTTTTTTTTTTTTTTTTTCCTTGTAAAAAGGGATTCTTTCACCTAAGAATATGAATCTCTGCCCGAGTTCCTCCCTTCCTCCCAGGATTGTGAGAGAAGGAAATTGATGTGAAGCAGGATGCCTTCCTGAACAAGGGAGAGTTCTGCAAATATCCGCGATTCCTAGGAAGAAATGGCAAGACTGTTAGGAAATGGTGAGGTTTGGCCTCAACCCTAAATTCTGGAACTCTCTTTCTAAAATTTCACTCTAGAGCAACTGGAAACACAATTTTTTTGTTTAAGTGAAGGACTAACCACACACAGAAAAAGTGGAGAAAGCATTCCTGCCTACGTATTGACGAGCTATCAGGTTTGCCCAGGAATACGGATTGCACCTATAAGCGTCCTGTTCAGCAAATTCAATTTTTTAGATTTCATTCAGACAATGGTTATCAATTTGCTAATTTGATTTAGGTTTCCATGCTTTTGTCTTGGGAGGTAACTGGAGGAAGCTGTGCTGTGCAGACATCTTGAGCACATCTGAGTTCAGCCAGCTTATGAGAAGTTGGGGGGGGCCTGTGGACTCCATAGGAGCCCCCTGATATCCTAGTCAACAGGGCAGCTTCTGGGGTGTGGGATTGTCCATTTCCAGAGAAGGAGTTGGACAGAAAAACATCAGAAAAGGGGTGGCGTTTCCAGACAAGGAGTTGTGGAAAAGGCTGAGCAAACCCAGGCCTCCCTCTGCACCTTCGATTGTATAGACAAGGACCTGGCAAACAATCTTTGCCCAAAGTCCTATATACCCTGGACGGCCCAGCCAGAATCTTCTTGAGCTGAATCTCGTGGTTCAGCTGCACCATGTCAGCTCATCAACCCCTTGCTGTGTTCCGGGGGAGGAAGGAGCCCCCTTGACTTCTCAGGCAGGATTTCCTGTGATGAGCACTGAGCCGGCACACCAGAGGGTCGGGTTTCGTAACACTGTCTGTCGGGGTTTCATTTCTTTGTGGTGGGAGTTCATTGTTTTATCTTTTCTAGCCTTTGTCTTAGGTCCAGAGAAGAGTTTAACATTCTGTGATTATTTAATTGGTCTTTAACCCTATTCTAACTTACATACAACTTGCTGCTTTGGCTCACAGAGTTTTCTGGCATTTTCACTAGCCACGTCTCCGAGCGTCCGTTGAGAAAAGTGGGTGGTCACAGTCTAGAGACAGTAAGCTTTTACTCATTCACTTATTTGCCCTTTTCTTTACTCTACAAAAATTATGCAGTGTCTGTATGTTCCAAACCCTGCCTTGTACACTGGGACTTCACCAGTGACCCTAACTGATGAGCCCTGGGTGTTGGATGTAAGTGATGAATCACTCAATTCTATTCCTGAAATCATTATTACACTATACGTTAACTAACTTGGATTTAAATAAACACACACACACACACACACACACACACACACACACCACACACCAATGACCATAACTAGCAAAAAATAATCCACCAAGTAGAGTTCACGTTCCAGAGAGGACAGACAGACAGACCACAGGGGAGCAAAATATGTACAGTGTGCTACAGCGATAAATGCTATTGAAGAAATACTGCAGAGAATCAGGTAAGGGAGTGTCTGGAGTAGGGTTTGTTATTTTAGGAAAGGGGGTCAGTGAAGCCTTTCCTGAGAGGTTGATACCGAGCACTCCAGAGGCGAGGGAACGAGCCATGCAGGTATGTAGGTGGGCTAGATTACTAACATTCCAGGGACTCTTTTCATGATGCTCTCCATGTTGGGCATTGCTCTATGCAAGTGGGACCAAGAGAGGGATAATCTGGGACCAGTGCCTCACACACAAAGACCCCTGCTTGGGATCATGTGATCAGGTGCGACACTGGGCACCCACAGCAGGGAGGATCCATACCCAAAGTTGATGTTTGGGTAGCATCTTCTAAGTTTCCAGAGGTACCAAGGGCTTCTAGGACAGGGAGAACGTATCCTGACACACTGAGGACATCCCAGCAGGACTCCAAAGTCTCAACTATTAAATCTGCAGCCAGTTTCATTATCAAGTAATGCAACTTACCGAAGCCACATTTTCTTTCCTGATACTATTCCACACCTCATCGTACGCTGGAGGTGAGGTTCAGGGATGGGGCAGGGTCAGTGACAGGCGGGGGAGAGCTGCATGTCCATTCTGGTGGGGCTCTGCACTGGTTGAGGGTCCGGGGTAGGCAGCGTTAGGACCACGGCACGTAGGGAGGGCTGACTCCAGATGTGCCTCAGGGGAAAACAGGAGCTGCTTTAAAGAAACCTGTGATCACATGCAGAACTTTCAGGATGTTAGGAATGAAGGCACTCCAGGAACTGGTTACTTTCTCCACTCAATTTTCTTTTCTTTTGCACCATTGACCTGGACCACTTCACCGTCCAGTATGTAGATAATTTGGCAGAAGCTACCGGGGAAATATTTAATGAGTACTTCCACTGATGCAAAGATCTCTCATAAAATGCGGAATTAAACTTTGAAAAATCCACCCTGGGAATGCTAGTGTAGCAGATGATTTGATTTGATGCTGCTACGCGTCTCCTGGGCTCATCTCTGGCAGTGGCTCCCGCTCATGAAGCGGCTCCCACATAACGGTGAGGTTTCTCTCCAGGGGTCTCTGGGCCAAGGTCCTGGGTGCTCACTGTGCCCGCAGGTAGTGCAGACAGAATAGAGAAGCTGGATTTCGTGCCCCCAGGACAGCCCTCAAGCAATGCTTCTCCACCTCTCTGCAGAACCCTTCCCAGGTATGTTCTACCTGTGTCTCAGAGGGCTCCCAGCCGGATTAAGCCCTGGTTGTCCACACCAATAATACCCTAAGCCTTAATTCCCCCTTTCCTGATTTTTCAGCTCTCCCTATCTCCCTCCTCTGGTCCTTCCCTGCTACCAGGAATCACGTCCCAGACCTTATCTACAGTCAAATCGTCAACTCAGAGCCTGCTGTCGGGAGCTTAAACAAGGACAGCGACCTCATTCGAGAATGTGCTCCTAACAAATGCTATGAAATTCATATACAATTCATAAGAAAGCCGAGAAGTCGTACTAACATTATGGAGACATAAGTGCTGGGAGTCTGTAAGTGCCTTTTAGCTGTATTGTGTACAGAAGTGTGGAAATATATGACACAGCTTGTGATTTTCAAGTGTCTACCGTAGATGCAAAACATCGTAACGGAAAAGCAAAATGACACGAATCCTACAATACATGACATTTGTCATTCACCAGGACCACGCATGACATATACCAAGAACAAAAGGTTAATATCAAGATGCACCAAATCGAACGTAAGTCATAGAGATGCTGAAATCATCTGATGAAAATCGACAACCACTTTTTCATCCTAAAAAAAAAAAAAATTATAGCAAGGGTAAGAGAGAAGAAATTTGTTGGCCATTCACTCGAGTAAACATTATACTTCTACAAGTGAGTTATTATATAGCCCTTTTAAAAAAGGAAAGAGAACAGGTAGTTACCTACCACAACGATGGTTTTACATTTTCTTTGAAGTCAATCAAATCAGCTATGGAATATAAATACGAAGATCATCTTGGAATAGAACACTCAAACCCTTATTATTTGACGTCAGCATGGAAGCTAAGCTCAAGACTATCAAATCTCTGAGAGTAAATCATTTTTATTAAACCATCGTGTTAAATGATAAGACTGTCCACACATCAGCGGTGCTTGATTAGGAAACGCGGTGGAAGCAGAGAGTTCCTTTGCGCTCTTAGGCAGGCAGGCGAGTATTTGAGGTTCTCAAAGTGTGGTCCTCCGGGCAGCAGCATTAGCATCTCTGGAGAACTTGTCGGTTCTCACCCAGAGAACCAGTGAATCAGAATTCTTGAGGGTGTGGCCTGGCCCTGTGTCCTTTAACAACTGCTCCCCACCCCCCGCCCCAGCCAGGTGACTTAAATGCATACTAAAGATTGAGAACCACCATTCAGGGTGCTCCGTGGCTCTCACCAGCACTGATAGAAGCCCCTCCGCACAGCCCAGTGGATGATCAGTAGATGAGTCCTTCTACCAGGTGCCATTTCCGACCTTCTCCTTCCATGTTCTGTTGTTTCGGGGTCACCGAACACCGCTCAGACACGTCGTCTTACTTGTCAGCACAAATTTCCAGGAGGGCATAATTATCCCCAGCTGGAGTCCCCAGAAGGGAAGCAGCTACCCAAGATGTCACGCCCAGGGAGGAAGTGCGGAGCTGGACCCACATCGGGTCGGCCGACAGACCCGGTTCTCACAGGCGCACTTGGGGGCAGCTGGGTCCCCTGCCCCCGGCTGGCTCACAGCCCACTATAGCACACCTGCTCAGATCAGGCTGAGCTAAGATGGCAAAGACCTGGGTCTCTTTCCTCATCCCACTGTGGAATTGCAGAGAAACTTCTGTTTCTCCAAAATGATTCTCATCGACGCGCAACCTAAAATAATTTACATATAGATATTTTGATGGGAGAATTCTGGGTGAATTCCATTCAGTTCTACTCCTCTGTCTCTCTCTCTCTCTTCTCTGCCGTGCCCCCAGGCCACACATCAGCAATAGTCTGAGTAGCCAGAGACAGGAAGGTGCCCAGGGGACTGGGTCATTTCCAGGGACAAGGACAGTAGGGGACATGGTGGCCATCACTCTGTGACTACCCCGCTGTGCCGGCAGCATGGACTGCTTCCCTTCCCAGGACTGTCAGGATGGGCTGAGATAGCCCTGAGGAGGTGTCCCTTGCTTTTTTAGAGTCACACTCAAGCCTCCTGGGATGGCGAGGTGGGGGAAGTGAGGTGACCATTTTACACAGAGCCTATGTATCTTTCAACGCCCCAACCCACCTCTGCCTGTGCATTCTAGAATTCGTCCTATCATGCCAGTTCACTCCGGTTTAACTCTGTGAGGAGAGGAGATAAACTGGTGCCCACGGCCCCTGCTGCTTCCCCCACCCCCTCGCTGCCACACTCTGTCCTCACCCACCATCCATCCGTTCTTTCTCAGGCCCTGGAGGTCCAGCTCACGTGGTTCCCATGTCCTGCACTCGAAGGCACAAACATGCAGGACTGAGACCACCCACTGCTCTGTGTCCCTGCCGGAGGAGGGGTGCAGCTCCAGGGGCCGTCCCCAGGATAGGAGCTCTAGGTACGTGCAGAGCAGGTGGAGACCCATCCTTACCTGCGGATGGAGTATGGCCATCCACAAGAGATGGGTCGCACAGGGAGGGCCACCGTCATGGCAGAAGGGGTAGACGCTGTCCAGACATCTTTTGGGGGTTGTTTCCTTAGGAAGTTCTGGGCTTCCTGAAGCCCTTGCCGTCTGCTCTGCGATGTCTGGTAATCCCCGGGCAAACATTTTTCTGGCGCTGCCCTTCTGCATTGTTCCTCCCCGGCTCAGGACAGCCGGGGTTGACTGGCAGGCTGGAGATAAGCAGGTAACAAATCACCTGTTGTAAGAACATGTGCAAAAATAAAGACGAAGGGAAGGGAGAACTGAGTTTATCATCTTACAAACACATACTAAGTGCTGTGGCAGAGGTCTGGGTTTGAATATATGAAGTGACACCAAGACGTGGGTCAGGATGCTACAGGTTCGGAGTCTATACTGCATAGAGAGCTGCCGTGGGACCAGAGGGGCTTGGGGCTGCCGTGGAAGGGCTACCGTGTGGTTTCTCTGGTTAAGCGATCATCTGGGGCGGAAAAGCCTCCAGTGTCTCAGGCCACAAGCACAGCTTGTGGGCAGGCTTAGATCTTTCCAGACTGAGAGTCTGCAGGTCTCCAGGGAAATGGAGCTGCCTGTGTAGCTGGCCCACCCATCTAGATGGATACAAGAGGTGACCCTGACGGGATGGCGGCCTCGAGGGCTGCGGTGTAAGCAGCGTCTGTGTCTGTGACCTCACACGCAGGGCCCAGGACAGCTACTTGTGCCACTGACAAGGCAAATGGGCCGGCAACTGTGGCCTTCTCAGGTCACTGCCCTGGTTGAAAACTGGAAGCCCACCACCTCGACTTCTTTTTCGAAGAAAACATTTTTAAAAACTCCAACAGTGACGAAGAAAGCAAAGGGCAAGAGATATTTCACAGCCAGGGGTATCGATTCCAAAGTTCTTAGAGACATGGGCTGTCCACGTGGGTTGGTTAAATTCAAGTTAAAAAGAGGTAAAAAGGAAAAGAGTGGTTTGGCCTTAGGATGTCAGTTTTAAATATTTATGTCAACTGTTGGGGGCAATCGCTTTGGTGAATTTCAAGTATCCTGGTGCTTCCTTCTGTTAATGGTACGGGGAGATAGGAGCCTCAGCTAACCCCACAGTGGCTTCCACAGCTACTCCAGGCATTTCGAACGTGCTAATGTTTTTCTAAAGAGATAAAACTGGGTGGTCTGGAGGAGACGTTAAGCTCTAGTTTACATAAGTCTCCGGAGCGCAAACAAGAGCCTTTCCTACCTTTCCTTCCCCTCCTCCGCAGCCACTCAGCCCAAGGCCCTCTGCCCCCTTCCGTATTTTCGCCAGCCTAGGGGGTGTTCTCCCAGCCTGCAGGGTGTTCTTCCAGCAGAAGGGAGTTATTTCCTTGGAAGGAAGGTGAAACTTTAACTCCATTACCCGTACAACTCGACTGGTTTAATCCGGGCAACCGTTGGAGTGAAGGGGACCCGTGACAACACTCTTGGAGATAGGCCATGTGGACGGGTCAAAACATAACCGCGCAGATGCCAACCCTGTGCTGGCCTAAACGTGCTCCACTGATGGACACCACGCGTGGCACACTGTGTGTGGCACTAGACGCTGGGTTACAGTGTAGGAGCGTTAGGCCCTGTCACCCAAAGGGCTCTGAGGCTCTGGTGTTTGTTTTGGTTCCTTCCTTGCAATTAAAGCATAATGCATCGCCCCATTTTTTTTTTTTCCCCTCCAGCCGATTGTTTAATCGTGAGATTATGGACTATCATAAAACCTTCACTGCTCTCGTATTTCTTTTTGGCAGGGTATAGAAAAGTTAATTTGGGATTAGCTCCAGAAGCATTCTGACCGAGCCTTCCCGTCGTTTATCATTCCAAAGGCACTGACAGTGCTAATGAATGTCTGGAGTTGTATATCATTTTATAAACACAAGGCGCTCCCAAGGCGGTGCCAATTAAATCTCCAATAAAGGATTAACGAGGACCCGTCGGAATGAGAGGTAGTGATGCCTTTTGACAATGTACCGGAGGCTTGGCCTGCATGCGGCGGTGTGTGGCTTTTGGGAGGGGGGGAGGAATCTGCTCCTTTATGGCCCCTGCTGACTTCTGCAGGGGCTTCTGCTCCCCAAGCCCACATTTATCTCAGCTGTCGCTAAGGCTACTCGGGCGATCTCGGTGATGGGGCGTCCGCAGCCCCAAGCAGCCACGGAGAGGGAATGAGGCTAGCGCCGTCCCGGGTGCTGGCTGGGAGGGCGGGTCTGGGACCGTCTGCCAAGAGAAGGGGGGAGGGAAAAGATTAGATAAATCTGAGCCAGATTACAAAGTAAGCTCGAACACGGGCGGAGCAGATCCATTCTGGAGGGAGATGCGTTCCATCTCCATCTGAGCCATTAGCGGGCCTGACAGATAGGTGCTCGGCTGGCTGGAGGCAGCTGGGTGATCTGTCGCTCAGCTAACTCACCAAAAGGCAGCCCTGAAGAGCTGTCTGGGTGGACTGTTTATTTTTAAACTTGGATTTATTCCTTGCTGTTTATTTGTAGTTCCTCCCTGTTAAAGTAAAGGTGTCAGACTATGTCTCTCCATTCAGGCACGAAATGACAAACAGTGCCTGTGTCTTGACACGCTGTGGGGGAAATGAAGACCTGGGGGTACCCTGCCCCCCAAACGGTGTGCAGGAACCAGCTGTCCATCACACCAAGAGTCGGCACTCAACACCTCTTGAAGCCATGCCCCTCAAGATCCTAGCTTTCTCTTGGCTTTCGGATAGAATAAAAATTGACCGAAGGTCAAAGTTGAGTTGAACAGCCTGATTCCCCTACACACATCTACACGGGGCCCCACGCACATGGGCGCTGCCGGAGCAGGAGGCAGAGAAAAGGTGGATAAAGTCAGATGCTGCCCCTCAAAACTGGGTCCTTCACATCGCTGCCTTCAACTTCCTCCTTCCCGACAAGGACGCCAAATCAGCGTTCAAGCCACTTGCCAAAGTCACTTGGCTACTAGAACGTGGTGCCGGAGGGGGAGCCCTGGTACCTCTGGTTCACTGCCCACCCCCTCCCCTCACCCCGCACCACTGCAGCACCTCTCCAGCAAAGGCAGGGCTCTGCGTCCCCAGGCACGCCGCCCTGCCCTGTGTAGGTCTGTGAAATCGGCATAGGCTCTCCTCCACATCCATTTACAAAATATTGGCGTTTATAAGGGCACTTGGGTGGCTCAGTCAGTTAAGCATCTGACCGGCTCAGGTCATGATCTCGAGGTTCACGAGTTCGAGCCCCGTGTCAGGCTCGGTGCTGACAGCTCGGAGCCCGGAGCCTGCTTTGGATTCTGTGTCTCCCTCTCTCTCTGCCCCTCCCCTTCTCACACTTTCTTCCTCTCTCTCAAAAAATGAATACACATTAGAAAACTTTTCATTCAAAATATTGGCATTTATTTTACACAAGTAAAACATGAATGCCGTTTTGTTAATAAACGGACTGAATAATATAAGAACAGAGTAAAAAGCAGAATTTTCCTTTTTGCCTACCACAGCCTACTTCCTTTCTGAAGCTTTTTCCTTATTTTAATATTTGCACGTATCTTGAAGGGGGATCACGTGGTATATAATGTCCTTCAGTTCACTTTATTCATCTGCTAATTGGTGTTGCAGGATTTTTTTAAAATCAAGTCAGGACTTATAGATCTTCCTTATTCTTTTCAAACTGTGGAATAAATTGTTGCAAAATGTATATGTCTTCACATATCCATTTGCCTGTTGATGGACATTCAAACTGTTTCTGCTATTTTTAAGTCAATACTTTATCGAAGTCCAACGTTCACACAAAAATGGGCACAAATCATAAGGGTATATTTGAAAAAATTTCCTTAAAGAAAATATGCCTTTAACCAAATCGGCTCAAGAAACAGCCTTACAGAACTCCGCAAGAATATGTCCTTCCAGGCACCCATCCCTCCCCTCCCACTGACCACCATGCTGCCATCTCCCTCCCAATATGCCAGCTTCTATCATAAGGTTCAACTGAAGTGGTAACAAATAGAATCTTTGTCTTATCCCCGATCTCAGAAAAAAAGACTTTCAATGGTTTCCCTGAAAGGTGATGTTTTCTGTGGAGTTTTGTAGCTACTCTTTCAGAATGAGGGTCTTCCTTTCTGCCTAAGATTGCTGACAGTGTCCGCCATGAATGGATGTTGAATTTTATTAAACACCTGTTCTGCATCTATGCCCTCCTGGATGTCAGGATATGTGAACAGAGAAGTCGCCTTTCTGGGCACCACAGTGTCTGCAAACTCTAAAATGATTCCAGAAAAACATGGTGTTCCATAAATGCCTGTTTGACCAGTGCATCCATAGTTTCTTCCTGCACATACACCCTAGTAAAGTTCTGCATGTGGAAGCAGAAACAAAAATGGTCATGGAAACCACTACAGTTAATCCGTCAATGAGAAAAGCACCAAATGATGAGACGTGTAAGCAGAGAACATTAATTATGGTAGGTGATGTGATGGTTACTTTAATGACAGCGGTCAGGGCCACCTGGGTGGCTCAGTTGGTTGAGCATCTGACTTCCGCTCAGGTCATGGTCTCATGATTCATGAGTTCGAGCCCCACACTGGGCTTGCTGTCGTCAGCACAGAGCCTGCTTCGAATCCTCTGTCTCCCTCTCTCTCTGCCCCTTCCCAGCGCTCTCTCTCTCTCTCTCTCTCTCTCTCTCTCAAAAATAAATAAACATTAAAACAATAATAAAAAATAAAGACAGTGGTCAGAGGAGTCCTAAGGAGATGAACTTTGAGTTAAGGGTTGAAGGAAGAGAGGGAGCCAGGCTTGCAAAGATCTGGTAGAATTTAGCAAGCAAGGTAGAAAGGTAGAAAGAAAGACTATGGAGCCATTGAGATATGTAGTAAGTCCCTGCTAGCGTTCCTGCTTGATTTTCAACTCTTTTACAAGGTTGAAAAGAGCAAAAAGGATGAAGGAGGGACAGTGCGAGGGGTGGGGAACAATATACAATTAACCAAAAGGAGAAGGTTATTTCATAATGCATACAGTTATAAAGGAAAAGATGAGCATATACTTTTTAAGTGTAATTCAAGGGGTTTCTCAAGGGTAGTATATTGGGATTCTCCAGAGAAACAGAAGCAGTCGTATGTATATCTGTATCGGTAGCCGTATCTGTATCTATGCATGAAAAGAGGCACAGAGACAGAGAAATAGATTTATTTTAAGAAACTGGATCATGCAATCGTGGAGGCTGGCAAGTCCAAGATCGGCAGGGGAGGCTGGCAGGCTGGAGACCCAGGGAAAAAGTGATGTTGAAGCTCTATTCCAAAGGCTGTCTTGAGGCAGAATTTACCCTTCCTGGGAAAAAGACCATTTTTTAATCTTAAGGCCTTCACTTGATGGGATGAGGCCCATCCGCATTAGGGAGGGTAATCTGCTTTATTCAAAGTTGGCTGATTTAAATGTTGATCTCATTTAAAAAGGACCTTCACAGCAACATCCAGACTGGTGCTTGACCAAATATCAGGATACTGGTCAAGTTAGCACATAACATTAACCATCATAGGTAGTATGGGATCATGTAGAAACACTTTTCTTACCCTACTTAAAAAAGAAACCCCAGCTATATTACAGAATTCTCAGGTAATTCTCAGATAATTACTGACCTTCACAGAAAGACGTAAAATTATAAAAGTTATTCATAGGGGCACGTGTAGCCCAATGTTTATAGCAGTGCTATCAACAATAGCCAAATTACGGAAAGAGCCCAAATGCCCATCAACTGATGAATGGATGAAGAAGAGGTAAAATTATAAAAGTTATTCATAGGGGCACGTGTACCCCAATGTTTATAGCAGCGCTATCAACAATAGCCAAATTATGGAAAGAGCCCAAATGCCCATCAACTGATGAATGGATGAAGAAGATGTGGTTTCCATATACAATGGAATACTACTTGGCTCTGAGAAAGAATGAAAGCTTGCCATTTGCAACAACATGGATGGAGCTGGAGGGTATTGTGCTAAGTGAAACAAGTCAGTCAGAGAAAGACAGATATCATATGTTTTCACTCATATGTGGAATTTGAGAAACGTAACAGAAGACCTTGGGGGAAGGGAAGAGGAAAGAACAGTTTCAAACAGAGAGGGAGGCAAACCCATAAGAGACTCTTAAACACAGAGAACAAGTTGAGGGTTGACGGGGGGGGGGGGAAGGGGGAGGGGAAAATGGGTGATGGGAAATGGGCATCGAAGAGGGCACTTGCTGGCATGAACACTGGGTATTGTATGTATGAATCATGGGAATCTACTCCCGAAGCCAAGAGCACACTGTATACACTGTATGCTAGCTAACTTGACGGTAAATTATAACTAAAAATAAATAAATAAATAATAAATAAAACGAGAAAAAAATATCGGGCCCCGTCAGTAGTAATCTAAGTTGCTATTGAATGCCACTGAGAGCCAAGGCATTTTTGTTGCACATGTCCCCGCTTTCCAAAGGAGACAGGCTTCCTGGCTGCAGCCCTCGGGCCTCTGGGAAGCAGGCCCTGGAATGTGGAGGGAGGGACCACCTCCCGGGGCCTTGTGCTCACAGACCACACCTGAATCACGGCTTTCATATGGGAAGTGTGTGCACAGGGGGTCGACCGGGGAAGGAAGGAGTAAATAATGTTGTATGCAGGCTTGAGTGAATAGTGCTGGGAAGGGACAGACCCCTCAGAGATGAGAGTTGTGCTTTAAATGTCTTTAAGGCTGTCACATAGAGGAAAGATCTAATTTGTGCAATGGGGCCCAGAAGGCAAATGGCGTGGAAACCAGGAAGGCAGGTGGCGATTCTGGCGAACACACACACCTTGAGCTTTCAGCAGAGTGGAGCACACCTTCCCTCCTCTGGGGGCCGTTGGACCACCTGTGGGGTGTGGCAGCAGGGAAGGAGGCCAAATGGCCTTGAGATCCTTCTCCCCCTATGTGACCTTGGCAAATGTTGGAGATGCTTCTACGGGAAGACGATAGAGCGAGACTTCACGGATGTCAGCGACCGAGGAGGAGAAGGCAGATTCAGTTTGGGCATCTTGAGTTTGAAGGGTGAAACCCTGTACAAGGGGTGGCGTCCTATCACCACTGCAAGTGTGGCCCTGGGGGTAAGTGAGAAGGCACGTGGGAGACTCGTCTTGTGGTCACTTCACAGAGAAGAATGGATGGGAGGCTGGGTGAGATTTTGCAGGGGCTCCATCAGAGGGTGATAGGTGAGAGCAGAGAGCCAGGGGTCCTGCTGCATCTCCTCGGGGGTGAAGACTGAGGGTCCTAATCTTAACCTCCCTTTACCCCTCCCCCAGTATGGAAACCTAATCGGATCTTACTAGAAAAAGTGCTAACGGAGGTGCTATCTTGGAAAGACAGAGAAAAGCAGAAGGAGGAAGAGAAGGAGACAGAGAGGGAGGACCTGAGATGCTTTTGATCATCCTTTAATTTATTCATATATATTTAGTTATATAAGAACTCTGCTGAGCATTTTCATAAAGATCGAAGTGAAATTTATGAGGTACATTCTTTCCTCCTACTCCTCACATAGATTTTCTTCTTTTCTGAACTTCCTAGGACTTAAAGCCAGAGAAGGGGCCGGATTTCCCTGGGTCTCTAGGCTTTGTTGGTGGGAGGAAGATGGAGTCTCTGTGTGTAGATAGGTCCTGTGCCCTTCCTTTGGGCCCCGGAAACTCCAGAATAATGGGTTGCTTCTTCCCAGGACCATTTTTTATTGCATCTTCAATGCAGATTTATGAACGTGTTACTTGCTTAAAGATTGTCCTTTCTTTAACAGAATAGCATACATATCCTGTGTCAGCACCATAAAACTCTGGGAAGATGTTCAAAAGAAAAAGATGCTCATGATTACATCCTAAACTTTGATTCATAGAAAGATAAGTGTTTAAGGAACAGTCATGAACTTCCAAGATCCTTCTAATATTCACATTTTTGCAGGTGTAGAAAAGGAGGCCAACAGCCTGGAAGTGACATTTCCACAGTTAACACAGACACTGCACGTCTAGGTCACCAGTCAGTCCTGTGTTTTCTGACGTTAGGAATAATGCTTATAATTCATCTAACCGTAATGCCTGTGATGCTCATATTCCAGTAAGGGTCACGATCCTAGGAGTATGAAACTTCAAAGGCAATGGCATAGAAGCCATGGCGGGTGTTGAAAGATGAAGTATAAGCATAGGGTTGGCCTAGGATAGCATGACTTTTACTTGGTGCCAGCCTTTCCTTGCTTCTTCCTTTCACACTCAATAAAGGGTGACCTCACACAAACAGATGTTATTCCTGTTGGGAATCAGTGATATTTTGATGACTTTAGATGGTCTTATAACGGAAGCCCAGAAATGCTCAAAGTCTGTCCCAAAGCCCAGCAATGCCTGTCTATGAAATTCCAGAGGATAATGCACACCCAGGGCTCTGCCAGTTTGTAGCCTGCAGGCTGATGAACTCCCTTGCAGGACTGTCTGGAAAACCGACTCAGAACCAATGGCACAGCATCTTTCTCTTTAAGCCCAAAGTGTACCTTCAGCTGCCCACGGAGCACAAAACCTCGAGCCGGCCATGAGGACAGTAAGGATGGGGGAGAGGAGAGTGAGGGGAGGTCTGTCTGGGACACTGGACTTGGAGACAGGTGGCCAGCTGAGCTGGGGACCTGAAGGGTGAAGGAGGAGAAAACAGGAGCAAGGGAGGTGGGAGGGTGTATAGACTGCAAGAGGGCAGGAAGCTCATGGTGTGTGTGTGTGTGTGTGTGTGTGTGTGTGTGGTGAGGGATGAGGCTTGCCCCAGAGCAAATCAAAGGTGAAATATTACAGATAATTAGTTCTCAAAAAGGACCACGAGGAAGAGGCAAAATTCTACCATCTGGAGGAGGCAATTGAGATTTAATTGGAGGCAGATTCACCTAACTGCACAAATCTGGGTCTGAAGTTCATTCCTCAAATCTCTTTAAAAAATTAACATGTATTGTTTGTGAAAGGCAAAGAGGAAAGGTGTGATGTGTCCTCTTCCTCCAGCCATGGCCTTGGGAGAGCACTTTTCTTAGCAGCCTCCTCTTAACTTGTACCACTGCACCTTGTCCCAGTTGTCCCATACGCCTCCTCCGTGGCCCGCTTGCTGGAGCTTCTCACCCACTTAGATTGCTCTGACTCGCACACTCGCACAGGCACGCGCATGTGCACACGCGCATGCACACACACGCACTCACACCTCCCCGGATGGGAAGTGGGGAATCAGTACCAGATGTGCACGTGTACTGTGGGATGGATGTGTTGGGATGCTTACTTGTCTCTGCTCACCTCATAACGTAGCTGCTCCTTTCCTTCAGTCTGGCCATCTGTGACTGGGTGACAGTGAAGCGGTCCTATGTTGTCAGCCTTGCCTCCATCTGACTGAGTCATATAGTCAATTGCCTGGCTGAGTGTTGTCCTCGGCGGACTGTGGAAAAATACCAACCCCCTCTGCAAAGGTGTGTTAAAGAGGGATACCCTCAGATGCCGTCCTAGGAGGAAGGGTTGGTCATTAGAAACGTGGGGAAGATGAGAATGATAATTAGGACATATCTTATGCTTTTACCTCAGAAATAAGCAAAAAGTTTAAGACTTCCCGAGCCTTTGAATTGGGAATCTAAGGCTTTCTTTGGAAAGAAATTGGCAGGGGGTAGATAGAAGTGGAGTTTAGAGTTGGAAGGAAGTTTTCATCGAGAAGAGTGACTAAGTTATTAGGGATGGAAGAAAGACCTACAGACCAGCTGGTAGGATTAGCCTTTCTCACCTCTCTCTCCCATTGAATAGGTGAAAACATGGCATCTTGGTGGAGGCAGCGAGCGTCCAAACTCTCAGCCACACTCCCCTGGAATTTATCCTCTGCAGCACGGACCTGGGTGGTAGTGACACCCAGGTAGAGATGAGAAATACTGCTGCTTCTGGCTGGGAGATGGGGGAGAGGGAATCCCATCTTTTTGGCCACAGGTGCCCATAGAAAATCTAGCTGGGGAGAGTGATGGGGGTGTGTGCTGTGGCTCAGCTCTCATAGACTCTCACTGTTCTGTGACTCATAGGTCTGCCTCAATAAATGTTTCCTCATTTTCTGTATGCCCTCACAACAATTTCCAGAGACTTTAAGTGGTTGTTTTTAACATTAGTTTTTTGGTTTTTTTTTTTTTTTTAACAGCTGTGATTGTATCACTGGAGAGCATGTTTGTAAAGCTCTGCATGCCACCATTCTGGAAAAGAGACACTTTATTTGAAAATGTCTTACCTGGCACAAAATGTGTTTTCCCAGCACTACAACATGCTAAAAATCTTTACTTTGTCCCATATAAACAATGAACTCAAAATGAATTAAAGACCTAGATATAACAGCTAAAACTATAACACTCTTAGAAAACAAAAAACAAAAACAAATCATAGGGGAAAAGCTTCAGAACACTGGGTTTAGCAATGATTTCTTGACCATGACACCGAAGGCACAGGCTGCAAGAATGAATGAAAGCACAAATAAGACTTCATCAATATTAAAAATTTTTGTGCATCAAAGGACACGGTCAACAGAGTGAAAAGGCAACCCATGGGATGGGAGAAAATATTTGCAATCATACCTGATAAGGGGTTAATATTCAGAATATCTGAAAGAACTCCTATAATTCAATAGCAAATAAGCAATCCAGTTTACAAATGGGCAAAGGACTTGGGGTGCTTGGGTGGCTCAGCTGGTTAAGGGTCCAAGTCTTGATTTCAGCTCAGATCACGATCTCACGCTTTGTGAGTTCAAGCCCACGCTGGGCTCTGCGCTGTCAGCTTGGGATTCTCTGTCTCTGTCTCTCGCTCTCTCAAAAAAATAAATAAATAAACATTAAAAACAATTTGGGCAAAGGACTTGAATAGATGTTTCTCCAAAGAAGATATACAGATGGCCAATAAGCACGTGAAAAGATAATCGGCATCGTTGGTCATTAGGGAAATGCAGATTGAAACCACAATGAGATACCACAGCACACCTACTAGGAAGGCAATAAGCAAACAAAACCCAGAAATAAGTAGATGTGGAGAAATTTGAACCCCTGTATTTTGTTGCTGAGACTGTAAAATGGTGCGGCCACCAAGGGACAGTTCAGTGGTTCCTCACAAAGCTCAACATAGAATGTATGACCCAGCGAATCCACTCCTTGGAGTATAGCCAAAAGAATGAGAACGGGAATTCCAAGAGACATGTGTATACCAGTGTTCATTGCACCACTATGCACAATATCCAAAAGGTGGAGGCTACCCGGTGTCCATCAAGAGATAAATCAGTAAACATAATATGACGTATACGTTCAGTGGAATATTATTCAGCCATTAAAATGGAATGGAGTTCTTTTTTTTTTAAATTTTTTTTTTCAACGTTTATTTATTTTTGGGACAGAGAGAGACAGAGCATGAACGGGGGAGGGGCAGAGAGAGAGGGAGACACAGAATCGGAAACAGGCTCCAGGCTCTGAGCCATCAGCCCAGAGCCCGACGCGGGGCTCGAACTCACGGACCGCGAGATCGTGACCTGGCTGAAGTCGGACGCTTAACCGACTGCGCCACCCAGGCGCCCCAAAATGGAATGAAGTTCTGATACATGCTAAAACATGGATGAATTTTGAAACGTGATGCTAGTTGAAATAAGCCAGGCAAAAAGTCACAAATATTGTCTGATTCCTTTTATATGAAATATCTAGGAGAGGCAAAAATGGGAGAGAAAGAAGAGAATTAAACCATTGCTCAATGGTTACAGAGTTGCTGTTTCGGGGAGATGAAAAGTTTTGGAAATATGTAGTGGTGCTAATTGTAAAATATTACGAATGCAATTAAATACCATCAAATTATATACTTAAAAATGGTCGAAATGGCAAATTTCAGGTTATATATATTTTACGACGAAGCCATAATTGGCTTACACTCTTCTGCTTACCAACTGGGCCAACTTGGGCAAGTCATTTACCTCTTCTGGGTCTTAGTTTTATCAGACACGATTTTGGGTTTAAGGATGATTTGTAGAGGATTAAATGTGCAAGTATTCAAAAGGTTTTTGTCAATATAGGTGATACATTGTCTGCGCAGATGACCCTCATCATTGCAGGTAGGAAGGGTGGGATATTTTGACAACACCCTTTAATTCTTGTTTTTGTGTTTTCAAGTTTTTCTTAATGTTCAATCTTTCTTTTCTTCTTGCCAAGCCCACAGGTAACCCCAGCTTACACTGGAAGGGACTTACTGCCAAAATAATCTTTTTTGTCGTTGACATCATGCAATGTGTTATTTTTTGTTGCTGCTTCCAGGACCCACTCCATCTCCTCTACCTCTCCAAAGTGCCTGCACAACATTAGCTTGTCCTGATCCCTACCAGGGCCACGGAAGGAATTCTTTCTTGAAGTGTTCCTGGTGAAGATTTATTTCAAGTTTCTTAAGGGAGGTCAGGTAAAGTGACCTCAAAATACCCTTTAGCCATGAGACTATGATTCTTGGATTCTATAACCTACTGAAGGAATGAGATATGATCCACTTCTCTCCCCATCTGTCCCCCAATAAAATGAAGTTGACAAGGGCCCCGGGTGATTTCAAATTTCCTTTAGTAGAAAATGGAATTCAGGTTTTTGTAGATACTGATCTTTATGACTCTTTTTATGGAGCCTGAAAAGATCTGACCTATTATTTGGACTGAAATCTCTTGTGAGCCACCTTCCATCTGATTTACATCCAGTTCAGACATGTGGTGTTCTTTCCTAACCATGTTCTGTTAGAGAAGCAAGAAAATAGGAACTGTGACACATTAGAAATGCCTTCCGCCAGATTTGCCCAGCTTGAGGAAGGCATGCGGGACCCACACTGACCATGTGTTGCCCCAACCACCCTGTCTCTTCTACCCTCTTGGTCCCTCAGTGCAGCATTCTGGAGGGGGTCCCACATAGCCCACAGCGGGGAGGCAGTGTTTCCCTTCAGGCCCCTCCCACTGTTTTAGAATCTCCATGTGACTCTATCCACCTTCAGACCTGACTACCTCCTGCCCATCCGACTTCTCCTGAGTTTTGAGTCTCAGGTCCCTCCAACACAAAGTATCCGGAAGGGAACTCCTTACCCCTAACTTGCTCTCTGCCTTCCATTAGCTCCCCTGATTTCATTCTAGTCTCTCCAAAACTGTTCTCCACACTAGTCTCCAGAGCACTAATTGGAAAATTCAGATCATATTATGTCATTCTCCATCATCAACTCTTTCCATGGTGTCTCCATTACCTTGCAATAAATATCCAACACCTGAAACTAACAGAACACTGTATGTTAATTATATTTCAACTTAAACACATAAAAAATAAACACCCAACTTTCCTCCAGAAAGCCAAGCTCTACCATGATCTTCCCCACTCCCAATGTCCGACATACAAAGTAGCAGTGGTGGTGTTTTGTTTGTTGGCCTCGGTGTCTTTTTCACACCGCCCCTGCTGTCTGGGATCCGGGTCCTGTATTCTTCACCTGTTGCATTAGTATTGTCTAATGTCTCACTCAAAATCTCCCTCCAGTGTCCACTCTTAGCTCTTCCCCTTGTCCCATCAGATACCGTTCTCTATTTCCATGACATTCTTTGAGAATTTCTATCACCAGATTTACCAGTTGTGTTGTAACTTTCTGTTTGTCTGTCTCCTTAACTGGACTGTGAGTCTTGGAAGGCATTGACAATGTCAGATTTATCAGTTGACGCACAGGGTCCAACACAGAGATTGGCATGTGAAAGTCCATTAAGTGAATGCGTGGATTGGTGAGCGATCACCTGACTTAGCACTGCATTTTCCCTCATGGCTTTTCCTCACCCCCCCAGTACCCACTGCGTCACTTTGCAGATGGACCTGGGCCTCATTCATCTTTGGGCCTCTCTGCCCATCTCCCAGCACAGGCAAACAACAGGAAATCAACACATGTTTGCTAAACCAACAACACTATTGCTTAGATTCGATGACTTTTGGAAGAAGGAGCCGACATAAATGAAGACCAGCCAACCTGCCTATGCCCAGCAGAGGGGAAGGAGTAGAAAGATTTTCCACTTGAGCCTATTGGCTTCTTTCAGCTGAATTCATTCACGCAAGTTTGCTGTGAATAGACTCGGGCTCTCTTAAGACTTGCATTAGTCCTCTGGTTCAGGCATAGACTCTGTATCTTACTTGCACTCATCTTTCTTATCTCCTAAGGAAGCAGATCTCTATAGCTTAAGTTCCCCAGGCCGGAGAGCAGACGCTGTGAGCCACAGGCTGTCTCTGGATGAGCTCCCTGGGAGTGGGCAGGTTTCTGCCCTGCCTCCACACTGCTGCCCGGCCTGGGGCTCCCCACCTACCCCCACTGGGGTAAGGGTTGATTACATCTGCCACACTCCAACATCTTTGCTTTCTTACCATTAACTAGAGGGTTGTAATAAACTACTTCTATTGTCTCATTTGATTTAATTTTTACTGTGAGCACCCTCACAAATATAAAAGAATGCACATATAGAGCAGTATTTAATGTTTATCTAAACAAGAGAGGGGGAGTGAGAGAGAATCCCAAGCAGGCTCCACACTGCCAGGGCAGAGCCCGGTGCAGGGCTTGATCCCACGAACCGTGAGATCATGACCTGAGCCGAATCCAAGAGTCAGACGCTTAGCAAACTGAGCCACGCAGGTGCCCCGGGAGCAGTTTAAAGAATAATAATAATACAATGAACACCCACGTATGCACTTACCTTCTTCAATCATGGTCTACTTCTCCCACCAGAGGTAACCAAAATTCTGAAAATTCTCATTCCTTTGCCTTTCTTTATAAAACACATGATTAACACTAAGTGGCACATTAGTTTTACACGTGCTTAACTTTATGGAAATGAAATGTTTCCTTCCATGTTTTTCTAAAATGTGTTTTTTCACTCAATATTTCATTATGAGAGTCAGACATGTTTACTGCCATTGCCTTTACTGGTTTTTAAAATAATGAACTGATTTCATTGCATTCTCCAAAGGTGATGAATTAGGGATTTTTTTTCCCTAAAATTTTTATGAACTTCTGGATTGAAATAAGATTTATGCTTTTTAGTCTATAACAGATATAATTATCACTGATGCCTAAATTGTTGCATTTTTGGCCAGTCTCTTCAGGGTGGTCTCTGAATCTTTGAGCCTAGCCTCAGTAGCTCTTGGTAGCTTCTTTGCTTCCTGATATTTCAAGATGCTCCAGATTCACATGGCACACGTCTTGTTCCAGATTTGGAAACACAATTTCTCCAGGAAGTCCTAGTTAGTTCCATTTAACTGAAAATGATATTTAGAGACTATACTCTAGATGATAGTGGTGCTCTTTACTACTCAGTGATAATTTCTAGACTTTTCAGGGCAAATAATTAGGAAATAAGTATTTTTTTTAAGATTAATTACATCATGAATCAAACTGGAAATTCCCATTCAAACTGAAGTCTACAGGATTCTATTAAACTTTATCAATCCTACATCAATCTATCCTTCTTCTCAGGATGAAAGTCTTTGTTGTCAATGACCCAACATAATTACTCATTTGTTTCATCCCACCGTATATGGGCACCAATCTTAAAATAGCAGTAACACTGCCATAAGCAATATTTTTCCTAAAAGCTGTTTAAGATTTTTGTTCAGGTCTCTTTGTCCCTAGCATGTATTCCACTAACAACACACAAATTACTGTTTTAAAATTATTTGAAATGGTTTTTCTATGCACGGTTGACCCACCAACTCAGTCCACAGGTAAGTACATAACCTTGGCTTTATTTTCCCCTCAATTTTTAAAAAATTACTTTTTGTTAAATTTAATTGTCTTATAATTATGTCAAATATTTGCCTGATGGAATCAAAGTCAAATTAATAAAAGTGGCTGTATTTGGAGCGATGCACTTTAACTCTGTCTCCCATACTTTGTCTACTCCCTTCCTCACAGTTCTAAGGTTTTGCTGTTGTCTTTGTTCTAATTATAATATAGGGAAATATGTGCACACATTCATACACCTGCTTTCTCCAACCGCAGAGTTTGCATGTACCATTGTTTATTCAACCAATGACCTGCTGATGGATAGTTGGTTCCTCTTTATGTTTTGTTTTGTTTTGTTTCGTTTTGCCTTTGCACAAACGAGGCTGCAGTGAAGAGCTTTATGCATGCAAACTTGAGCTTTTTTTTTTTGCTAGAATGTTATCACTTATTTCACTTTTGTAAGGAGTGGAGGTGGCATTTTGTCAGATGCCCTTTCTGCATCTTAAGAGATCTAGGTTTGGGGTTTTTTTCTTCTTAATTTTGCTAGTAGGAATGGAGTACACAAATGCTTTCTCCAATAGTGAGCAACTCTTACGCTTCTAGAACATACAGATCCCTCTTTGCTGTACCGATTGGTGAAATGTGCTATTACACCGTTTGCTTTTACGCATTTACAGTTTTGACATCAACATTCCTAAGTGAGATTGGTCTGTGGTTTTCTATATCTGTTCAGTCTCGGTCAGGCTTGGGGACAGGTGTCTTTATGTTCTAGTTTTAGATGCCATCTATTAACTCACCCTCACAAATGTTTACCTACAGACCACACTTCTGCTCTCCACTCCAGAACCATTCATCCAGATGTGTTTTCAATACCTCCCCCCCCCCCACCCCTTCTGGATGTGTGACAAACGTTTCAAACCCAGCAAGTCCAGAACTGAGCTCCTGACCTTCTTCTCACACTTTCTTCTCTTAGTCTCCTCAACTCCGGAAATGCCGGCTCCACCTTTCTAATTGTTCAAACCATAAACCTTGGAGCTTCTCTTGGCCCCTCCTCCTCCCAGTCCACATGGAGCCAGGGCACCGCCTGCCAACCCCACTTGGCACACGCCCACCTCTTGTACCACTGTATCCTTCTTCCCAAACCTCCCTCATCTCTCCCTTGGGTTAAATCACCTCTCATTTTTCCCTCTGCTTCTCTCCAGACCATTCTCAATGCAGCAGCAGAGGCCATCTTTGTTGTTGTTGTTGTTGTTGTGCGATGTTCCTTTTGAGCCTCAGTTGTTGAGTGGCTTCCCATCTGATGGGCACACTCTTTGCAGTGGCCTGCAAGGCCTCATCTGCTCTGGTCCCATGCCAGCTCCCAGATCTCTCCTTCCACCTGTCTCTTACTCAACACGAGTCATGTTGGCCTTCTAGCTGCTGGTCCACTGTTCCATATATGCTATGAACCACTCTGCCTAGAAGACACTTTCCTCTACTATCCACACAGCTCTCTCCTCTCTCCCTCACTTGCTGAGATATCCCTTTCTTAGTGAGGTCTTCATGAATCAATACTTCCCATGCCCATGCACCCCCCTTTCTCTGCTTTATTTTTCTCCATGGCTTTTCTCATGCTGAACCTGACTATGTATTGCATTTATTGGCTCATAATCTCTCAGCTCCACGAGGACTACGAGGTCTGTTCTGTTTTTGTTCATTGCTGCTGTATTTCTTAGCACACAGGGGCATTCAGGAAAACTTTGTTGAACTTGGTTTCCAGGGATTAATGCACCTTGGTTATCATCTCATTTGTAGTTATAGCTGGATTTGTTTGCTAATGTTTTGTTTAAGAATTTTTATTTCTGTGTAAAATTTCTCCTCCTTGCATGGGTCTTGTCTGCCTTCGTTATCAAAGGAATTTGCAAAGTATTTCCTTTTGGTCTACTTTTTTTTTTTTTGAACATTTTGTATAAGCTTGGAATTGAAATTACTTTTTTTGTTTTCTTCATGGGAAGATCTTTTAGTGAATATTTAATTTAAACCTTTTTTCTTTTATTCATGAGTATCTTAGTAAACATGTTTCTCTATGAATTTGTTAGGTTTATTTATTTATTTTGACAGAGACAGAGAGAGAGTGCCAGCAGGGGAGGGGCAGAGAAAGGAAGAGAGGGAGAATCCCAAGCAGGCTCCACATGGTCGGTGTGCAGAGCCCAACTCGGGGCTCAAACCCATGAAACCATGAGATTATGACCCGAGCCAAAAATCAAGAATCAGACACAATCAACTGAGCTTCCCAGGCACCTCTCTCTACGAATTTTATTTTTTAATTAAGAGTTTTGTACTGTTTGGCACATGCCTATAACTATTTAAATTAAAGCTAATTAAAATAGAAATTAAATTAAATAATCAGGGGGTGCCAGGGTGGCTTAGTTGGTTAAGCATCAACTCCTGATGTGGTCTCAGGTCATGATTTCACAGTCATGAGATCAAGCCCCACTATGGACTCTGCACTGGACGTGGAACCTGCTTGGGATTCTCCCTCTCCCTCTCTCTCTGCCCCTCCTCCTGTGCATCCCCTCTACCTCTGTCTCTGTCTCTCTCAAAAAAAAAATTCAGTTCCTCAGTCACACTGGCCATATTTAAAATAATAGCTATATGTGGTTAGTGATTACCATAGTGGACAGCACAGATAACAGAATATTTTCACCAATACAGAAAGTTCTGTTGGACAGCACTGGTCTAGAATATTCTTCCTCCAGATATTTTCACAGCTGGCTTCCTTTTACCCATCACATACTAGCACACTCGTCTCCAGTGTGGGGCTTTTCTGAGCACTCAGTCCGAAGCAGACCCACCCCTGTCCACAGTGACCTCACTCTGTTTTTTTTAATTTTTTATTTTTGGGACAGAGAGAGACAGAACATGAACGGGCGAGGGGCAGAGAGAGAGGGAGACACAGAATCGGAAGCAGGCTCCAGGCTCTGAGCCATCAGCCCAGGGCCTGACGCGGGGCTCGAACTCCCGGACCTCGAGATCGTGACCTGGCTGAAGTCGGACGCTTAACCGACTGTGCCACCCAGGCGCCCCGACATCACTCTGTTTTATCTTCTTTGTTATCCTACCACTTTACAAAGGGATCTTGTTTCTCTGTCTCCCCCCATCACTGACATAGGTCCTAAGAACAGGGCCTTTCTGGCTCACTGACCACTGAAGTCCCAGAGTACAGAACAGTGCCTTGGGCAGAGTAGGTGTCTGAAAATTATATAGTAAGTAAAATAAATTGAGTGATCTGGAAACTCTATCAATGCCAAGTGGAGATTTTTAATTTTAAAAAAGGCATAAAGTAATATATAATGTTCTCTTTTCAATCTCTAATATGCCATTTTTTATTCTTAATAGGTTTCATTTGTGCCTTTTCATTCTCTCTTACTTATTATGCCTTATTAATCAGTCTCACCAGAAGTTTGCTTATGTCACTAGTTTCTTTCAGAAAAACGACTTTGACCTTACCGATGATCTCCATTTTATATTTGCTTTCTCTGTCATTAATGTCTGCTCTTACTTTATTACATCCTTTCTTCTGCCAGCTTTGGGTTTATTCTGTTGACTTTGTGTTAACTGCTTTTTCTTTTAACTTAGCTCAATAATGTAAAGCCTTTTTTCCTTTCTAATACAAAAAAAATATATATTTAAATCTCCTTTGATGTAAGGCGTTAGCTAAATATTGTAAGTTTAGATATGCTGTATTTTCAGTTTTACTAAACTTTAACTATTTAAAAAATTTCCATGCCATCTTTAATCTATGGAGTGGTTTCAAGGATGTTTTTGTTTTGGACTAGTTTCGTTATTGTTATTATTATTCCAAAATGCATGAGGCTGTTTTTAGTTACCTTGCATCATGGGGAGGGAAATTTTTTTTTTTTTCTTTTCCCCTGAATGTTACGGATGCTTTGGAATTTGTTGGGACTTCCTTTAAAGCTTGATACTGGGTTAATTAAAAAAAAAAAAAAAATGTACCATGTGTTCCTGAGAAGAATGTTTATTCTATGATTATTGAGTACTGCGTTCCATATGTGTCCATTAAAAACTTAATTTGGAATATATTGTTGCAGTAAGGCTGGGGTGACCCTGATAGGAAAGGAGGCAAACAAGGGAAAGAAAGTCCCTTCTCTTTTAGCCTTGGGGCTTTCCTCTAGCTCCCCCTGTTGGTAGAGCTTGGCTGTGACTGGCTGGCCAAAAAGAAAGGGAGTTTCTGAGTTCAGCCTCCAGCGTCAGAAAGCAGAGAATAGAACAAGCTGGCATTCGTGCTATGCGATGGTGGTTATCGTTTGCTTATTTATGTACATCTGAAGTTCCAAAATACTGCTACAAGAGACAGCATCGACCCATGATAAATCTGTAGTTGTGGGCAAAAGGTCTCCTCTGGATTTGTAAAACAGCACCGGAGAGAAATGCAGGAGCAGCGGAGATTCGCTAATTCTTTTGAAAAGTTTCGTCTTTTCCTGTGTCTTGCCTTTTCAAACATCTGTGTCAGCCGATACACATTGAAGTATTTCCCATTCAGTAGTAAATGACCGTTGTTCAATAAAATGGACAGGATCTCCGCAAGATAGAAGAGTCTCCAACACAGTTTTGATTTGCCCAGATGGTCCACACCATCCTATCCGCATTACACTTCTCGGGTCTTATGCCTGCCCCTGACCGCAGCTGCTCACTGACTGATTCACGGGCCCATCATCGCACTTTGTGACCAATGACAGGAGACAGGATCGTTCTATTCTGCTGCACTACGCTGGGCATGTGAGAGCTGCACAGACAAAACGGAACCCGCCTTTATGGGACTTACAATTTGACAATGAGGAAAGACATGTGAGATCGACTATAATAGAAGGACTCATCACTTTTCAATACGGCCACATTTTCATGTTGCTGTGGCCCAAGATCTCAGAGTTGTCCACTCTGCTCCGGTCCCAGAGCCAGTCAGTCATGGATGCAGCTGTTTCTCACTGTAGCATCTTCAGGAAGCCTTAGATCTTTTCTTCCCAAACACCTCTCATCAGTCCAACCCTGTTTTCTCTTTACATGCAGGCTCCCGGCTCTTCAGCAAGTCCCCTTAACAGTACTTCCTGCTTAATCTGTATGACTCAACACTTTTACTATGTTCTTCCTCTCAACAGAAAGCCTCAGGGCTCCCATTCCCAAATGGGTACAAGACACGATCTAAAGTCCTTGTGCAACTTCCAAGTTCCCCTCACTGTCCTGTCTGGTTTTCCTTTCCAACTTTATCTTTTCGCGCTCTCCCACCTCCTCTCCCATGCTGTTCACCTTGCATTCCGTTGACTGTGTATCTGACGTCTGCCCCATTTCCCCTCCACCGGCATGGCCAGGGAAGGATATGCTGATTACTCCTTTAGACATCTTTTGAGAAAAAAAAAAAAAATCTTTTCAAAAAACTACCCCCCACGGGAAGCTTGCATTTGAAAAGGAGTCATCCCGATTACCTTATCCAGTGTTACAACTTGGATGTCGAAGATGGTTAAATAAATGAAAGAGCTCATTTTTTAAAAATTCTCTTGGAGATAAAAAGCATCGCCATTATTACTCACAATTCATAAAATAACCACCTATATATTTCACAAAGGCCACCTTGGAAACTTTCTGTCTTTTCCAAGAACACTTACATAATTTACAGGATCTGGTGCAGAATTCAAATGTGAGTCCCTGGTTCAAAAATTAGTAAGAGTCTCAAGATGGCCACAGCAGAGCATTACAGTTCGTGAGTTGAGGGTTTTACGTCCCTGCACAAGTTGCTTGCCCATGAATCCAGCCCTGATCCTTCCTTTATACGCTTGATTTATTTCAGAGGGAATTCTAAGAAACGTAGGCTAACTGCAATGCCCACATATATACACTATATTACCTGAGGCTCCTGATATGTCTGAAAAAGGCAGACGATCCTCTAGATTTAGGTCCCAGCCCCAGGAACAATAGCGTGTGTATCTAATCCTAACTGGTTCTTAGCAAGTTACCCTACTTCTCTGAAGCACAGATTCCTCATCTGTAAAGTTGGGATAATAAAAGCACCCACATCACAGGGTTATTAGAAACGATTTAATGATTTAATACGAGCAATGTACTTAGGACAGTGCCAGGGATATAAAATGCTCTATAAAAGTTTGAGGTATTAAAATTGTATCTTTCTTTGAAACGACTTCTGATTTCGTTTTATATCCTTGGTTAAATACTTTCAATATGCAGCTACATTTTATTACAAAGCTTTCAAGTATCAATTAGAAAACCCAAGCAAATTACCACTTGCTACTGAGATTGGGGCCTCATCAACAAGAAGCAGGTTAACCTTGGTGCCGAAGCTAAATTACTTAATTGATCTGTTGGCTGAATTGATTAATCATTCTTTTTTGCCTAGTGATCTCTCCCGGAAGTTGGAATGGCATACGTGAACAGAACACAGGCCCACCTATTCGGATACGATATAATGCAGCACCACAAGGAAACTAGGCAAATGCAGCTTGACAGGTCCAAAGGAAAGGAGCTTGATTCAGTCCTCGAGGAGAGTGTGATGGAGAGAATTTGGGAAGTCTTTGTAGAGCAGATGATGATGGTTAAGCTATCTCTAAAAAGATGAATGGCCATTGCCCAAACAGACTCATTCAGGGTAAAAATAGATTCAAAAGACCGATGATAGAGGAATAAGGCAAGACCAGGGTTGACAGGAATTTTAGTGTGGTGGAAGCTTAAGGTTCAGGTTCGGAGTGAGAGCGAAGAAGTGAAACACGAGATTGTAAGCTAAGGGGTTGCCAGACCTCGTGGGTAGCCTCATACCCCACTCTAAGGAGTCTGGCTTTCATCCTGTGCATCATGGAGAATCTGGAAGATTTGGAGGCTAGGAGAGACCGGCGGAGGGTGGACAAGTGAGATGAAGGAGGCACCTGACAAACTGACCGCTTAGAAGGCAATGAATTCTCCCCAGATGATGTCTGAACGGAATCATAACACACTGGGATTTCATCCAGTGAGTGAGGTCCTGCTCACTCAACCGATCCAGGAGCAGATGCTTGATTCAGACCAAACCAGACCGAGAGAAAGTGCTCTTATTTGGTTGATTTGCTTTGGTTTTTATAAATGGAGGAGACACTTTTTCTGCTGGAGCCAATATCAAACAAGACTTTGGAATTAAAATGGCTCTTTCAATCAATGTTACTTTAGGATGACAACTCAATTCAGGAATCTATCGGTAGGCTTTATATGATAGTTTCTTTCTTGATCATAGGACTTAAATAGCAATTTGGGCCTGGAATGGTAAGAAGGGGTTATTGTTGGTGTATATTTGCATTGGAGACGGATACATTTATTTTTTCCATCACACATCCACTGCTTGACTCAAAATCTACAGTGAGCATTGCACTTCAAAAAAAATCTGTTAAAAGAAAAAAAGGAAAGAATGCATGGAAGAGATTCCATCTTCTCACAGATGATGGATGATTTCTCTCATGGATTTCTGCCCTTTTTCACAACTCCCTGAGAGCTTCCACATTGGCTTCAGCTCCACCATCACCACCCTAGTTCAGTTTCCTGTGGACGATCTGATACATTTCATATAAAGTTGCATTTGGAGGGGCACCTGAGTGGCTCAGTCTGAGAAACGTCTGACTCTTGATTTCGGCTCAGCTCGGGAGATCAAGCCTTGCGTCCTCTCCACGCTGGGCAAGGAACCCGCTTCAGAGTCCCTCTCACTCTCCCTCTGCCCCTTTCTCTCTCTCAAATAAAATAAAAAGATAATCAAGTTTCATTTTGAGCTGGGAATGGCTTCCAGTCCACTTCATGGTGATCTTTGTCGGTGGAATCGTGTCAGATACTACCGTCAGAGTCAAGCTGAACACTGAGCAGCAGGGAAGAAAGTTGCTCATAGGGAATGTGGGTCTATGTAACATAGATCATCTTGCATATCGATATCTGAGAGCACATGACGTCAGTGAATTATGGTGCTGTGTTCTTTTCAGTGTGGTTGCCAAAGCCATGTGGCAAAGTCAGCAATGCCAAGTCCTTGCTGATGTCAGGCTTTATACTCCTTGGAAGCCACAGATTAGTTGACATTTGCTGTTTCCTATCAGATCAATCTGGAGATTAGTTGGGAAAAGTCTATATTGGGGTGACCTCATAGTGGTCGTGCCAAATGCCTGTGGGCTTAAAAAACTGCACAGATATCGGTCTGTATGTACATAAAAGATAAGGATTCTGTGTATGTCTAAGCATACACCCAGCTCTCAATTATCTTTGACAGAGTTGTGGTACGGCTAATAAAAGTTATTTGTGTTTGCATTTGGATTGTATTAGATCAACTTCTGTGTTTATGGAGAGGCTAAAACCTGCACTTGGAAGCCAACACCAACATTTGATCACTTGCTTTAATAGTTCCAGCTTCGTGATCTAAACTTTTCTGTTTCAATTTCTTCATCTGGAAAATGAATATAATAATCCTTATATCCTATCAAGCTCATATTCTGTTGTGAAGATTAAAAGTCATTAAGTGGAAAGTCTGAATTTTAATGAAGTCTGATGTATCATAGTTGTCTTTTACGATGTGTATTTTTGTGTCCTATCTAAGGAATCTTTTCTTAACCCATGACTGAAAAGATTTTCTATTATGTTTTATTTATAGAATTTTGCAGTGTTAGATTTTATCTTTAGGTCTATGATTTATTTCAGACCGATTTCTGCATGTGGTTCATGGGAAGTGCTCAAGGTTTTGTTTTGCTTTGTGTGTTTCACAAGGTTGGCCATCTGTTCTAGCATTGCTTGTTGAAAACACCGTCACTTCTCAATTAATTATCTTGCACTTTTGGTTGAACATCAATTGACTCTTTATTCTGTCCCATTGATGTATTTGTTCATCTTTCACCAATTCCACATTATCTGGATTACTATAGTTTTACAGTAAGTCTTGAAATTAGAGGATGTGTCTTCCAACCTAGTTCTTTAAAATGACACTATTAAGAAAATGAGGGGCACCTGCGTGGCTCAGTCGGTTGAGCGTCTGACTCCGGCTCAGGTCATGATCTCACGGTTCGTGGGTTCAAGCCCTGTGTCAGACTCTGGGCTGATAGCTCGGAGCCTGGAACCTGCTTTGGATTTTGCCTCCCTCTCTCTCTGCCCCTCCCCTACTCATGCTCTCGCAAAAATAAATAAACATAAAAAAATGAAAATGAAAAGATAAGTCACAGACTAGGAGAAAATACTGGCAAAGCACACATATGATAAAAGACTTGTAACCAGATTATACAAAGAACTCATAAAACTCAGTAAGAAGACAAAACAATTCAATTTTAAAAATGAGGGAAAGAATGATACAGACTCCTCACCAAAGAGGAGCTACAGATGGCAAATAAGCATCTGATGAGATGCTCAACAACATTAGACATTAGGGAAATGCGATATAAAACCATAATGAGATATTCCTACATACTTGCTTATAATAGCTAAAATTTAAAAGACTGACAATACCAAGTGCTAGTAAAGATACGGAGCAACTGGAACTCTCAAGTATTGTGGGTCGGGTACAAGTTGTAAAATTACATTAGAAAACAGTTTGGAGTTTTCTTATAAAGTTAAATATATACTTAGCATACAATCCAGCCATTATGATCTTTGATACATACCCAAGGTGAATGAAAACAAATCCCACTCAAAGACCTGCGGGCAAACATTCATAGAAACTTAATTCACGATCATCAAGGACTGTAAAGAACACTAATGTCCTTCTACTGGTAGATGAAACAATGAACTAAGGTACATCCATACACGGAATGCTTCTCAGTAATCACAGAGAATAAACTATTGACACGCGCAAAACACAGATGGATCCCAAAAACGTTACACTAACGGGAAGAAGCCAGAGACAGAGGCCACAACCTGCATGACGTCATTTGCATGACTTTCTGGAACAGCCCAAAGTAGAGGCATCGAAATTAGGTTAATGGTCACCAGGCGTGACGGGTGGGTGGGGACCGATTACAAAGAGGGCCTGGGGGCTCTTTTCGGAATAATGGACTGTTCTATACTGTGTGGTATAGATTGTGGTAGTGGTTACACAACTCAAGTATTTGCCAAAACTCATAGAACGGTACACCTTTTAAAAAGACTGATTTTTGGGGCGCCTGGGTGGCTCAGTCAGTTAAGCGTCCAACTTCGCTCAGGTCATGATCTCGCGGTCCGTGAGTTCGAGCCCCGTGTCAGGCTCTGTGCTGACAGCTCAGAGCCTGGAGCCTGTTTCAGATTCTGTGTCTCCCTCTCTCTGACCCTCCCCCGTTCATGCTCTCTCTCTGTCTCAAAAATAAATAAATGTTAAAAAAAATTAAAAAAAAAAAAAAGACTGATTTTTACTGCATGTAAATTATGCCTCCATAAACCGGACTTTTTAAAAAGTCATTACACAGTTGACCTGAAGGTCCTACCACTTACAAACAATCCAGCTTTAGACTTTCCACCTTCAGACTTTCTCCCGTTGGAGAATGTAGGGCCCAGATTTCCCATGTGGCAAGTGTGACTGTCATCCTAGGCAAGGCTGTATTCTCCCCACTCTGTGCATTTTAGAACTTCTGCTTTCACCCTGTTCATAATGTGTAGAGCATTTGCAAATATAATATATCCTATCCTGTCCAATCTACTTACCTACCTACCTACCCATCTAGCTATGCAATCAAGATGACACGTAAATTGGTGAAACCACTTTGGAAGACAGTTCCCTCGTTAACCAATGAGGTTAAATATTCATCGTACGACCCACAATTTCACTTGTTCGTGTATCTTCAGGCAAAACTTTCACACAAGAAGGTCACAGCAGTGCTATTCACAGAAATTCTGAAAAGAATCCAAACGCTTATCAACAGGAGAGTGCATGAATACACTCTGGTGTGTTTACACAATGGAATGTAAACTAACCAGACAGGCGTGCCGCAAAACGAATAAACCTGAGCTGTAGACAATTAAATGTGAAAAATAAACCCAGGAGATGATATACAGCATCGTGCCGTTTTTATAAAGGTAAAAAAAAACCCAACTCAATACAAAATATAATTTTAAGGCACGCATAGGGATGCAATAAAACTATATAAAAAGGAAGTCGCAGGAACAATGCAAGAGCAGCGGCAGCAACAGCAGGAGCCTGGAGTGTAGACGCCTGCTTCCTGCTCACGCCGGTTCCCACAGCAGTGGTGCCAGCAGCCAGTGTGGGCTCTGGGAAAGTGCATTCTGCATCTGCTCTAACCGCTTTATGATTGGAAATGGCCTGGTGCCGTTCTCGAATACCTGGGTCAACTCCCTTTTCTCCTTTTGCTACTCCATGTCCTTCACCCTATTTGTAGCCAATTCTCTGTTTTCAAATTCTACCCTCAGAAGTGCCTAAGAAAATTGTCACTCTTCGGATTGGGCATCCGTTTTCCGGACTCCACCCGACGGATGCAAAAGATGTCAGGAAACTCTTGACCGGAGGCAAGGCGGTGCAGAAGAAATGGGCTGTAAGCAATACACGATTGTTAGGCATCAAGAGAGTCACTACCCAGTGATAAAATATTCAAGAGTCAAGGTGACACAAGGGTTTTAAACACGCGTGCCCTTAGTGAAATGCTCTCCGAACGTGCAGAGCCAATTTGGCACAATGCCAGGAAGATTTGAAAATCATCAGTGTGTCAGCAACTTCAAAACACGTCACTTGATTATAGACACGTCAGGAAGACAAAAATTAGCGTGAATATTAAAGATGCAGGCAAATCAATTAAATGGATATCCAATGCATAGAGAATATAGACTACTCTCAAGCACCCAACAAATACTACAAAATTTGATTGGCACTAGGTCACGAAGCAAGCCTCGATAACATTCATGGCGTATGTAGGACAGAGTGCAAGTTTGCTCGTTTTAATAATCAAGTAGAAGCTGAAAACAAATATCTAAACTTAAAATCTTGCCTATTTGGAAACTGACAACGCCAATAACTTGTGGTTTAAAAAACAAATTATAATGAAAACTTTAAATTCTTTGAATGATACAATAGTAAATATACTACCTATCAGCGTTCAGAGACGTGACAAGCAAGGTGCTATGGGGAAAATATATAGTCTTCAGCACTCCCAAAAGAAAAGAAGAATGAATGGCTTACAACTAAAGGCTAAAAATTAGAAGATTCAGGAAGGAATAATAGGAACATCCCAATGAAAAGCAGCAAACAGAAGATGAATATGGCCAAGTGTCTTTTCATGGGCAAAACAAAACTCATGCACACACACACACACACACACACAAAACTAACTAAAAAAATAAACAAATATCTCTCTGGCGAGATTAAAGGAAAACTAAACCAAAGAATATTTTGAATGAAAAAGAAGACATGAATCATTTTAAGCAGAGGATTCAAATACAACATGACAGATGCCAACAACCTTAAAAACAGAGAACCTTGCAAAAGAAATAGTCAAAAAACAACTTGCCAAAACTGAAAAAAGAAACAAGGGATAAGAATATTGAAGCGATGGCTATAAATCTTCTGAAGACAAAAAACAATTGGTTTAAATAGTTTTACCAGTAAGTTCTACTGAACTCTTCAGGTATACACGATCTCAATCTTGATTTTATTTTATTTTAATGTTTATTTATTTTAGAGACAGAAAGAGAGAGAGAGAGAGAGAAAATGAGTGGAGGAGAGCAGAGAGAGAGACACAGAATCCGAGACAGGCTCCAGTCAGCACGAAGCCTGACGCAGGGCTCGAATTCATGAACTGTGAGATCATGACCTGAGCCAAAGTCAGACACTTAACCAACTGAGCCACCCAGGCGCCTCTACACCACCCCGATCTTTCATCACCATGCCAACAAACAGAAAGAAGGAACCCTCCTCTGCTACCATAACCCTGACACCCAAAACCACACTGACATGTTGGGGAAGTAAATTTATAACATTGCTTTACTCATTAAAATAGATTAAGGAACGTTAACTAAAATACTGGCAAATTGAATCAAACCTTATAAAAAAACAACCGATGAAGATAAACCTGGCTTAACACCACTTGGGTATAAAACGCCTATTTTACCATACGAATGGATTAAAAATTATGTTAACAATTTCAATAGGTTGAGAAAAACCTTAAGGTAACATTCAATATGCATTCATGACAATAAACTTTTGGAAACTAGAAGTGCAAGGGCACTTTTATAATCTAATAAAGGGTATCTATTAAAATACTATAGCAAATGCCACATTGAATGAGGAAACACGAGAAGTCTCCCCACGATTCCTACTTCTGCTAGACATCGTATTGGGTTTCCACAATAGTGCAGTAAGGGCAGGAGAATAATCAGTTAAGTGCAGAAGGATTAGGAAGGAGAAAATAAACCAGTCATTAATTCCAGATGATGCGATCCTTCACGTGGAGAAATCAAAAGAACATACACAGAGAGATTATTAGAAATGATGCACGGGGCGCCTGGGTGGCTCAGTCAGTGAAGCGTCGGACTTCAGCTCAGGTCACGATCTCACCGTCCGTGAGTTCGAGCCCCGCGTCGGGCTCTGGGCTGATGGCTCAGAGCCTGGAGCCTGCTTCCGATTCTGCGTCTCCCTCTCTCTCTGCCCCTCCCCCGTTCATGTTCTGTCTCTCTCTGTCTCAAAAATAAATAAACATTAAAAAAAAAAAAAGAAATGATGCACAACATTCACTTATTCATTCACTTCATTTTTTTGTTTTGTATTTAAATTATAAATCCCTATTGACTCCCCACAAATAATAGAAAGTGTAGTTGAAAAGACACTGCCATTTAAAATATTGTATTAGAGAGTGTCAGAACCTAATAATTCTAACGAGAAGTGTGTAAGCTTCTACAGGAAGCTAAATGGTATTCAGAGATGTTAAAGAAGCCTAAGTCAATGGAGAAGTACACTTTGATCACAGAAGTGAAACAAATCTTTAGGGTGTCAATTGTCTTTAAGTTCATCTGTAGATTCGATGTAAATCCAACCCAAATCCAGGCGGGGATTTTCTTAAAATTCAGTAAGTTGATGGTAAGATTTGTTTGGAAGAATAAAACTCCTAAGAATAACCAGGATACTTTGAAAGAGCAGCGAGAAATGATTGAAAATTGCCTATATTAAAATTATAAGTCATCAAAAGGCACCTTAAGGAAAATAATGTTACAGACAGGGAGATAATATTTGTAATATATGCAACTGATCAGCGCGAATAGTATATAAGGCATTCATTCAAATCTACGTAAAAAAAGGAAATACAGGGGCACCTGGGTGGCTCGGTCAGTTGAGTGTCCAACTTTGGCTCTCATGGTTTGTGAGTTTGAGCCCCACATTGGGCTTGCAGCTGTCAGCACAGAGTCTGCTTCAGATCCTCTGTCCCCTTCTCTCTGCCCCTACCTCGCTCATGCTCTTTCTCTCTCAAAAAAAAAAAAAAAAAAAAAAAAAAAAAGGAAACACAACCAGGTTCGCTCACATTCCCTTCCTCTACCAGTGCCTCCTGCTTCCCACTTTGTTTGCCGTCCCTACCAACTCACCTCCCACAGCCTGCCCCAGCGGCACCCCTCCCATGCCTCCCAGCACATGCCCAGGCTCCCTGGCCCTCTCTTCGGGTGGTGTTTTGCCTCACTGTCCACAAGGAGATCAGTCTGTGGGCGACCAAGACAAATAAATTCGAACCCAACCAGAAGGGAGCAAGGACAGGCTGTCCTCGGACCCTCCAGCCTCCTCAGGGCAGAGCCCACTTTCAATTTTCTTTGTGGCTATGATTTCAGTGACGCCAACTTGCCTAAGTCAAACTTGGCAGAGCTGAATGTTGTCGACGGGTTTTATACTTCTACCAAGTTTTACTCAGTATCAGGTTATACGGGGAGCAGTTTTAGGTGTTGTCAGCTGGGCCTTTTATTTAATGGAGGTGATTTTTTCCAACGTGGTCTTCATTACTAATTATTTAAAAGGCATATAATCTCTGTTATTTCTTAACACACGCAAGGGTCAGGTTTTGCAATCTGGACACAGCTAGACTCAGAAAAACTAAGAGATGACAGAGAAGCTACGGCTCTTCTGGAGTATTTGTTGCTAAACCCTCGAATGCACAGCCAGGTTCCAGTGTTAAGGTCAAACATGAAGCATTTGCTAGAAAACATGCCCTTAACGTGCAGCCCTGTCCAGCAAGCTGGGGATCTGGGCAAAAGGTCCCCATCGAGTTTCCCCAGGTGGGTCCTCCCTGAAGCTTGCTCTGCACCACCCCTAGGAAATGCTACTCTAGTGTTAGGAGAAGCCCCATGCCTGCTGGACTGGAGGCTTATCTCTAGCCTCTAAGCCAAGGACCACAGGCTGAGCTCATCTTGCAAAGGCTCTGACATGACTGTGCTCCTCCTTGGGGAACCGTGAGGTTGCAGCCACAAGCAACACCACGGTGCGGAAACCATCATGGAACCCGGGTCCACCGGTATTAGTCCATCCGCTCCCTCATCCAAGATTCACTCTGTCACTTAATAAGAATGTATTGAGTCTTACCGCATGCTATGATCCAAATCTGGCAAATGGAGGGGTTATACCATCATACAGCCTCACCACCCCTAATTGATCAAACCAAGAAGTGATGAACCAATCAAATTCTAGGGGAAGCCACTGAAGGCACCAGGGATTCCCCTTGTACTAAATTCTTCAAATTCGTGTGATCATAGTGATTCTGGGCAGAGGTACCGCCGCCCGGCACACGAGTCCATAGCCCTGATTTACCATGTTCCGTAAACCAGCGAAAGTCTAATCACTTCCCTCCTCTCTCTCCCTGGAGCAAAATACTGAGGGATGGGAGGTACCAGGCCAAAATATCTTCTGATGCTCAGAAAAATTCTTTTCAGAGCTATTTGTGTGCATGTGTGTGTGCGTGGGGGTCTGGGTTTAATAAAAGTCTGTACAACAGCCAAACTATCAAAATGTTAGAAACCCACAAGTATGTGGCTTACCTCCTCGAGTTTTTCATGTCATCAACGATTGAGATGTTAGAATTACCCAGCTAATGTGAAAGACAGCCGTGGTACACGGGGTGTGCCTTTGACTTGGCATCAGAATGTTGGGTGTTCCTGAGCTTCCTAACTGCCATGTTTCCCTCATGGTCCCCCCAAACTCCCATGGTCTCCCCTGCTCCCCAAAGGAAAGGGCCATTCCAAGGTTCTAAGCAGAACTATTATCCGATACCGTGTTCTTCAAAATTCAAGTGCATTTACCAAATTTGATCCACCTCCCTTCACAGATTAGAGTAACTACAAGATCTAGAAGGAGGTGGTGGGGGAACCTCCCTCCCATGCATCTCCCTAGGTGCAAGGTGTTTCCATCTCCTCTTGGCCACCGCCACGGTCAGCCCCTCTGTGTTCCTCATCTCGGCCTCACCTTGCACACATCTTGGCTCATTTACCTCCAATAGGGACTTAAAGGCCTCCCAGCAGCCCCAAGCTCTTCTGGTGACTTATCTCCTCTCTTAGTTTCTACTTGCAATTCCACTTTTTTTTTTTTTTTCTCTAAGACCAACTATACCTCCTCTTTCATGAAGTTCTTATTCATTCTCCCTTTATAAGGGAGCAGTGGGCCTCATATGTAAGATGATGAAGGATTCTGTTCCCTCCAGTTCCTGGCTGGAGAATCATAGGTGGGGAGCCCGGGCTTCTGAGGAGGCCAGGGTGCGTGAGCCCGCTGTATGACAGAAGGGGAGGGCAGGGTGGCAGTCACAGGACTCTACAGAAAGACAGAGGGGACTTGTTTAGAAGGTGTCAAATTTAAATCTTCAGGGAGAAGAAGAGGTATCTAAAGAGGGTTTTAGGGAGAGTTTTCTGTGTGTTGTGTGGTCTAAGGTCTGTGCTATCTCTTCCGGATAATTTATCATAAAGAAATGGATCCTCTCTCATGGTTTGGGGGAATACACAGATGTTCCTTTAGTAGAGACACCGGATGCCATGGTATTACTCTTTTTTCCCCTCTTTTTCCCTTCCCTTCCCTTCCCTTCCCTTCCCTTCCCTTCCCTTCCCTTCCCTTCCTCTCCTCTCCCCTCTCCCCCTCCCTCCCTTCCCCTTTCCTCCCCTTCCCTTCTGTCCCCCCTTCCTCACTCCCATTCTCCTTCCTTCCCTCCCACTCTTCCTTTCTTCCCTCCCTCCCTTTGCAGGTTCATACAGAACAACTTTTTTTTTTTTCCTCCCAGTCTTGAGAAAGAAATCATGGGACTTGGAAGTAAAGTAATATAACTGAGCTCCTTTCTAGCACAAGTACCGAGCTCTTGGAAGACCAGAGCCTGGGTAACCGTTGTTTGAAGCCCCAGCTCTGCCCCTTGACTGATCTGTATTTTTGGACAAATCATTCAGCTTTTCAAAGCCTCAGCTCCTTCATTTGTTAAGCAGGGCATTAGAATAATGGCCCTTACATTGTCACTGTAAGGACTGAATCATAAAATATGCGTGCAAGTGTTTGTTAAACTGCTAGGTGACTATAACTTAATTGATTCTTATAATTCATTTGAATGCCTGTTCTGGAGCCCTCTAATTTAATTTGCAGAACACATATTTGAAAAGGGCCACTGTGGCTGCCATATTTTGCTCCAGCTTGAATGAATCTATGTGCACACACTGGCCCCCAGCCTCCCCACTCCGCCTGGGCTCTGGGCACTGCTGGTGTGTCCAAATGATCAATGGAAGGAGGAGGGCGCCCTGATCCTGGTGCGCAGGCAGGGAGCTCTGCCAGAACCATCTGCTCTGAGAGTCAGAGGCCACAGACAGAGAAATGTGGTTCTAATTTTTCGAGCTAAGAACTTTCATAGAATAATTTCCCCCATTTTTTTTTTGATGTGATGCCTCAAGGCAAATAATAATAAAACAAAACCGGAGGAGGGAAGGTTATCTGCCAAGTGACATTTTCCCTATACTTTCTGCTTCTATTCCTAGAAAAGAGAAATTGAAAACTGCAAGGAAAGTGTTGGCAATACACCAGGCTTTCTTGTTCCGCCCCTAATCACCGCGACAAGCAAATTTCTTTTTTGGAGCATGACGGGCTAATGCCCCCCCCCCCCCCCCCACACACACACACACTGCTGTCTTTAGATGATGAATAAAAGTAATGATGGTGACATTTGTCAGGTGCTTAACGCACGCAGGCACCATGCAAAACCAGAATGATCATGATTAATCCTGCAACCATGCTCCGGGGTTGGCATAAAATGAGGACACCCGGGCCCAGGGTGGAAGCGGAGGCCAGCCAGGAAACCAAGGATTTCTCTCTCCTTCCTGGGCACACATTTGGGACCATGACGTTGCCTTCCCGATTTGGGAATTACAAAGGAAGTTTAAATCCTCATACTGGAAGTTCCAAATGCTCACCGCAGAAGCGCAGACACACGGAACTGGAAGCCTCGCGGAAGCCCTAGGGTCCTTCTTGCTGACCCCACTTGCCCCTGCTCCTTGGAGATCGCGATATTTGAGAACAGGCAGCTCCTGCAAATAGCAAAAACCCCTCTGAACGTCTTGTTTTCAAAGAATAAAAATAAGGTTTTGCCAAAGAGCCGGTAAGATCCCTCTCTTTAATGTGGTCATGTTACTCTTCCCGGTTTCCGAAGGAATGGGATAGGAAGTGAAAGTGTTTTGCGGAGGAGAGGATTTATTAATGGTCGGAGCTCCGTGCAACAGGCCAGGGCGGGCCCGCAGTCCCTGTCCCGGGCGAGCTGCAGGGTGCGGAGCTCTGCGCTGCGCCAGCTGGACCAGACTCGAGAAAAGAGATGGCTCACAGCTTCGTACTGGGGAAAGCTACACCCAAGGGTTACTTACCTTAGGAGCTCTCCCCGGGAGTCTCCATTAGCCGACTCACCATGGACATTCTCTGCCTTCTCCCCGTAGTGCACCTGACCCGTGCCCACGGGGGCCAAGTCCTGCCTGGCAGCACCCCCCCCCTTCCCTGCTCGGCTCTGCTCCTGCCACCGGCTCCCTACGAGCTTTCCAAGAGTCCGTTGCCTTCCCCCAACGCCTATATGTGTCAGTTGCACTTGTGATTTTAATTATAGGATTTAACATTTTGTAAGCCGTTGAAATATGGGATTGGTGAAGTACGTGTGTGAAAGAATGTGTTTTGGTGAAAATGATCATATTTACCAAATCTAAAACACTGTTGATTTTAAGGCAAGTCACTATTTTATGTATCATTTAGAAAGAAAAAAAAAAATACCAGCAGTCAAACCACGATACATCATTGATCGTAAGAGTATTCCTATTTTTAAAAATTTTAAATATGGGGGGAAAGTGCATGTCAGGATTGATAAAATAAGGTAAGTTAAACAATTCGGAAAAACTCTATAAAGAACAGATAATTGCGGGATGTAAACTGAATATGCAGTTGACTATCTGCATACACTGTGATCCAGTAACGAAACCTCTAGGCATCTATAGAAGAGGAATTCTTATAGAGATACTATAGAAAACACAAACAAGAATGTTTATACTAGCAACTGGAACCAACCCAATAATAAGTGGAAAAGAAAATGAACACAATGCGGCATGTTCACAGAATGGAATATTACATGGCAGTCAAAATAAACAACAGTGACAAAAGTTTGGATGAATCTTAAGAATGTAATATTAACTGAAAAAGTGACTTCCAAAATTATTTACAACATTCTTATAAAGTTAAAAGTGATCAAAATAAAAATGTACACACATTTTTTTGGAATGTATACTGATGTAACAAAACCTTAAAATAAACAGGAAACGAGGCAAAAATGACATGATATCCAGGGTGGTGGGTAAATTGCATTGGAGGAAGCAGGGAAACAGGAAAAGGGGAGAAAATATGGTTAGATGTAGATTAAACTCAAAGTTCTTGCTCTTCATAGTGTGTGGTTCGTTCACAGATGTATTGCATCATAAAATAATTATTAACAAATTAACTGAATAAGGAAAGTCATATATTAGTCAATTATGACCGTGCGTTATGAACCAGAAATTATCCAATTCTGTGCAAGTGGTATCTAATTAAAAGAATTAGTTTTGGGTGCCTGGATGGCTCAGTTGGTTAAGCGTTCGACTCTTAGCTTCAGTTTAGGTCATGATCTCATGGTTCATGGGTTCAATGCGTTGGGCTCTGTGCTGACAGTACAGAGCCTGCTTTGGATTCTCTCTCTCTTCTCTCTTTGCCCCTTCCCCACGTGTGTGGGCTCTCTCTCTCTCTCTCAAAATAAAGCTTTTTTTTTTTTAAAGAATCAATTTATAAGCCAAGTGGTCTAATAAGTGGCAATATTTGAAAATTGTAGTAAAATATATGTTGTTATTAATTTGTGGGGTTTTTTACAAAATCTTTTGGATACAAATCCTTTGCTGGCTGTATGTATTGCAAACACTTCCTTCTACTAGGAAAGATGCCTTTTATGAACATAGTATCTTAAATTTTAATACAGATTGATTTGATTTATCACTTTCTTTTGTAGCATGGTGTTTGTGTCCTTTTTAGAAAAAAAAAGTTTTCTTTACCCCAGGTTCTCAAGTACATATTATTATATTTTCTTCAAGTAACTTTATTGTTTTAGATTTCATTTAGACCCCAAATCCATCTGGAATTTATTTAGCATTTGGTGAAACAAGTGGTCTTGTTCCATTATTTTTTACCCATGGACGTCCAGCACCTTTCATCCAATGAACTGGACTATCGCCTTATTATAAATAGATGTGAACTTGATTTTAGACTCTGTTCCGTTGTACTGTTCAGTCTGTCTTTCTTCGACCCAATAATAAATTTATAATATCACGTATATCTGATAGTAATATTCTCCTACTATACTTTTCTTCTTAAACTGTTGTAAGTATTCCAGATTTTTTGCATTTGTGTGAACTTTAGAATCATCTCGTCAGTTTTTGCCCTCCCCCCTTTAAAAAAATCCCTCCTGGGGTTTTGACTGGGCTCTCATTGAATGTACATATTAATTTGGGGGAACTTGACGTCTTGACAATATTGAGTCAACAATACAGGATCTATAATTCATTCATTTTAGTCTTCTTTAGTTTCTTCAGTAAATTTTTAGTGTTAGTGTAGAAGTCTTATGCCATCTTGTTCGATTCATCCTTATTTATTTATATTTTTGATGTTAATATAAATTTTCTAAATTTCATTTGGTACTTCTTTGTGATTGAAGTCCAAAAAGACAGTTCATTTCTGTAAATGAAACTTATCTCCAAAGATCTTACTAAATTTGCTTCCTATTGCTAAAGATTTCCTCTAAATTCTCTTACATTTTCCAGGCAAACAAGATCATATTGTCTGCAAATAATAAAAGCTTTGCCTCTTCCTTTCCTACGCTTACATTTTTTCTATCTTTTTCTTGCTTCATTGCACTGTCTCCAAGATAAATGAGGGATAAGAGTGGTGCTAACAGGCACCTCTGTCTTGTTCCTAATGCAGGAGTAAGTTTTCTAATACTTTGCTATGAGTATATCAGCTGGAAGATTTTAGACAGATGATCAGATTAAGTACATTTTCATAGATCTCTAACTTGCTAGGAATTTTTATCATTATCATTAGGGATTTTTATCTTAACTGATTGAATTTTGACAAATGTCTTTTCTGCAACCATCAAAGTGATCATAGACTTTTCTACATTTTCTGTTAAAGTGATGATTACATTGATTTTATAATGAGAAACCAAGCTTACATACTCAGAATAGTTCACTTAGTAAAATTATAGTGTATTATGATTTTTATATATTGTTGGATTTGACCTGCTAATATTTAACAAAGGACATTTTCTATTTGCTTATGAGTGATCTGAGGTTTTCTTATTTTTAAAATGTCCTTGGAGCACCTTAGTGGCTCAGTCGGGTAAGCCTCTGACTCTTGACTTCAGCTCAGGTCATGGTCTCATGGTCATGAGATGAAGTCCCCCCTCCCCCCACATTGGGCTCAGCACAGAGCATGGAGCCTGCTTGGGATTCTCTCTCTCTCCCTCTCCCTCTCTCCCTCTCTCTGCCCCTCTCCCACTCATTCTCTCTCTCCCTCCCTCTCTCTCTCTCTTCAAAAACAAATAAACTTAAAAAAATGTCCTTGTTCAATTTCAGAATCCATATTGTGCTGACCTCGTAAAAACAGTTAGGATGTGTTCCCATCTGTCCTCTTCCTTTATTCTGTGGAAGAGTTTTGTGCAAGATTGGGATGTTTTTTCCTTCAGCGTCTGGAAGAATTCATTAACGAAGCCAGGGTTTTCTTTGTGGAAATATGGATTCAGTTTTACGTATATCAAAATACTCAAGATTATCTCGAGATCTGTAATAATGTTCCCTTTTTATTCTGTACATTGTTAGTTTCTATTTCTTTTTAGCTCTGTGAATTTTGCCAAGTTTAATCAATTTTGTTAATCTTAAAGTGTTTTCAGTCTCCTTACCTTTTTTCTGCAGTGTGCCTGTTCTCAATTTCAATTTTATTGATATTTGCTCTATGTTAAGTATTTCTTTCCTTCTCTTTTCCCTGAGCTTGCCTTAATGTGCTTTCTTGCTTTTTGAAATAGAATGTTAAATGGTTGGTTTTCAGCCTTTTTTCTTTTCTAAAATAAGCATTTAAAGCTTTAAATTTCTCTGTAAGCACTGCTTATTTTCATCCCACAAATTTTGGTAAGTTGCCTTTATTATAATTTGCTTTAAAACATTTTCTAATGTTTATTTTGATTTTTTGGATCCGTAGACTATTTAAAGCATACCGGTTAATTTCCACATAGTTGGGGTGCTTGTAGTTATCTTTTTATTGATAATTTCTAGATTAATACCATTGTGGCCAGAACCATACTATGAATAATTCAATCTTTTATCAGTGCGTATAGCC